>NC_143012.1:99824781-100509781 GCF_055824585.1 Amblyomma mixtum | reverse complement strand
TTTTAGGAATATTCGCTTACGCTGCTTCCCAGTTAAGACTAGTCAGTTCTATGCTGTTCTCTTTTGTGCTGTCCTATGTTGCCGCCTCACTTGGGGAGATTACCCCATTGGCGTTGCTAAAAGACGCAGCTATAAATGACATAATGTAGTCCACAGCATCGTCTCCCTCTAAACATTTTCCCTCAGCATCTATAATCTGTTCCTGCTTTCTTTGATTTGTTTTTCCCAACCAGCTTATATGGTTCCAGAATTTTCTTGGCCCCCCTTTATTTGCCTCGCGAACTTCAGCCAGCCATTTATCAGAGGACTGCTTTATTTTAGCCTGGACTAGGACCTGAACTTGCTGTTTCTTTTGTCGATAAGATTCCCATTTTTTTTTCTATTTCCTCTGCAGATAACTGCGCCTTCTTTGCTTCTCTGTGTTCCCTTGAAGCCACCCGTCGTTGTTCGATGGCCTCCTTAATTTCCATATTCCACCAGCTTCGTGGCTTCCTCTTTCCTCTCCAGCGGTTAACTCCGTTCACTTGTTTCATTTTTGTAGCGATGAGCAGTTCCAACTGATTATAATCCCAATTTTCCATGTGGCGTTTCTCAATTACTTCTTCTATATCGGCTGATATTAGCGCTATTTGTTCATCATTTAATTTTCCGTTGTCTTTTGGACTTCGTTGCATTTCTCTTTTGACTAGGGCTCCCAACTGTAGACTAATACGTTTATGATCACTTCCTAGGCTGTCCTTCCCCTCTTCGTCTATTTCCATTATTGCGAGCTTGCTATAGATGCCCTGCGACATTAGACAGTAGTCAATGGTTGTTTGTGTGTTACGGGATTCCCACGTGATTTGTCCCTCACATTTAGTTTCTCTATTGACAATAAGTAAGTTGTGCCGCTCACACAAGTCTAGCATTAACTTCCCGTTACAATCTGTGTATCCATCCAGATCCTCGATGTGGCCGTTCATGTCTCCAAGCAAAATAATATCGACACCGTCTCCAATCTGCTTTATATCGTCATTAAGGCACTTAACTAGATCCTTGTTTTCTTGCCTGAATTTGTCCCCCGTCCCTAAATAAACTACCCATAGCCATGTCCTTTTGCCAGCAATTGTACCTGATACCCAGACATGTTCTTTGCAAGTTGATTTTATTCTTTGCCAATTTGTTCCTTGATATATCAGCATACCTACTCCTCCTCCCTTCTTCTCCGTTGTTGTTCTGTTGCACCCTTCCCAGACATAGCCATCGATGAAAGGTGGATCTTCTAGATCCCTCAGATGTGTCTCGCATAGAGCGTATACACCTACTGCTTCGTCCTTTAACTGCTGTTCTATTTCTAGCCATTTCGCTCTCTTTCTACCAACTTGCATGTTTATGCAACTAATCCTGGCGTTAAATTTCTTTTTCTTAGTTTTCTTTCTGGGCCTCCTAGTGGCCATTTTGTTGGGCTCAGCCGCCATTGTTACATTTACATCGCTTCTACCTACACCTACGCCCTGAGCCACCGTGGACCCCCTAAAAAAGCTACCGCTCAGCCTCCCAGGCGCCTGCCTATCTCTTCTCCTACCTTTCCACTGAAATGGATGCCATCTCGTCCAAAGTCTCTGCCCGAACCTGCTCTGTGCACTTCCTTGTTTATTTCTACCACCTCAAAGCCTTTCTCGAGGCCTAACTGCCTTATCTCGCGATTAAGATTCACAACGTCTTTAGCAACCTCTACATTCCTTCCTTGTACCTCCGGCACTGTACACACCACGATCTGCGCTTGCTCTGCTATCGCCCTTATACCGTCAACTCCCTCAGCTAAAGTTTTCCCTACCTGTGCAGCGTTACCATTCAGGACATCATTTAGCCGCGCAGCTACCACTACCAAGTTACGCCTTGCAGCCTTCTCGGAAAGTCCACTTTTAGTCGCTCTCAGAACAACGTCCATTGTCTTTCCTGGAAACACCCCGACTGCTACCCGTCTATCACCCTTCACCCGGTCCAGAATAGCTCTTTTGCAGCGCCCCATGTTTGAGTCACCAGTGATAAGCACTAGGGTACTCTGCCACTCCCTCCTAACTTCCGGAATGGAATTGAAGCATCAGGCGCCACTCATCGCTGTGGAAGATCAGTTAAAAAACCGTTATCAAAAAAGAAAATCAATGCAACGCTGAGGCTAAAAAATCGATTTCACAGTTTGCCAAGTTAACAGAGGGCTCACTGATACATAGATTCCGACATTTCCTAATATGATATTTATTTATTTATTAGTTACCTGCATCGTCCCGCAGGGCATTACTGCAGGGGGATACAGACTTCATTACAGGTATAAAACAATTATTTCAGTGCACGGAAAAATGCTTCATTAGATGTGATAAATACAATGCTCGATGGCAAACTGTTCCAGTCCCGAACAGTTCTAACAAAAAAAGAATAACGCAAGACGTCACCCTTGCAAGAAAATTCCCTGACCTTCAAGCAGTGGTCCAGTCGCTTTGATATATAATGAGGTGCCTGGATATATTGTTCGCGGTTTATGCCAGTTTTTGAATAACAAATCTCATGGAAAAATTTCAATCTGATGTACCTTCTGCGGTCCTTCAACTCTTGCCAGTTAAGTTTCCGTTTGCTTTCCGTCATACTAACTTGCCGATTATAATTACCAAGAACAAATCTAACAGCCCTATTCTGAATTTTCTCTAATTTTCCTACACACTCAGATGTGTGTGGGTCCCAGCAAACACATCCATATTCAAGTATGGAGCGTACATGACTGAAATAGAGCTGTGTTTTTAAGTTACTCGGTAAATGGCTAAAATTCCGCCGTAGAAAACCCAAACGTGATGCTGGCTTATTCGCAATATAATTAATGTGCTTATTCCATCGTAAGTCCGATGTAAAAAAGACGCCTAGATATTTAAATGACTTGCTTATGTTTAGAGTAAAATCATTAATTGTCTACCTATACGGATGATCAGCACGTTTTCTTGTGAAGGTGACGTGAACAGTTATGTTTATATTTAAGGACATGTCCCAACGTACACACCAGTCTGCTAAGCTTGTAAATCAGTTTGCAGGATTTGCGAATCAGAAGTGGAATTTACTACTCTGTAAACAACACAATCATCGGCAAACATCCTGAATGAAGACTGTATGCCAACTGAAATATCATTTATATACAGCAAAAACAAAAGTGGTCCTAATACTGAGCCTTGGGGAATTCCTGACGTAGCTGGTGCATATTGTGAAGAAATACCGTTCAGAACAACAGCCTGTTTTCGTAACGACAGATATTCTGCAATCCACGCTATTACTTTACAATCCAGGTTATACGCTTTCAATTCGGAGAGAAGACTGTGCGCGACAACATCAAATGCTTTACAGAAATCCAAGAAAACGCAGTCCACAATTTGTTGCTTATCGATTTCCGATGCTAAATCATGAAAAAACTCTACCAGCTGCGTACTGCAGGAAAATCCACGCCTGAAACCATGTTGACTAGTGCATAGGAGATTGTGTTTGGTGAGATGGGCCTTAACGCAACTATATATTACATGCTCCATAATTTTACAGGTTATGCTGGTTAAGGAAACGGGTCTGTAGTTCTGAACGGAGTTTCGCATACCACTCTTATGTATGGGCACGACACGCGCTACCTTCCAATCAGCAGGCAAGTCGGTTTCATTAAGGAACTTCTGGAACAGCCGGGTGAAATACAGACATAATGTATCCGCACAATTCCTTAAAATTGTGGCAGGAATGTCATCAGGGCCACAAGCCTTAGCCTGATTCAAATCCTTCAATAATTTACGCACACCGTCAACACAAAAAGTAACTTCCGGCATGCAATCTATTTCAAGAGGTAATGCAAAACAGACAGAACGTGAACTAGGTGGCAAAAACACAGATGAAAAATAACGGCTAAACATTTCAACTTTAGACTCATCATCATGGATGATTACCTCATCGTTTTTCAGAGCAGGTACTGAGCTGTCATCCTTACCATTACGCTTCACATATCTCCAAAATTCTTTGGTATCTCTGACAAGTTTTTCTCCTAGATTCGAAAAATAAAAGTTCTTAGCGATGTAAGACTTCTATCTGAATTCATTTTTTATTGTTTTCAGCAAGGTCAAACACTCTGGCGATTTAGACAACTTGTATCGTCGATACATTCGTCGCTGTCTGCGAACAAGGGCACGTAACTCGGTGTTAAACCACGGTTTATCTCGAGCTCTCTTACTTGATATAACGCTTGACGGAATAAAAGCTTCACGTAATTCAAACAGTTTCTGTTTGAAAGTATTCCATAGCTGTTCGATATTTAAGTTATCCGCGAGTTCATCAAAAGTTGGAAAGAACGAATCGAAAGCAGCGCTAATCGCCTCGTAGTTGGCCCTGCTGTAGACATAAATCTTTCGCCTAGGTGGTTTTGCAACCTTCACATAGGGAACTAATAAATCTGCTAGAATAATATTGTGGTCGCTCAAACCAGGCAACACTTGTGCATTGCATATAACATCAGGCACGTTACACAGCAAGAGGTCGAGTACGTAACCAGTTCCGTCCGTTCGTGATGGCTCATGCACATACTGACAAAAGGTGTTGGAATCTAAAATGTCAAAAAAAGTTGAGTATAAATTCCCTCGAGCTATATCTCTTGTTCGTCAGCTGACCAGTCAATGTCCGGAAGGTTAAAGTCCCCCCCTAAAACAAGGCATTCATTGTTAATAGTTTCAAGAAAATTAGATAAGCCAACTAGCGGCTTTACAGAACGACCAGGAGGCCTATAAAATGACCCAAGAACCATTTCTTTCACGTTCGGCAGTCTTACTTTGCAAACAATCAATTCAGTTTCACTATCAGAGAATTCCATTTGAGCGCGTGGGACACTTTTATGAACCAAAATAAACACTCCTCCGCCATGTGCACAACGGTCGCGACGAAATCACTGGTACGTGTCAGGAAATATTTCAGCGCTTGAGATAGTCGGATCGAGCCACGATTCTGTTCCCAAAACAAAGGTCGGTTTTACGGTACGAAGAAAAAAGTGAAAGTCATCAACTTTATTTTTTATACTGCGGCAATTGATTGACAAAATGCTGACTGGGTACATCGCAGAATGAACAGTAGTTTGTCATTGTTCCCGTACGGTGCCGGCTTCACTGTCCCATTGGAAACGCCTATTACCCAAATGAAGCGTATCATATTTCAGAACTGCTTTCGCGCCTTTTTCGCCATTTTGTTTGGCATAATCCCAT
The DNA here is from genome assembly GCF_055824585.1 of Amblyomma mixtum. Lineage (NCBI taxonomy): Eukaryota > Metazoa > Arthropoda > Arachnida > Ixodida > Ixodidae > Amblyomma > Amblyomma mixtum. The sequence continues at coordinate 100,504,538 of NC_143012.1, read as the reverse complement.
AAGTTCTTTCTCTTATCACGGAGAGTACGGGAAAAGTCTTCAGATATAGCAACACTGGATCCCTTGAGCTTGAATGGAAGCACAGCCTGGCGGTCTTTAAAGGAATTGAAGCGCACAATGATAGGCCGATTTTTTCCTTCGGAGAATTCACCCAGCATATGAGCACGTTCAATAGACACGAAAGACAATTCCAGCTTCTCAGTACACTGCCTTATGATGAGCTCCTGAGACTTGGCTGCCGTCTCACTGGCATCAGAATCAGTTAAGGCCGTAAAAAATCAAATTATTACGCCTTCCACGATTTTGCAAGTCGTCTATTTTTGCAATCATGCTTGTCAGAACTTCATGATCTTTTCGTTGCTGATCTTCAACGTTGGCTAAGGCTATTTCAATTGCGTCAATTTTTCCTAGCTTAGTTTCCAATGCAACAAGCCGGGCTTTTACGTCAGTCACGTCCGTGGTAAGCTGCGATAACATGGAAAGAATTGTGGTTTGACCATTCAGCAGCTCTTGAAATTGTTCAGCTGTTGCTGGGCCAGGGTTACTCTCAATATCCCCGCCACAGAGCAACAAGATCGGCAGATAAAACGCCGGGCTACGACAAACTGAAAAATGCCTCTTAGCATACAGATGATTTGACAACACAGGAAAAAGCAAGATAAAGCATTTGGGGTGGAACCGGCAAAATGTAGCGCGACGGTTTCAAAGGGTGAAAAAGACCAACCTGCGTGCGCAGTACAAAACTTGTAAGGGTCACCGCCATCTCGCCGGTTCCACGCCCCATCGTTACAGTGCTGCTCCGATGCTTTTGTAGCCGACACTTGGCAGCGTCGACGCCCACTTGGCAATGTTGCCAGCTCGGAATCACAAAATGTTCAAATTCGTCGCTGGCTGGGCACTGTTGCATTCGAAGTTTTCAAACAATGCTGTCGTACACGAAGAACCACTGTCGACCAATTCCGGGCATACGTTGTCGAACGCAAATCCGTCAGGAAGGACCGCCGCCGAAATGTTCGCCGAAAACACCTGCGTGAGCAGTAGAAAACTGGTAAGGGTCACAGCCATCTCGCCGGTTCCACGCCTGCATTATCTCGCGTACGCGCTGATCACGATGTCTGAAAATATGACGGTACTAGAAAAAATCGGTTTGCAAATTTTCCCTTTCTGCTCTTCTTTTTTGCTACATTACCAGCAATGCTCAGGAAGATTTTCATAATGATCTTTTACGGAATTACGGTGTTCCCCCAGCCTAACGTTGGGGCATCGCCCCGTTTGCCCTACATAGACAGCTCCGCAAGACAACGGTAGTTTGTACACTACACCCAAGCTGCAGAGAACAAACGGGGCGCGGTGCCTAACGGTGCATCCGTGCCTCTTTGGCTTATCGCCGACACCTTCTTGCCTGTTCCGTATCTGAGAGCATAAACTGCTCAGCTTACTTGGCCCGGAAAAAACCACCTGGACGCCATAGCGGCTCCCTACCTTCTTTAACCCATGTACCATTCTATGCACGTAGGGCACCACCCGACTTTCTGCCGCTCCCTTCCAACGTCTTGGGATTTGTGTCCCCTTTTAATCCAACGCGCCAGTTTACCGCACGTCATCGAGATGACATGCATGGGATACCCTGATTCCTTGAGCCTGTTCACCTGTGCAGAGACACTCTTTTGGAAAGAGTGAATGCAAGATTTGGGGATGGCTGTCTTAATGCAGGACGTCGCAATACCATTATTTACAATTTTTGAGTGTCCCGAGGCAAAATTAAGAAGAACGGTTTTGGGACCGTCCTTAAGCCTGCTTAAAAATTGGCAGCAGCGAAGTCTGTATCCCGTCTTGCTCGTGTTGACGTTCGGCCCAGGTGCGTTGAGGAGTGCGTCGGTGTCCTCGATAAGACGTTAGGCCGACAAAGGAAGTTAAAGTGCACCAGCCCTCTCGTTGAATTCCTTGTCTCGAAGAATTTGAGTGTAGTTTGCGCTGATAAGGAAGGGTGTTTCGTGGTGATGCCGGATATCACTTTTGGAGAAAAGGCTGCAGCTGCCATCAATAAAAACTTCAAAAGAATTGGCTTCAAGAGCAAGGAGGTTCAAGAACACGCAGTTTTCTTATGGTTAGGTCACAATTTGGAGAAGCTGGCGGGTTCCGTGAAGAAGGCAGACGGTGGGCAGTTAGCGGTATTTTTCCCTGCAAAGACGCACAAAACCGGCATGCCCTTTCGTTCCATTGTATCAGAGCGTCATACCTGGCAGCGCTTGGTCGCCCTATACCTGCAAAAACATCTCACGTCGTTGGTTGTCCAGGATCCCTTCGCGATACCTAATTCGGACGCTGTGGTCAACCTTCTGAGAACCATGAACCTTGGCCAGTGTGGTGTGTTTAGCATAGACGTTGAAGATTTGTACTATTCGATGCCTAATGAAGGATTATTGGAAAGTGTTAAAGTGTGTATCACGGATGACAATGATGAAGTCGCCTTTATGGGCAGAGGCGGTGTTTTAGTAGAGTCCTTCATGGGAATTCCATCATTCTATCTTTCCTCAACTGCCATCGGATGGGAAGGAGGCATGTTCATTCAACGCACAGGGGTTTGTATCGGTTCGTGCGTCCCCCACACTTAGTAACATTTTCCTCGCACAGGTGGACCGAAACATTGAACGTAATTCATCAGGTTTGGTCAAAAAAATTTGCAGATATGTTGATGACTACCTTTTGTTTTCATTTCAGTCTGATCTAACTCTTAGCAAGTCCCCTTGTCGAAACGTTGGCTCTAGCAAACTGAGGTTTTCCCCTCCCTTGTTCATTTTGTGATCGCCAAGGACCATCTACCGCACCCTCTCTCTACCACTGACATTTTGAAGGTTTTTAAAGAATGCAGCTCAGGGCTGAATTTCACCGTTCAATCACTCAAAGAAGGGGTTTACAGTTCCTAGACTTGTCGTTGCCATGTGCCAGGATCACATTTGCTGGACTTACAGCCCCCGCTCTGCCAAGGCCCTTCTTAATTTTGCCTCGGGACACTCAAAAATTGTAAAGAATGGTATCGCGACGTCCTGCATTAAGGCAGCCATCCCCAAATCTTACATTCACTCCTTCCAAAAGAGTGTCTCTGCACAGGTGAACAGGCTCAAGGAATCAGGGTATCCCATTCATGTCATCTCGATGACGTGCGGTAAACTGGCGCGTTGGATTAAAAGGGGACACAAATCCCAAGACGTTGGAAGGGAGCGGCAGAAAGTCGGGTGGTGCCCTACGTGCATAGAATGGCACATGGGTTAAAGAAGGTGGGGAGCCGCTATGGCGTCCAGGTGGTTTTTTCCGGGCCAAGTAAGCTAAGCAGTTTATGCTCTCAGATACGGAACAGGCAAGAAGGTGTCGGCGATAAGCCAAATAGGCGCGGATGCACCGTTAGGCACCGCGCCCCGTTTGTTCTCTGCAGCTTGGGTGTTGTGTACAAACTACCGTTGTCTTGCGGAGCTGTCTATGTAGGGCAAACGGGGCGATGCCCCAACGTTAGGCTGGGGGAACACTGTAACTCCTTAAAAGATCATTATGGAAATCTTCCTGAGCATTGCCGGTAATGCAGCAAAAAAGAAGAGCAGAAGGGGAAAATTTGCAAACCGATTTTTTCTAGTACCGTCATACTTTTCAGACATCGTGATCAGCGCGTACGCGAGATAATGGAGGCATACCATATTAGCAAATGTCGGAATCCGTGTATCAGTGAGCCCTCTGTTAACTTGGCAGACTGTGAAATCAATTTTTTAGCCTCAGCGTTGCACTGACTTCCTTTTCTGATAACGGTTTTTAACTGATCTTCCACAGCGATGAGTGGCTCCTCATGCTTCTAGTTCATTTTTCCTCTGACTTGGTCTTTCGAGGAGAGACTGTGTGTGGTTGTTTTTGTTTTATGTTTTTTAAAGTGACTACCTTATATTGCGCGCCAGCAATAAACCTCAGTTGCGAGTTAGCGCTTGTCTGTGTCTTGTTTCCTTTCCGTCCCTCGTGTTCCCTGTGCGCTATTGTTACATCATGAACGTTATCCAACTTGCCCAACTTTCGGCTTTGCTTTTATATTATTGATGACAGACCGCTGGGTAATCTCTACACATGCGCCAAGGCAAGATAGACACTCAAACACGGTCATTCATATAATAAAATTCTTTTGTCGTCAGCGCATCCGATGGTGTACTCACGCATGCATCACCATGTTTTGCAATTCGAAAGGCCTCAAAGATTTCACGAGCCTTCCGTGTTTTTCCGTATCCCAGAATGGTGACATATCTCTGAAATGTGGGGAACATTTGTCGGGACACCTACTGCAATGCAGAGCAAGGTTACCATCTTCAGGAACGCCAATTTTTGTTCTTTGCTTGCGCAACCTCTTGTTCACACAGTCACCCGTCTGACCTATGTAAATTTTCTACAGGTCAGCGGTATCTTGCAGATCACTTCGGTCCGGCACTTTGCGTACACAGTTATGTGTTTGGTCGTGCAACGCTTCTTATTTCCGCCGGGCGTAATTCGTGCATAAAGACCTGAGAGCTTAACTGGAGCAAAAAAACCCAAATTGACTGCTTGGCGTTCGGTGACTTTCTTAACATTGTGGGCCCCTTTGTGCAAATAAGGCATGACTTGGACTTTTTTCCTTTTGTCAGTGGCATCATTGTTTCCTTTCTTGAATCCGCCATTCATCTCCTTTAATACAGATTCAGCGACCGCTCTCAACATTTCTGCTGGGAAATCTGCATCAGACAGACGCTGGGCTTGCGTTGTGACACTGGTTGACACGGTGTGGCAGCAACTCTTTTTTACAGCGTTGAGGAAACAAGCCTTGGCAATACCTCGCTTGACTAGTTTATAAATGATTACAGTCAAAGGGTAGGAGCCCTTTTTTTTTGTTCTTGCTTAGTACATCCAGCACACATGGCCTTTCCAGATCGGGTTAGTAAGCAGTCTAAAAACGAATGAAATTGTTAGTGTCTAATTCGCGGGTAAATTTCCGCACAAACAGAGCCTATAGTGGAGATGCTTATTACGGTCTTGCTGTGTGGATCACACACACTACCTACTTATGAATTGCTTTATAATTACGGATAATTAAAACGCATTTTGCTTGATACGCCCGTTTTTCTGCTTATTTCTTCGTCATTCACGTTGTACAGCAGTACTTGTATGCTAGATCACTATTGCAATAAAATTTACCCATGTGTTGTGGATCGAGGAAATGGGTACTGGAGGGGCTTACAACTGCAGGAGCTCATCAATACTTCTGCATGCAACGACTTACTCCTTTTCAGCACAATTTATTCCGTTGTCTCTGCCACGCGCCTTGCATCTCTTTTATGAAATTAACTGCAATTAGCGATACCAAACAATGGAAAATTCTAGCACTGGGGCAGTGCGTTTTCCTGCACGTAAAACAGCCGCAGTCATCCGTAAATTCCTTAAATTATGTGACGCTTTGACTGTAATTGCCTTCATTTAGGCAAATGCGACAAATTATTTCCCGGAAATATTTCTGTCGTTGCTTCTTGGCACGGCACTGTAAATGCAGAAGACAAGTGGCATATTGAATCCTAAATGATTCGTGCGTTTCTCGTCGTACCAAGCCCAAGCGGCTGTAGCACACATCGAAGCGGAAACATCCATTTCATGGAAAGTGCCCATTAAAATTACGAAAACATTGCATTTATTTAGTCTAAATATTGTAACAGAGCTGTCTTGGAGCAATGTACGTAGCCATGAATAGGTCAGTCCATGAGCGCCCAGCTGCTTTTTTATTAACCATTTGCGTTTCTTCAGTTCATTCAAAGTTGCTCGTATGCACCATGAGATTGCCATAATGACGAAGTGAGAGCATCTAATAAAGTGATAACGGACACTTGGTTGCCACAGCTACCAGTCTGTTTGCGACGCTGTTCAAAATTTCTTGATGGAATCTCATCGACCGCTTTGCTAAAGCTTACAGTATTTTCAGAAGGGTTGAAAATTGGGCGAGTTGGTACGAATTCATACTGGTGTGGCACCACAGGGAGAGGGACAGAGGCAGAGTGACAACAACACAAGCGCTCACTAACAACTGACAAAATTTATTAAAAGCACAAAAATATATAGACAAAACCAATGGTTACACGCACAGTCATAACACGGTTACAAAGGTTACAGGCAAGAACACACGTTAAATCACGACGAATCTACCTGTTATGATGGTTTAGTGTTCTTTGCAGATAATCAACCTCGGCGTCAAGCAGCAGCAAGGATGGCAAACTCACGCATACATCTGCCGACTTCCTTATGCGGAAGGCCTCCATAATCTCCCGGGAAGTCTTATCTTTATGCTTCCAGAGAACGCGCGTTTCCTTGAACAACGGGGCACACTTGTGGCTTTTTACATGCTTAGTCAGGTGCGTCCCCGAAGCCCCGTCAAGTGACCTGGCATGCTCCTGGAGGCGTACATTTTCTTTTCTATGCTTTATTAAATTTTGAATTATCCACTTCTAATTTTTTTTCTCTCTCTCTCTCTCTTCAATCCAAACTGTTACCTTTTATTCACTCCCTGCCCTCCTTGTGGTAGAATACGCCGGTGTTGCTCTCCCGTGTGCTTATCTTTTGCCTTTACTATGTACAAGTGAATAGCACCTTTGCCTCCCGATTTATGGCCGATCCCCCAGTGTGGGTATGTGCCATCTTTTCAAAGGCTAACAACAACAAGACTAACCACATTGTCATGACTGTGCTGTAAAGAATAAGAAACCATGCAAACCTGTCTTCAGCGCATGCAAGATTGTGGCCAAACATAGTTGTCAGGATGTGAGAGAGATAATAGAGGCAGATTTGATTAGAAAAGCCGGTCCATCCTGCCTCAGCGCACCATCTGTCACACTGACTAAAAAGGAAATAATGTTTTTGGGAGCGGCCACGTGATGTCGGCAGAGCTATCAGTTTGACGTCATGCAGCAAGGTGTACATAATTGTGCTTGTGTGTCAATAAGTCTTCAGTTGGAAGGAAGCGCTCGTGTTGTCCAAGTCTCTTTCTCTGTGCGTGTTTTTTTTGCGCTTGTACGTGTCTGCTAACAGCAACACTTGGTTGCTGGTTGCACGGCTGCTGCCAAAAGATTCAAGAAATTCTCGTCGCTGAAGATCCGCCTGCACCCAGTAGGCTAAGGAGCCCAACTACGAAAATTAGAACACGCTTTTCGGAACAGAGCAACAAGACGCGGCTGTGACCGGAAACTAGCTTTGAATTCATATCGGTGCCTCGAAGTTAACAATGCCATAACGAATGTGCCAGCTTCAGTCTTCTCAGAAAAGAGAAAAAGTAGCTGCGACGCATGAAGCGAACGGGTCTTCGTTAACTACACGACGCGGGAGCCATCGACCCCGGAGGCGCTGGAAATGGCTGCCGACCCAGGTCGATCTAATGACCCCTGGCGCCTGGAGACGATCGTAACCCCCTAGTTTTTACACCTTGGCCCCGGAGCGGGTGCCAGTAGGGGGCGCCTGATGGCACTGACTCAGTCGAAGGAGAAGTTTACGGCACAGCAGCGCTGGGCATGCGGGGAGAGTGGGTTACTTACGGCCCTCTTTGAGCGCGGGGCTGACTGCGCTCTCTGCAAAGACTGGAGGACCGCCGGTGCACCTTGCAGATAAGCTCGCTTCGGGCCTCGCAAGTTCTGAGAATAGTCTCGTTTCCTGTATTTTCTTCCCGTGGAAATGCTTTGAAATGAGATTGGGACGTTTAACGGTGGGGTAGAGCTATGGCGGCGGCCGCTGGTCGTTTTTCAGAATGTTTGCGCGATCGCTGAGGCCCTGCCGCGTGCGATATAGACACAAAGATTGCCTCATTTCAAAGAGAAGAGTATTTACTGTTGAACAGTATGCAGCGGTACATCAATCAGTCTTGGTATGCATCAAGTGAGCAAAATACGAACAGCATGAAACGGTACTTTTGTTTGGTTTCTCTGCTGTAGTCAACGTTTTTGAAAAAAGGACGCCGCCGAAAAGCAAGCTGCTTCTGCAGCATTTAGTCGAGAAGTTAGTCTCGTGATATCAGCTACAGGTCCAGTCTACAGTGGCTATAGATATTTGGGACAGGAACTATTTAAAAAAGGCGAAGAATGTCAAAAACTATGCGCATTAGAGGCCGTTTAGGTTTTTGTTCGGTACACAAACGTACGCTTATTTATCACGTTTTTAGGTGGCGCATATTTAGTTATGTATCAAAATGCCTATGAGCTGAACACAGTATTTATTCAGTACTCAGCGTTCAAATTTACCATCACTGAGAAAACGCGACATATGAGGATCTTGGTTCTGAATTCTCAGACCTCAGTGAAAGGCCTTTTTTCAGCCGGAAACCGGCAACAGATATCACAAGATTAACCTCATTCCTAAAAGCTGCAGAAGTAGTTGTATTTTCTCCACTGACGTTTTTGCCGAAAAACTTGATAGATTCTGGGAAGTCGAACATTACATCGCTTTATGTATTGCTCATTTTTCATCGCTCCAAAACTACCTACACTAAGCGGTACTAACAACTCATTCCATTGCGCAGAAAATATATTGCTCTTTCGAATGACCTTAAACGTGTTCTTCTATTGCAAGCGGTAGTGCCGTAGCGATCACTCTAACATTGTGAAAAATGACCAGTGGCCGCCACCAGCGTGGGAGTGCCACCTTAGCTTGGCACTGCGCAACGCATTTTTGTTCATGATGAAGTTAGCGCCAAAAACGAGGACTAAAGTAGGAGAGAAGACACAACACGAAGACACAACATGTGTTGTGTCTTCTGTCCTACTTTAGTCCTCGTTTTTGGCGCTAACTTCATCATGAATAAGATTCAACTCGCCCAACTTTCCACCTTACTACTGCATTTTTGTTCGTTGTGTTTTACTGCGGTAAGCTTGTGCCGGAAAAGTTCGGCGTTAAACTAGTCGGCGCTGTGTGTCGCAGCCCAAATCTCTCGGAAGAGACAAAGCGGCGCAAAGAACACGGACGACTTAAGAAAAGCAAACACACGCGCTGGTTTCCAGGAAATGAAAACGGTTTTATTTTCATGCGAAGTACATACAGACGACAAATAGCAGAAACGCTAAAAACAGCATGTGGTCTAAGGTCCATATGGTGGTCCATGAGGTCCTATTGAAGCCGTCTTCAGTTGGTCAGCCACTGTGTTTTTCTTTCTTAAGTCGTCCGTGTTCTTTGACCTCATTTCCCTCTTCTTAATGAGCCACCTAGCCCAAATTGCCAATCCTCACCAGTTCGCCGAATGTCTCGGTTTCAGCTGCTGCTTAACAGGTTGTTGATCTGGAGGGCTGGGAAGGGGCTAACTCTACATAATGCGTCTCTTCTAATCAAAGTGCGCCTAGCCCGCATTGGCACTGGATTGGACTCCCCTAGCAGATGGGAGAGGATGCAGTCACGATCCAGATGTCATCTTAATTTCAGCGCCAGCAAAGGGCTGGGAACGCACAGCAGTTCTTCGTACCAGTGTTTCTATTTTGTGGCTCTGACAGCTCATTTACAACGTGTTTCAAAAGGCAACTCGTTCTTGAGCAAGTCATCTCGGTAACGTCTTTAGTACTTATCAACAGGCATCTTTAAATTTTTGTTCTCTCTTCATTTCATAAGAAAAAATGAAAACTAGAAAAAGGTAAGGAACTGCTCACTGCCACCAGACTGGCGCTATTAATATCGATGGAGGGCAGCGTGGAAACACGAAATACAGAGATAGAGGAAGACCGCATTCACACAGGGCCGAATTTAACATGCAGGCGTTTATAGAATTAAAAAAAAAGGAGTACAGAAATAAAAGTAGTCGAAGTGCGTTCAACAGTGAGCTAAGGTATACATTCCTTTACAGGGTAAATAAAACACCACGAGGACTCCTGAGTGAAACAGGCTTCTTCCATTAGGTGCATTGGGCGAATACTTAGGAATACAGAAGAACGCTGTCTAGGAGGTGGGTGCAAGCTCTGGTTACTTTAAAAGTAGTCGCCGCTTTAACCCGTTCTTTGGGCACTGCCTGTAGCAGCTAGCTGGCTCCGTCGTGGAACAAAAATATACTTTAGCATTTCTCGAAGCGGTTTCGAGAAAATTTATATAAGAACTACGTTGCAGTTTATGCAATACGTTAAATATTCGCTTTAAATTGTTTCTTTGATGACTAGAAATGCGTATGCTATCGTGGCCACAGATAAGAAAATTGTGTGTGGTATTCATGTGCTACATTTACGTTCAGATAGACGTTTAGATAATAAGCAGTGAAAACTCCACTCAGCTGAACCAATGGCTGGAACTATAACTGAAGGTTTGCCTCATAGATAGTTCGTTTCTTTATAAAATGCAATTTCATCAATTTCTGCAGTGTTCTCTGCGAATTTAATTCTATATTAATTTATTACTTAAAATTTTGATGCACGCAACCTTGCTGACATTACTGCTGAACCCAAGATTAAAAATATTTTTCCGGTGCTTCACAGTAGATTTTTCGACTGATAACGCGACATCTCTCGTCGACGTGCCCTATAGAAAATGTGAGCGTCGGACAAAATTTGTTTTGCAGTGAAAAGAAACAAAACTGAAAAAAAAAATAAAAATGAAAAAAAATGGCTCTTGTGTATTTTTTAAAACTAAACAAATACTGGCGTGTATTTAGCTACCATAGTTATGTTACATAACTTAAAGGACTCACATGTAAGCTTTCTTCATTTCATGCGAGACTAATCCTTGTTCAGTTATTCGGTTATCGATACTTTTAAGCAGAGACGCAAGCTGGCTAATCAAATGGTTGTCATGTTTTATTTCTGTATTCCTTTTCGTTTAAGCCAAATAAATTTCCACATGCAGAATATATAAGCCATGTGCAATGCTTTGAGGTGATTTTGTTTAGCTCGCATTCATATGCAAAGAAAATTTCATACCAGTCCCTTTCTTATACTATATCTGTCGTACCTGGCAAAACGACTTCGCGTACGCAAATTTACTCTCTCTGTGAACCGATTCAATTCGCCGTCTTTAAAGGGTTACTTCAACACTCTGTTCGAGGTTCATTTATCCATGTTATTTTTAACGCTGCCGTGCGCATCGCATGTTCGCGGCATCGCTCACTCGCTGTGACATATTCAATGAGTTACTCATGAATGTAGCGTTATGTATATGTTGCAGCGTTGAAGTGTTTGAAAAGGGACACATTCATTAACTGATTCAGAAGTAAAATTTCCAGCAATCGACTCTGAAAGCTGGAGTTCGGGAGCGCAGTCGTTTGTACGGTTCGGTACGACACAGCCTTATAACAGCACGGAAGTCGCAAACAGCGAAGTGTGTTATGACATAGTGAAGCATGGCAAAGGCTTGATGCTGGATTTCAGAGTGAACCGTAGCTTGATAATACCGTAAACAAGCCAGGTTAAAGCTGCACAACCTTCTGTTTAGACTGTCATTGTATTTCGTTGTGGGAAAAAAATCAACTTATTTATTTTATTCTAAGATAGAAGCAGTTTTGACACATAATAGGGAATTGCAAATAGAAGTATGAACTAGAGAAATTTGGAGAAGACGAGGATGACGATAAGCATGACGTGTACTAATCCAAGAATAAAGATGAAGTATTCGGTGAGGTGGGAAGAGTTGATTGGTGGAGAAGAGAAGACGATGACGACGGAGGCAAGGATGACGTGTACCAACGACAAGGGTATAAAAGCGCGGGGGAGAGCGAGGAACGGGGGGGAAGAACAGAGAAAAGGAGGTTCCGGCGGATCAGGGACACCTCGGCTGGAAGAGAGCAACGCCGCCTACTGCTCCGGTGACCTCGAGTTCTACGGCGTCACACCGTAGACTTCCCGCTATTCCTGAGCCCGTTCCGGGGAGTCAGCGGCTGACTTAACCATCTGCTAGGCCAGGGGTGCCTCCAGCGCTGTTGCCACCCATCCGGATGGTGCCCTCCAACAGCGACATCACCAACGTCGCCTCCACGGACACTTGGACCGGGAGCTCGTATACGACGTCGCCAACGAAACAGCCAGCGACGCCAGCCTGAGCACTTCGAACGCCACCTCGACGCTGGCTACCTAGATGCCACTGACTGGACCCAGGCAACGCCTCATATGCAAGCAACCGTGAGCACGAACGCCGAACGCTAGTAGACTAGGTGTTCCCGGGTCGTATGTATTGGTAGTCTATGTGTTTTGTGTTAGTTTTGTTAATTTTGTGTGCTAGTGTTTCTTTCGCGAGGGTGTATTAAATGTGTGTCTGTGTGGGTACACCTGTCTAGTCCATTCTTTCGGCCCGAGTGTTCTTGGGGGGATCCGTGACAGCAGTGCTGACGGGAATTTTCTGAGCGTATTTTCAATTGAGCTCCATAAATCTCCATTTCGAGTCCAGAAAATGTTTCTATTTCCCTTATGTCAGTCTTGTTGGTGATGTTGTGCAACTGTGGATGCGCAGTTGGTTTTTGTGGTTTCCGTTTTACTGTTCTTTTCTTTTTGAGTGCAATTTGGTATCTTGACAGAGACCACATTTTCTGGACATTCCCCGCTTTCGTTCAGCCACTCTTTGTTGTTCAGCGTGCCTGGGAGAAATGTGTCTCAGAAAAAACTTCTCTTCTGAAAGTAACGGACGTTTGAGTGTGATGCCAACTGCGTTCTTTTTCCGCCTCTGAGGGGATAAGATCGTGGCTAGATTCCTCCGACTAGCGAGAATTTTACATGAGAGCAACGTACTGGTGTTTTTCTCATGTCAAGATGAAACAAGAGTTTGATGATATTTTATCTCCTAAAAAGCGATAGCCATCTGCGGCGGTAATCGTTCGCACTTTAGGCCCAAACTTGAGCCACTACATAGAAGCTGACCATTGCTGCATCGTCAGACGTGTGGAGAGCAGGAAACGTCTAGGCCTTGTATATCATGCTTTGTTAGTTACAAAGCGCCAAGCCTTGCTATTTGCCTTCATCCACTACATGAAAATCCATGGTATGATGTCATCTCTGTGATTAGACCACAACCTGAGTTGGCTGCACAACCGGAAATCGCCGGCGGCCGATACGTGGCCGACCATCCATCCTAGCGAGCGAATATAGCGCAGAGTAGAACAGGACACAAGAAGACAAGAACAACACGAGCGCTAACTTCCAACAAATTTTATTTCACACATGCAACATATTTATACACGAAAAACACATCATCACTTGTGCTAACAGAAACCTGAGAAACGAGAGTTCTTTATCACATAAAAAGATAGAGGGAGTGCTTACTCCTGTCTCTCCCGAAGAATTTATCCTTTCAACTTCAGTGATTAATCGCGCGGTCATGTCTCTACTTTTTGCAAGCCCAGCAGTTTTTTTTTTTCAAAAAATGGTTTGCACGATTTAAATTCGCATGAACGAATGTGTTCAACAATGTGTTCAACAAGTTCCCGTTCCTGACGTCGCGTGCGTGTTCCATCAATCGCTGGTTGAGGCCTCTCCCCGTCTGGCCGATGTAATGGCCCCCGATCAATTACGGTATTTTATACACGACACCTTCAATGAATGACACGTACGGCTTCTGATGACGAGTCGTGCATCCACGTGTTCGGTTGCTTTTCCCAATCTTGCACAAAGAGGCAAGTTTGTTTGGTGCCGAAAATATTCTCTCGCTATGATTGCAACAAGCCCCAAAACCTACGCTTTTGAACGTCCATCCTAGACTGGCTACCGACGTGACCGAAAGCTGCTGCTTCCAGCGACGTCTAGCCAACGTAAAAATTACGTTGCTGGTTAAAGAGTGGGAAAGAATGTTGGGCAGACGACATGCATAACAAGTTGCTGATCGCGGGTCAAGATATATGCTCGCGAGGTCAATATATGAGCCTGTATTGCAAGCACTTCCGAGAAAAAAAATGTAAATACTGCAATTCATGCGCACAAGCGCAAAAACGACTCATTTACGGCTGCAAAACATTTCACGTCCAGAACACGCGCGTTTAACCCTTCTTTTACAGTTAAGGCTGCCATTACAAGCACTGTGACCACGTTGCTGAGATATGAAGAGGGAAGGTAAGAAAGCAGTGAAGCAGCAGCCCAATAACAAGTCAGCGCTTAGAGGGTAAGTAGAGAAATTCATTATTTTGTTGTAGAACAGATATCACCTTTAACACAGGATGACAACCTGAATGTTCAAGCAATGAACGATAATCTCGTAGCTGTCATTATGGAGGTCAACGTAGAAGTAGGCGGTAGAATGGTTCGACAGGATACTGGCAAGCTATCTCAGGAGACGAAAAATCTGAATAAGAAATACTAAATCATGAGGGCGTCTAACTCTACAGAGAGAATAGAACTAGCAGAGCTATTAAAGCTGATAATCGAGAGCAAGGAAGCCGGCATAAGGAAGTTTAACATGGAGAGAATCGAGCATTCTTTAAAGAATGGCGCTATCCTAAAAGCGGTGCAGAGTAAACTAGGCATAGGTAAAGACCAGATGTATTCGTTAAGAGGCAAAGAAGCCAATGCCAATAGCAATATGGATAGGATAGTTGAAGTGGTTGAAGAGTTCTGCACAAATATTTACAGTAGGCAATGTAATCAGGACGTTAATGAGAGAGAAAATAGTGCACAGTACTCCGATATTCAGTCAATAGACAAAGAGAAAGTAAAGAAAACTTTCGGAGTCATGACAAAGGGGAAATTCGCTGGTGACGACCAAGCAGCAGCAGATGTTTTGAAGGACGGAGGTGAGATTGCGCTAGAAAAACTAGCCACCCCGAATGCACAATGCCTTATGAACTCGAGCGTACCAGAAACTTGAAAGGACGCGAATATCATCTATCTCATAAGAAAGAAGTCAAAGGCTTGAAAAATTACAGACCATTCGTCTTACTGTCCACTGTCTATACGGTTTTTGGTAAGGTCAGAACATTAGACTTCAAGCAACCAAATGAGTACGCAGGCTTTCTTAAAACGTACTCGAGAATAGACTATATTCACATTATTAATCAGGTAATACAGATTACGAGAAAGCATTTGAATATATGGAAACCTCAGCAGTCATTAAGGCATGACGGAATCAGGGTGTAGAATAGTCTATTGTGAACATACTGAAAGATGTCTAACATCTGCACAGCTACCATAGTAATCCATAAAGCCAGCAACCAAATTACAACAAGGAAGGGTATCAGGCAGGGAGACACGATCACGCCGATGCTATTCACCGCCTATTTACAGCAGGTGTTCCGCGGCCTAGATTGGGAACAGTTGGGCCTAAGATTTAATGGAGAATACTTAAGTAATTTGCGATTCCGTGACTGCATTGCCTTGGTACCTAATTCAAGAGATGAGCTGCCTAGCATGATCAATATGTTAGACACGCAAACAAAACGGTAGGTCTTAAAATTGACATGCAGACAACCAAAGTAAACTTCAACAGTCTCGCAAGGAAGCCGCAGTTAACAATTGGTAGTGAAGTGCTGCAAGTGGCAAGGGAACACGTCTACTTAGGGGAGGCCGTGGCTGCTAATCCGGATCATGAGAGGGAAATGACCGGAAGAATAAGAATGGGGTGGAGCACATAGGGCAGGTTCTCTCAGATCATGAATGGCAGTTTACGAATATCCCTCAGGAGAAAAGTATACAAAAGCTCTATGTTACCGGTACTGACCTACGGAGCAGAAATGTGGAGGCTAACGAAAAGGGTTAAGCTTAAGTTAAGGACAACGCAGCGAGCTATGGAGAGAAAAATCATAGGTGTAACGTTAAGAGACCGGAAGCGGGCTGAGTGGTTGAGGGAACAAACGTGGATTAATGACATTCTGGTACGGCATGTAACGCGAAGGCAAGATAACCGCTGGTTCTTAAGGGCAACGGAGTGAATTCCAAGAGAGGGCAAGCATAGCAAGTAGCGGCTAATAGTTAGGTGGGCGGATGAGATTAAGAATTTTGCGCGGGGTACGCTGGCTGCAGTAGGCATAGGACAGGGTTGGCGTGTAATGCGAAGGCAAGATAACCGCTGGTTCTTAAGGGTAGTGGTGTGAATTCCAAGAGAGGGCAAGCGTAGCAAGGAGCGGCTAATAGTTAGGTGAGCAGATGAGATAAAGAAGTTTGCGCGGGGTAGGCTGGCTGCAGTAGGCATAGGACAGGGTTAATTGGAGAGATATGGGAAAGGCCTTTGCCCTGCAGTGGGCGTAGCCAGGTTGATGACGAGTCAAGTGCTGCAAGTGGTAACGGATTACGTCCACTTAAGGGAGGTAGTGACCGCCGATTTGGATCGCGTGAGTAGAATAATTAGAAGAATAAAAATGAGGTGGAGCGCTTTTGACACGATCTCTCAGATCATGGATGGCAGTCTACCGGTATTATTCAAGAGAAATGTATATAAGAGATGTACCTTGCCGGTGCTGACCTATGGGGCAAAAATGTGGAGGCTAACGAAACAGGTTCAACTTACGTTATTACTGCTCAGAGAGCAATAGAAAGAAAAATAATAGCTGTAACGTTAAGAGAGATGATGAGGGGAAGAGGACATAGTGGGTCGAGGACCAAACCCGAGTAAACGACATCCTAGACGAAATCAAGAGAATAAAATGGCCTTGGGCAGGGCATGTTGTGCGAAGGCAAGATAACCCACTGGTCTTTAAGGGTAAGCGACTGGATTCCAAAGGAAGGAAAGTGCATGAGGTGGCGGTCGATGGTTAGAGGGGTGCTTGAGATTAAAAACTTTGCTTGAATAGGTTTATGGTTTATGGGGGTTTTAGCGTCCCAGAGAGACCCAGGCTGTGAGGGACGCCGTAGTGAAGGACACTGGAAATTTTCGACCACCTGGGGTTCTTTGATATGCACTGACATCGCACAGTACACGGGGCTTTTAGAATTTTGCCTCCATGGAAAATCGACCACATCGGCGAGGATCGAACCCGCGTCATTCGGGTCAGCAGCAGAGCGCCATAACCACTGAGCCATCATGGCGGCTGAGCGGGGACAGGGAGGGCGCAGCTGGCACAGGACAGGGTTAACTGAAGAGATATGGGAGATGCCTGTGTCTTGCAGTGGGCGTATTCAGGGGGTGATGATGATGGTCATGTAGGTCAGGCTTACTCACAGAGCAAATATACTTGCCGTGTACTGTGCGATATCAGTGAACGTTAAAGAACCCCAGGTGGTGGAAATTTCTGGAGCCCTTGACTACGGCGTCCCTCATAGCCTGAGTCGCTTTGGAACTTTAAACCCCAATGAACCTAAACCTGTTATACTGCGTGTACAATGCCGCTGCTTCTTGTTCTCTAGCATGCGACCTGATTTTAATATCTGTAGTACGCGCACTTTGTAATACAATGGTGAAGAGTTTGAATTATGGTTCGTCGGGGTTTCATTTCTTTCTGAGCAGTGCTTTTAAAACTGTGTCGCAGAAAACTACAATAGGGTATCGTACTTTGGTGTGTATTTTGTTCGCTTAGAACCTGTAAGACAGTTATTTAACCTTCGCAACAGTCTGGGGAAAGGCTAGTTTCACATCGCTAACGTCGACATTCAATGTTCCTCCGAGTTTGTGATGAAAGCATTTCGCAGCGTAAGGCTCATTACTATCCCGAAACTCAGTTCTACCTCTCTTACCAAGTTAGTGACGAGTATTTCTTGGTCGGGTTAGGGACGCTGGCCTAAGTTTGCGCCGAAGTTGCTTTGTCCTTTGGCCATTAGGAGAATACTTTCGCCAGCAGCCGTTGAGCTTCTAGACGGCAGTTCTGAAACAAATGACGCTAGTTTCGTGGCTTCAATGCTGCAACTTTCTCGCCCGTTTCGATGTTCTCTTGTGTCCCGCAGTATGTCTTGCAAAACACGCCATTCCGAAACGGGTACTGTCGCCGTGCAGAGCGAGTTATTTGATTTCGGACTACTTTTGTTATGTTTCCCGTCAACCTCACATGAATGACTCAGCTTCAGAGATATTCTGCAGGGGCGCCTGAATCGACCGTGGTCTTCCGCTCGGAGGCTCCTCGGCATCGGATGTGCGAGAGGAGGAAGCACAGACGGCGAAAAGAATTGGAGCTGTGAAGAGAGATTAACGACCACGGCGTTCATTGTCTCAGCGCCTGTGGCGCGCCCTGCAGGCGCCACCGATATGGCCGTCGGAGCCAGGGAGAACGCTTCCGTTGCGGCCCTCCAGTGATCGCGGCGTCTTTGTGCGTTGGTACGGCGTTATCCAAAGGCGCTGCCGGTGCCTTTGTAATGCATATGTCGTTGTGAAGAGTTTGAAAGTAAGTACAAATATCTGGTTTCTTCCCGCCATAATTTGTCTTCGCTCTTCTGAATGCTGCTTTATAATCAATGGAGCAGACGTTACTCAGAACTGTGCCTCCCGTTCGATGAAAAAAGGCCGTTTCATGCGAAAATTTCATGCATTCATTTTCTATTTTCGCAATAGCAATAACGACTGTTCAAGGCGACCTAATATTATCGTATACTTGGTGATCAGTTCGTGGATTAATCGAGAACGGAGTGCAACTGCTACTTCAGCAGGACAATAACAGCTTTAGAGAGAGAGAGAAAAACATTTATTGCTCCAAAAATCAGGTTTTAGCAGTGGGCCGATGTCTTCATGTCATCTGCCTCTTCACAAGGTCGGCGCCCCAATTCCAGGGCACCCTCTGAGTCTTGCTGCTTCGCAAGCGTGTTGCACCAGTGCCCTTTGGGCCGTGAGCTTGCTGCTGGTCAGCAGGCCCTCCCATTGTTCCGCACGCGGGTCATTTAGCTTGTGAAATGCTCTGTTACGTTCGCATTCCCATGTGATGTGATATAGCGTGGGGGTTGCTCCGCACCACGGACATGTGTTCCTGTATTGTGTAGGGAACATCTTGTGTAGTATGTATAAATTGTGGAAAGTCCCTGCTTGCAGTCTCCGCCAGCAGACCGCCTCGTGCTGTGTTAATGATGTGTGGGGTGGTGGGTATTTGAATCGCCGCCCTCTGTGGTAGTTTAATATTTCTACATACGTTGGTTCGACCGTCATCGGGTCCTCCAGGGTTTCTGACTGCCCTGCTCGGCTCGTGATCTCGCGAACTAGGCTGTCTACCCTCGAGTTACCCTCTATCCCGGTGTGTGCCGGTATCCAGAAAATCCTGTGTCTTAAGATCTTATTTGGAAGCTTTGCTTCGAGGAGGATTCTCAGCGCTTCCTTGCTTATTTTGCCCTCTATGTAGTTCCTGCATGCTGCTTTGGAGTCTGTTAGGATTATCAAAGACTTGTTCCTACGGTAACCTTCGGCCGCCGCTAGAGCTACGGCAGCTTCGTCCCCCTCCGTTACCGTACAGTTTCTTAATGTCGCGCTGCTAATTGGTTCCCCCATGTGGTCTACCACTGCTGCCGCGACTCGGAACTTTCTGGTCCTGCGGTCCCATGGATAGAGGGCCGCGTCTGTGTATACTGTGTTTTCCATTGTGGCTAGGTTCCGCTGCACATAGTCTGCCTTGGCCTGCCTCTAGCGGCATGGAGGTTGGGATCCATGTTTCTCGGCAGAGGGCTGATGTCCATGTCTGGCGGACCTCGTCTGGAATGCTAGCTGTTCTATCTGCTATCCCTTCTACGTCGGGCCCTAATCTCTTTAGGAGCTTGCGGCCGGTGGCTGTCTGCTGGAGACTGGCTATTTTCGCACTTAGCTGGGCTTCCGTTAGTTCTTCGAATGTGTTGTTTAGGCCCATTTGTAGCAGCTTTTCATTTGATGTGTTTCTTGGCAGGTGGAGTGCCGTCTTGTACGCCATTCTTAGCAGCGCCTCCGTCTGTTCTCTGTCTTTCTTGGTCATGCGGTGGTATGGCAACGAGTACGTGACTCTGCTGACTATCAGGCTTCTGACGAGCTTGATCGTGTCCCTTTCTTTCATCCCGCTTCTGTTCTGTGATACCCTCTTTATCATGCGCCTTATTTGTTCTGTTGACTTCTTGAGTAGGCTAATTGTGCAGGTACATCTCCTGCTTCCTTGGATCCACATGCCCAGGATGCGTATCATGTCCCTTTCTGGTATATTTTGGTCGTCTAACTTTACTGTCAGTGCCTCCTTGGTAGGGTTGGACCCTACCCTAAGAAGTTCCGACTTTTCCGTGGAGCAGGCTAGGCCCCTTTCCCTCACGTACTCTTCTACACACGTTGCTGCTTCTTGCAGTCTCTCTTGCTTTTGTCCTAGCGAGCCTCGATTCACCCAGACCGTAATGTCATCGGCGTACATCGCGTGCTGTATGCCATCGATCTTGCTGAGTCTTCTGGCCAGTCCGATCATTGCAATGTTGAAAAGCACTGGTGAGATTACGGATCCTTGCGGCGTGCCCTTACGTGGGGTGGTAAAGGTGTCGCTTCGCAGGTCTCCCAATCCCACTGTCGCTGTGCGTTCTGACACGAAGGCTCTTACATAGTCGTGGGTTTTTCTTCCGCAGTTGGCGTTGTTTAGGCCTTCCATAATGGCCTCGTGGCTAACATTGTCGAAGGCCCCTTTGATGTCCAGGGCCATGATAATGTTTTCGCCAGTTCTAGGTGCCGTGTCTATGATCTCTTCCTTGATCTGCAGCAGGACGTCTTGCGTCGACAGGTTCGCCCGGAAGCCGAACATGCTGTGCGGGTACTGTTCTTCGTCTTCCAGGTATTGTTGAATTCGCCTGGTGACGATTCTCTCGTACAATTTGCCAAGGCACGATGTGAGGGAAATGGGTCTCAGGTTCTCAATCTGAAGCTTCTTGCCGGGTTTGGGTATCATAACCACGACAGCGTGCTTCCACTCCTTCGGCACCACTCCCTCTGCCCACAGCGTGTTGAGGTACGCCGTGAGCTGGTCGATCGCCTCGTCGCTGAGGTTGCGGATCAAGGCGTTCTTGATCTTGTCTGCGCCGGCTGCTGTATTTCTTGTTGTCGCGCTTATCGCCGCCTGGACTTCCTCTTTTGTGACCGGCCTGTCTATTGCGGGATTGTCTGCTCCTTGGTACTCCCCGTTGTAGCCCTGGGGGTTGTCCTTGCCGTAGCATGTGATGCGGACTGCTTCTAGCATTTCGTCGTCCGAACCTTCGTATTGGTAGACCAATTTCTGAATTGCCTTGCCACTTTCTGCTTTTGTCTTGGTTGGGTCCATGAGGGCCTTGAGTATGCGCCACGTCTTGGCCGTGCTGCGCGTGCCGTTCAGTGAGCTGCTGAACTGCTGCCATCCCTGCCTGGCCAGTTGCGTCGCGTACTCCTCTGCCTTCATCGTGATTTCCGAAATCTTCTTTTTGAGTTTTCTGTTTAGCTTCGGTTTTTCCAGCGTTTGGTGAGCCCGCGTCTTGCCTCCCATAGCCCGAGTAGCCGCCTGTCCACCTCCGGTGCTTGTTCTGTTCTATCTATTTCCTTTGTATAGAGTGCTTGTATTTGTTTCAGCTGTTGGCTCCACTCCTCTATGGAAGTGATTTCCCCTTTTAATATGTTCGTAACATTACGTTGTCTCTTCTTTTACTAAATTTTTTTTCTATGATACTGCGTTAAATGCTTTGTTAAGTCTTTTGCAATGGGTAGTATTTCAATGGGCTAGAAATAGTTAAAATTTCGCCACAAAATGATCGGGAAATCGACCGAGCGCATTAGCACTATACGGCGGGTCGTGCTCGTGCCGTGCTCATCTCAACACTCTTCGGCAATATAGCATGTATACGTAGCACTCACGGTACAACAGTACACACCGCAACCGCCCCTTCGGTAGGATGTGGCGCAGACCAACACTCTCAAGCTTGGGCCTTCTGTTGTATCGTATCGCGGCGTGTGCGCCTGGCTTGTCGCGTTCGCCATGCCATGCTGCGCATGCGCCGGCGTCTCGCCAAATGTATTTAACCCCGTGCGGACGCCATGCACGGTCCTCGCTTCGGCGAGCGCGGCTTCGGCCGCTTATCTCTTTTTTGAGCAGCGTCCGCTCCGGTGGACGCCGTTATTGCTGCGACGCGCGTCTTTTCTTTCCTTTTTCTCTTTCCTCTGAGCTTTTAACTCTCCTCTATCTGCACGTGGCAGCTGTGGTGGCTTGGTTCGAGCCAGTAAGCAGGCCCGTGCAATTTCCTTTTCATCCTTCTCTAAGTCACAACAACAACCATGGACGGTTGTAGTTGGTTCGAGGCTGCTAGTGAGCACCTCGCAATAAAGCGACCCGTTCCCTGGCCGGAGTCTGGTTACTCGGCGTCTGGTTACAACAGAGCTCACACAAGTATATTCGAAAAAAGAAGGGAAGACATCCGCCCCCTTCATGCAAGAAGTGCCTACAGGACGCAATCGGCTGTCAAATGCAACAAGTGCGTACAGGATGCAATCGGCTTCCAACGGCAATACGTCATTGTATTTTTCCACTTTTTGTAAATACCGTGAACCCAAATCATTGACTCTCTTGTGAAGTTTTTTTTAGCACAAAATAAGAAATTTGCAGTGCCGAATGCTCTTCCCGCTTTCCAAGCTCGTCGAAATTTCTTACTATAATAAATAAAATTCATACCTTTTTTGAATTACAGATACAATTCGTAGCCTAAGGACGAAACCGCACGGTTCTCTGATTTATTAAGGACTGCAGCCGCATTTCGGAATGTATTTCACATTTAGTTCCTAAAATTTTTCTTCACATCTGCCTTCTAAATGACTGTTTCAAAGTCCTTAAAAGGTACAAGCGCGCAAAAACTAAAAAAAAATTCTTTTCAAACAAAAAGCTACCCCAAAGTCGTATTGCTTAATTACACATGAATTAAAAATGACGGCATACGGTAGGCACATGAGCAGCCTGTGCAACCAACTAGAATCTTTACGTTGTCATGAACCTTCGCTGTGTTCTAAGAAAATACAAAAACAGTCACTTCATATAGATGCGTTTCAGTCGAGGCACTAAAATATCAAAATTTTTCATGGTTTTCGATTATCCCTGTGTATTCCACACCTTAATATCTCAGGGAAAACCATAGGAGACCATTGCGGTAGTCCCTAATGCTAAATTTGAGCGCAGCTTGAATATGCGATACATTAAGGCAGAAACCTTGGAGAGCGTTTTAGTTACCCTGAAGAGTGAAAAAAAAATTAGGAGGACGCTTGAGCTTCGTTTTAAGAGTAGACGCGATAATGCCTTCTCCTCCTCTGTCCTCTTCTCACTCCTTTTCTTTCTCCGGGGGAATCAGGTCGGATACGATAGAACTGGGAGATAGAGGCACGCCGCAAGGCTCCATCCTGTCACCCTTTCTCTTCAACCTATCACTCATATCGCTGCCTAGCAAGCTAAACGCCATAGAGGACTTACGTCACACTCTATGCGGACGACGTTACCCTATGGGTGGCGAATGGCTCCGATGCTCACACAGAAGAAACTCTTCAGAAAGCAGTACAAGTAGTCCAGGAGCATGCGAGTAGCATAGGACTCAAATGTTCTCAACCCAACTCTGAACTCCTTCTAATCAGACATAAGAAACAGAGAGAAAACACCATAGAGGTCAACCTTCAAGGTCTCCCGATAAAGGAGGTCGAAACCATTCGAGTACTAGGTCTGTTCATTCAAAATAATCGTAAGAGCAACATTACAATCACCCGTCTGGAAACAACGGTCAACCAGATAGTCAGGCTCATTCGAAGAATCACTGCTAAGAAAAGAGGTTTGAAGGAGGCCGACATCTGTCGCCTTATACATGCATTCGTCATTAGCAGATTCACCTACTCTCTACCATACCTCAAACTATTTAAGGTGGACATCGACAGATTAAACAGGTTACTCACACAGGCATATAAAGCTGGTCTAGGGCTTCCTAGAAACACACCCACGGACAGGTTTTTATCCTTGGGTATACACAACACTGTAGAAGAACTCATCACTGCACACAAGGCGATGCACATCCAAAGACTGGCCAACACTACAGCGGGAAGGGAGATTCTAGATCGAATAGGCGTAAACGCTGAACCCATGTCTGACCGACCGGGCCCTCTACTACGAGGAGTACGCGACAAACTAGTCATCAAACCGCTCCCCAAAAATATGCTACTGGGCTTCCACGATGGCAGACGACGAGCCAGAGCGCGGGCTTTGCATAGAAAGTACGTTGATCATCCTGGAACAGTATACACCGATGCAGCCGATTATAATTTCAGCCAAGGGGCCTTCGCTATCTGCGCATCCAAATTCATAGCAGGAAGAAGCGAGTGAATATCTGCGGCCTCAGTCACGGTTAAGTACGCGGATCAAGCAGAAGAAGCGGCCATAGCCTTGGCCATAGCAAATACTGACGCTGACATCATTCTCAGTGATTCCAAGACTGCCATACGCAACTTCTCGCGCGCTAGAATATCCCTAACTGCTAGAAACATCCTCACAAATATTACACTGCAACGAGAAATAGAACTGTTATGGGCTCCTGCCCATTCAGGGAATCCAGGGAACGAAGCAGCCCACCAACACGCTCGAGGTTTTGTCGGCTGAGCGGTGGGCTCTCGTCCAGGGGGATCCTAGATGGAGGCAGTGATTTCGTACCACGAAATTACCCAATTCTACAAACTCTCTCGAAGAATCTATCCTCCCCCGCACAAGTCACTCTCCAAACACCATGAGGTGGCTTGGAGAAGACTTCAAACCCATTCTTACCCGAACCCGTACATTTACGCCCACATCTACCCCGATCTCATAGACCCCACCTGCAAACACTGCGGTAGCACTGCCACCCTCGATCATATGCTATGGGACTGCCCGAAGGATCCTCCTCCGGAAGCTCTTATAGAAGCTCCCTCATCAGACGCCTGGGAAGAAGTGCTGCGCAGCTCGGACCCCGCCGTCCAGGCAGGAGCCATCGAGCGCGCCGAAGAGTACGTCGCTGCCAGCTATCAGCTAACGGCCACCTGGCCCTTCTGCTAAGCGTCCAGGAACCCTTCTTTTCCGACAATAAAGTTTTCTCTCTCTCTCTCTCTCACTTCTCTCCTAAACTCAAGTTGCAGTCGTAGTTCGTCGGCACATCGTTCTCGACGAACCGGTGCCACGAACGCCAGCATATCTTCCGCGCCGAACGAAGGGGCAGCAAGCCGCAAGCTTCGTGGTGAACGCGCCTCGGATGTGCGCTGCATTGTTCGCCGCTCACCGCGTGATTCCTGCGTCCCCGCACGGTCCCACTCATGGTTTCCTTCCTCCATGGCCCCACTGCGCCCCAACGAGACGAGCTCCATGGAGGCGCTGTCGTCGCGCGCTTTCTGTTGGGGCAGTGGCGTACATTGCGAGGAGGAGGGAGTGGTTTTAGTGGACATATATACTTGCGCGCCAGGCGGATAGGAACACTAGAGGAAAGGTACTTTGCTACTCGCTTAACTGCGAATTCTGTAATTTCCATGCTCATAATTACTATTATACACCACAGTACGTCTCTAAAGCACCCTTCAAAGACAACACCGTATTCACTAGACGCGAGACCACGACAGTGTCGTATGTACATAACGTTTTTGTATTTTTTTTGGTTGAGTGCTTTTTGGTTAAATGTTAAGTGCCAAAGCCAGGCAATGAATAAAAAATAAAAAAGGTGGCTTGGCAGAGTGGTTAGCGTGCTCGTCTCGCACTCCGGAGGCCCTGGTTCGCTAACTCAACTCGACCATTTTCCCTCTCGGTTATATTTATTAATGCTTCTAGGATTTTTCGCTCACGGCAAAAGTAGTCGAAGACGACATCGGCTTTTCTGCGACACGGAGCCCTCATTGCTATAGTGCTAAAAATCAGGGGCCACTTTGACGACCTGAAGTGCGCGAGGTGAAAGCCTTTCCACGCAACTTTGGCTGCTCGGCCGTAGGCACACACGAGGCGGCTATGGGGCGACTTGTATTGGCTAGTCATGACTAATTGGGTCATGACTCATGACTAACTAGACATCACTAATTAGTCATGATGGGTAATGACTAAGTAGTCATGATTGGTTAAAGGGCAACTGCAGCAATTTTTTGAGAATTTCGCAATATTCAAGGATTCAAATCGACATAGGCTGTAGGTAAAGCATGCCAAGTGTTTTTGCACTAGCATTTAAAATAGTGACGTAATGGACGATTAAATTTTGCGCTTCTCCTCAACGCACCAGACGAGTGCGGAGAAATTCAGCGTGGCGTCACGGAAGGTATGATTTTAAATTACCGCTGCCGTCAGCCACACTCTGCCTTGACTGGTTAGACGCTGCGAAACAACTCTCGGCAGGGTTTGCCTTCGGTGGCGTTGGTTTTTTCCTTCAAAGCAGACTTTTGTGCGTTGGAAATGTACAGATACCTTCGATAACGTCATCATGCGCACCCAACTTGGCGTTGTGCACTGCGGAGAAGCTTGAAGGGGTCCGGATTTTAATCGCTGATTACTTCACTATTCCAAGCGGTAGCCCAAAAAGACCACATGTTTTACCAGCAAGTTTCACACATTCGACCCTCTTGAGTTCGTTGATTTCTTAAACCTACGCATTTTCCCTTTAATGACAAATTAGTAATGACTAATTAGTTGATGACTAACTAGTCATGACTGGTTAATGACTAACTAGTCATGAATAACAAGTCATAAATAGCCTTGACTAACTAGTCATGACTGGCGAATGACTAGTTAGTCCCTAAACAGTCATGACTAGCTATTCATCAACTAATTATTCATTACTAGTCATTAGTATACGCTGTTTCTATGCAACCTACCTATGTGGTATGCTACCATGGTGCGGTAGCACCTTCGTTACCTAGAATGGCTGCCATCTTGGTCACGAGGTGCGTGCATATGGTTGCTATGCGATGGTTAGCAGTGCTTATCCGCCATTTTGAAACATAGTTTCCGATCACATTGGATTGCAGACAAACGTGACCTTCAGTAACGTGACTAGTAGACATAACGTTCTAAAAGGCCCACATGTTCCATACGCGCTGCGTAGAGGACAAAAGTTAGAGTGGGCAGTTAAAAGGAATGAAAAATAATAGTGCCGCGCCCGCACCGCTAAAAGCACAACGGGCTTTGCGTAGAGGACAGTGGTAGAAGCAGACGGCTTCACCGCTTTCTCAATCTCCGCTGTATCTCGGCCTAGTCTTTGCACGCCGCGCCTGCTGCGATCGCGCCGAACCACGCGTGCGCATGCGCAAAGGGTGGTGAGTCAAAAGCAGAGCAGTTTCAACTTGTCTGTAGCCGACCTTGCCTTAGGGAGTTCACATTTCACTTCTTTCGGGCCCACTGATGCGAACAGGTTATTTCGAGGAACTGTTTCCTATAAGTCTGTGTGCGCATTGGCAGAACCGCACTGTGGCAGTCACAGGGGAATTATACATCAACCACAATTCATAAACCCCGAGATTCAAAATATAATTTGGCTAGCGGGCAAGGAAAACTAAACGGAAAAAGTTCTTATAGGCGTACGGGCATGGCTTGCCTCGTTCCCAATAATATAGACTCATCGGAATCCATAACCATTTATGGGGAGCTCACTCGCACTGATAGTTTTACGTTTGGCCGCTGCGTCAGATTATGTTGACCTTCGTGCTGCCAGTGCGGATACAGCCTTACCTCAAGAAACAGTGCCGCGAAATGACTTCGATGACATACCTGTTCGCCGCAGCGTGCCACCAAGGAAGTGGACTTGAACGCACCCAATTGCCGCGGCTTGGCAGTTGCTGTCGGTGCTTGGACCCTGACGTCTGGTAAAATACATTTTGGCAGCGACAAGCTTCAGTTCAGGTGTGATACAGAAATCCATTTTGGACTTATTTCACAGCACCAGGAAAAGAAGTGCGAGGATCTTGTTTTCATTTATTCTTTCGTCGCCGCAAGGATTAGGGCGCCTGGATACACGCGCACGAATCTTATTCCTAATGTGGCGCTGCGTCACCGCTACCTCCGCCTCCTTTTCCTTTCCTATTCCCCTTTTCCCTAAACTTCGTCCCCGTGCTGCTCACTCATTCGGCGGCTCCGCGTGCCGTTGGCTTCCCGCTTCCAACCCAGCCAACCCTCGGCGTGAGACCTGCACGGTGTTTCCGTGCACGTAACCGTGGGTCGCTTGGGCCGCTCGGTCTGCTTTGTGTTGCATAGTCTGCTAGGCGCACCCTGCCATTCACATGGTACGAGGCAATGCCAGAGTGCATGACAGAGTGCATGCCAGAGAGCTTTGCAAGGGTGTGATGTGTATGAACTGTGTGTGTTAATCTCAGTCAATTGCTACGACGTTGATTTCCACGTGTTTTACATTTAAGGCTTTGCCAGCGTATGTGTACGCCTCTGTCAAAGTTGTGTTTCAATTATTTATTCATGTGACGGCAATTTTCTGTGCAGATTCCGGACAGTGATTTTTATGAAATGCCGACCTTTCAGATCACCCAATTTCTGAGCTAGCTGTGGCGTGTTTTTTGAAGCCACAGCTTCCTTCGATTATTCCAAGTGATGAGGTTCGGTCCGGTACTCTGTAACATTAGTTTTTATTTATCGTGGGTAGATATGTATGGCGCAATACACCGCACTTCCCCAAGCACTGTCGATAGTTCGTTTCAACACAGAATGTTATGTACATAAACCTACCTCTCTTCCTAGCACACTAAGTTTTGCTTGACAACTTGAGACATGAACCGCCGCGCGGAAATATGAAGTTGAATGTGTACGTTACTACCGAACTTTAACTGAGACGGTAGAGACTGCCACCTTACAATACTCCGCAGATCTTCTAGTGATAGCCTGCGTCATTAGAGAGGCTATACTTCCTGTGCCTCATTAAGTTGAAATTCTTGTACGGTTTGCATTAGAAAACAGCATATTCATTACCTCAGCATTAGGAAGCACCCATTAGGAAGCTGAACTGGGTGATTTGGAGCGGTTGCATGCTTGGAAAATTCATCACGAAAAAAGACGAAGACGAAAAAGCAAGACCAGAAAGTTGAGCGCTCCTGTAGTTGGGCGCAGCATTGCGCGGTAAGGCTTATCTAGAAGCGAAACGCAATACCATTAAAAACGTTCTAAGCAAGTTACTTGGCGAAATCGAGGTAGGACATGCAATTAGGAAGTTTTTCTTAAAGTAGAACTCATTGGAAAATGATGTAGAAGGCACTTAACAGTGCACCATTACGTTCTTTGCCGATATATATATTGTCACCAGGAAGCGGGGGGCACAGCCGTATTCTCAGACGAGGCTTCGAACCGCCGAGCACAAACTAGACGAAGACGACGCTCCGCCACGCGCTGGCAGCCAAGTTTTGGCCACCAGGTGGCGCCTGTAGAGTATCAGCAGTGTGGCATTGCCCCCCTCCCTTCCAAGAGGCATCGGCTCGATGCCGCACGGGCGGGAAAAAAAAAACAAGAAGAGAGGGAGGGTGGAAAGTTAACGGCGCGAGTGTCTCCGTGAAGAGGGGGCTAACGGGAGTAATACGGCTTCATTCTGGCCACGTGGACTACCTCGGACGTCGGTTGTCGAGAGGACCGGACAGTTCCTTGAGGAAGCACCTCGTAGGTCACCGCGCTGAGGCGGCGTAACACCTGGTAGGGACCAAAGTAACGGCGAAGAAGCTTCTCAGAGCGCCCTCGCAAACGGATCGGGCTCCACACCCAGACTTGGTCACCGGGGGTGTAAATCACCTCCCTGCGGCGGAGGTTGTAACGCTTGGCGTCGCGTTGTTGTTGGAGCCGGATTCGTTGTCGAGCCACATGGCGAGCGGCTTCTGCGTCACGAACAAATTGGTCAGCGGCCACGACAGAAGAAGGAACAGGGTCCGGAAGGAGCATGGCGTCCAGCATGGTCAGGGCTTCGCGACCGTGCACCAAATGGAACGGAGTGAAGCGTGTCGTTTCGTGTAGCGCAGTGTTGTACGCGAACGTGATGTAAGGTAGTATCCGGTCCCAGTTCCCATGGTCATCGTCGACATACATCGAAATCATATCGCCGATTGTCTTGTTTAGCCGCTCAGTCAGTCCGTTCGTTTGCGGATGGTAGGCTGTAGTCTTTCGATGGCTGGTGCCACAGAGACGAAGTACCTCGCTCGTAAGTGCCGACGTGAACGCGGTTCCCCTGTCAGTTAATACGACTGTAGGGGCTCCGTGACGAAGCACAATGTTGTGAATGAAGAAATCTGCGACTTCGGCTGCGGTACCACGGGGAAGGGCCTTGGTCTCACAGTAGCGGCTAAGATAGTCAGTGGCAACAGCAATGTACCGGTTACCCATGGAAGACGCCGGAAATGGACCGAGTAAGTCCATGCCAACCTGTTGAAATGGGAGGCGCGGGGTATCAATAGGCTGCAGGAGCCCGGCTGGTTTAGTCGGCGGCGTCTTCCGGCGCTGGCACTCACGACATGTTCGTACGTAGCGTTGGACGAGCGCAGCAAGCCTGGGCCAGTAGTACTTGTGACGTATGCGCGCCAACGTGCGGGAAAACCCGAGGTGGCCCGAAGAAAGGTCGTCGTGGCACGCACGCAAAACTTCGTCACGAAGCGCTGTAGGTACTGCAAGCAGATAGACAGTGTCCGTTGGGCCGTAATTCTTTTTGTAGAGGACACCATCACGCAAGCAAAACGATGACAGTCCGCGCTTGAAGAGTCGAGGAGGAGATGGAGCGGTTCCTTCGAGGTACTCGATGAGGGGAAGCAGTTCGGAGTCGGCCCGCTGTTGGCGGGCAAGAGTGGATGTGGTAACAGCACCGAGGAAAGCGGAATCGTCGTCGGACTCGTCCGCGGGGCAGGAAATAGGAGCGCGGGACAGACAGTCAGCGTCGCTGTGTTTCTGTCCGGACTTGTGCACGATGGTGACATCAAATTCTTGTAAACGCAGGCTCCATCGAGCAAGCCGCCCCGAGGGATCTTTCAGATTCGCCAGCCAACACAGTGAATGGTGATCGCTCACAACCCGAAATGGGCGGCCATACAAGTACGGACGAAATTTTGTAATGGCCCACAGCACAGCCAGACATTCCTTTTCCGTGGTGGAATAGTTGACTTCGGAACGGGATAAAGAGCGACTGGCATAAGCAATCACGCGTTCTAGGCCATCTTGCCACTGAACAAGAACCGCACCGAGACCAACGTTACTGGCATCAGTGTTGTAGTTCCGTGTCGGCCTCCTCGTCGAAGTGGCCAAGTACAGGCGTACATTGGAGACGCGACTTGAGCTCCGTGAAGGCTCTTTCTTGGTCCTGGCCCCAGAAGAAGGGTTCAGCGTCTTTGGTCAGGCGGGTCAGAGGCTTAGCTAGCTTCGAGAAATTAGCAACAAACCGGCGATAGTAGGCGCAGAGGCCCAAGAAACGACGTAGGCTCCGTTTGTCTGTGGGCTTGGGGAAGGCAGCTACGGCGGCCGTCTTTGCGGGGTTTGGACGAACGCCTTGAGCGCTGACAATATGACCAAGAAACTTCAGCTCATGAAACGCAAAGTGACATTTTTCCGGTTTGAGAGAGAGACCAGCGGAACGTATGGCCTCGAAAACAGCACGCAAACGTTTCAGGTGCTCATCGAACGTGTCGGAGAAGATCACGACATCGTCGAGATATACGAGGCACGACTGCCACTTCAGGCCAGACAGCACCGTGTCCATCATTCGTTGGAATGTGGCAGGGGCCGAACACAAGCCAAAAGGAAGCACCTTAAACTCGTATAAACCGTCAGGGGTAATAAAGGCGGTCTTCTCGCGGTCGCGTTCGTCCACCTCGATTTGCCAATACCCACTGCGGAGGTCAAGGGACGAAAAGTAAGTGGCATGGCGCAGGCGGTCTAGGGAATCATCAATGCGTGGCAGAGGGTACACATCCTTTTTTTGTGACGTTATTGAGGCGCCTGTAATCCACGCAGAACCTGAGGGTGCCATCTTTCT
Organism: Amblyomma mixtum; assembly: GCF_055824585.1. NCBI lineage: Eukaryota > Metazoa > Arthropoda > Arachnida > Ixodida > Ixodidae > Amblyomma > Amblyomma mixtum. The sequence goes on along the minus strand of NC_143012.1, from coordinate 100,472,796 downwards.
TCGTGACGAGGACAACAGGCGATGCCCAGGGGCTCGTGGATGGTTGTATGACGTCGTCCTGGAGCATTTGGGTAACTTGGCGGCGGATGGCGTCACGTTCTTTTGAAGACACACGATAAGGCCGCTGACACAGGGGTCTTTGGTCGTCCGCAACGATAATTCGGTGCTTGGTGAGCGGCGTCTGTCGCACCTTGGAAGTTGATGCGAAACAGTCGCGGAAGGAATAAATGAGATTTTCCACGCAGCGTTTCTGACTGGCCAAGAGGTGCGGGTTTACATCGGTCGGGATGGCTGCAGCCGTCGCGTCGTCGAGATCTGACGTCGTGGACAAAGAACACTGCCGGGTACACTCTCCAAGCTCGTCAAAATAAGCGACGACCTCTGTCTTCGTTAGATGTTGCGGTTCACAGGTAAAGTTGGTGACTAGGATGTCGGTACGACCGTTAGTAAGTTCTACGAGGCCTCGGGCTACACAAACTTGCCGCGCGAGTAGCAGCGACATGTTCGCTTCAGCGATGCCAAAGGTGCCGGTGCTGCTATCACATTCGACTGTGACGAATTTGCTGGCTCGCGGCGGAAGCGTTATGTGGTCGGCACATAGGCGCAACACTACTCTGCTGGGCTCGCTGTTGGTGTCAACGGCTCGCTGGGCGGAAAAAGATACCATGAGCTCCCGAAGGTCGATGACCGCACCATACTCTCGAAGGAAATCCATGCCCAGAATCAGATCTTTCGAACAGTCACGTAACACGGCAAAGGAGCCAGTGAAAGTAAGACCTCGGATCTGGATACGGCAGGTGCAGACACCGATCGGCGTCACTACATGGCCACTGGCGGTGCGGATCACGGGTCCACACCAAGGCGTCAGAACCTTACGGAGAGTCGTGGCGAGCTGATTGCTCATCACGGAAAAATCAGCGCCGGTATCGACGAGTGCGTTCACTTGATAACTGTCGGCAGTAACTAAAATTTCAGCTGAAACTAATCGTTCGCAGCACGTCGGTGAGGTCGTCGGATCGGGTGGTCGCTGCCCGGGTCGTCGCGTCGAATCGTCGGGTGGAGGCTGTTGACTCTGTGCAGTGGCGGCGGCCCTACCCCCGGAGGACGCCGTCGTCAGTTTTCCCGGCGAGGGGACGTGCGTCTGAACTGACCAGAGGTGGAGGGCCGATTGGGCGAAGTAAAGCGCCTCGGGGACGGCGATCGCGATTGGCGCTGTTGCGAGGTCGTCGGGGGCAGCACGTGAGCGGCGAGGTACTCATCTATGTCCTGCGGTCTTTCACCATAGCGCGGTCGAGGCGCGTCCGGCGGAAATCCTCTCAAACCCATACGCCTGTACGGGCAATGCCGCAGAATATGGCCAGGCTCACCGCAGTGGTAGCAGAGCGGGCGATCGTTGGACGTGCGCCACACGTGCGCTTTGCTGATAGGAGGGCGCAGATCCTGCTGCTGCTCGACGGGGCGCAGGTAACGGTGGGGTGGTCGAGGTCCGGCAACGGGGCGAAACGCTTGCGGCACGGGGGCAGGTCGGCGCAGGGCATCGCTGTACGACATGACGTGCGGCTCTGGTAGTGGTGCTGGTGGTGACTGCACCGCTCGCTGGATTTCGTCACGGATGACGTCCGCCGTTGAAGGTATACCTGCCGACGGAGCATCCAAGCGGAGGTGTCGCAGTTCTTCGCGGACAATGCTCCGTACAACCTCTCGCAGCGCCTCGTCCCCTGGGCCTGGCAAGGACGTGAAGTAGTGAGTGGCCGCTACATTCGCCTGACGGCCGTATTGGGCACTCCGTTCCTGCAGCGAACGTTCCATGCAGGTAGCTTCCTTGGCGAAGGCGGCGACGGTTAGCGGAGGGTCGCGCATGAGGCCAGCGAACAGCTGCTCCTTCACCCCACGCATAAGGTGCCGTACCTTTGTAGCTTCGGGCATGGCAGGGTCGGCCCGATTGAAGAGGCGTGTCATGTCCTCTATAAACATGGCCACGCTCTCATTGGACTGCTGTGACCTGGAGCGAAGGGCGACCTCAGCATTTTCCCTCCGTTGGCTCGAGCTGAATGTAGCGAGCAACTCGCGGCGAAAAGCTTCCCAGTTGGAGAAGGACGCCTCGTGGTTCTCGAACCACGTTTTCGCCGAGTCAAGCAGTGCAAAATACACATTCAACAGCTTCCGCTCGTCGTCCCACTGATTGAATGCGGCCACACGGTCAAAACTGGCCAACCAATCCTCTACATCCTCGAACCGGTAGCCGTGGAAGGATGGTGGCGACCGAGGTGCGAGTAGGACGAACGGCGTAGCACTGCCGGAGCACTGACCTGTCTGGCTGCTGCCAGTGGTGGATGTCATAGTTCGCACAGGCCTGGTCAGTGGCTCGAACTCGGGTTGCAGGCCTCGCAGGCGACGGCTCGCTTTGTGGACGGGTGTGGTGTCCGCGCGTTGGGGAGAAGCGTCACGGCTGTCGTCGGGGTCAGCGTACATGGGACGGTACCCAGCACGGCTCCACCAAATGTCACCAGGAAGCGGGGGGCACAGCCGTATTCTCAGAGGAGGCTTCGAACCGCCGAGCACAAACTAGACGAAGACGACGCTCCGCCACGCGCTGGCAGCCAAGTTTTGGCCACCAGGTGGCGCCTGTAGAGTATCAGCAGTGTGGCAATATATATATATATATATATATATATATATATATATATATCGGGCGATCGACGTCGGCCATCGGCACCTGCCAGTACCCAGAGCGCAGATCCAACGAAGAAAAGTACTCCGCTCCCTGCAGGCAATCCAGCGCGTCATCTATACGAGGCAGGGGGTAGACGTCCTTCCGAGTAATTTTGTTTAGCCGGCGGTAGTCTACGCAGAATCGCATGGAGCCGTCCTTTTTCTTGACGAGCACGACTGGAGAAGCCCACGGGCTGTGAGAGGGCTGGATCACGCCGCGGTTCAGCATGTCGGTCACCTGTTCATCAATGATGCGGCGCTCGGCGGAGGAGACGCGATAAGGGCGTTGGCACAAGGGTCCATGGGTGCCAGTGTCGATATGGTGGCGACCCGCGGTTGCACGACCCAACGGTGCTTGAGGAGAGTCGAAGGATGCGCGGAAGCGCTGTAGCAAAGCGATGAGCTGGGCGCGTTGGTGACGTGGTAGAGCGGCATCGACAGAATGGGAAAACATATCCGGGGAGGACGGGTCGGCGACGTCGGCGGGAGGGGTGAGGGCGTTGATGTCATGGGTGTCAGGGTCATCAAGGACAGGAGAAGCGTCGTCGAGATCGATGACATCAACCGTGCCGAGCGATTCTCCCCGATGTAAAGTGGTGGGGAAAGGCAACGGGTTCGCGACGTACAGAGCGCCACAACCACCAGAAAGGGTGAGCACGGCATGAGGGAGCAAAACAGACTTGCGGTGCGCACAAAGAGGAGAGGGTGAATAAAGAACAGTATCGTCAGAGAGGGCAGCACAAGTCAGCGGCACAAGAACAAAGAGAAAGCTGGCAAGTCGACGTCGTCAGCGGCGAGAATAGGCGCGGCGGTAACAGGGGAGGCGTCCACAAGATCATCACACAGCGGCGATAAATCAATTTGAGCACGTGCACAGTCAATGATGGCGCGATGCGCGGACAGAAAGTCCCACCCGAGGATGATGTCATGAGAGGAGCGGGCGAGAACGAAGAACTCAATGGTGTAGGAGAGACCTTGAATGACGAGGCGGGCAGTGCACGCTGTCAGAGGGCGAATGGGGTCAGCGCTGGCGGTGCGAAGCGAAAGGTCAGAAAGCGGCGTCATCACTTTTTTTAATTTGCGGTGCGAAGCGAAAGGTCAGAAAGCGGCGTCATCACTTTTTTTAATTTGCGGCACAAGTTGCGACTAATGATGGACACGGCAGCACCAGTGTCAATAAGCGCGTCAACAGGAAGACCTTCAACGATCACTTCAATAACGTTCATAGGAGCGGCGATAGGGCTTGAGACGGTCGTTGACGGCGCAGTTCTTGCCTCCGGAACTGCGGCGCCTAGTTTTCCGCTTGAAGTGGTGGGGACCGGCGGCGCATAGGAGAGGGCGAACGGCGTCGAGGAGACGGTGACCGATGGCTTCGGTTGTAGGAGTCGGAGCGAGGCAGAGAGGTATTCGGAGGCGGCAGAGGAGAAGAGACAGGGACGGAGGGCATTGGAGCGTCGTACGTTGGCGAGCGCCCGTAGTCGTAAGGACCGGAGCCGCGCGTGCGGCACCAGCGGGCCACATGACCAGCGAGACCGCAGGCGTAGCATATCGGCCGGTTATCTGGGGTGCGCCACGGATTGATAGGGCGGGGACCGGTGCGAGTCAAAGGATGGTGAGTGCGTGTCAGGGCAGGGGCGAGCTGCTGCTGAGGGTACACGTTGACAGGTGGCGCATAAGTGGGAACAGCCGGCTGAGGTCGTGGCTGGATGAGTGCTTCCGCATATGTCAGCGGTGCAGTGACCAGAGGGGGTGGATTAGTTGGCGGCAGGACCTCAGCTACCTGCTCCTGGATGACACGCTGAATTGAAGGCGACAGCGATGGCAAAGGGGCGGGTTGAGAGGTAACCAGCGATAATTGACGAGCCACCTCCTCCCGCACAAACTGCTTGATGTGCTCAAGAAGTGTCGGCTGATCGTGGGCAGGACTGCCTGCTTCCAAGCTCGAAATGGTGGCGTCCGAGCAAGTGGTACGGCGGGTGACATGTCGCTGTTTGCGGAGCTCGTCGTAGCTCTGGCACAAAGACACGACGTCGGAGATGGTTTGGGGGTCTTTAGACACCAACATTTGAAACGCATCGTCCTCAATCCCTTTCAGAATGTTTCGGATTTTGTGAGCCTCACTCATAGATGGATTGAGCCGCTTACACAAATCAACGACGTCCTCGATATAACTTGTGAAGTTCTCGCCGTTCTGTTGGGCACGACTGCGCAACCGTTGTTCAGCACGAAGTTTTCGGACAGCGGGGCGGCCGAAAACGTCAGTCAGGCTGCTTTTTAGAGCCGCCCAGGTAGTAAAATCCGCCTCGTGGTTGCGGTACCATAAGTTGGCGACGTCGGTCAAGTAGAAGATGACGTTCGTGAGCTTAACGACGTCATCCCATTTGTTGTATGCGCTCACGCGTTCGTAGGAGGCGAGCCAATCTTCTACGTCAGTGTCGTCAGTGCCGCTGAAGATCGCCGGGTCGCGCTGACGGACGGCACCAGAACAGAGGACAGGCTGGGCTGGTTGGACCGAGGTGTCGGACGTCGTGGTAGAGCCTTGTAGCCTGGGCATCGTGGCGTAGGTCCACGGGGAGAACCAGCAGCACCTCCACCAAGTGTAATGTGGAAACTTGCACAGTTAGCGTGGACGGGCACAGTCCTTGTCCCAGCGGTGCCGCTCAGCAGGCCAGCGTTCGCAAGCGCAAAACCCGAACTTCGTCGGCATCGCCTATCTTCTTCCTCGCCTTCGTCGGCGCTAGCTGCTGGGGCATCGAACTCCAACTCTCTTTCTTACAATATATATATATATATATATATATATATATATACTTCGAGTTTGTTTGCCGTTCTGTTTAATTCTAGATTTATTTATTCTTAGTTTTCCAAATTAAAAGCTCATGAATAAAAGGTACGGTGCACCAGACCAGGTCCGTAAACCTTGAATTAAATTCCTTAACAACCTAGGTTTTCTTGTTCGAAAAACAAATTACATATGCTCAGGACACAGAGGACGCAGAGAAAGAACCCACGGAACCAAAACACACCACTAATAACAGTACATAAATGCAAAGGAGAGATAATACCCGACGTGGTACGGTAAATAAACATCTATAACAAAAAAGGGATCAAATGCGTTGCCGAGTAGAAATTACAAGAATAAACTGAAATGCATCAAGACTTGGAAGATGAAGAAGCATTGCTCCACTGAATAGTTCTTTGTATGTATCTTATACATTTTAACAGAGGGTGTGTGCATTGCATCCCTACTTTCTCTATTTTGATTTAAAAGTCCGGATATTAGGAAATTAATAGTTTTCTGACCATAATTTGCTCTGTTCCGCGGCATGCTATATTCAATTACTCTAAAAAAAGAGTATTCGCTTCTTTCGAGATATGTTCTTTCAAATAGAGCATGAGTCTATATAAATTTTCATTGAAAGTTTATATGTACATAAGGCATCAACATAAATCTCTGTGGTTATCAAAAACATAAATCTCTGTGGTTATCAAAAACTATACGAGATGGCCTTAAAGCTCGGATTCTATTCTCTAATATTTACCCAATCGCAATGTTCTCACCGCCTAAGGCACTTAAAAGTAAAAGTGCCCAGCAATATCAAGGTAAAAAAAATATACTACTTCTACGTCTCATAAAAGAAAACGAAATCAGTAGCCTTTTTGTCTGTGTCTGACTGCATGCATCTCTCTCCATCTTCTACTCGAATGGATTACGGCGTCCGTTTATTATCATTTTTATGCGAAGCATACTACTTTAACTACCACTTCAGCCCTTCACCGTGGTTATGCGCCTCCAAATCACGTGATACATGACGTCACGACAGTAGAGAAACGGGGGCCCACCTCGCGCCGTCGCTGTGGTTGTGCGCCTCCAAATCACGTGATACATGACGTCACACCACGTGACACGATGACGTCACGACAGTGGAGAAACGGGGGCCCACCTCGCGCCGTCGCTGTGGTTGTGCGCCTCCAAATTACGCGACACGATGATGCTTCGCATTCTCCAGGCTTAACCAAGTTAAGCCTCAGCCATTTTTTTTTGCTGTGAATATCTGCGGAATGAAATAGAGGACCGGAAAATGTTTCTGTGACTCAAAAAATAACAGACATATTCTTAAAAAAAAAAAACAAGGTATTTCTTAGAACAAGCTGTTGTTTTGCCGACAAACATTGAAATACGCCTATCAGTGTAGCAGTAAAGTATAAGTGGTCGGAGAGAGCGACATCTTGTGAAGCTATACCTGCAGTGGCAAGTTTCCGCAACGTGAAAAAAGGTTAGACACGTAATGACCGAGGAGTGGAAACTGCGAGAACCCTGCCTCATATTCTGTTCGACGGCCATCAGCGAAGACTGTGTATACTGCTCCAGATGCCACCATGATAAATGCGTGGCAACATTTGCGCTGTTGTAGCAGACGCCCGACAGTCGTGCCTCTCGCTGTGAACAACGTTAAGGGGTACTCAGTTTCTTTGGTTTTTTTTCGAAGGGAGGGGGGGGGGGGGGACCGCCGAACAGCTTTAAGAGAAAACAAACGCGAGGACATGAACTACCATCACCGGTCAAAGCTGTGACGCAATAGCGAGATACAGCAGGCAGGGGAAATAAAAAAAAACAAGTTGCTTTGGAATCCGGGTCACCCGAAAAACAATAAGCGCGCAGGGAGTGATGTCTTTACGAGAGAGGCCGGCGTAGGGGAAAAAGCGCGAAACGCAAAGACACAGCCAAGGGACGAGAAAGGATAAAAAAAAAGCGCCATCAAAAGGCAACTTTACAGAACCTCGCATGACGTCCGCTAATGGTACGCAGCTGTCGGCGTCGCTCGATCCACGAAGCATCGTGCATGGCAAGAGAAGTGACAAATTTGGTGAGCACATGGCGCAGGGAAAAAAATGGTCGAAGTACCCAGCGACTTCATCCGCCCCAACTTCCTTGTCGACAGCGTCAGCATAGGAACCCGGGCGCCCATCACACTGTGCACGCCTGACCCGCTGATATTATGGCCTCCGCAACATTCTGGCTGTAATACAGCCCCGACGCTGTTGCGTACTGCAGCCTCGGTCTGGGTACGCGTTTCTTCCTAAACGTGGCGAGAACATTGGGCAGAGTAAGACATGCCCGAAGCTACAAAGGTACGGTGCCTTATGCGTAGGGTGAACATTGGGCAGAGTAAGTAAGGCAGAGTAAGAGGTTTAGCGTAGCGGCGATGTAAGCCGATATGTATGCCATACCAGCCGATGGCAAGGTGCGCTTGTGCAGTAGCCAGATGATCAGGTGGGTGCACATTTCATCGCTGGTCTACACTCTTGTCTTCGAGAGAGCAGGGTACCTAAAGTCCCACAAACTAAAGGTAACACAGACAAAACTGTAGGAGAGAACGAAGATCTGCGCCCAACAGCGAATCAGAGTAAAGCGATCCCATCCGTAATAAATACAGAACCCGGCCTTGTAGATCAATACGTAAAGAAGAGCAACTATAATGCAACTAAAAAGTTGTTTTGTAAAATATGTAGGCAAACAAAAATGAAACCGTCGGTTTTCGAGCACTTTTCGTGGTCTTTTTTATAGCATAACTCTTACTACGCAGCGAGAAAAACAATTTTGTTGCGGTCCCCATGCATTTCATCATCATCATCATCATTATGACTACGCCCACTGCAGGGCAAATGCCTCCATTTCGCTTCAATTAACCCTGTGCTGTTTCCGCAACGGCCCCCGTACACCCGCGACTTCTCTATCTCATCTGTCCACCTTTCTTTTGACCCCTGCTATGCTTCCCTTCTCTTGGAGTACCCTCCGTTACCTTTAAGTACCAGCGGTTATCTTGCCTTCGCATTATATGCCTGCCCAAGTCCATTTCTTCCTCTTGATTTGGACTAGGGTGTCATTAACTCGCGTTTGTTCCCTCACCCACTCTGCCCCTTGTGGTGTCTTGACGTTAAACCCATCAATTTGCTTTCCGTAGCTCGCAGTGGTATCCTTAACTTAAGCTGAACCCTTTTCATTAGCATCCACGTTTCTGCCCCATAGGTGAGTACCGGTAAGATACAGCTTAATTAATAGCTATTGGAGGGATCTATACCTCTGCTTGATTGAATAAGAAATACATCGTCATCAAATCTAAATAAACGCGGTGCACCTCAAGGTGCACCTCAGTATTCTAGGCGTGACACAAGCTCTTTTTCGCAACTAAAACTTTATTGCAAAGAACACAAAACATATACCCACCTCGTAAGGAGATAACCAAAAGGGTAAGACCATAGAAAGCGTACGGCAAAAATTGCTATCATTTGGTTGCTTTTTTTTTTTTGTGAGGTGCGTATATATTTTGTGTTCTTTCAAATAAAGTTTTAGTTACGAAATAGCGCTCGTGTCATGCCTTTTCTGTTCCTTGGGTCCTTGTTCTTTTTGCGCTACCTGTGAATCAAATTCAACTCGCCCAACTTATCACCTCACCAGTGGCGTAACAAAAAATTTTGTTCGGGGGGGGGGGGGCTCATGTTGCAGCGTGGCCTCCTCAAAGAATTTGTGGAGGGATCAAACGCAATAATAATAAATGCATTGCCATCGACAATGCCATTGTGTATTAGTTAACGCTACGCACTGTCTAGACAAGTGAATTTTTTAAATAAAAGAATGCATTCGTATGTCTAAAAATCGTGGCAGACATAACTGATACCTATGCTTCCGTGTTTTTGCGTATTTAATAAATAAGTAAATATCACACGAAGTCTAGAGCTGATATGAAAAACGTAAAGGCCATGAAATGAGCAAGTAGAGGACTATTATTTTAATGAATCTTTGTTGTTCAAGAACCTTTACATTTTTGTACATATGCAACGGCCAGAGAAAAATCTCACTAACGCTGTCCTTCGTTCAGTTTATTGCGCAGCAGCAGCTGTCACCGGTTATGTATTGCGAGTAATTGCACCGAAATTTTAGTCGCAACAGCGGACACGTGTATAAACGAGAAGTTCTGCAAAATATGCAAAAATATGTAAAACATAAGAATAATAAATTAATTCAAGTTCCCAATTTGACAATCTCAAGCACGACTTCTGAAATCTCAGTGCAGCTTTCGCGTCAAAAGTTTATGGGAACTTCATATCCTCTAAGTTTCCGAATCTATGTTCCGAATTGAAATGCGTGAGTCCGTAGCCTCCGCGGGATGCCGCAGCGAGCCCGCTTGCCATCGATAGGCTACTTGAAAGCTTGTGCTAGGATGGGGCTCCTTGCGTTACGTGGCTCCAGGTGCATGGGCGTTGCCACGAAATCCAACCCGATCTAGCAATGTTCGCGCTAAAATGTCTTACTCTGGAAAACATATTGTAGGTGACAAAATCCAAAATGACTTCCGGCGCCGGTGGTTGTTTTGGTCAGCGGTACGTTACAGTTCGAGAAAATTTCGGCGGAGGGGGGGGGGGGGGGGGGGCTGAAGCTCCATAAGCACCCCCCCTGGCTACGCCCCTGTACCTTACTACAGTTTTCTAGGGCTGGTATTGATTCATGTCAGTATAAGTGACCATGAAAGCACTATTCTTCCCACCAAATTTCATGTCCCGTCTAGAATACGCATACAAAATTTGGGAGCATTTTACTCTGAAAGAAATTAAGAACCTTATCCAAGTAAAGACACTTGCCCTTTGTTTTACATTGTATGATACATAATGATACTTAATAGCATATAAACCATATAATTTAATAGAAACATATCGAATATAAAACTGCTATTTTATTTTATAAACGCTAGCTTCGCGTCAGCTCTGCATCAAACTTTCAGCAATATTCCACCAGAATCATGATTAACTGCTATTTATACATGCTAACTGCTTTGCTTGCTTGTAATAAGAACTCTAAATATTTGGTGTTGTTTTTCTGCAACCGCAACCAACTGGAACTGGAACGATCTGACTAGTATTTTTTTTTTTGCAGAAAGAAATGTACTTCAAGCTATTCAAAAATTTCTTCAGATTTCAGTGTCTTCTTTGCTTTCATGTTTTCTTTTTTGTTGCTCTGCGTTTGTTCATGATGAGTAAGCGCGCTTCCTGAACATATCTGTTAGACATCTGCTACATCGATATTTTAATTCCTACAGAAACGTGGCTGCATTTACAGTTTCAAGGACATGAGGTCAAACAGCACATTGTTTTTCACTCTGTCGTTGGGATCGAACTGTGTGACAGTGAGAGGGCCTGCTCTCAGCCATTTGTAAACCTTTTTCCATCCCAGTGCATTCACGTCTTTACGGACCTAGAAACGATTTGGGCCATCGTAGAGCTAAACCACCAGACTATAATCTTTGTTTTTTTTTACTGCCCCAAACTCATTCATCAAACCTCGCAAATTAGGTACGTGATTCAACCTCGTGACATGCCGCTATCTCACATTACCTTTATTTCTGCTGGGCGATTTTAACCTACTGAATATAGTATGGAGCACTTAACCTCGATCTTTACAGCCTTTTTTGCCATTAGCCAATGAATAATTAGACATCTGCTACGTTTTATTGTTTTCCAATCTTTTTACGCAACGTGCAAGAACTATGGATCTCGTTACAAACACACAGGACATGGTATTAACATCGCGGCCTGATCTTGTTTCCTACATTACGTACTTAACCGGCTTCAGCGACCACTCGGCACTTTTCTTCAAGACGAATCTCTTGCATCCAAAAAGTGCTGAAAAATTCAAACCGTTCCGAAATTACGCAAAAAAGCAAATTCCCATTAACGCCGAATGATCCATTTTCCTTGACTTCTTTTTAACATACATTGGCTGCCGTAGTGTTCAGTCCAACCGGAATATGTTTACTTCTAAAATTGCTGAACGAACATAAAAATACATCAAACTTCCCACCCTGGCATGTAACCATAACGCTTCGTGGTACAGCCGTTGGTAAAGAAGTTCTCGCAGGAGTGTGTCGAGTGAGGACATTTGGCGGGAAGGGAGGAGGGTATAAAAATAGATATATAGGGTATAAAAATAGATGCTGTTTTGAACGTTATATATTGTAGTAAGACGGTTTTCCGTGCGTCGATTCTCAAGACCAATTCCTCGCTTTTGGGGACACATTCGGACTTATTTGCGACCGTCTGTGCCCTTCAAGGAGGGCGCCCCCCCCCCGTCCACCTGCGCCACGCCATCTGCCTCTCCCTGGAGAGCATCGCTCAACGCCGGAGCCCACGAGTGGCGAAAGGGGAGCTGTCAGGCGGCGGAGACCGTAGGAGCGACGAGACAACCACGGAAGCGACAGTCCCAAAACGAAACTTGTACTACGTACGCATCGAACTTGTTTGTAAGCTCTCTTTTACGCAGTATTAAATTCAGTTATTCTTCCTTCACCTGCTGCTTATTCTTCGACGAACGTCAGCGTATTCATGACAGATGGATTTATGTTTTTGTGGTGTACGATCTCCTTGATGGCGCAAGACGTGTCCGATGATATGCTGTGTCTAAAATTTGAGTGAGTGGTGTGAGAGGGTGGATGGGTGCGGGTAAGTGTAGTGTCAGCGTGATCCGAGACATGACTGGTAAGTGTGGCGAGTGTATTGGGGCCTTGTAGTAGGAGGATTTGGGCTTCTGGTTGGGGTTGAGCAGTTCGGCGGCAGTGCACATAGGGCACGCATCTAAAGAAATCTACTCTTACAGGACAACTCTGTTTCACGGACCACAGTACCTACGGCCGCCACGTGCAAGTCTGCTGTCTACCGACCGCCACCGACTGCATCAGCATTTTCCCGGACAAGACTGCGCAGCTGTTCTGCGCCTCAAGGGGGCGTCAACAGCAGGCTTCATAAGCTGCGATCGGACGAGCGGAGCCAGCAGTTCGGCGGCAGTGCGCATAGGGCACGCATCTAAAGAAATCTGCTCTTACAGGTGAGCATAGTTACATACTGACTAACTTAAGACATACGGCCAACGCGTGCACTGCTGCCGAACGACTGCTCTTGTGTGTGCTGAACGAATACTCGTGTGTGTGTATATGCCTGCGCTTTCACCCACACTCAGAATGACAAAGGGTACGCGAAGTAACACGAGAGCTGCTGATAATGAGGATTCCCCACAGACTTCATGTTCTTGCAGTGAACTGAAAGAAGAGCTCAAAGCCATTAGACTAGCACTGGAGGAGCTCAAAGAAGTAAGGCAAGAGCTGAGTGATTTGAAAGCTCTGAGAGAAGAAATTAGCGGTATCGTTCAACAAAACAGGGACCTGAGGAGCTAAAATGCTAAGCTCGCTCGAAGGCTTGAAGAGCTGGAACAATACCAGCGTTCCAATAATATCGAAGTGAAAGGAGTCCCTCTTGAAGGTGAGCCAGTAGCAATCATAAAGGAAATCGGGCGCCTTGCAGGAGAAGACGTTGACGAGCGTGACATTGACACATGCCACAGAGTCCCAACTGCCAAGCACGATGATCCAACATAATTGTTCGATTTGTCCGGAGAAGCAAAAAGAACGCCTTGCTCGCCAAGGCAAAAAAGATTAGGTTGGACACCAAAATGCTTGGCTTTGATGACTCTCAGCCTGTGTTCGTTAACAAACACCTAAATAGGATCGGCAAACAGCTTCTTGGCGCCGCCACCAAGAAGAAGAAAGAGGCTACGTGTAAATTTGTATGGACGAAAAGAGGAAAATATTTGCCAGGCAGAATGAGACGTCTCCAGTCCTGCTCATTTCTTCTTCCGACGACCTAGATAGCATGACCACTTAAATCAGCCCAGCTGGTTAAAACTAGAAGAAAAAAAAAACTAAGGAAATGGAAAAAGATGGACTCGTAACCATGACCACATCTAGTGATATGAAGTGCAAATACTATGACTATGTTTCTTTTAATGATGCATTTGCAAACCTTAACGGGCGCTTTTCAATGTTGCACCTGAATATGCGCAGTATGAGAAACAAACACGGCAAATTACTTGATATACTTGAAAACGTTGCAGTCCAGTTTGACGTTGTGCTTATCTGAGAAACCTGGTGAACAGAATATGATTGCCCGCCGCAACTTAATAACTATGACTATCATGGCCTTGCCCGAACTTCGGGCCGTGGTGGGGGCGTCGTTATTTACGTCCTTAAGCCTTCATATCATGAAGTGATTCCTGAATTTTCCTTTATCGACCAAAACGTCGAGTGTTTGACCATTAGGTTGAAATCGGTCATCGTTGCAGTGATATACCGGCCACCGTGCGGAAACAAAACAAATTTCTTTTTTTTTGCCGATGATATGTTCAACTATCTAAGCAACACAGGGGTGAAGTTCGTTATCATGGGTGACATGAATGTAAACATGTTGGCGGACGACGTGAACGCTAGAACACTTGGCAATATCGTGAATTCCTACGCATGTGAGGATCTTATCTCCTTAGCCACGCGTGTTACCGAGCACAGTGCCACATTGTTAGATGTCTGCATCACAAACGTGGATGAGCAGCATGGTTCATCAGGTGTATTTTCACTTGACGTGAGTGACCATCTCCCAATTTTTTGTTTAATACCATCCGTACACAAAGCCAAAATCACTACACTTGTCACTTCTTATCGTACCATATCTAGCGGTTCACTAAAAAAGTTTCGTCGTCTGATAGAGGACACCAATTGGGAATTTGTTATCAATGTATCGAATCTGAACATTGCGTACAGTCTTTTCGCTGAAAAAATAAAACAGTGCTATAGTACAGCATTTCCCTTAACCGCAAGAAACATGCAGTACAAAAAGAAAATAAGAAAACCATGGATAGATGCAGCGCTCCTAGATCAGATCAAACACAAACATAGATTATACCATTCGTTTATAAAAACACGCGAGGTGAGTAAACTCATAGAATTCAAGAAATATCGCAACCGACTTAATAAAGATATCAAGCGCGCAAAGTTAGACTACTATGAAAAGTTATTCACACGTGTTTCTAACAACCCTAAGCAAATCTGGCAAGAGGTGAGAAACCTTACACACTGCAGTGCTCATACCGGGATCACCCATGTTTCCTTGTCACAAGGAAACCTTAGTGACTGTATAGCTGCCGATACTCTGAATAACCATTTCATACACAGTGGAGAGTAGACGCCAACTTGCCCCCCTGGACCAGGCCTAGTTATTCCTAAACCAGCGATACTGAACTCATTGGTAATGCCACCAACTACACCGCTATAAGTTGAGAAACTGATAGCAAATCTCAATAATAACACAGCAGCTGGCTTCGATGATATTAAGCCAATTCCTATTAAATATATTTCCAATCTCATCTCTGACGTCCTAGCCCATGTTATTAACAGCATGTTTCAGTCTGGGATATTTCCAGATGAACTCAAAATAGCAAGAGTCTGCCCAGTTCATAAAGGTGGGACTGATTATTCAGCCAATAATTTCCGCCCCATACCAGTGCTCCCCGTATTCTCAAAAGTCTTTGAAGATATCATCAACGTGAGACTACAAGGCTTTATAAGCAAGCATAAAATAATCAATGAGGCGCAATACGGTTTCCAAAAAAACAAGTCAACTGAACAGGCATTATTGAACATAAAAAAAGAAATATTACATAATATAGAACATAGACTGTATACAATTGGTATATTTCTAGATCTTCAAAAGGCCTTTGATTCGGTGGACCATGAGATATTATTAACCAAGCTGTACGACTGCGGAATACGAGGTTCTGCATTAGACCCAATGAGAAGTTATTTAACTAATCGATCCCAATATGTTACAATGAATAATGCATCTTCGTCGGTAATGCAAATGCTCTATGGCGTGCCACAAGGGTCAATACTTGGACCGATACTGTTCAATATGTACATCAATGACATATGCAGTATACCAAATTCGCCAAAATTAATCATGTTCGCAGATGATACAAATATATTTTTCTCTGGCAGATCGCTCACTCCACTTCAGGATGCAGTGAATAACTACCTCAACTTATTGTCCCTCTGGCTAGATACTAATGAGCTACAGTTAAATGCCAAAAAAACTAAATATGTCATCTTTTCACTAATTAATAAGCCTCTATGTAGTAAAATCATCATATGTTTCCGCGATAACTCTTTAGATCAGGTAACGACGCAAACATTTTTGAGAGTATGGTTTGAAAGTAGCTTATCCTGGAAAACACATATCAGCCACCTAGCAAGGGAACTAAGTCAAGCAGTTGGCTGTTTGTATAAGGTTAAAAACCTTGTTCCGCTTTGGCTAAAAAAAATGCTGTATTACTCTCTGTTCTACTCTCGTCTCTCATACTGTGCATTGGTCTGGGAAACAACAACAGGTCAAAATTATAACAAATTAATTTTATTGCAGAAAGAAAACTCCGAGAATATTTGAAAAGTTTTATGGCAAGCCTGAACTTCTTCCCACAAGTCCGCTCTTTATAAAGCATTTATTAATCAAAGCAAACCAAGTCTACTACTTCAAGCTCTTGCAGTATATAAAGAACAACAAGCTCTACACTACAACAAATCCTGAACCCTGTTCACAGTATTCTCTCCGCAGAGGACACAGAAGGACACCTATTACAAGAACAAACTATGGCCGGCAACATACAGACTTCCAGATACCTTTGTTGTTGAATCGTGTTGATGAATTAGTACATTTTACGAAACCAATGTCCAAACATTTTCTAAAAACCCTATTGCTCAAGCATGACTTTGTATTTGTGTAATTTTGTGCTGTTTCTTTTGTTTTGTTATACCTGAAAATGTATGTCTGTTTTTAGTATAACCGATTTTCTTTAGTAATGTTTCTTATAACGACATGTCTTGCTTTCAATATATTATAGTTAGATGTTCTGTTATTGCAAAGCAATCAGCAATTCTATGTTAGTCTATTTTGTAAGCATTTATGTGTTCATGCATGGCGCAAATCTATATGTGACCAAAGATTGTGTGCTCTTTACCTGCTCGCTGAACGTAATCCGGAGCGAAAGCCTTTGTCAGGCACTGCAGCCTTTAGCTTTCGCTCCGGCTTTCTGTAACGGAAAGGAACAAATAAAGAGAAAGAAAGAAAGAAAGAAGGAAAGGAAGAAAGAAAGGAAGAAAGAAAGCAAGAAAGGAAGAAAGAAAGAAGGAAAGAAGGAAAAAGGGAAAGAAGGAAAGAAAGAAGGCAAGAAAGAAAGAAAGTAAGAAAGAAGTTTAAAGTGTGCGCGCTTGCTACAGAAGCCACGACAGTTCCATTGGATGAGAGTAATTAGGTATAATTAAGTGTCTGGCTCGATATACTGGAATTTAGTGGTTGGTCGATTGAAGCGTGTGAAGCAGCTAAGAGCATTTCCAGCGTTCTGGAGAGCAGTTCTTCCGCCTGCTGTTCATACAGGTGAGTGACCTGATCTATGATATTGGTAAATTTTGCCTCAAGGCGAGCCTCTATTTCTTGTAACTTTGCGTTCAGTTCCTCTTCTAGTTTCCTGTTGTCGTTTTGGGTGACCTAGGGGATTCCGTTGTACGTTTCTCTTTGGCGGGCGGGAGATCGGGTTGAGAGATGGTTTTTTTTTATTCAAATACCCTAAGGGCCGGTGTGGGCATTACATAGGGGGGGGGGGGGGGGGGGAATAAGAGCGAAAAAAATGAAACAGAATAAAAACTGCAATGACTACAAAGGTAGCAGCTGCGTACACCATCACGAAATACACATAAACCACTGTAAACATACATGTTCATCTGACTGCGGTTTTTCACAATAAATACACAATATGGAAGGGTCAACACTACAACTCGAGGTAGCGTGTCAGAAAGACTTCAAATTTGTCGTCATCTTTGGGAGATGCAACGGTGCGAGGGAGCTGATTCCACTGACGGATGGCGAGGAGGAGAGGCGAGTGAAAAAAGAGATTGGTTCGGGCAAAGATAGGTTCTACTTTCATTTCGTGATCAAATCGTGGAAAAATGTGACGGGCCGGTGTGATATGGCACATAGCAAAGGAAGAATGACTACGATATATCTGGTGAAAAAGGATAGAAGTGAAAACATTCTCCGTCTTTCGAGGAAAGGCAAGTGCAGGTCCTTTTTTATTTCTGTTACACTCGATGTTCGCCAATAGTTCTGGGATATAAACCGGGCGGCTTTATTTTGTAAGGACTCAAGTTTCGCTACCAAGTATGTTTGATTTGGATTCCATATCAAAGAGGCGTATTCCACTTTCGAGCGCACTAACGAATTGTACGCCAGGAGCTTTGTGTTAGAGTTTGCTGAACGAAGGTTTCGTCGGAGGAAGCCAAGAGTTTTCGATGCCTTTTTAATAATTGCATCTATGTGACGGTTCCACGATAGGTCGGATGCTAAGTGAACCCCTAAGTACTGGATGGTGGGTACTGATTCTATGGGCACATTGTTCAGGGTGTAATGGCATGATAAAGGGCTAGAGGCTGTGGTAAATGTGATTGCTTTTGTTTTTGATGTGTTAATTTCCGTTTGCCATTGCATGCAGCAGTCATTAATCTTGTTAACATCTGACTGTAGATAATTGGTGTCGGAAGGATCATCTATCTGCCTGTATATTACGCAGTCGTCTGCAAATAATCTCACCGTAGAATCCAGGTTGTTACCTAAGTCGTTAATATAAACTAAAAATAAAATAGGTCCGAGTACAGACCCTTGTGGTACTCCAGATTTAACGTGAGATAGGGATGATGAATGACCATTTACAAAGACTGATTGGAGGCGATTGGTCAATAAACTTCTGATCCATAGGATAAGCTTCGAATTTATGTTAAGATTATCAAGTTTTTTTTATTAAACGTATGTGAGGGACTTTATCGAAAGCTTTCGCAAAATCTACAAAGACAGCATCTATTTTTGGCTGAGCATGAACAGCATAATGAAGTTCAGTAACTAACTCAAACAGTTGAGTCTCACACGACCTACCGTTTAAGAAACCGTGCTGATTATGAAAAAAGAAATCTTGCTTCGTCAGATAACCCATGATAGCAGATGAAATTATCTGTTCTAACAATTTGCAGATCGTGCTAGTTAACGAGATGGGTCTGTAATTTGATAGATTAGAAGCATCGCCGGATTTAAAAACGGGAATGACGCGAGCAATTTTCCAGTCGTTTGGGACACAGCCCGTATCAATTGACTGCTGAAAAACAGCGACTAGGATGTGGCTTAACACAGGCTTTGTTAATTTCAGTAGTTTAGGGCATATTCCATCGGGACCGGGAGCCGAGTTAGCGGGGAGACGGTCGATGGCGCAGGATACGCCTTCTGACGTGACAGTTATGTCAGGCATTGTGGAATGTAGCCCTTGGAATTGCAGATCTAATGGTAAGGGGCTCTGATCAGTAAACACTGAGAAGAAAAACTTGTTGAATTCTGCTGCCATCTCAGCTGTTGTAAGGGGCTTTCCTTCTCTAGTCATTGGTGCTAAGGTCTTTCAACTATAATTTGGATTAACAACCCGCCAAAATTTTTGTGGGCAGTTTTTTAACATGTTTGAAAGATCTCTATTATAAAACTTGTCCTTCGCGGTTTTAATTTCAATTTTACAAAGCTGCGCATGCGTGCGGCAGTTACTCCAGTCTTGTTCAGATGCTGATAGTTTAGCTTTTGCGTACAATCGCTTTTTTTTATTTATACATCGTTTACCGCTCCTCGTGAACCATGTGCTTTCTGTGGACGTGGTGATGGTGATTTTAGGCAGACACTTATCTTTAAGCAAAGTTAGTTGATCCCTAACAAGGGACCAGTTGTCATTTATGTTCCGCGAATTGAAGAGAGGAAAAAAATGGACAGAGAATAACGACAGTTCATTCAGGAGCATGTCAACATTTGCTCTGGTGTTATCAATTATAACTTTTTTTCTTTCTTTTTCTGGCTTATTCATAGTTACCATGAAATCGCATTGCAAAATTTTGTGATCACTGACACCGTCTAGGACATTCACGGATGTCCTGTCTGGTTGTGTTGTCAGTGCAAGGTCCAAAAGTGAATCGCCACGCGTGGGAATAGAAACCATTTGGTGCAGATCAAAGAGTGATAGGACATCTAGAAAATTCTGGCATTCGCGCTTTCTTGTGCCGTGGAGGGGACTGCATGTCTGCCAGTCAATATTCGGGTAATTGAAATCACCGGCCAGGAATATTGGTGAGCGTGGAAATTTGTTCTGTACGCAGGTTAAAGACTCATTCATGTGTTCCGGAAATTCTTCATGCGAATCGGATGGGCGATAGCAGACCCCAATAGCACAAGTTACAGAAGGCGATAAACACAAAGCAACCCACAGAATTTCGAGACATGATTTCGTGTCTACAACGTACGCTTCCAAGCATTTTCTTACGGCGATTAACAACCCGCCACCGCGTGAAGCAGCGCGGTCTTTTCTAAACAATAAAAACTGGGCGGACAAGGACAGTTCGGAATCAGTCACATCGGGAGATAACCACGTCTCTGTGCCTAATACAAGGTCAGCTGAGCATGCTTCAACATATGGACAGAAATAATCTTGCTTTGGAACGAGGCTTCGGAAGTTAGACACCAAAATTGACAGCTTTTAATTACTGCATTTGCGTGACAGTCAATGGTCTGCAGTGGACGCGTCGTGTTCGGGAATATCAGGCACTTCAGGGGTGTTGGAACACGAATGGGCCGTCGCGGTTTTTGTGTCACGCTTTGGAAGAGCGGTCACCTCTCTAGTGGCATAGTTGAATCAATATAATGTATTGTTCAGAAGTAGTTCGTCAAATAGGAGCTTATATTTCTCGCCTGGATTCCAATTATTTCGAGCGAAATCTCTAAGCTGTTTTCTAATAAACTGCATCTTAGGCGAAAAGTCTTCCTCTATCCAAACGGAAGCAGATTCAAGGTCTTTGAGCTTCGAAGCGTTCTTTAGAACACTGGTCTTATCTTTAAAATTTAAAAACTTCACAATTATCGGACGGATACTGTTTTCCTTAGATACTCCGATTCTGTGGGCACGCTCGATTTCACCAGTTGAAATTTCAAAGTTTTCGGTTACAAACGTTCTGACAACATCTTCGGTATCTTTCCATGTTTCTGTTGTTTTTTCTTCAATGCCTTTAAAAATCAAGTTGTTACGACGCATTCTGTTGTTGAGGTCGTCAACAACGATGCTAGACTGCTGCGCTTGTCTTGTCTCTATGATCTGAAGCTGGCCTTGGGATTCTTTCAGCATCGAGCCTAAATTATTGACCTCCTTTGAAACGTCACTGACAGCATCAGAGTTCTCTTCTATTTTAGATAAGCCCCGCTTGATTTCCGTAACACTCAATTGGACGTCTTTAACCTATCCAAGGACGTCTTTATGAAACTTGTCACTGGACAATGCAATCTCTTTAATCGCGGAGAGAATCTGATCCACCTTGTCAGGGCCGGGATTTGTCTCAATGTCACCAGCACAGATTAGCAGGAGCCATATGCAGAACACGGCCAAGGTCAGCCGAGCGCCTACGCGTAAATTAGCCGTAACTGACCCCGGGCGAAGCCATACTCGTGACCGTGACACAATTGTCCCGTCAAACGGGTGGAAACAACTTATTCGAGCGCGGTAAGTGCAGAGATCAACACCCATCACTGCAGGATTAACGGTCCAGAGCAACACAAAGCAACACACAGTTGGGATCTGCAGCCAAGGCTTAGGTAGTTGTCTACAGGGGCAATATAATTGTGACACTCGCCTAGAATGTGAAGAACAGCAGTGTGTTAGGGACAATTCGGCTGCAAATCCCACTTGACAGTTGGTCGTCAGTCCTTTTATAGCAAACCCGGTAGGGGTGTTGTCACAGGCGATGATACAGGCGATGATGTCACAGGCGATGATGTCAAGGACGATGATGTCACGGGCGATGATGTCACAGGCGATGATGACGCTTGTGCTGTGGGCGATGCTCACGGTCGGATGATACTGGTCAACACGTGGCGGTGATTAGCTGCCACGAACGGCCAATAGTCAGATGGGCCGCGTAGGTTGTCACGGTCCCTAGAATGTGAAGAACAGCAGTGTGTTACGGACAAGAATTCGGCTGCAAATCCATCCTAGGGAGGGAGGAGTGGGTGTGATAAGGGGCTTTGTGATGGGGTGAAGCGGTTTGTGTGGGATGGAGTGGGAACGGAGTAGTATGGAGAGGGGGGGGGGGGGGTAACCATGGAGGTGTGTGTGTGATGGAGTGGGGTAGGAGAGGTTGAGAGGGGGTGGGCATTAGGGAGGAGAGGCTGCTCACCTCCGTTCGTAGGGGTGTAGGTCCTCATCCCTGGGTTCCGCACGGTGTGAGGGTGTCTTGCCGGTAACTCGGTCGGCTCATGAGAGGTGGCAGGGCGCAGCGGGTGACTTTGAGGAGTCCACCTTTCCGGGGCGTGATCCTGACTTTGAGGCTGAGGACTGGTTTCTGATGCGGGAGGCATCGCGGTGGGTTTGAGTGTCCTTTCGGGATATACGTGTCGACTGGCCAGCTTGGTGGGCTTGGCGACCACGAGGCTTGCATCTGGCCGTTACCGTCATGTGGAACCCTCCACAGGTGATGCATTTTGATGTGAGTTTAGGTGCTTCTTTTCAAGGATGTGGAGTACCAGACCTGGGCCAGTTGTGTGCGCAGAGTAGTATGTACACATAAGATCGGGGACCTGGCTTCCTACAGTCAATGCGAGCGTCCATATGGCCTCAAAACGGGCTGCAGAGGTGCAGACCTCCCCCATATAAAAATTTCTCGGGACTGGACCTTCCCGGAGGGTGATGAGAATGGATCTGGTACTGCCCATCCTTCTGGCATCCACTGCAGGGGCCTGCGAGTTTCCTGTGGTCAAGTCAGCCAGGAGTTCTGCGGGGGTCTCGTTCAAGTACGCTTTACTAATTACCCCACGTACTGACCCGTCAGGATTAGCTATGTACGCTGCTAGCGCGTAGCCGCTGTCTCAAAAATTGAGTTTGGTAACACGCACCTTGTCGATTCGGCGTGCTTGCAGTGCACATGCTGTTAGCTGGATGGATGCGGACTTGGACCTTGTCTGGTTCTTAGAGCTCTTGGGCTGCTACGTGAAGGGCGGACCGTTGTTGGCTGGGAGGCAGGCGGGCGCAAGTCGTGTTTTCTGTGGCGCAGTAGACGCAGACTTTGACGCACAAGTTCCTAGTTTGTGAGCTTTCAGACCTAAGCGTACCAATTTTTCCGGCCGTCTTAAAAAGCGCACTTCGTGCTCTCACTAAGAGAACAGAACACATTCTTTGGAAAAGTTTGCCCGTTTTTTCAAGTTCATAACATCTTGCCACATCGTCAACGAATGGATGAAAAACATTATGCGCTCTTGGGTCATAAAAAAAAAACAGCACGTCCCCGAAAGAGTCAAAACGAAATAACCCACGTCAAAACGCTGAACGCGCTATTTGCCACTCTGACTGACAGGGCCGGCCTGCTCATTCTAAACTGCTTAAAATGCAAAGCGTTTAGTTTGACACAAAATATTTTTTTTTACCTTGCCATTGACAGAAACCATAAAAAACCGCCGCGTCTTCGTTCAACAGACAAAGCGAAACTACTCACGCCAGAGTAGACGGAACACCATCATTTAACTGTGCAGTGCGAGACACCGGCTAGCTCGGGCACCGCGCTCAGCATAAATTGCGTGCGAAGTTCGGCAAAACAAATACTACCTTGTAGTCAGAAATAGCAGGTCTGCAGCATCGAACGTCGACAGCGGCACAAAACACTCAGACACACAATTTATGCTGACTGCACAAACTGCGTGCCTGAGTGTGTTTAGCCTGGTATAGAAACGAGTTGACACGAGTCATCAACGTCTTCGGAGTCTCATAGCGGACGAAGGGAGCGCACAGAGCCGAACAGGCGCACGCGCACTGTTGGTGACGCATGCTGAACGAGGCGACATTCGGACAGCGCCGCTTGAGCTGTCGTCAGTCTGTTATGTGTACGGTGGCCCCACAGGTCCCGTGACGCCATCTACCAGCATGGCCATTACCTAGCTCCTCCCACACAGGTCATACCGGTCGTCCTCATAATCGGGCTTCACGCAGTTTTATTGGCTTGGGTTGGATAAGCGACCCAGATTTAAAGTTTGCTGCGCGACGACAGTGTCATGCTCCTCCCCTCGCGGCGGAATTTTGAAGCATTCATCTTTTTGGAGCAAACATAACAGGACACACAAAAAAAAGACGAAGACGGGAGCTTCATGCACTTCATTTATTGAAGGTACAGCCACAGAATATATAACCAAAGGCCTGCGCAGGCCCAGTTTAACAGTCACCGTAGAAACTAGCCACCAGAAAGTTTGCGCACGAAACGCGATTGAAAATTCACCTCAGCATTGTACAGGGCAACTTAATGGTGTCTTCGACTGGTCGCTCCCACGATCCGGTTCGGATTTGGCAACGTGAGAGCCGCTCTAGCTCCGAGCGCACAGCGAGACCGGTCAAGCCGACTGGTCAGCAAGTTTTCAGAGCGAAAGCGCAAGAAGGAGGGAAAGGACCTAACTTCCGGAATCGCCACACCGCAGTGGCGCTGCCGCTGCGGCTGGTGTCAACGACAGCAATCACACAGTCTGCATTGCCCACGCCGCCGTCGCCGCTGAACCTGTATCGCTGCTCCAGCAGTTCTTCGTCTCCGGCTCGCGTCGAAAAAAAAAAAAAATTAGTGTCCCGTTGTACCACTCTGGATATGCCGCGGCAGCCCCCAGATGTGACAACAACGCAGGCGGCGTACCCAGCTTAATGATTCGTCTGCTTTTCGACATTTCCCCTCACAGAGCCACACAGCAGGGACGTTTTAACTGCGTCTAATACCTAAAGCGCCAAAACTTGCTTCTAGGGATGCGTAAGAATGCCTCGCCAGACCGGTCGTGATGTGCCCTGGCTACCCTGGCTTCGCATCCGCCTCCGCGAAACGGCGGAATTGGCTCTGTCACGTGAACACATCTCGGGGCCGCTCCGACTTTTTTCTCGGAGCGCCTCAGAGCGCTCTGAGCTGGAGGCGGGCGCTCTGAAAGAACCAGCCGAATGTAGTCAGAGCGCTTGATTTCGACCAGCCGAACGTGCGGCTGCATCTCAGAGCGCTCTAGAGCGATCTGAAACGACCAGTCGAAGACACCATAAGTTTTCACGAGCCGTTTCACCAAGGTTCCTGGAGCCGTTTTTTGATTACTTCTGCCTACGATTGACACGCAACGGATACGCGACTAACAAGCTTTGCAAGCAATGCAGTGGTCAAGAAGATTCGTGCGCTCCCAATTAGTCAGGTCTTCTGCGTGCTCCTCGAGTCGATCACTGACGCAAAGCTCCGTCTGGTCGATTTAGTACACTTTGTCGTCTGACAGGGGAATCATATACAGAGCGTTCATGGCGCACTTCACAAAATTGTTTTCGTGGTTCCTTTACCAGCCCTGTTTTTGATCTTCGCAACTGATGCGACCGCACAGTTGAGCGAGTTTCTTGGGGGCTGTAAAAACCAACCGCACCTCAAAGTGATTAGCCAGCTTTTCTACGCTATGGGTGACATTGTGCCAGTAGGGAACCACTTTCGGTCTCTGTTCATCCTCCAGGGACTTCGCAGCAGTCGTGCGCGTTCCGAGCTTCATTTTCTTCAGCAGCGTTTCCACCACTGACGCCACGACCGACCCAGGTTAGCCAGTTAAAAGCAGCCTATACGCAACTGATGATAGAAACTTGCTTGCATATTCCATGCAAATATTTGCAAGCCTCTCTTCACTCTCTTCACGTGAAAACCTCATAGAGCAATCCATAAACCAATCAAGTTTTGGAAAAGCGTATGCAAACACCTTGCAGGCAGTCAGAATAGTTTCTTCCTTCATTGTCTGTAAGATGCTGGTGGCTTACATCAACTACTCCCTCAGTGAAAGAAGCTAGGAAGCACGAACAAAAACGAAAGCGTTTTTTAAAATGATAAATAACCTGTCGCAGAAGCCTATGTAATTGAATATGAAATAGCTTCTCCTTGCAGGAAGCAACAGAGATGAATCCCTGCGGGTGGCATAAGAATAAAGGCTCAAAATCCTGACGAGGCCTTAGCCCCCTTATATTAGCTGCAGCCTGCAGCAACACAAATGCATTTCCTGGGATTCAAGCACGGCCGCTGTTGCAATCATACAAAAAATCTGCGTTCCACATTTTACAAATAGAGCTAACAGGGAAAGGACTGAAAACGTACACACAACCGGACAAAACTTATTCACCGAGCAGCAATACCTCCGTTGACGGCGGTTATAACGTTTAGATTACAGCTTAAATGGCAAGGTAGAAGCGAAGTGCATCCGGTATATTTTTTTCCGCGAAGAACAATTCAGTCGCCATGTACGTTTGTTTTATGCATTTTTTTTTCCTCATTTTTGTGTACATTTTATACGATGTTTTCGACAGCAGCGAAGCGTTCTTGAGCGTGGTTTCCGAGGTTTGAAGTACAGTTCCGGAAACTTCGGCAGGGAAACGTAATCTGCGATCCCTTGCAAAGTACGGCTGCAAGAGGATGCTGAACTGGGCTGGTTGCACGGGATATTTTAGCACTTTTACTTTCTTTCGGTGCTGGTCTCTTCGAGGCGTGCATGTCGTCAATCTCGAGTGTTGCTACTCTCGCGTAAGAAAGCCCTTTTCTCCAGCACTGACGCAAAGAGCGGCAGAGAAAACACAAAGCTCACTACCGAAAAAGCGACTCTCTCTCTGAAAACAAGTATGGATCCATCCGCATTTCTGTTAAGAGGAGGGCCCGAGAAGAAGCACCGAGCGTGATGGGGAGAGCACTCTCATAACAACACTTGTCTCTCTCGGAAGGCAGGCCGATATGGAAACGCCTCGAGTTTGTGCGCATCGATTTTCTATTAGGCGCCTCCCGTCGGCATGATGCTGAGGCGACGGGAAACTGTTGCGAGGCGGGGGCGATATTCCCGGTCGGCTTTGTTGCTGACGAGCCCATCAGTCGGCTTCTCGGCTCTCCCACGAGTATTTGCGAGCACGTCATCGCCACAAATTGGCTACTGGCATCGCCAAGAGACAGGAAAGGCACGTGGAGGGGGACGCGGGTAGTGGTCGCGAAGCGCAAGAGAACAGCAGGTATTTGGGGAAAGTACAGGAGATGATACGGCTATTTAAAGAAACACCCTATTTTCCTTATTCTAAATACTGAAGGAAATTGCATACGGACACCTTTCTATTGCTGTAGCTCGTGTTGTGCGAAACATTTGATACCATTATAAATTACCTATCCTGTGTAAAACTAAACAAACATACAGTTTACGTAAGCTTTGATAAGATCTTGCTGTTCCTGGCATTCGAACAAATTAAGGGGATCGAATGTTGAGCTTCCAACTACCAATTTTATTTATTCTCTGGTCTGTCTTGCTCACCGTATTTCATTGTTCATTCGTGCGCACTGAAACATTGTGTTGACTTTCCTTCCATTTTGATGAAGAGTGCGTTAATTCTGTATTTGTTTCGTAACTATATTTTGGGTAATAGTGTCAGACGTGTCTTATTCTTCTGTTATCGTTTTTTTCTTTATTTGTTCAGAAATACTTTCTGCGCTGCCATCTATGATAGGGATGGTCATTGGACGCTGTAAAGCCTCGTTTGTAGTGTTTCTGGCCACTTCCTAGAATATAATGGTTTATAGTTGCATATGCTGAAAATAAATTGAACCGCATATGTAAAGTGGAAAGGTACCGAAATCTGCTTTAGGGTAATTGGGGCTTAAATAAAGAAAAAGTATAGAAAGTGTAGGGCGGAATTAAACAACTGAAAGCAGGCATCGGGGTTCACCTTTAACCCAGAGAAGTGCCATTTCGCTTAAGGACAGCTGCTGTTCCTAGGCGACATTGTAAGCAACGATGGAATACAACCAAACCCGCAGAAAACCGTCACAATCCCCCAGTTTTCACAGCCGACCGGAAAGAAAGATGTGCGCCGATTGTTGTGCCCGTGTGCGTATTACCGGCAGTTTGTGAATGATTTTTCGCGCATCGCCGGACCCTTGGTGTAACTAAGTCGGATGTGCCATCCAAGTGGGAAGCTCCACAACAGGAAGCATTACACGACCTCAGTGGTTTTTGCCTTGGCCGCCAGGGGTTGGACACTTTGACATATACGCCGACACCGAAATACGTGCAGATGCAAGCAGCCTGGGCCTAAGCGCCTTTCCTCATCCAGAAGCATCAAGGCCGGGAGAGAATGATACTGTACGCTAGCCGGTCTTCGTCGAAGGCAATCAATGCGCTCCGCCGGCAACGTGCCGGGAGAGAAGTTCGGAAGTGACCGTCAGGAGAGAGGCGTCGCTGATGCAGGGGGGGTGGGGGGGGGGGGCGGCAAACTTTAGGTGCGCTAACCTATTCCTTGACGGAGAAAGAGTGCCTTCGGATAGTGTGAGCCATGTCGCAATTCCGCCCGTACGCATGTAGGAAGGCTTTTAAAAGTTCTGACATCCCTCTGCTGGCTCGCCAACTTGAAGTAACCGTCAGGCAACCTAGCTCCAAGAGCTTGACGTCACCGTGGTTTACAAGTCCGGACGCAAGCTCTCTGACGCCGACTGCCTGTCACGAGCCCCTGCAAATGCACCGCCGCGGGGCGACATTATGACGCCTTCCTGTGACCCATTAAACCCAGCTCTTTTGCACAGCAGCAACGCTAGTACCCAGACCTGTAACGACTCATCGAGTACTTGGAAAGCAACGTTTTTTTTTACACCCCCAGCCTGCTTCAAGCATGGATTATCTTCGTTTTGCGCGCAGAATGATGTTCACTTGAAGAAGAACTTTCCTTTTTAAAAAAAACAGTCTACTCTCTTGTTTTACCTTCAAATCTTCGCGAAGAAGTTCCACAGGCTTCACACCACAGGTCCACCCCACAGGTCCACACCACTGGGCATCTCAGGGTTTCTCGTACCCTCCGCCGCATTCAAGACAAGTATTGCTGGTTCCGGATGTCTGCCGATGTCGAACATTATGTGAAAACCTGCCGAGACTGCAAGCGACGAGAGACCTCTTCAACCCGACAAGCAGGGCTTCTGAACCCTTTTGAACCCCATGGCAACGCCCTCCCAGTAGATCGGTATGGACCTACTTGTCCCTTTCCCGTACTGAAATTTCACGGCAGGCTATATCTTTCCTGGAGAGTTTTCATTCCTACGGAACTTCCAAGTCAATATGCTTCTATTCCTGCGCGAGCGCGTTGCCTTTGCTGCTCAAAAACTGCTGTGAGGTGGCGTCTTGCTTGCAGGGCAGTGCGCCTCTCGAGTGCGACAAACGACGGTGATGCAGAGTGCACCGGAATGTTCTGCGGCGCGCGCTGGCGAGATGGCTTCCACGCCAATGCGCGCCGTATTTAGTGACATGCGTTCAGTTTTAAGCTGTTGTTATACCAACAGGCCCAGTTACTGCTCTTAGTGTCGAAAAGGTACTATTATAGGTATAATTATATCTTTTTCTTTCGGAGCTGTTTTATAACACGCAGTTTTGCGAGCAACCTGTTGGTTCGGAATTGTGTTGATCTAGTTTTGCTTACCTAACATAAGAAAATACTGCACATTTTTAATCAAAGTCGGAATAAATTATTTGGAAGCTACAACACGCCGCTGCGACTAGTAATAGTGACGCAACAAGAAGTTGCTGAACTCACGAAAGATACACATTCCCCCCCTCCCCAATTCATGCATCCTTGCATAGTTATGTGCAGCGTAATTGTGACTGTGCGAATTGCACTGTGCACCAACAAACATGGACCATTATGCTTTAGATTTAAAGAAATTAATTTTTTTTCACAAAGTCGCCTTCCATTTACTTTTGACGGCGAGTGTACATTTGAAATAAGCGAAATTCCATCTTTCGCAAGACCTGTGCATCATGTTTTAGACATTAAATGGCTGCCAAGGGCACGTTCACCGTGTCATTGCTTCCCCATGAGCACTGATATTTCGCATGCATTATTCCACCTAGTACATTGAACACAACGCCTAATAATTCAGTCTGTTGCAGGTGCAAGTAACTGAGATGGTTTAGAAGAACTTTTTGTTGGGCTAGATAGTGCATGTTGTAAGAAAAGAACAGTAGCGCAACCAAGACGAACACAAGAGAGGACCACACAGGACTAGCGCTAAACTTCATCTAACTTTATTCGCTAACAGCGCAGCAAATATAAGGAAAACCAGGATACGTGCCGACAGATACCAGTTTCCACACCACACTATCTACTGAACCGTTCAAGATACGCCATCTGCGATTTTTAGAGGTTCGCTGGCGTATCGCTAACACACGATACACCTCTCTTCCTTATATGATATGCTATAGTTCCCTCGCCCTTGTGTCTTTGCTTTTACCTAAAATCTTTATCTCATGAAACCGTGGTTGGCACTTTCTGCAGTACTTGCATCTTGCCTGTGGCAAATGTTCTGCCGCTCGATGGCATTCATAACACTCAGCGCAGTGCTGAGAAAGGTGTGCACCACTTACGTCTTTCACTGACCGGGCGTGCTCACCTGCCCTTTCATTAATGCACCGCCCTGTTTGGCCCACATAGGCCTTCCCGCATGACAGCGGTATTTCGTACACCACCCCGATGCAGCAATTCACGAACTTCTTTGCATGTCTGATGCGGCACCCACTCTTGTCTTTGCTCGCGATGCGCGCGCAGAGCTGTGCCAGCTTGCGCGGGGCCGAGAAAACGCTAGTCCTGTGTGGTCCTCTCTTGTGTTCGTCTTGGTTGCGCTACTGTTCTTTTCTTACAAGTAACTGAGAATTCACAACGAAACACATACTTTCATACTAACTACCAAGCGGTCGTCCGAAAGTCATACCTATGTGACTCCTCCCACACAGGCATTATCAGAGAGAGCTCTGGCTGCTACAGGCACCCAGTGACAACGGCGTACCAAGTGACTGTAATACCGAACCGTCGCAGTTTGATGGCAGCGGAGCTGTTCGCACTTTAGCGTTTTCCAGCAGAGTATCACTTGTGCGCTGTTCGTTTTGAACCATACAGCTTTTCCAAAACCGTGACTGGAACTGTGGCTGCTCAGGAAAACAAAAGTGCACTACGCTAGCGCCCAGAACGGAAAACGACGACAAAAAGCAAGCAATCACTTCAAACTGACGCCGATAAAATGTGAGCAGCCGCACGCAACGAAGTCACGAAATAACGCGGTCTACATCGGCAGCTTCGCCCAAGGTGGAAGGCCGAAGAGCCGCTGACCGCGGCTCTGAGCAAACGAGAATATGAATATATTTTTTAAAAGAAAAGCATTTGGTTGCCAAGGAAATGTACAGTCTTTGCCAAAAGTAACCCGACACAGGTGATTCGTTTCTTAGCCGCGTAGCGAAGCACTCATGGCAGCCCTTCAGCCCTGGTTCTGTGTAAAGTATCATGTGCCCTTGCCCTCATGTTCTGACACCTTTCGGTCTTTAGCGGTGCCGTAAAGGCTCCGTTATGCGGTTGAGAAGCAAAAACCTGTTGCTCGGTTGCATTTGGCAAGGGGGGTACGTAGCTAAACCTTTTAAAAGCGACAGCTCTTACTACTTATGTCCGTCAAGGACGCGTCTGTCTGCAATGAAGGTCAAATTGACCAAAGCAGTTAGCACGTGACCACGCTATATTACATACAGCAGTGAGCGCGGAATGCATCAGATGGTTCCTATACTTTCCATGCGTTACATAAGTGCCAGTATAGCGGCCATAAAAGTGGACCCCCCCCCCCTTTCCCTCGTCTCTCGGAATCACCGTTTGCATAAAATCTGGGGGCCACCCGTTTGGCGCAGCTTGTTCGAAGTGATGTGAAATGACTTGGCATGTTCCAGAGGACAAAATTATTGATTGAGGTGAGTCCAGACGTATGTGTGGAATTCGCACCGATGATCTTTCCGCCCCCAAACCATGCATTCCGGGAACTTTCAGACGGCAATTACGGGCGAACGGTTGGTCGCAGGGCGCCCCGGCTGGTGTCAAACGATCCGTCGTGTTGTGATGCACATGTTTGATAATTTTATTAACTGATATAACAAGGAAATATACCGGATATAGCGAAGGTGGCGGAAAATCGCAATAGTAGGATAAAATCCATGAGGTAGATGGCGCTGCTTGAATCTATGAAGTGATGTTTCTGGAAACACCTGCGGATCTTTGGATTTGGCCTTCTGCACGTTTGCCGAGCACGTCGATGTAAACGCTTGAAGCTCCCGTAGCTAACGCTCTTAAGCAGAACACTGAGGCAGTGTTGGCGGAGGATTTTTTAAACCAGGAACTGCAATGATGTTTTAAATGTCAATAAAACGCAGAGTTGAGCTAGTTGGTACATACTGTTTTTTTTCCCAGCAGTGTTTTAAATAATAAAAATAATATTGATACTCATAATATTGCCTTTTGTTTAATCACAAAAATGCGGGAGGCAGCGGTAGAAAGCTAGGATTGTAGCTTCATGAGCCCTCTCCTCCTCGAAAGAAAAATACAATGTACATAAAAAAATGACACAGCATAACACTTCGAGAGTAACTGTGCAGAAATTATCAGCGATTATTCAGTAGCAGAACCTTTAAACAAAATAACAGTTGAGAAGAAATACCAATTCTTACACAAATATGCACCTTCACAGCAAACAACAATGTACTATCGGGGTCAAAAGTGGTATACTCCACGCGGCGGTAGACGGAGCAACGAAAAGCATTTCACACAAGTAGCTGTACTCGCTCAAATATAACTAGACAAAATGGCTCAATTATTTTTGTCGCATGCGCTCAAGGATTAAATTGTGGCTTTGGCAGCGGTTGAGGACATGTGGAAGGGGGTGTTTAAGCATATGTTCCCCATAACCTGTTCTGAATGAGTTCATATGCCAAACATCATTTTTTGCTTGTTGTGTACGTGTTGTTTCTTCTGTGCAGTGAGGCCAGTTGTTCACTGAACAAGACATCAAGAGATAATAACTGGTTATATGTGGTTTAAATTATGGGCAAGGTGACTGAGGAACGATTTTAAACCACATATAAGCACATATTTTCTCTTGATTTTTTTTCTCCACTGGTCGCATTTTGGCGCTTCAGTGCCATTCCCCTCCACGCCACTTCCAAACCACATTTGAGCCCCGCTTTCTCGACTCATGTAAACTGACCTAGGTAGGTACATCGGTAACATATGCACATGTCCGGATGTTAGTGACTGGATATTGTTATTTCTCTCGATTTGATTGTGTAATTTATCTTCTAAAAAATTTTTGCATTTGGTTTCTGGTGTGGAATATATCTTTGTTAAAACCATACTTTCTTTGAAGGACACTGTTAATTGATATAAATGTATTTCACGGGCAGTTGCTGATTTTCTTTAGCTGAAGTTTGAAGCACCTAGCCCTGCTTCAGGGCTATATTTCAAGGACATTCATGTTTATACGAGGCGCAGCCATTGGCGTTCCAAGAGTAACTGGACGAGGAAAAAATTACCGACGATTACGTTACTTCCTAATGCGAAATTTGAGCGCAGCAAAAAGCTGTTTCACCTTTTCGATAGATTGAGGCAAAGAAATCGAGCAACACATGTATGCGCTATCACAGAGTTTTTTTTTATTTTTCACACGTATTCCTTTAACAAAGATTCCACTAACAGTTCTTGACAGTCATGAAGGAAGCTTTGTGGTCGGAGAAATAGACTGATATATGTTCGACTTGGTACACCAATGCTTGATTCTCAAAGACGAGATCTATACAAGTGCCTCGCGAGGTTGTCACAGCCGTGGGACGCGTTACGAGCGAGAGGAACGGGATGTTCTCCCGCATAAGTGTTAGGAAATTGCTGTTTGTCTTTATGTCAACATTAAAGTCCCCCACTACTAACATCGGTGTGGATCGATGGACGGTTAATGCGAGTTGCAGGAAGTGCACGACGTCTTTCGTGAGTTCGGTAGGGGCGAAGTAGGCAGCTACTACGAGCAAGCCGTTGGGCAACTTTGCGGCGCACAGTTCGCCAAGTTCATGTGACGTGCCAAACATTTCGACTGGTATTGCAGAGAGACCTGTGCGCAAGTAGATAGCGACTCCCGCCGCTGTGTTGTGGTCTCGGCGAGCACCACAGCAGTATAGGAAATCTATGATTTCGAGAGGCTCTTCGGGATCCATCCAGGTTTCAGCAAAGCAAAGTACAGAGGAATGGCGCAGAATGTGATCATGGTGTACGTCCTTGGCATGAGCGGCAAGGGAGCGTACGTTAAGAATGTGGTTGTGAATGATGAATCAAGTGCTGCCAGCGAATGACGCGTCCATTGGCTGTCTGCGTGTGTTACTGATGTGTGGTTAACATGTTAAGCTTCGCCTGTAAGAGTGGAACGCGACAGCGTCTTGCAACGCTGCCAGGGAGTCCACAGAACGCCATCGCCAATTCGGCTGTACGCCTTGCTGGACGGTAAATTTATTTTTTGAGGAAAGGAAATGTATGTCTCGCATATCTGGGTGGACACCTGCACCTCGCCGTAAGGGAAAGGGGGAAGATGGGAGTGAACGAAGACGCCGTATTAGCTAGACGCGCCTTTGTTCATTCCAAACCATTCAGCTGGCATTACGGAGTGGCTAGCGTGCTCGTATCGCACTCCGGAGACCCTGGTTCGATTCCCCAACTCGACCAATTTCGTTCTCGGTTTTATTGATTTATGCGGTCTAACTAGAAAGGTTAATTAGGCTATTTCATATTTATATTATTGTATTTCTATCCATCGTGTTCTGTCATTAACCTGTCAATTGTTGGAACTGTCTAGGATGTTCGACACAACGTATATGAAACGAGCAACGTCTTACTGAGTGGGGAAGTGCGTGGTGGTGGTGGAGGGAACGCGGCTTCGTACTTATGTTTTTTTCAGCAGCGTCTCCTTCCGCGGACGCTGTTGTCGCTGCGGCGCGCGTCTTTCTTTTCTTCTGACCTCTTCATTCTCCTCTATATTAATTAGGCTAATTGATTAATTAAGCAATTAACTAAACTCAGTCCAACTTAGTTGCAGCATCACTATACGATCCCTTTGATTGGTTGCATGGTTACTAGCCAAAGTACAATTGGCCCCATTTGAAATTCGCGCACTGTGACATCACGAGCATTTCGACCAATTGAAAAGCATGACATTGGGGGCGGAGCTGGTTACGAGGCCGACGCCGACGCCGACGCCGACGACGACGCGAAACCCAGGAACGGACGCCAAAGAGCTGCGCTCTAAAAAGTAGCAACAAGCCAGAGTACAAGTCAGTCAGTCGCTGCATGTTTCTAGGCCACCCCCCCCCCCCTCCCCTTATTATCTTCTTCAGGACAACTACAACAACAACCTTTCGAGTTGGTTGTTGCTGGCCTCTTAAGGAGTGATTGTGCGTGGAGCCAGGACCCGTGTTTAAACTGGGCCGGACTTCATGCCGGCGCGCCGGAAGAGTAAAAGGACCGTCGGGCAACATTGTCACGCCGAGATCTCGGCCTTAAGTTTAGGAACCCTAAAGAAAATGTGCCAGGGAAGGAGAGAGGAGAGGGAGAGTGGCTGTGCCGGAATCTGAAAGAACTGGAAGGAAAGGGGACTTAGCAAGGCAATAGAGACAGGTTGAAAGGGTTGGTTGCGCGGGTGCGGCAGCCCCCTTTCTTCAGCGACCTTGCTCAGGAGACGATGTAGACGACTGTGTGCTCATTATGATATCGCTGTCAGAGATGTCAACGTTAGAGCTGGCGTACCCGAGAAGTTACCGCCTATTTCTTTGGAAGTAGCCGTCGTATGAAGAATGTAGGCCCTTGCTGCAGCATCACTGGACTACGCAGCATCATCGGGCGGGCTTCCCCCTTCCAGATCACCTACGTGTGGCTTGCAAGTGGGCCACGTGACAACCCAAGAAGACATAAAGCTGAAGCATCCCGGTGGCACGGCACTTGGCAGCAGTGACAGCGCTACGAGCAGTACACTAAGCCATTCTTCCTGCACCTTGCAGGTTAGTAAATTTTTGTATTACCGTACGATTAAGTACGTCTGATATTGCTGTCGCTGCTGCCTGGTGACTGGTGTTATGGCTAAGGAAATGTTAAAGTTGCTGAATGATTTCAAGGAGGAAATGAAGTCTGATTGGAAAGCGTTTAAAGAATCACTCGAACGGAGCATACGGTCAGAAGAAAGAAACTTGCGTACGGAACTAGATGAAATCAAAACGAGCATGAATTTCATCAGCAGTAGTCTCGATAAAGCCAACTCTTGTCTTAAATCTGCTCTTAGTGAAAACAATGAACTGAAAAAAGAGAATGAAACACTTCAACACAAAATTATTGCCCTTGAAAAAGATTTGATTGAGTGTCAGACCAGCCTTCTGAAGTCAGAGCAATATTCACGAAATCGAAATGTTGAGATAAAAGGTATCCCGCAAACACCAAACGAGAACCTTGTCGACATGCTTCAGAAAATCGGGGACGCTATCGGTGAAAGCATATCGTCCGACGACGTGGACGTTTGTCACAGGGTGCCAACCAAAGAAACCAACTTAACTAACATAATAGTGCAATTCCAGCGCCTCGAAAAACGGGACAAAGTTCTCGAAAAGGCTCGTAAGAAACGGATAACCGATTCTGTGCTTGGCATGAAAAATGAGTAGCCTATTTTCGTGAACGAGCACCTCTGCATTCAAATGAAGCGGCTTCTTGGAAGGGCTATCGCACGGAAACGCGAGCACAACTGTAAGTTCGTGTGGGTGAGGAATAGTAGCATTTTTGCGCGCCAGACTGAAACTTCGCCTATCATTCCCATCAACAGAGAAAGTGACCTCAGCAAGATCTGCGCCGTTGATTCGACGTAGACCGAGTGTTTCTTAGTCTTTGTATTCAGAGTACCGGTCTGCGTGTGACATGTCTGGAAACTGTATTTTGCCTCAAGATATTACTAACGCAATCAGTCCACAAACAACTAAATGCTTAAGCTTGCTTCATTTAAATGCGCGTTCAGTTCAATCGAAACGACATGACATATTGCCACCTGGTGTTCTCAGGTGGCGCTGAAGTGTCTTCGAAGACGTTGAAGTGTCTCGCGCTGGCTGGCTGGCTGCTGCATCCTGCTGGTTAGCGACCTGTCGCCCTGTTTTCCGTTACAATATCTTTATTAATAGAATCATGCAACTTTGACTTCAATATCATTATGCTGACTGAAACCTGGTGCGAAAATGACCCAGAATACCTTATATTTCCCGGCTACGATCATTTCTGTCTAAACCGTCAGACAAGAGGTGGCGGTATCTCAATTCAAACACTTATACCAGGCTGTGTAGTAGTTGACGACTACAGTGTTATAACAGAAAATTACGAAGTGCTGTGTGTCAAAGAACGCAACAACTTATTTGCAGTTGTTTATCGTCCTCCCCGTGGAAATCTTTCAGCTTTTTTTGACTTCACTGATGGTTTTCTTTCATTCGCAAATTATGCTGGGTATAACCTCACAATTGGCGGAGATTTCAACATAGACCTTTTGAGAGGCTCAACACCTTCCACAACCTTCTCATCTATACTTGAGTATAATGGTTTTTTTAGCACTGTCACCTCACACACGCGTATTACCGCATTGACGTCATCATTGCTCGACACATTTATCACAAATGTGTCTACCGAGGATACAGTATCTGGTACGATAAGCTCTGATATCAGCGATCATTTGCCCATATTTTTATTCGTGAAACAGCATCTTGTGCCCCTGCCTAGTGAAAAAGAAAATTATAGGTATCGTCTGATAACACCTAGTACGCTAGAAAGTTTCAGAAAAGAAATAGCGGAAACAAATTGGAGTGGAGTTATGGCTGTCAGTGATGCAAATGAGGCATACGAAAATTTTCTAGCTAAGTTAAAAATAATATACTGTCAGTCCTTCCCTATTCAAACGCATCGAAGGTATAAGAAATCACGCAAACCGTGGATATCAAGGCACCTTATTAAACAAATTAAAATAAAAAATAAAATGTACCAGTCATTCCTGCAAACCCGTGAACCAAAGAAATGGAAGGACTTTAAAACACTTCGAAATAAAATAAACAAGAAAAAAACAGAAAGCTAAGAGTGAGTACTATCATCGCATTTTCAATAAGGATAGCATAAAAAGAAGTGATATCATGTGGCGGAAGTTAAACGAAATGCTGAATAGAAAATCTGGTGGCAGGGATGTTGACAGTCTGACTATCGATGGCGAAACAATAAATGGGGTCAAACTGGCAGATAGATTCAATGACTTTTTTGTTGAATTAGGGAACAGAAACAGTGCCTTCGATACTGTTTCAAGCATTCCAGTTGTTCCACAATCAATATTCTTCGCACCCACTTCTATCCATGAAGTCTGGACAATTTTTAATGGCTTTAAAAACAGCCATTGCCGAGACGCAGATGGCATAGAAATTGGGCCAGTGAAATATGTGATCGATTTAATCTCACCTGTATTAAAACATATTTTCAACGCTGCCCTCTCCACTGGCGTTTTTCCAGAACAGATGCAGATAGCAAAGGTCGCCGTTATTCATAAATGAGGCGATAAAAATAGCCTAACAAACTATCGCCCAATATCCATATTGCC
The DNA here is from genome assembly GCF_055824585.1 of Amblyomma mixtum. Lineage (NCBI taxonomy): Eukaryota > Metazoa > Arthropoda > Arachnida > Ixodida > Ixodidae > Amblyomma > Amblyomma mixtum. The sequence goes on along the minus strand of NC_143012.1, from coordinate 100,434,610 downwards.
CATATTTTCGAAAGGACTGGAAAAAATTATTAATGCCCGTATAGAGAGTTTTTCACAAAAACATGACCGAATTACTGACTGTCAGTATGGATTTAGGAAAAAACGCTCTACTGAAATTGCTCTCTTGATACAAAAAGATATGATCCTAGAAAATTTTGAAAAAAGACTCATGACGCTAGGTATCTTTTTAGATTTCAGCAGGAGAAATCGCGTAACCGACCGATAAAATCGGGTGTGCCGCAGGGTAGCATCCTTGGTCCAGTACTTTTTCTTTATTACATCAATGACATTGTAGCAATCAGTAATGCCTGTAAGTTCTTCATTTATGCAGACGACTGCACCATATACGTGGAAGGGAATGATTTGGGAAGCATTTTAAGACAGGCGAGCTCTGTGTGTTGTAGCCTTCAAGATTGGTCTGTACAGAGTAACCTAGTTCTAAATGAATAGAAAACAAAATGTGTTCTTTTTCGTGCACCAGGGTCTCGAACAAAAGTGTCTGGAAACATTATATTAGGCCCCTACTCAATCACAGTTGAAAAACACGTTAAAACATTAGGAGTAATTTTCTCTGAAAACATGTCCTGGAATGAACTTATTAACGCTATGTGTACAAAAATGCGCAAATCAGTTGGCGTGCTTAACAGAACCCGGCATTCACTTCCTGTCGCCTTAAAAAAACTCATATACCATTCTCTTTTTCCATTCGCATCTCTGCTACTGTGTATCAGTTTGGGGAAATACGACGTCCCAAAACATGCATAAATTGACAATCTTACAAAAGAAGAAGGGTTGAAATGCGGGCCAGTTGGTACATTGTAAACGGAGAAAAAACCAGTCACACAAGACGACGGACAAGAAGAGTCGTTGTGGTGTGTACACTCTTCTTGTCCGTCGTCTTGTGTGACTGGTTTTTTCTCCGTTTACAAAAGAAAGCAGTTCGAGCGATACAAAATGCACATTTTCTGGAACATACAGAAGGATTTTTTCAGACACTCAAAATACTTAAAGTGGCAGACGTGTATAATAACAAACTACTAAGATGTTATAAAAGTGCAATCCTTGGAAAACTGGACTCATTTTTATCAAATGCCAACCTCAAACACACCCATTACGTGTACCCATATAGAGAGCAACCTCCATGGCAAATACCATTTTCACGCACAGAGTACGGTCGGCAGCGGGCAAGTTGTGCTGTACCTAAACTAATCAACTACTATTATCAACTAGGTATCGATGTACTGACACTAAATAATCGACGCCTAACAGAATTATTCTCAAATTCAAATTCAAATTCAAATTCTTTATTTTCTGCCTTGTAAAGATACAGACAGCGGAGGCGCAGAAAAAGCTGTGAGAGACAGCTTGACTAAGCCGCAGCCCCCTTTCGCTTGGCAGCAGCTTGACAGCAAGGCTTTTAATACAAAGGCAGTTGCAAAGTGTGATAACAAGAATACAATAATGAGCAGGTACAAGAGAAAACGAAAGAACATTAAACAATACTGACACAATATTCACATTGGGTGGACACGGTATTGACAGCAAAGAAAAAAAAAGAGAAAGAAAAAAAAACACACAAAACAAAAATTCTACATGCTAGCATACAAAGCACGCAAAGACCTGTTTGACGAACCGAAAAGGTCAAAATTATTACATATATACGCGTTTAGCAGGGACGGAAGAGTGAACTGCAGGCGTTCTCTACCCGAGTTTAACCGTGGGGTCGGGACTATCCATGTCTCCGCATACCTTGTTGTGTACCTTGCATCTCGGGTATTTAGTTCGGCAAGTTTACGTATGTGGTTTACATTTCTACGCGTTTCGAGTTTAAACCGGACACTCAAGCGATATTTATACAAGTTATGTATTTTTAGCACACCACTTTGTAGAAAGAGATCTTTGCTTGGCGAGTCCCAGGGGACATTGTAAACATGACGAAGGAACTTTTTCTGAAAAATGTAGATACGCTGAAGACAGTTAACCGTAGCTGTGCCCCACACTAGATGGCAGTAGTTTAAATAGGAGTAGAAAAGTGAATTATAGAGGAGTAACTTTACTGTTCTTGGAATGACGTATCTGAGCCGACTTATGACTCCGGTTATTTGAGCCAGTTTCGTGACAATATGGTCCGTGTGGTGTTCCCAAGACATGCTGGAAGAGAAAACTACTCCAAGGCATTTAAATTGTTCAACTATGTCTATACGTTGTTAGGGACGAGGTAGCATGGACGTGCTCCGGAGAGTGAATTGAGGGACGCCTGTGACGAGGCTGTTGGGAAAAGGCAATTAAGAGGAATTTATACAATATTTACAAGTGAGCTGCAGGAACGCTGCATCGTGACAGCTCAACAGGAGAGCATGATGACAACAACGCTTCGGCCGTGCCGCTGCCGGGCTTTTTAAGAGTTCTCTTCCCTAGGGTCCCTAGATGGGGGCCGGGTTTCACTGGCACCAATCACCGACACGCACGCACTCACTCACTCCCGAGAGATCACGCCGTCGTCACGCGCTGGGAGAGGGGAACGATGCCAACCACGTAGCGCAGACGCCGAAATGTCCATGAGCGGCGTTCGCGCGCATTTCGAACGCGCGTTCCGACTCGGTGTACGGGAAACGCTCGCTCAACCGGGCAGACGGACGCGGCTTCCGTGGTCATCCAGGCGTTCACCCAACGCGCGTCTCGGGGTTTGTCGGCGTTTCGCTGCTGCCATGTCGTCGTCTTCCCCAGGACGAAGGCGAGTCGTAACAGACTGCCCCGCCGGGGGAAGGAGATCCCGATGGACAGGGGACAGCATCCGCTGTCCGGAGGGATGTCGCTTGAGGCTGGTCTCAACTGCAGTCGGTTCTCTCTCGGCGGTTCCGGAGCTCAGCGCACCCCGAAGTCTTCCTTTGCAGGTGCAGGTTCCCAAAGGGCACTGCAAAGTGACTCGTGCTCCGCTAGCGTTAGAACCACGCCGAAAACCCAACCGCTCAGTCCGCAAGCACGACACAATCCCCACTTAGTAATGCCAGGCTCTTTCCTCCTTACAAACCAATCAATCCCTGGGAGTAGTTCCGCAGCACTGAGAAAATGCCCGCAAATCGGCACATTATACCACAAAGCGCATCTCAATTTAAAACAATAAACAAAACCAATAGGTGCAAAATCCTACATCAGGAAGAAAAATCACCAGCAAACTGCAACTGTGATGCTGACTCTTGTGTTAGGGACCTCAATTAAAGTTATCGGCAATACCTTTGAGACTCCCCTTTTTGTGATGATTTTGATTCGTAATGACCATGACAATTACGAACGCACTTGTTTCCACTCCATTCTGCATGGGAGGATACTGCCGTGACGTTGCATAACCATGCAAAGCTTAGCTCAACATCCAAACCAAAGTCACAGTAATTTTCCTAATGCCATAAAATCAAGCGACTCCAGGCGCTTATGCTAGTTGCCTAAATGGCCCGTCTGGCTTGCACTTCGCGTTTTAGCGGACGCTGCTACACATGGGCACCACTAGTGCGTTTTTCAAAATCTTTGTCAAAAGAAACGCTTTCAATGCAAACAACGCGTCCGAAACCTATTCCTGCTCAAAACTTCTTTTTTTTCACTTTTTTTATTCTGCAAAACGCTTTTTCTGCAGGAATGGTTTAAAACAAGAAAAAGCAAACAGCAGAGACATCCTCGGAATCCGCTGCTAGCGAGCCGCGCCGCGGCTCAAAGGGGTCGCCTATTCTTCAACCGCGCCCTGCGCGGACGCACACCAACAGTGGCTTTAGCAGCCGACAATCGACAAAAATCAACTGCTCTTCGACACCTGCGAGCCCCAGACGCCACGCGACCATGATTTGTTCCGCACCCCAGCCGCGCGTCTCCAACACCTGAGCCGCGTCTGAACATTTGAATGCGAGGGGATGACGATCGCGTATGTAAGAAACGCCTACGAGAACTCATTTCTCGATTCAACAGCGTCCGTCGACTGGAACGCGTTCTACGGCGTTCTTCCATGCGGTAGCTGGGCGTCCTCTGCGGCCCGCTGCGAGTTTTACGCGTCCTGCTACCGTAGCGTCCCCACAATGGGTCAGGTGGCTTTCGCGCTGTCTGTAAACGCCGAGCTAGTCTGGCCTTAGCGCGGTGCCTGACGCATATGGAGTGCCGTGATGATAGCCTCGGACGATTACGCTGCTGGCGGGCCTTTAACTTTACAATGTCCTCGGCCCGTACTTCGTCCGTTCTCTCGAGAGCACCCCTCGTCTTGGCTCTCCTTGCGCGTGGTCGCCTTCCTAAAACTGCCTTCGCAGAACGGCCCTGCGCGCCTCCCTTTCTCGCGGTACCCTCAACCTCCGCATCTTCTCTCTGACGCAGCACCGAGCCGTATTTCACCCTTAAGTTCGAATTATCGGCTCGTGCTTTCGGTGAGTCACCGCGGGTCGCAGTAGCCAGCTGTTCCGACAGCACTTTATCTCCTGCTGAGCATAACTTGCTCTCGTGAGGCTTGCTATTCGATCCTAATACCCTAACGCTCTTGCCCGGAACTTGAACTATGAGACGCTGTTCGGCTAACGTAGCGTTATTGTCCTGGGTACTACCTTCTCGATCGCAGCAATCAGCCTCCCCGGAAAGTGCATGCTTCTCTGGGCTCAAAACCAACGCATTGCCCCTTTCATTATTTTTAGCAGTGCCTACATTATCGCCCGAGCCCTCATGGCTGGCGGATCTGCACTCTTCCTCGTTGCTAGCCTTAGTGCCTACATTATCGCCCGAGCCCTCATGGCTGGCGGATCTGCACTCTTCCTCGTTGCTAGCCTTAGTGCCTACATTATCGCCCGAGCCCTCATGGCTGGCGGATCTGCACTCTTCCTCGTTGCTAGCCTTTCGACCGAACTCATCGGTCCTCGCTGCCGAAGTGGCCTTTCTTTCCTGGACCAAACCTGTCCTATGCCGCCACTTCTGAACAGCACTCGTGTCATCCGGCGACTGAGCAGAGCTTCTAACTCTGTCCCTGACACTATTGCGGCGTAACTTACCACCGTCAATGTGGCCTTCCAAATCTGCCTCCGCGGGAATACGAAAGTATCGGAGGAGCGCACTTTTAGCAATCGGATAGTTGTGGGCGTCCTCGTCAGACAACCGCGCTAATACATTGGCGGCTTCACACGGTAAAGTTCCCATCAACACAATTGGCCAATCACCCTGGTCTAGCTGCTCCTCCATGCAAATTCTCTCAAAATTTTCTAGAAAATCTCCGAAATTTTCACCTTTTCTAAAAAAACTTAAGCGAGATCGCGTTCTCCTTCCTCTGATCGCGTTAAGTTCACGTGTGAGTTCCCGCATCTCTCTTTCGTATTCCTGTTGCCGCTGCTCTCTTTCGCGTTCCTCTTTCTCTTGTTTTTCTTTACGTTCGCGTTCCTCTTTCTTTTGTTTTTCTTTACGTTCAAGTTCCTCTTGTTCTCTTTTTGCCAATTCCCTCTCCTCAATAGTCTCAAGGCATTCCGCAAGCTCGTCATCTTCAGCCTCTAACGCAAGAATAGCCTTCAGCAGTTCTGGTTTTCTGAGTTTGTCTGATACCTCCAGACCCAACTCTTTCGCAAGCTCCAGTAACTTTGGTTTGCGCAGCGTCTTCAAATCCATGGCTGCTCCGAGTGCTGCTTCTCTACTGCCCGCTATTGTCTTGCTGCAACTAACCCAGCAGCAACGACAACCCAATCACCAGCTCTGTTCCCGACACTAACAAAAGCCTGGCAAAACTCAGCAGAAGAAAGTCCCGCACTCACCAAACCTCGCAGCCAAGAATCCAGCGCAGTCGGTCCGCTGCAGGCAACCAGTCAACACACAGGGCTGTTGCACTGCCCCCGACTCGCCGTTCTGCTGCTCAGCGTCCCGTTGTCCGCAACTCTCCGCCGGCGTCCGACGATTCGCGTCCCACCGCTGCCACCCAGTTTGTTAAGGACGAGGTAGCAGCATCCCACCGCTGCCACCAGTTTGTTACGGACGAGGTAGCAGCATCCCACCGCTGCCACCAGTTTGTTACGGACGAGGTAGCATGGACGTGCTCCGGAGAGTGAATTGAGGGACGCCTGTGACGAGGCTGTTGGGAAAAGGCAATTAAGAGGAATTTATACAATATTTACAAGTGAGCTGCAGGAACGCTGCATCGTGACAGCTCAACAGGAGAGCATGATGACAACAACGCTTCGGCCGTGCCGCTGCCGGGCTTTTTAAGAGTTCTCTTCCCTAGGGTCCCTAGATGGGGGCCGGGTTTCACTGGCACCAATCACCGACACGCACGCACTCACTCACTCCCGAGAGATCACGCGTCGTCACGCGCTGGGAGAGGGGAACGATGCCAACCACGTAGCGCAGACGCCGAAATGTCCATGAGCGGCGTTCGCGCGCATTTCGAACGCGCGTTCCGACTCGGTGTACGGGAAACGCTCGCTCAACCGGGCAGACGGACGCGGCTTCCGTGGTCATCCAGGCGTTCACCCAACGCGCGTCTCGGGGTTTGTCGGCGTTTCGCTGCTGCCATGTCGTCGTCTTCCCCAGGACGAAGGCGAGTCGTAACAACGTCGTGAGTTTAGTTTAATCTCGATGGGGGAAGGAAGTACTTTGTTTTTAGGACGAAATATGACAGCTTTTGTTTTCTTCTCATTTATACGCATGTATCTGGATTCGGACCACTTTTGTAATTCACTCAAGGTGTCATTGCATTCCCGAACAAGGAGATCAAGATCATTTCCAGTAAAGAAGATGCTAGTGTCGTCAGCGTAGATAATAAATTTAGCGGCGGAGTTAATGTTGGAGATATCATTCAGGTACATATTAAAAAGTAATGGTCCCAATATACTACCCTGGGGAACGCCAGAAGTAACAAGTTTTAGTTCAGATGTCACATTGTCTATGCTTACAGCCTGTTTTCTATGCGAAAGATATGATTTCAGGATCATTTGAGCCAGTCCACGAATACCACAACGCTCCAAGTTTTTCAGGAGCACACTGTGGTTTACTAAATCGAATGCCTTCGAGAAGTCCACGAAGACACCAATAACAAAGGCCTTATTTTCAAACTGTGTTAGGATATATTCCTTTTGTTCGAGTAGTGCTAACTCGGCAGATTTATTTTTACAAAACCCAAATTGATTAGGTGACAAAAGGTCATGTTTATCAATAAAATCAGACAACCGTGTATACAGAACTTTTTCAAAAGCTTTCGAGAAGATTGGGAGTATCGATACTGGTCTATAATTTCCTAAATCATTGCGGTCTCCTTTCTTATACAAAACTGTTACTTTGGCTATTTGCATGTTTTTAGGAAATGTGCCCGTAGTAAAGCATAAGTTAAATATATCTGCAAGAACAGGGGCAATAACTCTTATAACATGCTTGACAGGCCTCACTTGAATGCCGTCAATGTCACAGCTATGGCTGTTATTTAGGTTTTGTACGACTGATATAACCTCCTCTGTCGTAACTGGGTTCAGAAATATTGTGTCCCTATTGTAAGAGCTAAAATAGGTGTTGAAATCACTTGACGGGGTGTTATGGGCAAGGGTGGTAAAAAAGTTGTTGAAGGCATCTGCCAACTCTCTGCCGGATACATCTTTATTATCAAGCTTTAAAGCCCGCGGGGCAGCCTGTGGTTGCTCACGCCTCAGTAAGAAATTCAACCTTGACCACAACAGATCGTGGCGACCATTTTTAATTTCAAGAAATGTCGCGAAGTATTCCGCACGAGCGAGACGTAGCTTTTTTGTTAATCTATTTCTGTATTTCTTAAAAATGCTTAGGTCATCTGTTGAACGCGTGTAGTTAATAGTAGTTAATAGTAATTCTTGTAGTTAATATGCATCACATCTCACTAGACAGGAATGAAAAAAATCAATTCTGAGCGCAATCATGTTTTTCTGTGTCTCTTGTGTATGACATGCATCTGCCTTTTAAGATTTTCATCTTTGATAACCATGTCCTATTTCTACACAGTTTTCTGTTAAAACATATATGTTATCATAAATGACAAATCTGAGTAATATTACTGTCTTTATCACCCTTGACCAGCATCGATTACATTTTTTTTCTTTTCTTATCAGTGGACGCGCATGTACGTATCTTTTTGATTTTTTACATGTACTATAGCCTGTCACTGCTCGAGGGGCGGACGGGGCTTTTGTCAAGCTGTAAAACTTTCAGCTTTTTCTCCGCCGCTCTTTTTCACCACCTGTGTACTCTGTTGGTGAAATAAATGCTCATTGATTGATTGATAAAAACGGCAGGGCTGGCGGCACACAATAGGCGAACACACGCTGACTGAGGTGTGTTGGTTCTATTTTGCTTAGCAGTGCAGGTTTTATTGCGTTACCACTGGAAATCCTATTGGAAAAAAAAGTGTGCGGTGTCCGGCGGCCCAATGAAGAGGGAAATCCTCCTCTCCACTTGAAGGGGAGAGTAACGAGAGGCCGTAAGGTTGTGTAGTTACCCTTCACGGTACTAGCATTTTATGGCGGCGTGGAATTACAATAAATAAATAAATACACAAATAACAATAGCATTGTCCGATTCACAAGCAACCAAAGCAAGGCGCTTCCTTTCGCTTGTTGGCGAATTTTCATCCCTCGATCGCCAGAGGCATGGAAGCGTGCGGAATAACACCATGACTGAAAAGCGACAAGCGCTTTTACTACGGCCCACCAGCGGATTACTAGCATTCAGATGTACTAATCCGAAATTCTTTTTCAAATGTCACAATATGATCTAAAATATTCACGAGGTCAAATTATCCCCGATTCAAACCATTAATAAAATATAACTTTCATGACGGCATTTAAAATTTTGTACTCGGAACGAAGCACTTGGAAGCGTCAAGCAGCGCAACATTGCAGATGCCTGGGAACAGGGACTCATACTGCAGTTTCACTAATTTGGCCGCAGCAAATCCACTTGGCACTGGAGGGAGGAAAACTCAGGGGGGTGTTACCCGGTTCCCCAAAATGCAAACTCGCATACAGTGGTTCCCTTCTTTCTTTCTCTCTTCGGGGATGCAAAATTCGTCCCCATGTGAGAAAAAACACCTAGGCTTGGACAACAAAACTCTCCACGGCAGTCACGCACGGCCGACATCCACTTTTTTGGTTTCTGTTACAGTGATTCAAAGTATTTACATTCCCCTGCTTCCTAAGTTTTTGCTTTCCCATCATGGCTCTTTTATTTATTTTGACTACTGTTAGCCCTTTCGGGTAGTGACAGGACAAGGATGAGATAAATAAAACAGGAACAACACAAAGCAACAATTTGAAATTTGCATGATAGAACAACAAAGAACGCAGCGAGCTATGGGAGGAAAGATGATAGGTGCAAATTTAACCGGCTGGAACCGGGCAGAGTAGGTGAGTGAACAAACGCAGGTCAATGACATCCTAGTCGAAATCAAGACGAAAAAATGGGCTTGGACAGGGCATGTAATGCGAAGGCAAGATAACCGCTGGTCCCTAAGGGTAACGGAGTGGATTCCAAGAGAAGGCAAGCGTAGCAGGGGGTGGTAGAAAGTTATGTGGGCAGGTGAGATTAAGAAATTTGCGGGGATACGGTGGCCGCAGCTGGCGAAGGACAGGGTTAATTGGAGCGACATGGGAGAGGCCTTTGCTCTGCAGTGGGCGTAGTTAGGATGATGATGATGACGGGTAAGCACATTACATCTTAGCCAACGTATGCTTCCAACGTTTTGCAAACTTCGCTTTTGATGTGGTGCGTACCAGTTTATTTATTTTGAACAGGCATGCAATGCCGGCTGCAGGGGCACAGGCAAAAGGCTACAACGCCTGCCGTCTCTGCGCAGTCGAGAGCAGTACGCCTAATACTTTTGAATGCAGTTTATTCGTGTATAATGTCTTTATAATTGTTTTTGTTGTTAGAATGTTTAAAAACGTTAACTATTTTTGTGTAGTGTTCGGAGAAGGTAAGTGACGCCAACCAAGTGAAATACAGGAAAAACAGGACGTTTCGGGACCGGCTGGGCCCGTTCTTCACGGTGTGACTACGGGCGAGCGCAGCTTGGCTTTTTAAGCCCCTTCGTGGAGAACCTGCGGGTCAATGGCCGCAGCCCATGGACGTAGGATGAGGGGAGAGTCCCCAGGGAACGATTAACATTCTCTCGTGTTTGCTGAATGTGCCACGACTCGAGTAGAAGCGTCCTGCGTGGGTTAGCTTCCGTTTCCAATACAATGGTGCTGTCGAAGTCAATTGGGTGGTCACACCCTTCACAGTGTTCGGCTACGGCGCTGCGTTGACGATTCATGTGACGGTCGTCCGCTCTGTGTTGGCTCATCCTTTCCGCGAAGTTCTTCTTTTCCCCTGTGTACGACGCCGGGCAAATTTCCCAACCAGACAGACTTCTGTCGAATGTTTTCTTTTGAGTCTATTGTTGTGTAGGCTTAATGTTCTGAGTGTGATTAATCCGAGGTAGTAGTCTTCCGGAAGGTCGCAGGTACAAGCCAGGATACAGGCTTAGTGTATTATTGTAGGGTTGATAAAGAAACTTCAGTCGGGCCACCTTTCTTATTGTGGTCAGTGCTGGAAGTTGTATCAGATAAAGAAAAATTGTTATAGATTGGCGGCGTTGGTAGCGGGAAAAATAAATTTAACCGCAATCATTTCAATTTCTAATTTATCGATGAGGTACTGTTGCTGAGGATCCCGGAATATACTCGCGAATTTCAAACATAAAGGAGTAATTACTCATTGACGTCCACCCGAGCGCAGCCATACGGCTACAAAGGAAAGCTATACAGCTTTCTCAGAAACTTGGTAGTTGAAAAATTCGTCCTGGTCCGGGGATCGGGATCAGGCGTAAATCCCGGATCGCTCCGTGGGGCAGCGATACTTGATCCGCCGAAATCGGCGGATTTGACCGGAACCTCGCGTGACGTTTTCTTTTCCGCCGCGTCTGCTTCCTGTCGCGACCGGCAACAGCCGCTTCGTTCCTGTCGTCGCTACGTGGTGAGCCGGGCGAGCCGGGACAGCCGGGCACCTTCCAGTCAACAGTGGACGGCAATGATCTTGCTTCGAGCCGTGCGGCACTAATTTTGCTTCATGGAAGTGACAGTTCCGACTCGGGCACTGGAAGCTCAGAGTCCAGCAGTGAAGATTCGTCTGAAACGGACAGCGAGTGTGAAGCTGCCGTCCTGTATATGCCTGCCGCCGGCGTCAGAAAAATGCGCTAATATTCTTTGTTCGCGTTCATAACAAGCCCTGGAGTAGAGGAATGTAAAAAATGAATCATTTTTGAGGATCTTTGGCCAATACCGAGTTGCTGGTAGAAGTTATAACTGCGATACAAGCAAATTTGTTCCTGATGCCCAGTGAGGCTGGCCTGCTGTCTGCTAGCTCCGCTGCTGGAGTCGTCGCAGAAATCGATCATGTCTTTATTTTATTATGAGACGAGGAACACAGTAAAACGGTGATGCGAGTAGCACCTTTACTACAGCGCTGGCCAGTTCCGAAGCGCCCTCAGCTGCGGCATCGATGAAAAACAGTTAGGCTTAGCGACGACTACGGCAGCCAGGGAGAAACGTTGTCCGGGGGGCAGCGCAGTTCGTCGCTCGGCGTGTCCGCGGGCGGCGTCGTTGCCGAAAGCTCGACTGTCTCGCTGACTGGTTCAGCGGCTTGCGTCTCGCAGTCGCAAGGCTGGAAAATCGAGCAGCGAGCGACTTGCCTGCGCGTCGTCCGCCACTTCTTTCGTGAACGGTAGGGACAGGCTCACTGGCTCTCCGAAGACCGCGGCCGCATACTCGCGTGTTCACGGAGAGTAGATCATCCTGCACATACGCTTTGGTTTTGGCTTTACATTCCGGCCTTCGTACTACCTCCTTTTTGTTTCGCCGAGACGGCGTCTGTCAACGCAGAGATCGCGCCTCGCGCAACTCCTGTTGCACTCGCACACGAAGCTAGCAGGGCGTCCGCTCCATGGTCCGCTCCGACGGCGCGCCTAGTTTCCGCGGCTCGCCGCTGCGGCACTGGCGTCGCGCTCTCGAGGGAATACTGGTAGGGTCCCTAGAAATACTTGCAAGTATTTCTAGGGACCCTAATACTGGCATTCCAATCGCAAAATGGGAGGTGGCGAAGCTACGCGCTCTGACGCACTCCGTACGCGATCCTACGGAGCGGTCTCGATCTGCCATTGGAATTCAGCATTAGTTCTTTTTTTGCGGGCCGAAGTCAGCCCAAATAAAGAGCTTCGTTTCCAAGACTGGTTGGTGTCTTCCTGACCGCTGGACTGCCGTCACTACAATGTGACAATATCTTGTCAAATGCATTAAAAAAAGAACCAGCCGGGAGCGGCATGCAAAATGTCCGCTCCCATGTCTCTCCAATTAACCCTGTCCTTTGTCAGCTGCGGCCACCGTATCCCCGTAAACTTCTTAATCTCATCCGTCCACCTACGTTTGTGCCGCCGCGTGCTATGCCTGCCTTCTCTTGGCATCCACTCCGTGACCCTTAAGGACCAGCGTTCATCTTGCCTTCGCATTACATGCCCTGCCCAAGCCCACTTCTTCCTCTTGATTTCATCCAGGATGTCATTAACCCTCGTTTGTTCTCCCACCCAATCTGCCCGCTTCCGACCGCTTAACGTTACACCTATCATTCTTCTTTCCATAGCTCGCTGCGTTGTCCATATTATTTACCTTTTACCCTTTTCACGTGTGGTGATATTTTTTACTCGTTTTTCTGAGTATTTTTTCATATCTAAACATCCGACTTATCTCCACAGACAACCTTCTCTTCCATACGCTATTGTGGAACCTCTGAATAAACTTAAAAAACATTGTGCTCCAGTGCAAGATTGATCTCCGATTCTTTTTCAATATTACATCCTGAAACTCAGGTCTATGCTCGATAAAGTGTATGTTCTCTTTTCCTATTCGTTTTATCAGTCGTCACTAACGCACTCATTTTTCTTCGCCCACCTTATCAGGTTAATTCCACCTCTTGACGTTGTGCCTTGGTACTTGCTGGTATCATCGCAAGTTAGGCGATTTGAATGCACAGCGTCTTTTTTTTTTCTTTTTGCCGCAAACCGTATACGTCTGTAATTGCGTTTCTGCGTATTATTTTGTGGAAAGTAACTGGGGCACCACAAAAAGAAATAACAGGCATTAATTTATTGCACGGGCCGCTTTCCCATAGAGGAAAGCAAGAGAAGTTATTTTTCTTCACTCTAAAGGACATCAAACAATCGGTGGAAGGAAGAAACGACCAGTTCTGACGGCGCTACGAGCTTCAAAGAGCCTCCAACGAACGTTATCAGCAAATTTTTTCGCTGTCGGGAGTAGCTCTTCAGTGTTTTTCAACAAAGTGCCGCGCGTAGATTCAGGTCCTTGCCTGAAATTCCAGCCGTCTTTAAATTTAAATTTTGCGTTTTACTACCTCCCTCCGCTAAGTAACATTCTCTTAACTTTTCGATCTTGCTGCCCTACTCAAGGCTGCAAAAACTTGGGGCACTTTTCTGCTCGAAAACGGGCACAGTTCCTGGCTTTTGTTCGATATTTCTTCCGATCTGCTGTGGCGGCGTCTTTGATTCTTGCACCATAGTGGCAATTAGGATCGGTCTCAGAACACAAAGTCTGCGCAAGGAGATGAAGTTTGCGCCCACTTTGTTTATTTGGACAATTACCTAACTTTGCCTGCTTCAAGGATGGACAGCCATTCAGTGTCGCTTGTGTCGCCTGTTTTATTCGAATGTCTACAATTATCTTTCTTTCACTATAACATCACTCTAACAACTTTTTAAGCGATAAGAATTGCACCCAGAAAACTGGCCTTTTCATTTTTTTCCGCTATTTTCTAGTGCAAACGAACATCTACGTCGAAGGCATGGAATGCAGTATTGGTTGGTTTGTTGGCGTCTAACGTCCTAAAGCGACTCAGGCTATGAGGGACGCCGTAGTGAAGGGCTCCGAAAATTTCCACCACCTGGGTTTCTCTAACGTGCACTGACATCGCACAGCACACGGGCCTCTGGAATTTTGCCTCCATCGAAACAGCATAAACTAGGAAGACCATCAGCACTGAAAGCGTTTAAGCATTTTCAAGATTTATTATATTAACATAAACCACCGAAAACTATTTCCAAAGCGAAGAGGAGGAGTACGAGAGTTACGTTCGTTAAAACACGTTTTTGGGCAAGTTGGTAACATTCTTGATTCATATTGCAGCGAAGAAGCACAAACACACAGAGAAGGAACACGCAAAAAACACGTGTTTTTTGCGTGTTCCTTCTTTGTGTGTGTGTGCTTTTTCGCTGCAATATGAATCAAGGTATGTTCGTTAGAGTACAGAAAGAGCCTACTTTGAGCTATGATTTTTAAAGTTTGTGGTGAATAAAGACTGACTAGCAGCGATACCTACGTGTGACAAACAGAATTCGCAAATGATCACTTTTACCCCATATATCACAAATAAATGTGGCATCTTTCTATTTGGACGAGGACAAGTGTTTTAACTCGAATAACTGTCCAGGTAAGCAAGCATGCTAGTGGAGGTAGAGCGATAGCTATCATCATCAATCAACCTGAGTACGCCTACTGCAGGGCCTCTCCCATGTCTCTCCAATTAACCCTGTCCTTTGCCAGTTGCTGCCACCGTATCCCCGCAAACTTCTTAATCTCATCCGCCCATCTAACTTTCTACCGCCCCCTGCTACTCTTGCCTTCTCTTGGAATCCACTCCGTTACCCTCAAGGACGAGCTGTTATCTTGCTTTGGCATTCTTCCTCTTGATATTGAATATTATGTCATTAACCGGCGTTTGTCCCCTGGCCCACTATGCCCTCGTCCTCTATCTTAACGTTACACGTGTCATTTTTCTGTCTCTAGCTCGCTGCGTTGTCCTTGCCGTAAGTCTCGTTAGCCTCCATGTTTCTGGCCGATAGGCTATTACCGGTAAGATACAGCTGTTGTATACTTTTCTCTTCAGGGATATTGGTAAACTGCCATTCATTATCTGATAGAACCTGCCATATGCGCTCCACCCCATTCCTGTTCTTCCAGTTATTTCCCTCTCATGAGCCGGATCAGTGGTCACTACTTGCCCTAAGTAGTAGGCGTGTTCTGTGACCACTTCTATCATCTCGCTCCCAATCGCAGACTCCAGTTCGCTTCCGAAACAGCCTGTGTAGCTGTTCGATACAGCCCAAGTGTAGTGGCGTGGTTTATTATTGGTCAAAAACTGCTCACAGCATATAAGCTCATCAAAGCAAAAATTAAAATATGAACGCTTCGCACGCACAAAAACTGTTATGACAACAGACACCACCACCGCTGACTCTTAACTGATCGTTTATTCCCAAAATGCAGAATAAATACATACTCACAAATCAACAAAAGGAAAGAAATCCATGATGCGCGTGCAGATATGAAAACTCCCTTTCATTCAAGAGCATTATCTTATTCCACATTTTGTGAATAAATGGTCAGTTGCCGAGTCAGAACCAGTTGTGTCGGTTCTTTCTACACCCGTTGTGTTTTGCGCTGTTTTTTTTTTTCCAAGATGTTGTACGAACTTGATCAAATTTCAGCCTTACTCTGGCTAAGAGCCCGTGTCTGTGTGATGGGTTCGTCAGCAATGCTCTTAACGTGCATCAAAAAGGAGCCTTCTTCTAAGGCTGAAACGTACGCTTTACGTGTTACTTCGTTTCCGAGGGACGCCACCCTCTTACAACGTCAGCCCATTGAGCTCGGCCGTGTGTGAGGATCAGTGCTTTCGCTCGACATCAATCTGCGACAAAAACAAAAAGCTGGACTTCGGGGTCAGGGAGCAATAAAAGCGACACGCCAAGACAGCATGCAGGGGGCAGGGATGACTGCGCGCAGTTTCATAAGATGGCGCTCCTCGTCCCACGTAAGCCCGTTTGCCCACGCCCAGTGATTTTTTCTTGCTCCCCAGTTTTGTCCCATGCAACACTTGTCGTGTCCCCGCGAAGCGGCCCCGCTGCACTTGGGAACCGTGGTGCCGAAAAAGAGAAAAGTTAAAAGGAAAATAGAAAGAACGAAAGAACGCCACGTTCGCGTGACTCAGAGCCGTTTCATGCCGACTGTGTCGAATGCCGCCCGGATGGGGAAAAAAACAGCGACCGCGGAAAATGCAACGTCCGCAACCTCCGGAGTGAAATGGCCCGCGCAGACGATGCACTAGGCTTGCTTATCCTCCCGTCCATTCAGTGACGTCACCGTGAAGATCCCACCCGTTGTCTCGTCCTTTTTTTTTGCCTTCACAAGGTAAAAATAGAAAAAAGCAGAACTGTGGAGTGGTGTACACATCGTGACCCCTCTCCCATCTTCCATCCTACAGCCATAATTCTTACCCCCCCCCCCCCCCCCCCCCCCCCCCCCCCAGGTTGACGAGCAATGATTCCCAGCTGCGCCAGACTCGACTCTGACCCTCCGCGGTGGCTGTGTAGTTTGGGCGCTCAGCTACTGAGTCGGAGTTCCAGGGTTCGAACCCGACAGCAGCGACCGAGTTTCAATGCAGGCGATACGCAAAGGTCGGCCATATGCTCTGTGATGTCAGTGCAGGTTAAAGATCCCCAGGTGGTCGAAATTATTCCGGTGCCCTCCACTAGGGCACCTCTTTCGCTCTTTCCTCATTGAGTCCCACCTAACCTCTCGGCATGGTGGAGGTGTCCACAGTGAACTAAGACAGTTACTGCGGCATTTCCCTTCCTCAAAACCAAAACCACTAGCCTGTCCACGGCGGCCACATTTCGAAGAAGGCGCATTCTTAATGCTCCAATTCACTTAGATTTTGGCGCTTGTTAAAAAAACTGAGTGGGTCGCAATGAAGTCAGACAGGTAATTCTGCCCACCAGCCCGAGAGGAAAACTGAAGGTCACGTGACATGTCTGCTATCGGGTGCTGGGTAATGGATGGAACACCTCTATGCGCGCTCCAGAGTCGCGTGGTTCTTAAATAAATCCGAATATAGCCAGCATTCATCGCTCCAAAGCGCCGAGCGTGATCGCGTTTTCGGAATTCCTTAAGTTCATGAGGCCTTTACCACCGAACAGCCATCATGGGCCACAAAAGTGGAGTCTAACAAAGAGGATTCAGGTTAAGTTAAGGACAGCGCAGAAAGCTGTGGAAAGAAAAATGATAGGTGTAACGTTAAGAGATCGGAAGAGGGCGGAGCGGGTGAGGGAACAGACGCGGGTTAATGTCATCCTACTCGAAATCAAGAGGAAGAAATGGGCTTGGGCAGGGCATGTCATGCGAAGGCCAGAGAGCCGCTGGTCCTTAAGGGCAACGAAGTGGATTCCAAAAGAAGGCAAACGTAGCAGGGGCAGTAGTAAAATTAGGTGGGTGGATGAGACTAAGAAGTTCGCGGGGGTACGGTGGGCGCAACTGGCGAAGGAGAGGGTTAATTGGAGAGACATGGGAGAGGCCTTTGCCGTGAGTGGGCGTAGTCAGGCTGATGATGATAATGATGATGTGCCATCATTCTGACATCTGGCTGTTAGTACTTGTTTTAAGGTCAGGGGTCGAACAACGCGTTCTACTAACATGTCACAGAGCACCTACGGACAACTTTCTACTGTCTTTATTTCATGAGTAGGCTGTGCACTTTTATTTTTCCTTCTTTTTGCCATCCTATCTAGTGTATTTTTTCATTTCTTAAATGACTTCAGCGTGTGCACCACATTCACGGAAGGCAGCTTGAAAAATCGGCTTTTGTAGCATGACAATGACGACACCGATTGCGTTGTGGAACACACTTGTATTAGAAATCTCTTGGAAATTCCTGCAGCAAGATAAGTTTTGCGCAATATAATGCGGTTGAAACTTCCGTATTTGGTGATTTTCATCGGAAAACGCTGACTGATTTGATAAGCTAATAGGAAACGGGCCTCGGGCAAAAAAAAAAGTTATCCGAATGCACAGATATTTTTTAACAAGCAAGCATTCTGCGCTCTGATCGCACCTTAAATACCGGCCAATCTGCGACCGCCATGTTGCCAAATGCTTGCGTGCAACGGCAGGCTGTTCTGTTCAGACGCACCAGGTATCAGCGAAAAAGCACGGTACACAACCTCCGCACAGCTCTTTCCCCTTAAGCTCCCCTGGCCCTGCTTCCCTCCGCACATCTGCCGCTTCCTCACTCCCGGTCTCGTGTCTTTGTGTGCTATTGGTCGGTGGTGATAAAAAGGACACAGGGATAAAGGGGAGGAAGAGTCGCTTGCACAATGGGGACGGGGTTGGAGGCTAAACGCGTGACGCCCCACTGGACCGCACGAGGGGGCGTTTTGGTTTTCAACAGTGCACCGCCACCGACAGCAAGCCCAAGGCGGGTCTCGTGCAAGCAATGATTACCGCAGTCCTCTTGCGATGGGAACGCTCGGTTGCGGTTGAGGGTTTTCAGCATACTCGGAAAGCATATATAGGCATGGCCGACGGTCGGATTGCTGACCACGCCTTAAAAATGCGCTGAAAGTTGGAAGGAAAGGAGCACTGTAGGTTTCATACGCAGGCAATAGCGATTGCGACCAAAGGCTTCTGAAAAATCTAAAAAAAAAGTTACATCAATTTCTGATTGGCTGTGAAGCCTAGGACGAAATCATCAAGGGTTTCAAACACCTGCTAAATAAAGTTTTCTCTCTCTGTCTCTCAAACACCTGCGCAATAGTAGATAACCCGGATCGGAAACAATGTTGATTCGAATTGAGTAGGCTGCGTTCTTCTACAAATTTATTATTGTATTTTAAGACGATGTGTTCTTGTAGTTTTACAACAAGGGCAGGTGAGAGAAATAGTACGAAAGTTAGGCAGTGTGGATATGCTACCCGATTTTTGCACGAGGATTAAGTTTGTGATTTGCCATTACCATGGTAGGTGGTCTTCACGGAGCGAATTTGAAGTTATAAGGGAGGAAATTTGCTGACTGACTCAGCACACCGTCTCAAAAAACATTTCGGGATTCCGTCTGGTCTGTTGCTTTCCCTTTTAACTAAATTGAGCGGCCTCGATAAGCAGTACCTTTTTAGATATAAAAAGAATGCCTCGCAGTTCCTTGTCGCTAGTAGGATAGGGCCTGCTTTCGCCAAGGTAATTATTGTCTGAGCAAGAATTGATTGGAAATATCAGTTAAATAACTCTGCTTCTCTGCTCTCCTGGGAAGATATTTGGGTTAAGGGGGGGGGGGGGGATGGTGATTAACATACCGCCAAATTTTGTACAGGGTGTATTGGACGCAGTTGTTCAAAATGGTGGCGTAGAAAGGTTCTTTTCCGGCATCGAGTTTGATTCCTGATTGACCTTGTGAAGTCTTTATTCCACGCTGAGTAGGCTGGGACAGGTCATGACTTGTTAGATAGGTGTAGTCTTTTTATTCAGCGTTTCATAAGTACTGTGTCACGATACATAATCAAGAGGCGGATTTCATACACCCTTAATGATCACATCCGAGTAATTTAGAGGAATATGCCTGTTCAATTCCTTTCGAGTGAACACCAAACTAGAGCGGAAGCGCCAATTGCGCTTTTGATCGGTTCCACCCCAAAGACGTTATCCTTCAAGAGAGCGAGACAAGTAAATAGTCGACCATGAGAGTGACAAATAATTTCTGCCATGTCCATTCACACCATGAGAAGATATCTCCAACTGCACAAGCATCACTCCCACGTGCTGAAAGGAGGGAGTTGAAAGAGATAGATGCGAAGGAAATGATTCAACAAAAAATTAATAAAGCTAAGGTTAACGGCTTAACGCTTTAATTTGCGAAAGCTTACTGGCATCAGCGGCCGAGAGGCCTTGAGTGGTAGGCTTGGTTCGGCGTCCGAAAAGCGACTACCCGGCTAAGCGTATCGATGTCTATTTTGGCGCCTCTACGCTCCCTTAGTTGAGTACTCGCCTTTCTCCCGCTTGCGGACTCATTTCAATCGTCTTCCAGGAACACTTCACAGACTCTAAGGTTAGAAACCTTCGCTCGTTCGGCTTTACGATGCAGAAGCTGTCTTTGGTGCAATGCCGCACTTTCACTGCCTTTGTACTGAGTCCATGGCAAACCAATTGCTAAAACCTTGGGACCGACCGCTACAACACGGTGTATACGCGGAGAAACGGCTCCTTGGAAATTCTGTGGCGAGCTTTCCATAACGCGATCTCTCCAAAATGAGGACCCGCGTCGACAGGCGACCGGCTTTCCTCCATTGGACAGATGAACTGAAGATAACAGCGTCCCCATTGAAACAAAGGCGGGGGGGGGGGGGGGGGGGGGGGGGGGTGTTGTCACCATGCTCTTCTTTTCTTTTTCATTTTCATTATTTTTTCTGTTGCTTTAACGACAGTATAAATCGCTCTATAAATTCGCAAATTTCTTCAACTGCTTTTTTAATCATTCACTTCTAACATTATGTGACCTCTGCTTTTGAGCCACCAAACTTCTCCGCAGATTCCTTCACATGACCATTGTTGCCTCTAACTGTAAAGCATCACGGACAGTGCATGTATCGACATACGCATGGGTACCGTCACATTCGAGTATAACATGCTCAATTGTTTCTACAGATTTGCCTCACGCTGCACATGTCTCATCTTCTTGGTTATATTTCTATTTGTACTGAATTGCTTTGGGACGTTAAACACACGCACACACCCAAACACAAAATTTCTTTTTGTAGCCGCACGTTATAGGACAACCTGATCTTGCTTCAAAGAATAGGGCGCTGGGTCTTGAGTTATCATGGAACGATTCCCTCCTGATCTGCCGCTTTCTATTCAATATAGTTCTACATTCTGCTCCTTTTACATTGAACTAATTAACTTTTTGCCTTATGCGTTTTTGATCTCGCGTTAAAAGCTCTTTACCCCTCTGTCCCCTTGTCTAGATATTAACCGTTAGTTGCCTATTTCTTTTCCGTCACTGTTAGGGAAACCTCTTTCGCTATAAGTATTTAAATGTGTTAGCTGCCCGCCTAGTCGCGTTGAATTTCCTCAGGCGTTCTTCATATAACACTCTACTCTTAGCTTCCAGTGTTCCGAACTATGGCTAGCCTATTACCGGCTGTAGTACCTCGTTTGGGGTTTTTACGTGGGTGCATAGTGCTAATCTTCCAACAGCTCTATGGTTTATGTGTAATTTCAACTTAACTTAAGAAAGCTCATTTCATTGCTGCTCTTTTTATTTTTTTCCCCTTTGTTCCCCTCCCCAAGTGTAGGGTAGCCAACTGGGCATCGCCTGGTTAACCTCCCTGCCTTTCCGTCCATCTCTCTCTCTCTCTCAACTTAACTTCTGCCCTTAGGCACAAAACTATTCCCGAACGTGAGCCTCGGCATCATAGTACTTCATATTTTCTGTAACCCCTTAATACCTTTTGTTTCACTATCCCTGCATTTCTTCGCCCTTTTGCCCTAACAGACAATAGTTTTCCGTGCATATTTTGCCTTCGTCTTCGTTTACCCATACCCCTAGATATTTGCATGCAGCCACTCTTGGTATTTCATGGCCTTGTATTGTAAGCACCTGCTCAGTTGTTTTGTTGAAAATCATCACACCTGACTTAGTTGCGCTAAAACTGCAACCTAAAGCGTTCTCCTTCGTCTCCACAACAATTGACCAGTGTTCGTAAACCTTCCTGGCTATCTGATAACAGAGTACAATACCATCCGCATAGATTGAACCTGGGAGCCGTTACTCAACGACCGTTCATATTATAACCTAGACTACTGTCTTGTAGCTTTCTTTCCATATTTATCATATAAAGCACGGACAGCAGCGGTGGTAGAGGAAAACCTGGCCTTAATCATTTGCGTACCTAAACACTTATTGTACATTTTATCCCTCGCAATGTTATTTCTATTTTATTATCTCCGCATATTTCCTATAGGAAATCAATTGCGTTTTGACCGATACCTTCATCTATTAATATGTTCCAGAGGAGTTCCCTGTTCACGTTGTCGCATGCACTGCTTATGCACAGGAAGGCTAAATACAGAAGTCTATTTCCCGCCTTAGCTATTTCTATGCATTGGGTAAGCACGAAAGCCCGATTGGCCCACATTCCGCCTGTTCTCGCGCCAATGCAGCTGGCGCATGCACTACAGCGCAAACTATATCCGTACGCGCTCTCCGCCTTGGTGGTGGTTGTTGTATGCACCATCTATGTCCAGATAAATACAGGTCTATTTTCTACCTAAGCTACTTCTATGCAATGGGTAAGCATAAAAAGACCATCACTTAAAGGGAAACTGCAAATGTTTTAGAAATCAACTAGCTTAAGAGGTTGGAATGTGTGAAACTTGCAGGTAAAGAATCCGAAGTCGTTTCGGTCTAGCGCTTGAAATAGTGAAGTAAGCGCCAATTAAAATCCGGACACCCTTCAAGCTTCTCCGCAGTGCACAACGCCAAGTGAGGAGCGCATGATGACGTCATCAAAGGTATGGTACATTTTTAACGCACAATCGTCTGCTTTGAAGGACGAAAAACCAACGCCACCGAAGGTGAACCCTGCCGAGAGTTGTTTGGCAGCCTCTAACGAGTCAGGGCAGGGCGTGGCTGGCGACAGCGGTAATTTGAAATCATACCTTCCATGACGTCCCGCTGAGTTTCCCCGCACTCCTTCGGGGCATTGAGAAGAAGCGCAAAATTGAATAATCGATTACGTAGTTATTTTAAATGCTAGTGCAAGAACAGTTGGCGCGTTTTACATACAACCTATATAGATTTCAATTCTTGAATATCGTGAAATTCTAAAAAAAAGTGCTGCAGTTGCCCTTCAAGGGCAACCGTTCTGAACCCATTCTGATGTTCTCGGAGTATCTTATTGCTTTATACCAATTACTTCATTTTCAATTCCACCACGTGCATTTCCAGCGTGTGTATAACAGATGTCATCTGAAACAGTGTGATGGATTCTATGTGCATCTTATCTCCTTTCCCTTTATAGAACAGATTAATTTTACTCTGTCTTCCGCTGTGCGGAATTTGATTATTTTTTACGTCTTATTCCTTTGCTTTCAACAATGTTTCATTGCTTCATGGACCAAGTTCGCTAAGCAGCTTGATTGGAATTTCTTCCATCTCGGCGAATATGCGCGTGCCCCGTGGCGTGGCGTGCTCTTCGTCGCCACAGACCGTCTCCTCTGCGACGCCCTTCTTTCCCGCCTGTCCTGTCCGCGCAGCGAAAAGGTGGTACTGATGCAGTTCAACTTCTCCGTTGTTGACGATGCTAGCGCTTTTAGCGGACGCCAGCTCTACCAAAGACCCTTTCCTCCTCTTGTACTCGGTGGCCCACCAGCCGTCGCGCTACGGAGTGGATTTTATCGGTACGACATTGTATCACGGCAGATTCCATCGTGAAATGCGGCTTTAAATGGCTAAACCAAAGCTGAAACATCCTTCCCTTTAAAAAAGACTTGTCGCCGCAACTACTTCTGTGGAAGCGATTGTTGGAGCAACTCACACCCCCTACCCCTTTAATAAAAAGGTTTTAAAGAATAGGCCCGTCGCCGCAACTGTGACCGCCTAACCAATTGCTGTTGCGGCAGATACCTCGATATCCCTCATCGTCTGGCATACAGATGACATATGCTTATGCGATGAGCACTTGCTCATGTTAGCTTGGAATTGGTTTGTGGGGGTTTAACGTCCCAAAGCGGCTCAGGCTATGCGGACGCCGAAGTGAAGGGCTTCTGAAATTTCTACCAGCTGGAGTTGTTCAACATGAACCCAGGAGACTCTATCGAAACTTGACCTCCGCGGGCGCGACGAATCCGTGTCTGTGGGGTCAGGAGCCGAGCGACAATAATAACCACAGCATTGTTAAACATTGCTTCTAATTTGTACGCATCGGACCAGGAGGAGGAAAACTAAGAATTTTTTTCAAGAGAACTGAGGAAAAATTTTTATCTGCTCAGGAATGGACAGTATCCTAGCGGTACGAGCAAACTGGCTCCTTGTAAACGTTGCATCTTTTTATCTGTTTAGAACGCGCAGAGTTTCTTTGTTATGTGTTCTGCGTTCGAGCACGAGTTCTAAGCACGTGCTCGCGTCAGCGCTCGCCGTTGTTGTAGACTCCGCGTACCACTATTCGAGTATGATAGTCTTGATCTGTCTTGTTGGCTTGTCGCGTCCATAAAATGTTCAAAAATGTGCCGAAACATCAAACCGCAGCACGCATTCCTCTAGTGGGCTAATCTACACACAGCACGGAATACACTACTTATTTTTTGTTTACCCCTCTGTGCACTCCGCCCACTCTATAATGTCCTGTGGACGCTAACCGCAAAGTAAAAATGAATAAATAAAATGAGTTCACTTTGCATTCACCCTTCATGCACCACCAGGGCGAATTGGAACATGAAGACATTATGTCTTTTTTTTTACTCTGCAGCGAGACGCTCTTCGGCGACCTATTTAAGAAAACTTCGCTGGTAACAATTAGACACAAATTTTAATCGGGCGTTATACTCAGTAGCCGAAGTAGGCAGGAGAAATAATGCGTTTATACCATAGGGGCTGTTGCCGTTTCATTCCATCCTGATTGCACGTCATTCCTATTGCCAAACTTTTGGAAGATGAGGTATCGACTTAATTACGCACGCGTGATTGAATGAATCCCTTGTAGTAGATGCGCAGCTTCCTGAGAACACCTTCGCTTAGTTCGCTAACGTTGATAAAAACCCCGGTGGGGTGTTATGCTGCTTCTTCATATCTAACATGAGTTTAAAACTATGTTTTCAATGTGTTGAGTGTTTTCGTTCATTATATGCATGTTTAAAAAGCCAAATGAGTCTAAATTAATCTCCATCCTTCAGTAAGGTGTCTTTCACAAGTGAAGCGGAACATTGAGACATTAAACCTCACATGCGACACCATATTTTCCAAACATAGTTTATGAAAAACGGATGCATCAATGGCGCGGCCCTTTTTGCGCGGTCATGCAACGGACGGAAAATCACCGCCCGGTAAAGGTGTCTTTATGTCATCTGCCCCTCATACTGCTTAAGAGAGATCAAGCCCATTCAATACCAGCCAAAACCTTCCCCATTATTCTCCTATAGTAGGTACGGCTGCTTGGAATGGTAGGGCATTCAGAACTGTGCCGTGTAGCATAATGATGCACGCTGATAAAATATCCTATCCCCCGTCCAGCACTAATCATGAGGCATTTTAGAAATCAGCAGAAAAAAAAGAGACTGCTCGGCAGCTCACTATGTCACCGTGGAAAAACTGCACAATCAATACAGTGATTACTATTACTATATTTGTCCTTGCGCTTCTAAAGGGGGAAACCGATGACGTAAATTGAAATGCCCCACTGTTTCTTCTCTGTAGTGTCTGTACTTACGCACAGTACTTGGCAAACACTAGCAGTCTACATTGCGCGCCATCATTGGCCCGACTTTTGGAGAACGCTGAGAAGCTTGAAAACCTACAGCCATGACACAGTTTTCTGTCAGGAATGGCCTCCGCGGCAGACATTGCGGTTATAGAGGGTAGCTGAACGATGACGTTTCTTGTTGCTGCTGATAGATAACCTGCAGGTTGGGTTCTCACAGTAGTTCTGTTTCAGTGTGACAAACTGAACCTGTTGCTCCGGCTACCAGCGACTAGTCTTCTGCGTGTGTTGAAACTCGTCCTCCGGTCATTGACGCTTCATGTCCCTGGTCCTGTCTTAGTCGTCAAATGCGTGCACATGCTTGAAGCCGTCCCTAATGCGCATTGTGTGTTGGCAGTGGAACTTCTTCTTCTGAATACTGCCACTTGTCTCCTTTATGCTCGACTGAAGCCGAACCTCTGCACCCTTGTCACATCGCTGACCGATGGCTTGTTCGATCTCTCCAGCAATATTGATGGAAATATTCTTTGCAGGAGGGCGGGACGGACAGGAAAGCAGAGCTAAAGAAAAGGAGCGGTATCTTCCAGATCGTGGTGGACACATTAAAACGCTACCGTATGGAGAGAGCAGCAGGATGCGTTGTTGGGCAAGTTGGTTCATATTGCATTAGAAAGATGGGATGCGCACATGGAACAATCCGTCCATGCGCTCATCCCATCTTTCTAATGCACGTATAGAGAGAGGAGGAGATCAATTAAATATTATTCTTAATTCATGTAAGTCGTTTATTCTTCATTTAAAAGTCTCTTAAATTAATAATGTACGCTTATGGCATGACTAGGAATAATAATGTACGCGTATGACACGAGCAGCAGCAGCAGCCAGGGAGCCGGCCAGCTGAATCTTGTCGCCTATGTCTTCCAGGTCTGTGTTTTTTTTTGATAATATGCTTCAAATATTGTTTTCACTGCTGCTTTGCTGCTGCAATGTGTATTTTGTGACCTGTCTTTATGCACGAAGGACTGAGCGTTCGCCTTCTCTGGGATAAATTTTCACTTGTTGAACTCCCATTCTTTTTTGTTCTTTGGCTTACATTAAACAGGTCGATAAAAATGACAAAAGAACTTACAAAAATGTTTGAAAAACTAAAGTACTACCTCAAGCAGGAATTTCGAGACTTAAGAGAAAGTCTAGAGCGTGAACTGAGGAAAGATCTAAGGGGTGTTAAGAAGAGCCTAACATTTATAAATAAAAGCGATGCGGAAATGAAAGAAAACTATAGGCTGCGTTAAAAAAAAACAATCAGGATCTCAGAAAATCTCTCCAGTCCGTGAGGGAAGAGCATGATGCTCAGCACGCGCAGGTGAAGGATCATGAAGTTCGAATTCAGCAGAACGAACAGCAGTCTCGCTGCTTCAATGTTGAAGTGAAAGGCGTCTCTATAATTTCAGAAGAGGATATGTTAGACCTGACCAGGAAACTGGGAGTGGCTGTTGGAGTCCTCTTTGAAGACACTAACACTGAAGCCTGCCACCGCGTCCACACGTCTGGAAACACTACTGCACCAATCATTGTGTTGCGGTTTGCACATTAGGCAACACGCGATTCGTTCCTTGAGTAAGCGCAGAAACAAGGGTTACCGAACGACCTTGGAATTGAGCCGAATGTTCCAGTCTTTATGAGCGAACACCTTTCTTCATCTATGAAGCGGCTGATCGGTAAACAAACGCTAGAAAACGGAAGCGAGGCAGGAGATACAATTGAATTAAAAAAGGAAATATTTTCGTTCGTTACTAAGATGACACGATGGTCTTTCACATTACCTGTGCCAAAGACTTGTCCCAAATTATGTTGAATTTTATCAGCTAAACCTGTTTCTCCTTAAAGAATGGGTCTTCAGCCGTGTGAAATCATACTAATCAGACTAAAAGCCTGACGAATCAGTTTTCCACTAAAACACTCGATCGCTAGCAAACAAAGAGAATGAATTAGAATTCCTATCCCAGACCGTCGGCATTTCGTTCCCTGCGATATTGCTCACAGAACTTTGGTACTCCGAAACATCATCGATTATCGTCTACCTTCCTACCACAGCCATTATCGCAATCGCGCAGATAGGCGTGGGGGCTGTGTTTGCATCTTTGTTAAAAAAGACATTATCTGCGAAACCGTAAAACATTTTTGCGCTTTAACACCGGATTTTTAAATCCTCACATTACGCAGTCACTTGTGCTTATATAGCGGTGTGCATCGACCTCCTACAGGCAACTGCAACGAGCTCCTTGGTTATCTCCAAAAATTTCTTGCTCAATTGATAGATAAAAGTCTGGAATTGGTTCTTGGTGGCGGTATTAAAGCAAACGTGTTCATACCAACCAACTTGCAAAAAGAACTCTTTTTCCTCATTACTGCTAATGGCTTTCAGAACGTGATAATTGAACCAACACGCATTACAAAACAAAGCAGCTCATTACTCGATATATTCATCACGAATGTTAGTACAGAGTTAACTACCACAGCCACTGTCCATTCAGTCCTTAGCGATCACTCAGGGATAATCTTGCTCATTTAAAAAGGTGATCGTATGAACAAAAAAAATGACAGTGGCTTAGCTTAGCTAGGCCAGCATATACGTAGCGAAAGCAGTTTCGTCTCCTGACATATCGGTAGCGGCACGTTGTCTTTGTTGTTCAGCAGCTTCGCGGCGTCTCTTTGCGAGACGTTCCTCTCGTTCTTCGGGGGTCTCTGCCGCCCTCTTAGCCTTTCTCGCCTCGTTTTCACGCTGTCAGCCGGCCTTGTAGCATGCGACGACTTCTGGATCGGAATACTCACGTTCACGCAGCCTGTGCTGCTGCCGTGACTAGCACGGCCGCTTTCCTTCTTCCATGATGCGCGTGTGACGAACGAGCGCATCGATTCCGGCTTATATCCCAGCTGCGCGGCGCGACTCTGCGCGTGCGCAGTGCGGCGCAGCGGTTGCGGCGCCATGGTTGCCTTGGTAACGACGCATGCGCGGTAGTGGCCTTTTGGCAGGCACCGCGAAATACGCTTCTTCTGGCCTAGTGTAGCTTTCGCTACAAAATATCCGGCCAAATAATATTCGTGTCATAAATGATGCCCATCTCGAATCGTTCCGCCATTCCCTGAGCCAGTAAACATGGGTCACTGTTTACGCAACAAACAGTAGTTAACGTGCCTACTGTAGTTTCATTCACATATACACGGTATAAGGGTATATGTGACAACTACTTCCCGCAGCAAGAACTGGAACGGCGAACCAGAGGTGGAAAGCCCTGAATGACGAAACGGTTGATCGGAATGATCAAAGAGAAGATTGACTCTCCGTTAAATTTGTGGCCAGTAAAGGTTCGGCTGCTTTTGCTGAATTTCAGACATTTCGAAAGAAACTTGCCTGTCATCTAAGGAGGGCTAATAATGATTCCGTTAAGAAGCTCTCCTCCAGCGAAGCTATGTACCGATCAGATGTGGTCCAAAAGAAGTTAACCCTTTACTACACCCATGCGCAGGGGCTACTGCACCTAATAGTTTGCAATATAAAAGGCAGCTGCAATAGAAAGTTTCATTCCTAATGTCTTCAAGAAATTTTTCACTGACAAGTCTAATAAATACAATGACTCAAATGAGAATCTAGATTATCACTGTCACAAGTATTTACTGTCGAAAATTACTGGAAAGCCCATGTTTCTTTGTCCCATGGATCATGAAGAGACATTCACCCCTACTAGCACCATTAAAAGTTTTAATTCCGAAGATCCAGACTGCATGCAAGTTAAAGTATGTCCTTCATAATATGTCCTGTTATCACGCATGCCTCAACTTAATTCTCTTTACAGGAATATTTCTGAAGACAATGCAAAGTGCCTGCGTTACGCCTGTTTTCAAGCATGGGGAACGGAACAATCTCCCTAATTATTGTCCAATCTCGATTCTCCCCATATTCTCAGAGGTATACAAAAAATAATACACGCTAGAATCGTGTCGTTTTTCACGAAGCATAATTTGCTGCATGACATAAAAAGAGGTCATAAGAGAAAAAGAAATGGTGGTGGGGATATGCAATATAGACTCCTCAAAAGCACTTGGTCTCGTTGACTAAGAAATTCTGGTTTCAAATTTAATGAAATATCATGTCCGTGGAACAGCTTTAAGCCTACTGAAATCATACTTGGAGAATAGAGTGCAGTATGTTTATATCGGTGGTACCATGCCATCAGAACAACCTTTTGTTACCAGTGCGCCACAAGGCACTGCCACTCTTATCCGTCATTAATTTCAATGATATTGTGCATTGTGCAGAAAATGCACGGGTGGTGAATCGTTTAAGAATTCAGATGAATCGAAGGCAGTTGCATGCGTACTGAGAGGAAAGCGGGTATCGGGAAATATCACCACACGTGTGGGAACAGAGCCTATATTGAGCTATTTGACTCTGTAAAGCTAATTATTGTTATGTTTTCTCAGAACATGACTTGTAAAGAACATGTACTATCGCGCTCAATATGAGTTGCAACGCGCGGTCATCGACCGGGGCTCGTTCCGTGGTGTGCCTCCTCCAAACAGTAGCTCGGAATTCTGGGGGAAACTGCTGTTCCAGGAAACAACAGCACCCCGCTCAGGAAAAAGTTTCTCCCAGAATTCCGAGCGACTGTTTGGAGGAGGCACACCACGGAACGAACCACGGTCGATGACCGCGCGTTGCAACTCATATATAGTACAGTACCTTGCATAGAAGGTCGCACCATCTGCTGGTATTATATGCAGAACAAGGTATACGCTGCCATAAAAATTAATATTTTACTTTATAAACATTAGTGCTATCGCTTTAACAGTATTGCTCTATAATCTGGTGTACCACTGGTGCTACCAACTTGTCCAAATTACATCTACTACGAAAGAGGGCAGTCTGATGCATAGCAAATATATCCTGTTGTCATCCTACTAATGCTTTGTTTCTGAAATGTTATATTCTCCCAAAGTTTTATTTTTATCCTTTGTATACACAAGAAAACCTTTTTAAGAACTGACATGAATATCATAATATCCCTTGGAAAACTACATGAGTCCGATAAACACGGCATAGCAAAAAATGGCACATCCCTACACTGCGGGCACATTATAATATAGAGGTATTATGTTATATTTTGCCTCTTTGACAAAGATTGACAATGTAATGTTTTGACCCGGCTCAGCGATTTAAGAAACCTATGAAGCTTTTTGTCGTCAAAACTTATTCTTGTAACCAAGGTTCCCTTTTGTGAGTATGTGAGCAGAGCATGTAACTTGCAAATGAATTGAATTTTTTTCATGACATTGCATAGTGTGTATTTATATGGGGACCGTTTTTAAAAGGCTGCTCGGGCCGTCGATCTCGCTGCAGTGCCACATTTTTTTTAGGTCCCGGGGCCCAAGTCAAGCTGTTGAATACAGCTTTTACTCCTGGTTTCTTTCTTTGTAAAAGAGAGAAAAATAAACTAAACTGAATATTTTCGTTACCAAAGGCAAACTCACGGATACGAAGAATGAACTGCGCGATTGAGACACGGACGGCGACGCACAGAAACGCCGGCTAAAACTTTGATTTCTGGCCATATTTGTATTAATTCCGTGCATGGAGTTAATTTATTCCAGAGCCCAATAGAAAGTGGCGGCAAGCTTTATCTATCTCTTGAAGCAGGCCCCTCATCACAAAACATAGCAGATTACTTTACAAAATGCCAATATATTGAAATCTTATCGAAGTCTCGACGGCGGGTTTTCCCATTGCTCTAGCCGCAGCTTATGGAACTTTTCTATTATGTTAATCTTCCTTTATTGCAGACCGTACACAAAGAAGGTGATGATATGCGCGTTTTTTCGTTACCCATGACGCGGCCTTTAGCCTTTCTATGGAAATGAATCCCTTAGAGGCTTCTTCGCTTTGATTTGATCCCTGTTGTATAGTCTAGATAGATAGATAGTCGCATTAATCAAGATAGTAGCTGATTTTGTTACGGATAACGAGCTTATGTGGCGAAGTTGTCGACAATGCCCACTCGAATAAAACGAGAGAAGCTTGTTCGAAACACCGCAAAACGGTTCTAGTGCTTTTGTAGCTCCGCAAATTTTTTCGTTGTGGTATTTTCTGTGGTTGTGAAGAATTTTTCTACTACTTTTCTGTAGCCCGTAGTTCTGTAGTACTTGCACAAAACTACACAAAAGTCTGTTGTTGCTGCGAAAATTCCTTTACTGCAAGTTCATGGGCAGAAACATTACAGAAAATTTGTTTCCACAGCACACAATTTTCTGTTGTGTTTTCCGACTTGGGGGCATGTTTGGTGCTGGCACCTCATACGGGCGCTAGCGAACGACTCCAGAATTCAATCTTAAAAAATAAAGTGGTCGTTACCATCTGGGTATGGCTGGTCGCCCTTGGTGGTACGCAGTATTATACCTTCAGGACCACAAAATCCACAACAAGTAGTGTTCAGTTTGTGAATTAAAGGTAGGTTATATAGTTATCAAAAAAGGCCGAAAGAAACGAACGAAAAGACGTTTCAAAGGGGGAACACCGAATTGACGCTCGTCACAAGAGAAATGGAGGTTTCGGCTCTCAAGCTGGCGCGCTTTTCACGCTAGACGTGAAATGGAAAGGCTCTTATCGATGTACTATCTAGAGCGGACGACCTTCTGTCGAACTTTTGGCTGTATACGCTGGAATCGTTCGTTGTCGCTGTTAAATAAAAATGCGATGGCTGCGCATTAAAAGGACAAGATTTCCAAAGCAAGTTTCGAAGATTTGTGCTTTGATCGACGACCATTTCTAACACAACGCTCGACCGTCCGCACGACACACACTGTGCGGTGTGATAGAAGGAGCTTAGATGTATAGGTGCCGTCCAAAGTAACTGAAAGGCGGCTTTGTAGAAAATGTTAATTTCTCTGAAACCAAACAGAAATAGTCGATATTTATTGATTCGCAGTGCAATTCTCACATTTACAAATAGCCCGCATGTATCGATTGAAGGAAGCATGAAGTCAAAGCAATGAAACTGAATTTTTTCGTTAATATTGCATGGCATTTACTTTTGACAGCACCTGTACACTGGCATGCCGTACTATGCAGAACTAGCACTTCAGGGGAGCGACGCCGACGTCCACTTAGGTGGCGCGCAGTATGCGTTTCTCAGCCTTGTTAGAGCCCCTGCCACCACGGCTGATGCAGCGAAGATGATATTTTCTTTATTATAGTATGGGCTAAGTTATCATATCGATATGAAGTTCACCTTACTTGATTTCTCAGCTGGTCTCCTTTCTATTTTATCACACTCTTTCCCTCTTTGAGAGAAAGTACAACAAGTAGTGTTGTCTGTTGTCTTCGTTCCTTGTCTGCTTCTTTCCCTCTTTGCCTGGTTTAGACTCATTGGTGACGCACAGAAACGGCGGTTGCGATTATGGCTGCTAGTTGCGGTGTAAACCAAACGTAATGAACACGTAGAGTGTGCCGGTTACGGCGCCTTTCCTTTGTTCAGCCATACGCATTAATTACTGGCTACCACCCTTAACTGCTTCCTGAGATTCTGTGTTAAGTTTGATCAACGTTGAGATTCGGGCTTGTTGGTTCATACTTCGGAGCTATAGCGAAAACAGGACAAGGGACCAAGAACGAGTAGACACACACAGCGCTAACTTCCAACAAATTTATCCGAAACAAAAGCACAAGAATTTATACATGCATTTATGCCGTGTCATCCCAAAGCATGCACAAATTCATTGCGAGCGTAGGTAAGCTATTTCTTTTTTGAAAGTCTGACAGAAGGAGTGCTTACATAGGCACTTCCTAATCTGGCTATCTTTTCTGCCTCAATAATTTCACGAGTGCACTTGTCTTTGCTTTTCCCAACCAAAAAGCACTTGTTAGTAACGGCTTGCACTTTACACGTGCCCTTGTCAAGCTGTTTGCGCTATTGCTGCGAAAGTTTGATCTGAATGTGTGCAGCGAATCGTTATTATCCCGAGCACAATAAACGCCTCCTAAAAGAGACCAGTGGTTTCTATTTCTGTTGGTAGGGATTGAAGCAGGTCTAAAGCGGCAACACACAGTGCAGTACGCTGCAAGGGACAGGACGAACGGCCCTCCTTGCTGCTGGCGAGATAAGTACCTGCCCTTGTTCCCCGCACTGCAAACGAGAACTGATGACGAAATAACTTGATTTAAAGTCTCTTCCGAAAACATGGACCGGGAAATATAAGGCACACAATTTGACATTATAAGTTGTGCTCCATGGCTTGGCTAGCCTCTTCAAGCGGTAAAAGTATGAACTCACATTTGAAATGACAAGGCTTGAGGAGACATCAGAATAGAGAATAATGGCCATTCCTTAGTGCACTTCAGGCAGAAGATTCCAAAGGAGGTTTCATGTTCTAAAAGCGAAAGTCATGTTGGGAGGAAATATACAACATCCAGAAAATCCAGTGAACGAGAATATCCACAGAAACAGACTGTCCAAAACAAAGAGAACGAGCGATTTGATTTCACTTTTTCCAAAGTTGGTCGAAACGAATATAAGGGAGATGTCTTGGAAAGACTGCAAAAAAAATAATTTAGGAAATGGCACACGAGAATCCTGTTTCACATGTGGCATATGAGAAGTAAAATAGACGGAAATATTACAGCGCAGTTCTTTAAAATTTCTGGAAGATTGAAACGTATAGGGAAACTAAGAAGAAGTCTGCGAACGCGCACTCGGTGAAAAACAAGGTAGAGTAAAAGCAATCGTTTTCAGATCACATTGCCCCAGTCTCCGGCCTCTGTGTCGATGGGAGATATTTCCGATGAAATGACAGAACAATTTCCAAATGTTCCGACTGACACGAAGCTAGTTCCATGTTATAAAAGCTGTCTTCTATCTTCACCGATGCCGTTGCGTAAATTCTAAATTGAAGAAGCGTAGTTTGTTGGGCAAGTTGGTGCATGGTAAGTAGAAAACCAGCGGAAAGGACGCGTTCACAAGCAGGACGCGTTCACAAATTCTAAATCTTCAAAGGGACCTTAACTGCGTAGTTCTGCCTTCTAATTCGAAAGAATAAAAGGCTTTATATTAGAGTCGTATGTATTTCTGCATTCGGTGAAATAGGCCTAAAAAGAAAACATAATCGCAAGCAGTCGGCACGAGGGTATGGCCCACCTGGGTGCCATCAAGATTGTATTTAAATGACTTTTTCCTTTCTCCTATTCTATTAGACTCATCCTTTTTTTATCTTCCAGATAATCCTGAGAGAATTGACTTCATGACTCGCCGAGGCACACCCCTTACACCCGGCGTCAAAAGTACGTGCGGAACTGTCGCCGAAAAAGCTTATTTCCAGATAGCCTGAAAATGAAGTGGCTCTGTAAAGTTCACGCCCTAAAGCCTGGGATTCAACTTATACATTTCAGGGCACATAAAGTGGCTTCCACAAAATTCACGTTTTCACAACTCGCATCCCCCGAAAACTTCTGACGCCAGGTGTATTTCGTTTCTCGTTACCTTCCTCTCTCTACTTACGTTAAATGTTTTCATTTTGGTGTTGAGCACTTACGTGCTCATAGGCCGGCGCAAACAGCGACCCTTTCATTAGAGCACTGCGCTATCCCCGCAGCACAAAACTCCACGCGTTCAACTGCCAGTTTATCCAGCTAGGTTTGGTTATCATAGTCTTCAACTTTCATTCGGCCGCCGCGAACAGATCAGTTTCGCTGGCAACTGCATTAGGGGACAATCCCTGGTAATGGTCTCGCACTCGCAGATGGCCTGTTCGAAACTCCTGAAGGCCAGAATTGGCAAGAAATCTCCCCGTGTTCTAAGACGAGGCGGCTCAAGCGAAGAAAAAACATTCCATCATCTGGACACCGGGCACGCCAGAGTAGGCTGGAAGTATGCAGCAGACGCCATCGCTGTGGGACGATTGGCGCGTTGGGACTGGAGCCAGCTACCCAGAAGTACGGCGATATACTGGAGCATCTTATGGTATTAAGGAGGGACTATCGCCCAACCCACATCCAACTAATTAAAGACCATTCTGTAAGCTGGAGACAGCTCTAAACAAAGCACATATCCGTGCTTATTTCGCCTGTGTAACCCACCACATATGGGCCCGCATGCCCGTGGTGCGGAATGACAGCCGCACTACATCGTGGTGAAAGGTAGCGCGAAAGGACAAGGACCAAAGGAAGAGGCAACACGCAACAAGGGGTGTTTTCGCAGCAAAAACTTTACTGGAAAGAACACAAAATACATAACCACCGCGTAAAAGGATAACCAAAACGATAATAACATTGCTCGGCTGCTGACCCGAAAGACGCATGTTCGATCCCGGCCGCGGCGGTTGAATTTCTTTGGAGGAGAAATTCTAGAGGCCCGTGTCCTGTGCGATGTCAGTACACGTTAAAGAACCCCATGTGGTCGAAATTTCCGGAGCCCTCCACTACGGCGTCTCTCATAGCGTGAGTCGCTTTGGGACGTTAAACCCCATAAACCAACCGACCATAATAACATGAAAAGGGCTGGGCGAAAATTCAATAGACGGAATTGCTGAGTAACAAGTGATATGATACAAAAAGAAGCAAATGCCATTGTCGCATGCAAGGAAAGCAGAAGCATTTGAAAAGAAACCAGTTCCTCGTGTAGGCTATGTATGCTAGTTCCTTTGGCGTTAAAGAAATCGATGGTGTGCTAATACATGAACTTCTCTGTCCTGATACCTAAAAAGCCTCGCTGATTTCTCGTGAGATTTACTCCCTAAGGTCAGTGATTAACCAACTTCGCGGATTTCGTTCCTGTGATCGATTTTTCGTGTGCTTTCAGGCGTACGTTTACACAACGACCTGTCTCTCATGTGTAGGTCTTGCCACATGAAACTGGGAGCCTGTATATAACGCCCGATTTGCACGAGATGAGCCCTGAGCTGTAACATGCTTTAGATGTTTCTGTTTTATGCTTTCTGGTTTATTATTTTTCTGCTGACAGGGCCACAAACAACTTTTGAAAGATTGTTAGAGGCGAAAAAGACAACTTGTACATTATAGCGCTTGGCCACATTGCTGAAACTATGCGAAAGCTGATGTCTGTATGACACCACCACCATTTTCTTTTTTGGCTAGGGGTCAGCTGCCTTCTTGGACGTAAGTCGTTTGAGTTGTGAAGTGCTGCAGACATGACATGG
The DNA here is from genome assembly GCF_055824585.1 of Amblyomma mixtum. Lineage (NCBI taxonomy): Eukaryota > Metazoa > Arthropoda > Arachnida > Ixodida > Ixodidae > Amblyomma > Amblyomma mixtum. The sequence goes on along the minus strand of NC_143012.1, from coordinate 100,398,105 downwards.
CTAAAAAATCAGGGGACACTTTGTCTAAAGTGCGTGGAGGCGAAAGCGTTTTCCGCACCACTTTGACTGCCTCTGTGGCACTGGTGACGTCACCACTGGATGACTACACATATAATTAAAATCTCTGCCTCTCCCGTAAACGAGAGTAGAGTAAGCATGAAATGTTTACGGGCCTAATGTCATCTCGGTGGACACCCGAACCGCACCGTAAAGGAAGGGAGGAACGCCACCACCCGTTCGGCGCGATGCCTTGCCCTTTGAACGCAGCGCTTCTCCCCCGGATCACGTATGACAACGAAGTGTAACGTGGCATTTATGTGCTTTTTGCACGCGTTATTAGAAATCGGGAATTATAATTCCGTGCATTATCAAACCCACAGCTCCACTGATATCTTGATAAACATTGAGAAGGCACTGGCAGCAGTTATTTTTTGTCTCGTTTGGAGACCAACCGGCGCTTGCATGCCGGTCGCGTAGGAGGGCTTAGAGAGTCTCGTTAAATCTCGTTAAGTCTCGTACGGTGCCCGGATGTTCTCGTTTCAGAGCCCGGATGACTGGAATTCAGTGCCCGGATGAGTGGATTTCAGTGCCCGGATGAGTGGATTTCAGTTCCCGGATGACTGGAATTCAGTGCCCGGATGAGTGGATTTCAGTGCCCGGATGAGTGGATTTCAGTGCCCGGATGACTGGAATTCAGTGCCCGGATGACTGGATTTCAGTGCCCGGATGATGGCTCTCGGTCTCGGCGTGACGTCACCACCTGCCGACAAAGGGAGCTAAAAGCATTTCATGCTTAAAAACTTCCATGAACAGGTAGACAGAATAAAAGCATCAGGTTATCTAGACAGCGCCGTGCGTTCTCTCTGTCAAAATCCTCTGTAAAGCATCCTCTGTAATCCCAATCCTCTGCAATGCAGCTCGCACACCTAACCCATGTCATTCGAGAAACTGATAGCAAAGAAATGAAGAAATTACGAAAAAATAGCTAACTGAAAGCAGAAGAAAACTGCACGGCCATTAACGGGCACCTCTGGATTTTTTTTAAAACATTTTAGTTGTCACATCGCATTATTTGCAGGCACCTCTCTCCGGTACAAAAACTGTTATTTATAACTCTGAGTAGGAGCATTTTAAAAGAAAAGAAATCCGGAAACCGAAACTAGGTTTCGACCAAATTGTACCGTCATGACACTGTACCAAAACTGTGCACATTGATTGCCTGAATTGGTTATTGTGACATCGTGACATTGCGATATTCTAAAATAGGCATCGGCTTTTCAGTTATGTTCACCCTTAAAGGCACTAACCCGCAGTTAAGGAACATCTGCATTCATAGGTGCCCTGTGATATAACAAAATTATTGTGAAATGTATTTTTTTACTTCTTCAGGAACTGGGCTCCTGTGTGATAACGCAGACCTCTACAAGCGACCTCTACAAGCAATGCACCGGCGGCGGCAAGTGCTCCTCAGCGTTACTTTTCTTTGCGCACCCAGAGTAGTCACCAAAAAGATAGTTCCAACTTTAAAGCGAAAGCCTTCAATGGCTCATACTCGCTGCCATGACGCTGTCCGCCCGTTCGTCTGTTACATCTGAAGGGAAATTGATAACTAGTCATTACTTGTCATAAGTCATGACATACTAGTCATTACCAGTCATCAACTAAATTGTCATGACTAGTTAGTCATTAGCCAATCACGACTTGTTAGTCATTAACCAATCATAACTTCTTAGTCACTAACCAATCAGGACTATTTAGTCATCAACTAATTATTTATGACTGACTAGTCATTAACCAGCCATGACTAGTGAGTCATTACCACTTAGTCATTTACCAGTCATGACTAGTTAATTATTCCCCAATCGTAGCTAGTTAGTCATTAATCAATCGCGACTAGTTAGCCATCAAGTAATTATTAATGAATAACTACTTATTAACTAGTCATAAGCTTATTCATGAATAGTTAGTCATTAACTCGTCATGACTATTTATTCATTAACCAATCATGACTATTCAATCCAAGTCGCCCCATAGCAGCCTTCGTGTGTGCCTTAGGCAAGTTGCGTGAAAAGGCTTTCCCCTCTCAGACTCTAGATCGTCAAAGTGCCCCCTGAATATTTTTTCGCATAAATTCAGAGTATCGCGCATTTAGAATACCTATCTGCTATTTCTTAATATAGCATGATGCAATAATCACCTCTTCTTCCGTCAGGACATGGGGGCGTAACTGTTTGCCTTCAGTTCGTTTTTCATTTCTGTCCTTTTACGGCGCTTTTCTTTATTCAATCTCCTTCTGTTCTGAATTATTTTAACTTGCTATCATTCTCGAATGCCATATTCTGAGATGAGATGTTTTACAGCATATTTTTTAAGAAGTGAGCGGAGTGTGAGTCTGGTGTACATCAGCAATGCTCAAATGGGAGTTTTTTGCGGCCGCAACCGCGGGATGAAACATCATCAACTTTCACTGAATCTCTCCGTAGCGCAGTGCACGCCTTCACAAGTTTTGAAGAGATATATAATAAGAGGAGGTTTGGCTTTTCTACCTGCGCAGGAGTACTCCAAAACAACCAACCAAGTTGTAGAGAAAGACATCGTTCGCGCGAGCTTAAAACCACTGTAGACTGACTGTTATCGACAATACCGAACATTTGCCTCAGTTATGGAGCCTATAGTCATTCCATGAATTCTGAGGCGTCTTGTGTAATGTGCTGGTTAAACGTTATGAGCCCAGACGAAACCCCATCCACGTGTGAAAAGGACTGTGTTGCCGGGGTGATGTAGTTAAAGGAACAGCAGGTTCGGACAGGTCACAAACGGAAAATAGTGTTTTGGTTTATTGGGGTTTAACGTCCCGAAGCAACTCAGGCTATGAGGGACGCCGTAGTGAAGGGCTCCGGAAATTTCGACCACCTGGGGTTCTTTAACGTGCACCGACATCGCACAGTACACGGGCTTGAAGAATTTCGCCTCCATCGAAATTCAGCCGCCGCGGCCGGGATCGAACCAGCGTCTTTCGGGCCAGCAGCCGAGCGCCGTGGCCGCTGAGCCACCGCGGCAGGGTCGGAAAAATAGTGTTTTCGTCATACAAATCGAGGTTCCTCACCTGCGGGAATGACTTTGTATACTTCGCCCGAAACGTAATTTATATAGACCTCGTATCCACTCCCCACAATAAACCAGAGAGGCGGGAATGATACGGCACGGGGATGATTCACCGCTTGTGGAGTTTCTCTCCTCTACTGAGTTCGTGGTACCATGAGCGATGAGGTTATAGGAGCATTATTTAAAAGGTTATGTTTCCATAGGCACTAAAAAATCTGGAACTTGGTTATGTGTCTGAACAGAATTTCGACAAGAAATTCTACTTTGTGACAAATTGGATGAAGAAGAGGTCGGTGTTAGGCATTGGCCAAGCCGGGCTACTGAAATTATTTCAACTCAATACATTTGGCTGAGCATCGCGCATCCTCCGAGAGAGAAAAAGCCAGCAGGCTGAGCAGAAAATCTAGAAGCTGCTGCAGAAGTGGGGAAACACGGATTACGTGTTCTCTGACACCTTCCTGGACTCCATGGTTCGGTGAAGTTCAAGCTATGATCGCCTGAAAGAGCTTCCGTGCGCAGTACTGACGGTGAAGGTTATTTTCGAAAAGAAGTTTAGAAAATATCGAATTTTGTAATGAAAAATTATATTGCCGATACTCTCACGAAGCGCAGAAAGCAGTTATTCGATAAATTTGCCAAGAGAATAAATTGTCGCTAAATATCTTGATAAGCAATGGTTGCTACTGTAAAGAGTGTCACATTGTCGCCGCACCAACGTCGTGCGCAAATTTAAGTGGAGTAAATAGAGTAAAATTGAAAAAAAAACTGAAATAGAATATCTTTTTGTTCACTATTGTATGTACAGACAGCAAATGCGCATTCGTTCGGCAAACAACCGAAGGTGCGCTACACTTTCTGTTAAATAATATCATCTGTTTCGACTCCTTGTATCCTTACTTTTTTGCACAGTGCAATAACAATTTCTTGTTTTTTATTCGTTTCCTGACACATCTCGAGTATAGAAATGGATTTGGTAGTTACAGGATGATGACCTTGATGGCAAACTGCGAATGAATAGGGTTCATATGGCGTACAGCATCCAGCGAACCATTCCTGTCCTGAGAAGACATTAAAGAGAAAGTAATAGATGTGGGGAAGTTTTTTGAGCGGACATGTAGACAGCGAACTGAGTCGTCGTTCCAAGTTGCTATTCCAGCAATTAAGCATGTGTGCGACTATTTTTGTAATAATGTTTGTGAGCTCATCACTGCGCGCGCTGGAGCATCGCCCCTGGACACGAACAGTTTCGGTTTCGGTTTTCAGCTTTACAAGAATTGTGCTTGTTGTTTTGAAAAAAATAGTTTTCTGTGCCTGAGACCGGGGATTCTTATGAATTGGATGCGATGCGATCATTAACTCAAGTTGTTAGCAAAACTACCGAAACTGTCCATTAAAGAGAGGTTGCGCAGGTGAGGATTCGGTACTGTTAAGGTGTATTTTAATTTCGGACTGGCAGAAGTTAGGTGTCATAAAAATTTGATGAATGTGGTCGAAAACTGAAATTTCCATGGCTAAAAACAAGTGCGGTTAGCCTCGTTCACGTTGTTCATGATATGATTAGCGATAGGGTAATGGCCAAATATTTGCTGAAAGAAACGGACAACCCATCAGAAACACGAAGAACATATTTAGAAATTATGTGCGATTGCCGGTGATAGAAAGAGATCAGACATATTTTACTAATATTAAGGAACACTGACCATGTTCACACCAAGCTTCGAGTCGGGTAAGATATGTTCACAGATATAGACACCAACAATGTTGGAGACTGCTTGGAAAATTAGACAATATTTAGGAAATGTTATGATATTGTAGGTAATATTGGATGGAATATCGATAATTTAAAGTTTAAAAGGAAGGGTGAATAAACTGTACCTTCAAGAAGGCCGGGAATGACCAGAGAACGAGGAGAATAATAATTCTATAATTAACAACTTACCCTCTGTTGGTAAAAAGGTTGCAGAGCCATTACACTATTAAAATATTAGCGTTCAGGCACGATAGCTTTAGTTCTAAGCTTTTATGCGGTATTTTATGGAAACCTTTTTCAAGTTGAAGAAAGTGGGCATTACTAGGAATATTTAGGTCAAAGGTGGAACTTACGTCGTCGGTCTGTTTCTCCAGCAGTATGTACGCGTTGTCCATTTACAACAAATAAAATGGCCTAATTTGTGCAGCAATGTCAGTGCACGTTTAAGTTCCCCAGGGGGCCGAAATTATTCCGGAACCCTACGGCATCTCTTTCTCTCTTTCTTCTTTCACTCCCACCTTCCTCCCTTCCCTTACGGCGCGGTTCAGGTGTCCGCCGAGATATGTGAGACAATTACTGCGCCATTTCCTTTCCTCAAAAGGGAAGGGAAGGGAAAACTTTATTTACAGTAATGGTTTTTCCTGCGGTTTGGGGGCTTCTTCAGAGACGTCTTGGTTCTACCCCCAGGAGCCTTCTCTGTCGAAGTCGTCCGCCTCTAATCAGTGGTCGGTTGCCCTCAGTCCAGGGCTCCGCTGGCCACTGCCGCCCGTTGAGCTCGCTGTACCAGACCTTGTTGGTCTTCGCAGCGGTCGCTGGACAGCAGAGTCTCCCACTGCTCCGCACTCGGGTTTTGTATTTTGGGGACCACGTCTATGTTTTGGCAGGCCCATGTGATGTGGTATAGTGTAGGTTTTTCGTCGCACCAGGGACATTTGTTCGTGTATATCGTAGGGTGCATTTTGTTTAGTATATGTAGGTTTGGGAAAGAGCCTGTTTGTAATTGTCTCCAAGTGACAGCTTCCTCTCTGCTGAGAGATTTGTGCGGTGGGGGATATCGCATTCTTCTGCCTCTATAGTTTTGTAGTATGGCCGAGTATTCCCTGGGTGCTGGCGCGAGTTCCGCGGTCTCGTCGGAAGCTCGGAAAGTAATGTATCCTCGAGCTATCCTGTCGGCCTCTCGGTTCCCTGCAACCCCCGTGTGCCCCCGTACCCACACAATCAGCGCCGATGACTGCTGCGGACGCGTTCCTACAGCATTGCTCTCAAGGCAGGGTCATCCTGTCCAGCATCGGCACTTTCGCTCAGTGTAACGAAGCTCCTGTAAGCGATTGCGATATCAGGTCAGTTTTGTAAAAGCTGCCGTCGAGGCGAATTGGACCTCCAAAACCACCGACGTCACACACATGAACCATGCGGACTGCACAAATACATTGTTTTTGTGCAGTCAACTACGGGTGTGGCACAAGGTTGGCTATTGGGATCATTTGTATTTTTCAAGTTACATATCAAAGATATCGCGTTCATTATTTCTTCCACTGCCAGATTATACGCGGATCAATACGTGGTATATGCCGGCCAGAATACATAGGAACATGCAATCCATCCCACAAGATATTGACTGTACCCCCTTATGGCGTACCGCATGAGAACTGAGCTGAAACGTGGATAAAAGCTACCACGTCACATTTCGGAAAGGGAAGCGCGCCCTGAGTACGAGGTACACGTTGGTAATGAAGTTATCAGGAGAATCACAGAAGTGGAATATCTAGGCGTCCTTTTTCCAGATCTTTCTTTGAATCACCATATGAATATCACCATATAAAGTAGTCAGTTTGCTTACGCTCGTGATACAGACTCTTTATGGCAGTCCTCAAATACTGAATGTGGCGGTGTACCGATCAACGATCAATAGTAAGACCGCGCCAAGAATAAGCATCAAGCTTATGGGTCCCCCATAACTGATGCCTCGTCAATAAAACTATGGTGAAAAGGACCGTATGGCGAGGTTTTGAATTACAACAATATTCTCGAGGAGCTTGTTTCACGCATATGAAAGTGAGCATTGGAATCACACTTGTACAGAAGACGGAAGGTAGACCGGCTAAAACTAATGCATGCTACTGAAAGTAACAAAAATCGTGTAGACAAATCTAAATGCATCAAGAATTTCGAATGCATCTTAAGTAGGAGAGATCACAGTAGTAAAATAAGTGAAAATAAAGTGGCACAAATTTAATAAAAAATCGCTTTCTTTGCGAGAAAGGTATCTGAATGGTAGGCATTACCATCTTGGTGTAGTCACATCTGACGGCGTCCTCTTTGTTCAACTCATCGATAGTTTATAACAGAGTCACTCTTGCGCTGTGCAGTTGCTATGGCTGTTAAAATGCGTTTTGAACAGGAGAATGTTTCGTTTCATAGTCACCGTCTCATCGATATTTTATCTCTTTGCTTGCTCGTATTGTTATGATTATTTTCCCCACTTTCCTGCTGTAAAGCTTCGGCGCTGCAGGATATGCTGTAAATCAAATGCGGTTGCTAAAGTAAATGGGTGAAGTGGTCAGGCTAACAGTTCGCAGCTAAGGCGGAATCAAATTCTTCTGAAACGATGTGGAAACCCTACAAATTAGACAAAAACGTCGATAGAGTCAGTACCTTCCTTGAAACGGGCGCTGAATCGAGCAAACGCGGCCCATGTAAGGAACTAACTGAGGCGCAGTCATTTAGTTTCTGAGCTGCTTTGTCGGACCCTCTTCGCCCTTTCAGCTAAGGTCGTGTGGAAAGGTTTGGTTGGTGGTTTGGGAATGTAACGTCTCAAAGCGACTCAGGCTATGAGGGACGCCGCAGTGAAGGGCTCCGGAAATTTCGACCACCTGGGTTTTTTTTAACCTACGCTGACATCGCACTCTATACAGACCTCTACAATTTCGCCTCCGTCAAAACTCGACCGCCACGGCCAGGATCGAACGCGCTTCTTTAGGTTGAGCAGCCTAGCGCCATAAGTACTGAGCCACCACTTTGGCCCATGTGTGGAAAGGAAGCGCATTGAGTGTCACTGCTACTTTTATCGCTGATATAACCAATCGTGGACGCAGCTGAATAACGAGATTTGCCACATTTCAGGACGCGTACCACGCTTGTGGAAGCTGTCATACTCAACTTCTGCGACCGGAGGTTCTTACAAGCGAAATCACCGCTACGCAGAAAAAAAGACAGACCATAGGAAAAATAAAAGTTGTTTCTAACTTGAAGGCAGACGGATCAGCCTGTTCAAGAATGGTGCGGCTGCTGTTTAGACTGATGTCTGCAGCCACAGTTAGCGGGGTAACAATGGCCTATGTTTGCGGTACGGGAAGAGATAAAGGCAGTCACGCGCAGTGCGTGCTCGTGGGTGTCCTTACATACAGATGAAGGCCATAGAAGCCTTTTTATAGCCTAAAAATTTGGTGCACCAGCTCTTGACGGATGGCCTCTGGCGCTTTAGGAGAAGGGAGAAGAGGACTGAGGCGAACGGGGGTTGTGCATGTAACTGAACGCCACCTTTCTTTGTTTCCCTGTAAGGTCGATCTCCCTCGTGGGTGTGCGCTAGTTCATTTCGCAAGGGCACAAACAATCAAAAACGTTGGCAGCCGGAATAATTGGCAAGCAGTTAGGTGCTGCTTTCCATTAAACTTTGTGGTGCCGAAACCGGCATAAAGGCATTGCAAGAGGGTATAAAGGCATTCCGCTTGTAACCTATGCAATGCACAGATTATTTTTTGCAGTGCCTGTCTTCACTGTTCAAATCCAACGTATCTGCTTCTCTTCCTTGCCTCCAGAATACCGTGCCCGCATTCGAGTAAATTCTTTGCATAGATGTGCATCTCCGGTACTTGTGCCTTTGTGTAAATTGTAAATATTTGAGCTTTCATCGACATTCCCGTCCCCAGCACGCGGTACGTGCCACTCGCGCGATTATTTCTTAAATTATACGCGTGTATCAGGCGCTAAAAGGTAGCGAGGTCTTGGAGGAATGGTGCACGAATTAGGAGGTGGGAAGGTCAAAACCACCTGAACAAATTTTCTGCAACGAGTGTTCTTAATTCGCAAGAACTTTGCTATGAAGCTGACAAGCTATAATTAATCAATTTTAATGAAGCTCCGGAGACCCACGCCCTAAGGTGAAGTTTACATCCCTTAATTAATAATGCAGCCGCGAACAATAGGCTGGGACGTAATGAGAAAACGGGTGAAGGCAAAGGTCATCCCTGGGCTACACGTGAGAGCCTCCAAGGCACACTACTCCACGAACCAGCTTGCTTATCGCAATGTTCTGGTTTTGAACTTTTTTCACCTCCTCTAATTCCACCGCAGGCGTCAAGTGGTGCTGTCGTTTCTCAGGCGATGTGAAGCGAACGCTGTTTCACAAAACGCCCGAAAACTTTTACAATAGCGTCTTCACCTCGGCCCCTCTCCCTGAAGCGTGTTAGCGCGTCTGCCGAGAGTTCAGGCATTAAAACCTTGTAACATCATCCCAGAGGCGTTGTGATGACAGAGTATGTACAGCCTGCTAGTTACTTGACGCTTCAGTACTGCTTGTTACCTTTTGGACTGCCCTACCCGATCCCTCCGGGTGAGTAAAAACAAAGCACGGAAGAACAAAGAGGGAGGCAAGACACGCTGTCTCCGGCAGATCAACGGGCTATAACCACCCACTGCGAGTAAAAATGTTCACAGCAAGAAGCAGTGCTTGGTCAGGATGGACGGCTGGATGGATGGATAATAGCGGCCGCTTTGAAACGTGGTGGTGGCAATTGCCACCATGCTCAGCTTTTCTTTATTTTTGTTCAACTGTGTTTTTAACTCTCATTAAGATTCGCGGCTGAGCAGCGGTTCTGCAGTCGCCGGCGCTGGCCCATGCTCTCCGGCTGTGAATGTAACCTGGCTGTCGTCAGCCTGCGGCCTCGCGCTCCTTCCTTGATGACAAAATGTAACTCGGTTGCTAGCAAGTGCGGCGTGTGGTCTGACGCCTTGGAACGGAAGTGGTACTGAGGCGGGCCGCAGCGCACAGCAAAGCTCGCTCTTCTGTCGTTTCAAGCAAAGGCTTTCAATCTTGTTTAAGCCCTGCTCTTTGCTGGAAAACCAGAGCTTTTAGCTTCAGTACACCGCAGCTGTCACTTAAACAAAGGCGAGAAGATGTGCACTTACGGAGTGTCGGCCGATTAAGAAAGGGGAGATCACGAAAATTCACTGAGTACTCTACTGCGGCTCCTCCTATTCGGTCCTGCCGTTTTATCCTCCTCGAGTAGAGGGAAATGCAGAAAGTTTTGCGGCCCTTTCAAGTGAGCCTTTCGATACCTGTTGGTAAATTCGTAAATTGGTTTTTGAGGAAACGAAATGGCGCAGTATGTGCCTCACATTTCTCGGCGGACACCTGAACCCCGCCGTAAGGAAAGGGAGGGAGGTGGGAGTGAAAGAAGAATTCCATTTTCGTTTTTCCGTCTCGTGGGCACGCGCTACGTGAAGTGCGTAATGCTTTCCAATACTATTTCTTTTTTACATTGGCTTGGGGGTAATTTCTTTTCGAAACAAGCTGAATGAACTACTTCTTCACTCCCAGCAATCTCTCATCTCAGCAATGTGCACGGGCTTTTATTTTTTTCGGGCAATACGATGTCGCAAACCTAACATCTGTGTTCTGGGCTGAATCGAACCTGGCTTTCGGCGTCAGGACTGCCAAAATTTTATTATTGTCCGCTTTCAGACGGTTATCTTAGTGCGTAAAGAAGTGGCGGAAAAAGATTGCCGAAATGGAAAACATAGCAATGCGAGCACCTAAAAGCGCTAGAAACCTTGCTTGATTTCTATTTTAGCCGCATAAAGAGGCAGGACGGAAGCAAAGGAACCAAGGGAAAAAGAGCTGCAAATTTATTACATCTGTTTCCCATCTAATTTTCGCCACACTACAAACGCGCCGAAATGCATTTGTTTGCCATTCGTTTAAGCGACAGGAGTGGTATACTGAAATTAAACGCACGTGGTTAGTTAGCTTGCACCGCGGCTTGTATAATATTCGCGGCGCCTGCCCGAGGAACGCGGAGTGGGAACCGAATGAAAAATAAAATCGGTGGGGCTTAGCTTTGCATCGTGGTGGAGCAGCGCAAAGGACGGGACACAAGAAACAAGGAAGGACGTACACAGGACGTACGCAACTGTCTCCATTTACCACGATGCAACAGCACCAACTAGCCCAGCAACTTGCTCTTCTGAACTTCATATCTTGTTCATCGTGCTCTGTTAACTGTCTCCATTCACCACGATGCAACAGCACCAACTAGCCCAGCAACTTGCTCTTCTGGGCATAGCTTTGGTTAAGCCTGGTAGGCTGCGAAAGCAAAAGCGCAGCGCCTCCTACTGAAGGAACGCATTGCGCCACGTCTACAGGTCACGCGTGGCTACCGGCCGCCGCAGCTCGACGACTGAAAGCGTCTTGAACGCAGTGCGCCGCGTCTACAGGTCACGCGTGGCTACCGGCCGCCGCTGCGCGACGACTGAAAGCGCCTTGAACGCAGTGCGCCGCGTCTACAGGTCACGCGTGGCTACCGGCCGCCGCTGCGCGACGACTGAAAGCGTCTTGAACGCAGTGACCCGCGTCTACAGGTCACGCGTGGCTATCGGCCGCCGCTGCGCGACGACTGAAAGCGCCTTGAACGCAGTGCGCCGCGTCTACAGGTCACGCGTGGCTATCGGCCGCCGCTGCGCGCCGACTGAAAGCGCCTTGAACGCAGTGCGCCGCGTGTACAGGTCACGCGTGGCTACCGGCCGCCGCTGCGCGACGACTGAAAGCGCCTTGAACGCAGTGCGCCGCGTCTACAGGTCACGCGTGGCTACCGGCCGCCGCAGCTCGACGACTGAAAGCGTCTTGAACGCAGTGCGCCGCGTCTACAGGTCACGCGTGGCTACCGGCCGCCGCTGCGCGACGACTGAAAGCGTCTTGAACGCAGTGCGCCGCGTCTACAGGTCACGCGTGGCTACCGGCCACCGCTGCGCGACGACTGAAAGCGTCTTGAACGCAGTGCGTAGCGTCTACAGGTCACGTGTGGCTACCGGCCGCCGCTGCGCGGCGACTCAAAGCTTCTTCGGTAATTTTTTTAATATTTTGTTTTTGATATTGTTGCGACTCAGAGAAAGCAAACATAATTAATCTACAGCTTGTATGACGTCACAGCGGCAGTAGCGCCACAGCTGCGCAGCGCGGCAAACACACACCGTAACTGCAGCCGGGCTCTCTGAAGGAGCGAGTTGGTCTCCCATTATCTACAGCTGGTATGATGTCACAGCGGCAGTAGCGCCACACGTGCGCGGCGCGTCGTAACTGCAGCCGGGCTATCTGAAGGAGCGAGTTGGTCGCCCATGATCACTCCGCTAAAGGTCAAACGTAACTGCGGCCGGGTCACGCGAAGGCTTGAAAGTGCGAGTAGTATTGCTTTCGCAACAAAAATTCAGGGGGGGGGGGCACTTTGCTGAGCTAAAGCACGGTGAGGCGAATGCGTGGGGTTGCTGGTTGTGTCAGTGATGTGTGGTTGCGTGCGATGTTAAGCTTCTCCTGTAAGAGTGGAACGCGACAGCGTCTTTCAACGCTGCCAGGGAGTCCACAGAACGCCATCGCCCGTTCGGCTCTACACCTTGCCCGACGGTAAAATCTTTTTTGAGGAAAAGAAATGTGTCTCTCTCGCATATCTCGGCGGACAACTGAACCTCGCCGTAACTGGAAGGGGGGAAGATGTGAGTGAACGAAGAGACCGTATTCTCTAGACGCGCCTTTGTTCATTCCCTGCCATCGAGCTGGCATAGCGGAGTGGTTAGCGTGCTCGTCTCGCACTCCGGAGACCCTGGTTCGATTACTAACTCGACCAATTTCCTACTCGGTTTTATTTATTTACTATTATTGCGCAATTAGTCATTAATTATCATGCAATTATCATAGAATGCCTTCAACCGCTTCCGATATCATTCGAATGCCATCGATTATAAATATCGATTAGGTAATGATTGCCATATGCCCATGTAAAACACGTAACCGAAACGCGGACACATCTGGCTAGACAGATCTGCCGAGACACGGCTGCTAACGACAGTATGAGGGATTAAAGGATTTCGCCTCAATAGAGAGTTTGTTTCGGAACCTGCTCGCTTCTGCGTGGGCTGTCGCGCGCCACTGGCCTTGTGGACTTGACCCCGCGTTTTACTGTGCGCAGCGCCCCTCCTCAATAACACAGCGCTCTTGAGGCGTCGACCAGGGCCTTCTGGCTCATCAGGTCGGAGGAGCCGAGCAGGGCTGCCTTCCAGTCCTCCCGGGTGGGGTTGGGTTTTGGGGTCAGGTTCGGGGTTGACTTACATGCTCATACCATGTGGAAGATGTCCGAAGACTTCTCCGCACAGTACGGACACTTTCCTGTACATGCAGGATCAAAGTGGTTTAAAACTGCCGGTCACAGCAGTACAGAAAGCTGGGCGAGTTGGTTGTTATCCATTTTTTAACAGCGCGAAAAGACGACGACGTTTACACACAGCGCTCGTGTTGTTGTGTGTGTAAACGTCGTCGTCTTTTCGCGCTGTTAAAAAATGGGTCACAGCAGTGTTTTCATGTAAAGACGGAGGAGTGTGCATTCCTCCGTATTTGTAAGGCCCCTACAGGGCTTGGGATAAATTGCATGGCCGGATTGGTATAACTCAGTAATTTGTCGAAAAGTGAGGGCCGGATTGGGTTCAGGATCCGTTTCGCAAGGGTCTGAAGGCGTTGCCCGGAGAGGGAGCACGCGGGCGGCGACCTCTGCCGTTTCATTGCCATCGAGGCCCATGTGAGCAGGAGCCCATTCGATTTGTTCGCGGCCTAGCTAGCTCTCGCCTGTGATACTGGTCCCAGAGCGCAACAGACTGTTGCTGGCAGCTAAGTGCCTTGCTTTGAAGTTAAATTTTGGCTACCTCTTTCGCTGAGCCGCTTGCATACTAATCTGGCTTGAGTTATACGTGCAAATTAGTGTTCCCTCTAACACTACGTGGATCTTAACTACACACTTTTTGAAAGAAATGCGGGCCTTTGTGTACAACGACTTGGGGAGTAGTGGGAGGTCTTTATTGTAATCGTCAGTATTCATTTTTTACATATTTAAAAGTTGTCAGGTCTTCAAGGCGTAAACAAAATAACACTATCGACTGACCACTCAGTTTATAAAACGTATTATCAATTGCACCATACTGGAATCAGTGTTAGATGTTTCCATGTACTGCCCAATCTTTGCAGAAGTTGGACTGCTTCGAAAGCTTGCAACAGCGGGACAACGTGCTCGAGCATGTGATAGAAAGAATCGAACCTCATTATTTTTTTAAGAGTTCTTTATATTTGGATGTTTTGCGGAAATCTTATACGGTTGAGGAAAGTAAAGCATCACGAAATTCCAGGCGCTCTAAAAATCTTTTTGTCCCACTTTATAGGGGCCCGCCTCCAATCGCTTACGACTAGTATATAATCTGCTGTAAACAAACATGCACCCGAAGTCCAAGAGCCGGGATGAGGCGCTTGCGTAAGAGAGTGCGTAAACTGGCCCTCTGGGCATGTACAAAAACATTTTTCTTTATACTACACAGTGGTATATTGAAAGTTAAACCATGGCTATATAAAAATGGTATTTTCGTGTCTACGATGAACTGTCGCTTTTGTGATGCTCTTGAAAGGATTGAGCATTGTTTCATCCATTGTAAACATGCAATACTCTTCTAGGACATCATGCAACGGACATTGAAAAAAGGAGTTAATTTGATGCCGCATTTTATACGATTTCTCAGTGCACTACCATTTGTTGATGATCCATTAGATGTGTTATCTTTAATTGGATTACACAGCCTGTGGAAAATACGCATGATGGACCGACATTGTGAATCTGTTGTTTCTGCCAAAGACCATTTCTGTAGAATGATTCTTCACCTAAGAGAATTGTATGCCCAGACCGAGTTTGAACCAGAGTGTGACTCACTCTTAGTGCTGTGTTGTTCGTTGCCCTTTTCCTAGTTCTTTGTTGCTTAGATTTGTCTTGTTATGATGTATTCGCTATATGCTCCTAATTGACTCTTTTTCTCGTGCTTGTGTGTTGATGTGCGACTGTTTGTAGATTGTTCATGTACATAAAACATCCCATCATTGTAATATATACCATGCTCAAGAAAAAAACGCGATAACCTAGCGGTCTATCTGTTCGCGCAGCCGCGGGTTCGACTCCAATTCGTGGATACTGATTCATTTTTTTTTCTCTATTTCATGGTTTGACCTCTAACTCAGCTGAAGGTCAAATTTGCACTGTCCGCGATGGAAGCACGAGGTACCGTAGTGAAGCTTCCGCTTTAAAATTCAAAAACCAACTAGTCCGGCAACATACGTCGTTGAAATACTACCTAACGCTTTTCCGTTAGACTTAAGGGGAAGTAAAAATCACCGCCTAGTTTTAGCCTCGTTTTAGCAAGATGGCCATACCGAGAACGACGAGGCCACGCGGTGCTGCTTGCTTTTCAAGCTTCGAGGATTATCGAACAAGCGCCATTGTCGTTCATCTTAATTAAGGGGCTCTGCTGGTTCATTAAGGCTGGAATCCTGGGAGAAAATTCCTCGCCATAGCACGGCCTGTCTTGCTTATCCCGAGGATACAAGAATAGCAGAGCGTGGGTGACTTGAGCAAGGCGCTGGCGGCGTAGAAGCAAAAATGAGCTAATGCAGCACTTTAAAAAAAGGCGTCGGACATACACGCCTTTGCGCATTTCCGATAAATCTGCAAAACAAACTCTTGCTCTTGCTCGTTTCGCAAACTCGAGGCAACAGAACTCAGGTGTGCAGCGAGTGATCAGACTACATGAATGTGACGTAAGCAGGCGATGTGTTGTAAGAAGAAAATGAAACATAGAGGCACTGCGGTTGCGTGGATGGTAGAGCTTTGGTTCGTTAAATCAAGTTCAGTCTTTGTCAAAAGTAACCAGGCTGCATGGGTTGCTTCTCAGTCGTATATTTAAACTACTATCCCAGCCCTCAAGATCTAAATCTCTGTGTGGTAAGGAGAACCCCTGTCCACACCTTCAAAGAACTTTTAGACCTTAAGGAAAGCCGTAAAGGCTCTACTATACAAATGAGAAGCAAACCATGCAGCCTGGTTACTATTGACAAAGACGGTAAATAAAATTTTCAAAGTGGTCTCTGAAAACCTCTTCACCGACGAGACAGTCGTCTTCCCCCACACTTCTTCCACGCTGGTTTTAGGTGCCCGCTCAGGCTTAATAAAGAAGAACGCTGCTACCATGCAATGATTACATTTACCAAGGCAGTCATACTGGCATCTGCGGTGGTGCGCGGCGCCTCAGGACATTCGTTAGATTTTTAAAGTTAAAGCAATTTTGAATCGAAATCATAGAACCCAAGATGAGCTCGTTTACGGGGGTCGCGAGGAGGCGGATTTGAGCAGGGTTGATGGCGAAAGCTAGGAAGAAACTTGATGGTGAGGAGAACTATGCGTCCTATATACCGTCCTACTGTATGGTCGAGTAATAGGTTTTCCAATAGCATAATTAGAGAGCTGAGCTAAAAAATTCCAAATCAGTGCTTGAACCGCTCGTAGTGATAATCCGGACAAAAAATGCAGCCCTTTGTTGAGTGTATACTGCATACAGTCTTTTGTATATATACTATCGGGGACAAAAGTTGTTTACTACACGCGGCGGGAGCCGGAGCAACGGAAAACTGCGGCATTTTGGCCAAAAAACACGGGAAACATTGAAACGAGCCAAGGGACATGCCTGCTGATAATAAAGGTCATGCACTGGCTGTCCCGATCTCAGATGCCGCCTGTAGATGGCGTTGCAACGCAGTTTTCTGTTGCTCCGGCTCCCGCCGCATGGAGTATACCACTGTTGTCCCCGATAGTACACTGCTTGTAAAAAGTTCAGCCGCTACGGTGGTCTCTTTTTAGCCTTGTAGTGAGGCATTAACGATCCTATGTGGGCTGAAAATGTGTGGGAAGTGAGGATGAGTATCGCCCTGAGTTCGGAGAACCTTCGGCAGCTTTATGGGAGCCGTTAGTGCCCGACTAGAGTACTTGAAATCAGGTCTCATTTTGTAGGTATATTGGGCGCCTTACTGTGTAGGAATATTGAGCGAAGCCTGTGCATTTATCAGAAGCCCGCGATTCACGAGACGAAGGGAAGCTTGAAAGAAATTGATATTTCAATCCGGCTTTGCTGACTACACAAGCAAGCAACTATCAAAGCCCGCTGCTTTTAGTGTGTAAGCATTGTAAGTGTGTCAGCATTATAAGGAAAAAGTGTCCTGTGTCTGGTGCATCGTGTTCTGTGCACTCTGCACCTGACACATTCCACTGTTGGTGCACGGAAAGCTACCTGCCATGCGTATAAGGTCACAAAGTGAAGATATGGACAGGCCCACCTCCACTTGCAGGAGAGGGGCTGGGATATATGAAAGGCTTCCAGCTTCACATCCTTTGTTAGCGATTTGGATGCACTGATGAAAGGAAAATAATGTAGCCATTCTGGACTCAGCTTTGATCAAAGGCTAACCTTGTCCAAGCTGTTCTCTTTCTCTTTCTTAACATTACTCTAGAGCCTTTTTCTTATAGTAACCAGCCAGGTACCTCGTCACTCATTTCGTATTTCGTGGAGTGGTTATACTTGTTAAGTCTTTACTCATTTGCATTTTTCACCCATTTTCTTAGGGAACCGACACTCATAGAAAGCAAGCACCACAAATTCAATTTCGTCTGGACGAAATCGCAGAATTTGCACATAAATTCGCGTAACGGCTTTAAAGCGGCAAGAGTAAACAACGCATAAATCAATGGACTTTTTATTCTACAAGTGAAACACGACACTGTTCATGACTGGCGAATATTTTCTGCGATCATTTTTCCCACGCCACTGTTTTTCTGCTTCTCAAAGCACAATATAACCCATGTTCTATACACCATGGCTATCGAAGAGAACACAAAAACGGCTTATAATGAGCAATGCGTGCAGAGCAAGCAAATTAGGATAATAGACATGCGCTTTACCAGCCGTCTTGGGAGTCCTAAAAACTTGTTTCCCGGCGCTAGGCGAAACTGTTCTGGTATAAAAAAACGCCAAACATAAACACAGTGCCGCCTACGTTTATGCACTTGGGTTCGCGCAGGTATAGCGGGCGCTGTGTCGTCCCCTCAGGAGGGGAACCGTGTCGGCCCTAATTGAGTCAGCCGCTGAAAAGACAGTCCGTGCGCCTCAGTCGGGATGAGCTGTGCACGCTAACGAGCCCGGAGCGTCACCCGCAGCTGCTCAGACGGGAAAAGAGGCGCGCGCTGTGTGTGGACCCCGCCATTGGCTTCGTGCTCGTTTCGCACTGCTTGCATTCACTTCGCCCGGGTCTGCGGTTCGGTAACGAGCTTCCGGACTTCTGTACCTTGCCTCCTTCGCGTGCGCTTCCCCGTCGTACCTGCTGCGTTGTCGTTCTGGGCCACAGTCAAAGCAGGGGGCGTTGTTAGCGTCTGGGACGCTGGAATAGCTCCTGGTAAAAAAAAAAACTGCTTTTGGCGTGAGCAGAGGTTGCCTCGCAAACCCTATATGATGCCTTGTACTGTTCTCGCCTTCATCAAGAAAGTAACGACGAACGCTGAACAGAACAATCTATTTTGATGGCATTGCATTGTATTGTGTGGTATGGTACGGCATCGCACCGTATGGTACTGCATGAGGTTCTTGACGTCACGCAACGACACAAGAGCTATCAGGGAGGCCGTAGTGGAAGGCTGCGCATTGACGTAGTCTCTGTTGATTTCACGTAGCGAAAATCACAACAACGACATTTATAAAAACCAACAGCAACAGGCTCCTGGGCGCATTATATCTATCCTTGCTTAATGTCTATCGTTTTTCATATCTATCGTCCTTGTCTGTTTCGCGCTGCGAAGTCAACATAAGCGGTCTCCAACTTGCCCAAGCGCAAATTCTGATCTAATTTAGTCCGTCTGCGTTTCTTTTACGCGCGCTTATTACCGTCACAGAATTAAGGTCTCGTTATGCAGATAACCCAACGGTGGTGAGCGGAAAAGCAGGTGGCTCACATGCCATCTATAATCACAGGACCGTATGACGTCATCACAGCCTGCCCACCCGTGCAGGTTACAAATTTCCTACCGCACTCCCAGCAAACTTCCCACCGCAGCATGTGGCAGCTAATTTAATGACTGCGAGCGAGAGACAGCCCCACCGATAGCTGCGCTTGAAACAACTACCTGCCTGTGGAGTGGCGCTTCTCTTAACCGCTTCACCACAGCGCCAGGAATGGTATGAGGACTCTCCACAATCTTTGAATGTAAAGTTCCCAGCGCTCCAATCGAGCAATTCGACATAGATTTGCTGTGTTCTTTTGCGATGTCTTGCAATGGCAGACGCTGGATCGTCGTCTGCACCGATAATGTGGCTCTTGACAGTGAAACGGCCACTCCCCGATCGGCTACTGCGTACCTAGTGTCATTTCTGTTTTGAAACATTTTACGCCATGCACCATTGCGAGATGTGATAAGTGACCGAGGCCTTCAGCTGACTGCGGATGTCGTGGAGGGGCCCCTACATCTCTGCACAACTATTTTCCGCCACTTCACGCCTTATAAATCACAAACGAACCTTTTTACAAGGTAACCAGCACGGTTCCGAAGAATTTGACCTGAGATCACAAGAGGATGGACACCGGACTGCGTCTATCACGTACGCTTTCAGCACCAGGCTATCACGCTACACCATGGATCCCACATTGCCTGCTTCTGCCAATCACAACCTCTTCACCGCAAAGACCCTCTGTCTTGCCGAAGAAGCTCGGCGTATCGCGCGCCTGCTGCCTGTAGCTTCGCAGGAACGCCCCAAAGCACGCTGCGATGAGCACCGTCGCCACGTTATCTACGCTCCGGGCGAGGTGATCTTGAGACCGCTCGAAAGCACGACGCTCCGGGCTTTCGAGACCACTCACGCGGCGCGGACTACACTAAAAACTATTGGCGCACTACAACGGGCCCTACGACGTTGAAGATTGCACATCTAACCACCACTGGTCGCTCTTCAACAAAAAGTGATATCTCTCTCATGCCATACTTGAAGCACAGGCACTCTAGTGAGACCCCATAACTCGCTCCGTGGACTTCAGCTGCCCTGGTTGAAAGTAGAACTGCGGCCAAGACGTTGAAGCTTCCTGTACGTACGAAAGCGGAGGGTCATTGATCTGTGCTAAAAAGCGCCGATAATATTTAAGAGCTTTAAGAGGGTTATCTGCTGAGCATGTTGGTTTTCAGACATAATAATTGATTTTTAGCGCAACGGGGACACAACACAAGAAAGACGACAACACGAGCGCCCGTGTTGTCGTCTTTCCTGCGTTGTGTCCCCGTTGCGCTAAAAATCAATTATTATGCATTTAACAGCAAGATTTCGCCACGGAGCAGCAATTGCAAGAACAGTAATTGCAAGGCTAACCCCGCCAGTAATTAACAACTTCAAGTTGAAAGAGAATCCTGGTTCTCTTTCACACTCGGCCCTCAAGTGATTCGCAGCTAAAACTTGACTTCTGATTGGACTCCTTCAGACCTAAAGGCTTTTCTACTCTTGACGAGATTCAGCTGCACTAAAATGGATATTTGCTATTATATTCTCAACAGCGCTTAAGATGTAAGGAAGCGAAGACTTCCAATTATATACTCTGCTTTAGGAACAGCGACTTCTAAATATACGAGGTCTGTTAGAAAAGTATCCGACCTTTGACAGAAGAAAAAAACTTGCATAACCGGAGCGTTGGAAACCTAGTCACCTTCAAAGTAGTCTCCTTGGGACTTCACACACTTCTCCCAGATGTGCTGCCACTGTTGGAAGTATTCCGAAAAGGCCTCTTTCGGAATGGAGTTTAGCTCAGCTGTCGTTGCAGCCATAATGTCATCTCTTGTCTGAAATCGCGCTCCTTTCAATGGCCTCTTGATTTTGGGAAACAACCAGAAGCCGCAGGGGGCCATATCAGGAGAGTAAGGAGCTGGTTGAACTGCAGGAGTCTGGTTTTTCGCCAGAAAAGTTCGAATCAAGTGCGAAGAAGGTCCAGGAGCATTGTCGTGATGGATACGCCAATTTCCTGTTGACCACAACTCCGGTCTCTCCGGCCGCACAGCATCACATAGGCGACCGAGTGCGAAGTTGTTGTACTGTTGTACTCTTTGGTCATTGTTTGACCCTGGGACGTGCGTACTCGCGGTGTGCCACACAGCGAGAGTCCAAGAAAGCAGTCAGCATCACTTTGACGTTGCTGAGCATTTGGCAGGCCTTCTTTGGTCTTGGGGACGTGGAATACTTCTACTGTGACGACTGGGATTTGGTTTCCGGGTCGTACCCGTACACCCAAGACTCGTCACCAGTGATTATGGTGTTGATGAAGTCGGGGTCACTGTTTGTGGAATCCAGCGTGTCCTGTGAGACTTCAACACGAAGCTGCTTTTGCTCCACCGTGAGCAGCTTCGGCGCGAATTTCGCCGCAACTCTCTTCATGGCCAAATCTTCGGTGATAATGGAATGTGCAGAAAAACTACTGATGTTCACCTTTTCCGCAATTTCTCGGATAGTCACACGACGGTCCCGCATCACCAGAGCGTTCACTTCGGCAATGACCTGGCCATTTCGGTATGCTGATGGCCGTCCGGAGCGTGGCTCGCTCTCCACCGATGTTCGGCCATCTTTAAACCAGTTGTACTATTGCTTAATTTGTGTGCTGCTCTAAGCATCATCACCGAAAACCGTCTGAATATTCCGAATGGTTTCCACTTGGCTGTCGCCCCGTTTCTGGCAAAATTTGATGCATTAGCGCTGCTCCTGTCACACCGCCATTTTGCTTGCACTAAAAAACCGACGAGAGCACTGTGCACTACCTCACTCAAACGCTGCCTCCCAGCGACTGACGCTATCGGCAGGCGGGAAAAAATTCGTGCATGCGCACGACGGTTCAAGGTCTGCTGGTGCAAGCGCGCTTGTTTCATATCCATCAGGTGTTCGCAAAAAAAAAAAAATAAGGTCGGATACTTTTCTAACAGACCTCGTATAATGGCTGCAGGAACGGTTCAAGCCCGTAATCTGCCTTCTGAGATTTTACGTTGAGAATTTTGCCTTCTGAGACGTGAGATTTTTAGGACACTTAGAACAGGTTTAGTGTATTCCTGGGAATGCTTCAATACGTGAGAAGCAATTTTGGAGTGTTTTCCTTTTTGGGTGCTTTATTAATAGACCATTTAGAAGCGACGTTGTACCGGTGGAAGCGATAACGCTTTGCAAGGTCCCTTTGGCCTCTAGTAAAAACGGCCACTCCTGACTGCTTTAATACGTAGGCGCAATGACTGGCCTATAGCTTATGTTGGTCCTGCTTATAAGGAAGGAGACCGGTTGTGTGGGGAACTTCCGTCCCCCATGTCTTAGATCCCCTTGTTGTAAGTTGCCTCAGCATAGTGTCGCTGGCCCTATTCTTAATGTTTTAAAGACTAACGCTCCTTTAAGCTCCTCTCGGCATGGTTTCAAAGAAGGGTTTTGTACGACAACACAATTAGCCCAGGTTATTCAGAGTCTTAGTACCGCTTCTAATAAATCGGCACCGGTAGTCACAATTTTCTTAATATTTAAGGCGTTTGACAAGGTTCGCAGAAGGAAATTGCTTCTCAAGCTAAAATGGTGTTTTTTACCACACATTAAATGGATTGCCGCTTATTTAAAACATTGTTTTAAGTACTGCACTTAAGGATGTTATCAAATACTTCGACAAGGGAAGTGTGGTTGACGAGGAAACAAGGTTATTATGCTTACAACAAGAAAGAAAATGCCGGTGAAGTTTAACTGCTCTCTTATCATCATCATCAGCCTGACTACGCCAACTGTAGGGCAAAAGCCTCACCCATATCTCTGCAATTAATCCTGTCCTTTGTCAGTTGCCGCCAGCGTATCCCCGCAAACTTCTTAATCTCATCCGCCCACTTAACTTGCTGCCGTCCCCTGCTACGTTTGATTTCTCTTGGAATCCACTCCGTTACCCTTAAGGACCAGCGGTTATCTTGCCTGCGCATTACATGCCCTGCCCAAGCACATTTCTTCCTCTTGATTTCAGCTAGGATGTCATTAACGCGCGTTTGTTCCCTCACCCACTCCGCTCGCTTCCGATCTCTTAACGTTACATCTATCATTTTCCTTTCCATAGCTCGCTGCGTTGTCCTTAACTTAAGCTTAACCCGCTTTACTAGCCTCCACGTTTCTGCCCCATAGGTGAGTATCGGTAAGATACAGCTGTAGTATACTTTTCTCTTCAGGGATATTGCTATACTTAACATATTGTTAACTTAGGTGTTCTTGCTAACGACGGTGCTCTCACTGGCCATAGACAACATCCGGCGCTTCAAAAATAGAGTTCTTTTGCAGTCGACGTCTTCTCTCGCGATTTTTGAGTGCCGCTATGCTGCGGTTCGGCCTCCGTTAGTCTCTTTTTCACCAGTTAGTCCCCTGAGTTTGTGCACGGCGTGCATTTGTGGCAAGAGAAATGCCGTGCGCAAATTTAGACACTAACGGGGGATTTTCAGCACTAAAGTTGTCTTTTCTCCCTCCCCCCTGTGACGGTTTTTTTCTTAGAGTGCATGCTGCCAGCTGCATCCCGATTGATGAAGAATCCCCCACCGTATTCTCGTCTGTCTGCTAATCCACAATAGCATGCACAGTACGTGCCGGCCCTTTAGTACTGTATACGCCTCATCTGCTCTCCTAACCTCACAAAGCCCTATGGCATCCCATTTAATACCCGCTAATTCCTCCAACAGCACTGCTAAGCTAGCCTCACTGGATAAGTTTCTAGCCTCAAACGTTGCCAGGTTCCGTTTCTAATTGCGGCCTGTCCGGAGCAAGAGACTTAGCACCGCCGCCTTCGTCAGTTGCTCGGCAGCCACTGAGGGCCGAGGCTTAATTGGTGTAGTCATCTAGGAGCTTGCGTCCAACTACTACTCCACCAGAGTGGCCAAATATAAGGTGCGTTCCAATACTCCCGAGTAGACGTTTACTTAGACGTCTTGCCGGACAGCCGCCGTTTTGAGACGCGTTCCATTTTTCACGAAGCCGTCCAAGACGACTGCTTCGCCGAAGTTAACATCGATGCAGGCTAACTTCCTGTCTGAAGATGGCGGAGCAGTTGGTGCAGTCGGAGCTGATTGAGTCGTGCTCTTGGCGGGCAGTGCAGCCCGGAGACGCACCATCTTTCAAGTGTGAGTCATTCCGTTAAGTTGATTTTTATAAGAACTGGCAGCCGATAAGGCAGTCTTTGTGGACCCACAATTATATGTATGAATCGCGCGAAATCATGTGGGTGAGATCGTCTGCTGAAGCGGTAGCGATGAACGCCCCATTATTACAGCAAAATAAATAAATAAATAAATAAATATTTTTTTTAATGGGAACGACCGGCATCCGTTCACGCGGTGCGACGAAGAGGTGAACGAAATGCTGTGCTGGTTCCGGAGTGACTCTGGGTGAGTGCCTGCCGTGACGCGTCTTCGATCAACGGCCTCCGACCTGCGCTTCGAAGACGCACCTGTACAAAATAAAGCAAAACTAGCAAACTACTAACAGCGCGTTTTTAACTTGTTTCATTAAGAATTTTTAAGAACATAGGAGTGCAACTATTCGCAAATGTTAGTTCAGTTTGTATGCCGCAAGGCGGCGCGTGAAATGCACACGTTCCAATATGCAGACATGTAGACGTTTTCCTAGACGTCACACTAGACGTCTTGTCGGACGACTAGAGAATTGGAACGCACCCATAGTTCCGGTGAGGGTGTGCGTAGTCGGTTCTGGTCACCACATCAGGCCGCACCCCAGGCCTGGCTGTGCTATTCCATCGACATGTGAAGTATTTGTTTTTTTTTTAATCCAGAGGACAATTCTGTGGCACCCGCATTCGAACATCGGTCCTCATAAACGCTAGACGGATGATCTACCTCTACGCCATCGCTGCCACCTGCTGTTACCAACAGCTCTTTTAACAACCGACTTCTTTCTCGGGTTATTTGTTGGAAATACGCAGGTGTTACAGTTAACTTCCACCTTAGTTGTACCGACAGCATTATTCTATGACGTCATCTAAAAAAAAGAAATTTTGCCCTTTTGAGTCATCGCCCGAAAGGAACACCCAGCAACGTAAAGAAATTGACACGTACACCATTAAGTAGGCCGTAACTGGAATGTGCAGATGTTGTATGGGATCCACACACAAAGAAATACATTTCAGAACTGCAGAAAGCACAAAGATGTGCGGCAGTGCATTTTATTTGCAATACATTTCCAAATACTGACACTAGGTCTGCTCTCACGCCAGCCAATCAAATTCGGTTCCTCCACAGAAAACGCCAATTTTTTTAAATAATCTTTCTTCCCTCCCTCTGCAGCGGCAGGAGCAGCCTGACTATACGCACCCCTGGGCAAAGGCGTTTCCCATGTCTCTCTAATTAACCCTGTCCTGTGCCAGGCACGGCTACCCTGTCCCCGCAAACTTCTTAATCTAATCCGCCCACCTAACTTTCTGCTGCCCCCTGCTACGCTTGGACTCTCCTGCAATCCACTCCATTACCCTTAAAGGGGCTAAGGAACACCTTCAGAGGGGAGCTCATCAAGTCGTTCAATCATTTACCTGGCTTGTCACGAAAACCTGCGCCAACTAATAGATTTCTGCAAGCAGCAGAGAACCCAAAATCACGCGCGGAAGTTGGCGAGCCCTTTCCGGCGACATTTAACATGTCCTCATTGCGCTCCGTCGCACTTTTCTGCGTAATTCTCTTCAGAGGTGGCTGTTGGTTAGACTGTTTCAGATGTCTGGCAACTACTATGGCCGCGGATAGTAAACCGCATCGCTCTGGGTGGTCGTGAAGCTCCGGGTCCGGGCCGGTGGAGGAGAGCCGACCTTTCAGCGTGGGGAAAGTGACGAGAGGAGATGGAGATGGAACGGCGCGAAGGCGATCAAAATCCAGTTTTGACTGCAAATAACTCAACTTCTACGAAGCAGATCTAACTAAATATTGCTGGAGGATATTCGTGAAGCACCGTCCGGGAAGCAGCGTCCAGCATCCCAGGCATACCGCTACTCTATTAAAGTCTCTTTAACGGCAATCTGTTATCATAATTGCTTTCGCATTACATGACCTGCGCAAGCCCATTTCTTCCTCAGATTTCGTCTAGGATCTCATTCACCCGCGTTTCTTCCCTCACCCACTCTGCCCATTTCCGATCTCTTAACGTTACACCTATCATTTTCCTTTCCGTAGCTCGCTGCGTAGTCCTTAAGCTGAACCCTTTTGTTAGCCACCATGTTTCTGCCCCATAGGTGAGTACCGGTAAGATACAGCTGTTGTGTACATTTCTCTTGGGGGATATTGGTGAACTGCCATTCATGATCTGAGAGAACCTGCCATATGCTCTAGTTATTTCACTCTCTTCTAGTTCTAGTTATTCTAGCTCTATTCTAGTTATTCTAGTTCTAGTTATTCTAGTTGTAGTTCTACTTCTATTCTTCTAGTTATTTCACTCTCATTATCCGGATCCGTTGTCCTACTTCACGAGAACCTTACGTCATGCCCTCGGTAACTCCCAAAACCGCTACAAGCACAAATACACCTCGGTCCGCTACTTCGTGCGATCGAACCAAACCAATGAAAATATTCATGAACGCTTGAGACCGGATTCAATTCGCTTCGGACAGTTTTGAACCTGCACTTTTTGATTCGAGTAGAAGGACAGTAGATTTGAAGCTGAAAATTCCGAATATTCGCCCACTTCTGGAGAATAGCAACAAAAATCCACGGGGCACTTTGTTGACCTAAAGTGCGGTGAGGCGAAAGCCTTAAGCACAGTATTGCTGCTTGTGTCACTGATGTGTGGTTAAGATGTTAAGCTTCGCCTCTAAGAGTGGAACACGACAGCATCTTGCAACGCTGCCAGGGAGTCCCCAGAACGCCATCGCCCGTTAGGTTCTACGCCTTGCTCGTCGTTAAATTGGTTTTTGAGGAAAGGAAATGTATCTGTCTCGCATACCTCGGTGGACAAATGAACCTTGCCATAACGGGCAGGGAGGAAGATGGGAGTGAACGAAGACACCACATTCACTAGACGCGCCTTTGTTCATTCCAAACCATCGAGCTGGCATGGCGGAGTGGTAGCATGGTCGTCTCGCACTCCGAACTCGACCAATTTCCTACTCGGTTTTATTTATTTATCTGGCCAGATTAGAAAGGTTAATTAGGCTGATTGGGTCAATTAAGCAATTAACTAAACCCATTCCCACTTATTTGAGCATCACTATATGATCCCTTTAATTGGTTGCATGGTTACTAGCCAAAGTACAATTGGCCCCGTTTGAAATGCGCGCACCGTGACGTCACGACCGTTTCGACCAACTGAAAAGCGTAACATTTCTGTCGACAACTTCTGCTTACAACGATGAGGCATTTAAGGCTTCCGCCTTAAAACAGGACCTCATGTAAGTGTCAAATGGGGTGGCGCAGTGCTACTGCGGAGATTTGTTCTGATTGCTGAGAAAGCCTTACATTTTCGCTTCACCCATGCTTTAAATTGCACTCATTGCTCTTGCTTCAATAAAACTTCGGTTGGGCCGAATTGTTACATGTTGTTGTGAAGGTATAGGTTGCGCAAACACGGGACGAACCACACAGAAAAGACACAGAGACACACACAAGCATTGTACACTTTTCTTTTGAAGGATATTATCAAACGGCCATTCATGATCTGAGAGAACCTGCCATATGCTCTCCACCCCATTCTTATTATTCGGGTTATTTCGCTCTTATTATCCGGATCTGAGGTCGGTACGTCACGAGAACCGTACGTCACCCTCTCGGTAACTCCCAAAACCCTCTACAAGATGCGACCGAGTATCGGTCGCATCTTGAAAACAGGCGGTGGAGAGGGATTGAAAGAGGCAGTTGATAATGTCAATTTCAAACAATTTTGCAACGCCGTCAAATATGTGTGCAAGATCGTCGATATACACGTTTGCTAGCCCCGCCACACTCAGCGATATTGACCGCTGTGCTGGAAATGCTCTCCAAGGTGCTCGACCTGCATCACTTCGAAACAGCACGGCATGCTAGCGCTGCTTTCTTTGAGCAGACTGCTCTTGCCTCCTGCACCGCCGCTCACCTGCCCCGCTCGTCACTTCTCAACCGCTTCACAGATGGCGCAACCTCACGGAGCCCGCAAAGGGAGCCAACCACAAACACACCAAGTGCACGTGGGAGCCAGCAGCGGAGGCCTTCCTCCTCCTCTTTCTACTCCTCTTCCTTCTCCTCCTCCTCCGTGCGCTAGTAGTAGTGCCGACGTCAGCACGCCGGGCGCCGGGCGCACCGCAGCGCCCCCAGCCCCGATCACCCTCGGCGCTCCGACGCCGCCAATCGCCACTGCATGTTGGTGCCCCGGCGCCAGGATGTTCCGGCTGTACGGACTCTGGTCGAAGTGAACTTTCTCGTAATGCGCGCCGGCTTCTCGTAGGCGGTGTTGGAGGCATCGGCTTCGCTATAATTTATGCTCTCAATTCTGCACTCAGCAAGTCCGACGAAAGAGATTGTGCGGTGTTGTCCCCACGGCGCGTGCATGGAACGACATGCGGATGTCGCCGTTCGCACGTGCGGAAGAGTGCAGTGCAACGCCGCCGGGTCGCTCTCCCCTCCACGTGTACGAAGACGGATTTCATCATCTGTGTATTGT
This sequence comes from Amblyomma mixtum, assembly GCF_055824585.1. Lineage (NCBI taxonomy): Eukaryota > Metazoa > Arthropoda > Arachnida > Ixodida > Ixodidae > Amblyomma > Amblyomma mixtum. Next base: position 100,369,427 of record NC_143012.1, on the reverse strand, counting down.
GAATAATAACCGCCGGCAGTTGAGTGTCTGAAGACGGAAGTGTTGCTCCGAAATCCTGGGGTACGCGGGCGTGTCATTACCGATCATAGCTTGAATGCGCTTTGCAATTGACTTTCTGAACTGGGTTTCCAGTCGTCAGCTGAGCGGGAACAGGATATTATCAAACAGGGTAGGAACTTAGTGCAGGATGTCTAAAGCTGAAATTTGAATTTCAGCACTTAGAGGCTGTTGTATTCGCATGGAGGATGAAATACTGTTGTCCTGGACGCAAGGTTTACCGTCTTCAATGATCTCGACTGATATTCATAAACGATTGCAACCAGCGACTGAGTGAACAGTTCGTTAGCGGGCGGTTTATCAGCATGGGATGCGGAGGCTGGATCGGGGCAGGAACGGAATCTGCCGTCCTCCACAGCTACCTGGAGACGTCGGACGACACTTCGTCAACGGTTCCGACGGCTCCGACGAGGAGTACAATTCATGCTGACGCATCTTTGTTCAGGGGTAGTCGCGACCGCTCAGCGGAGGGCGTCGGTGTCGTGCGAGCTCTAGTCAACTCTGTCAACCTGGTGTGTGCTTCTGCAGTGTCGTGGACCCGTGTTTACTGGAAACGTGCCCTGACGAAGGGAGGTGACGCAGAAGCGACGACTTCGTTGCAGCACAACCAGCATCTTCAGCAACGGGAGGACAACCGGCGTGGTTCAGATGGCAGCTGTACATTAGGCGGTCTCGACGGGTCTGTGCGCAGGCATTGGTGTTGGAGTGGTAAGGCCTGGCTGCCCGCGGTATGCGCCGGTTTTGTGTCTGTGCTATTCTACCTGAATTCACTCGACGGCGACTTTGTGCACGACGACATGGTGGCGGTGGTGGGAAACCCTGACGTCACCGGTGAAAGTCGGCCGCAGTCGAAAGAACCTTCTTCGCTCTGGATGAATGACTTTTGGGGAAGGCCAATGACCGACGCTCGTAGCCACAAGTCGTACAGACCTCTCACTGTGCTCACTTTCAGGTGAGGTGATGTCTTGTTGCATATGTAATTAATGGTGCGTTTAATTATTCCAGTCTCGTGCTCCTCATAGCAGCTTACTGAGTTTCCCAGGGGTTTCTGGGTAGCAGGAGGCTCCTGAAATGCTTGTAACAGGCTCCGAAAATGCTTGAAGCAACAAGGTGGCGGCTAGATTACCCAAAACGTATACACTTGAAAACGAGATCGTGCTCTTAACTTACAAGATGAAGTGCCCGTGACAGCGATACGGGCGTCGGCTAGCGTCTTAGTTTCGACGTCAGTGTCTCCTGAAGTAGATGAAGCAAAGTATAGACCTGCGATAAATTGCATTCATAGGGACTTCGCAAAAGTTGCGAATGTTGGGGGCATGTGAACATCTTGTAAGGTGTTATTTCTCATAGCATAGCTAGCGCTTGTATAAATGACGTGGCTTCACTTCACCAGTTTCATTTCATCATGAAGTGAAACTTATGTTTCAGACGAATGTTCGTGCTTTAACAAAACTTCGTGCTGGGCTAGTTGGTAGGATATTGCTGAAACTTGGTTCAGCGCAAAAGACGAACACAGAGAAAGGAAACGACACACACGGAGCGCTACTAACAATTTATTTATTCATGGATGCAAGAAACACATTTATAGTCGTTCACACACATGCGCACATTCGGGCGGCTCCAGGCTACTTTAGCAGTTTTACATGGCTCACACTTACCTAAGCTCACCTGGTGTCTCTGAAAAAAGCGCGGGTGACAAGATAAGGTAGGTAACTCTGAACCCGCGGCTTTTTCACACACATTTGGTGAGCTTAGATACGTGTGAGTCATGTAAAACTGTTAAAGTAGCCTGGAGCCGTCCGAATGTGCGCATGTGTGTGAACGACCACAAATGTGTTTCTTGCATCCATGAATAAATCAGTTGTTAGTAGGCTCCGTGGGTGTCGTTTCCTTTCTCTGTGTTCATCTTTTGCGCTGAACCAAGTTTGTACTTTCTCAAGTAAAAGAAGGGTGGGCATACCTTCGATAAGGTAACTTAAAAGGCCTTTATTTAAAGCTTCTCGTGGCCATTTCGACGCAGCCGTAGTGTGCGCATTCTCCACTTCACCTCCGAATTCAGCAACACTTTGACAGAACGAAAGTATATACACGGTGGAGCTGTTTTCAGAGCCGCCGCGTTTGCGCTGCACAAGCTGATAGTTAGCCAGACGTTACGGCGCTTGCTGTAAATGCGAAGGTTCCCGGGAAAAGCGTAATTGTTGCTCACCGGAGGAATGCAGGAGCCAGGCGGTGGGCAGGATGTGCATCCGACAGGTGGAATCACGTGACCACAACGTTCACACAGCCTGTACGTACAGCGCCTTACTCTAGCTTTACTAATGTGAATCGAAGGTTTTCGGCAATTTTTGCAGTCCACACAGCCGAGGGTTACCGATGGGAGCGTGACGGAACCAGGGGCCCAGTGATGGGCATCAGGCACTGCGCTGTCGGTAGCGCATTTCTTCTACCATTGAGTTGCCTCTTTACCTTCGCTGTAATGACCATTCTGATTTTCACTCTGCGTTTAAAGCTGCCATTTGACACCAAAATTGGGAGCCCAGTACTGGGTCTTGAGAAGCAGGCTTGCTTGTACATCTGCACTCGATATTGCCTAGTCACAGTATAAAGAAGTGCTTGCGTATGACATAATTCTGTCACGCCAGTTTTAGTTTTATTGAAAGAACGAAAGTGCTTTCGCTTATTAACGGTACCCACACTGGACGGCGTAGCTCGTACAAAATTAAAACAATGATGCTTTTTCTACACAGCCGCCGCGGTGGCCCAGTGGTTATGGTGCTTGGCTGCTGACCCGAAAGACGCGGGTTCGATCCCGGCCGCGGCGGCTAGAATTTCTTTGGAGGAGAAATTCTAGAGGCCCGTGTACTGTGCGATGTCAGTGCACGTTAAAGAACCCCAGGTGGTCGATATTTCCGGAGCCCTCCACTACGGCGTCTCTCATAACCTTAGTCGCTTTGGGACGTTAAACCACTATAAACCAAACAAAACCAAACCAAGCTTTTTCTACACGAGCACACGTGACCCAACAGTCCTGCTGGGCTGTCGAAACACACTATTAGGGCGTCTATCAAAATATTTATATCCTTGTAATTTAGGTGACTTTTCCGCTTTAAATATGTATCCTCTGTGTAAATTGATCGGAGCCGGCTTTTATTGCCAGCAGAATTCCTAACTGATATTCAAATATATGATTTAATAAAAGAACAGAATATCAAGCAGCCGTGCTGTGATTTTCGAAACACGGTAAGGCTTTAATGCTCTTCACTCGATAGAAGGCAGGAGGAGAAATTTTGTTGTCTATTATATTTACCCACAAGGGGCGCATCGATGCCGCCCAAGTGATCACCATAGATGTCAAAGTTCTCAAATCTTACCCGCCGCTGTCTTTGTGACCTCTTCCTCCGAGATCGATAAGCCGATCTGAAATCAGCTCCGCGAAAGCGTTCTTCGCGTGACCCTCCGCGACGTCGAGAAACGAACGGACTTGATGCCCTCAATCCTTTTTTTACTTCACCCATGATGATACCAAGTGACACCAACTCCGGTTTTACGGGTGACCGCGTACAAATCTTTCTCCGTGGTTTTGATGTTCGTTTCGAGCTGCTTCTTTGGCTCCTCATCTTTCAACTAACGCTGCACGAACATGCAAAAAGAAAGGCTACACAGGCCGTAGTACATTATTTTGTTCCCACTATAGTAACAGTACAATTTTACTATCTATAATACCGTTTTTCAAAGAGGACCATTAAAATACTAACCAGGCAAGAGCAAATTATTTTAAGCACTTTTCTAGAGCGCTTTCTATGCATCGTTTACGGAAGCATGCGTAAACAACACCCTGGCAACCACTGAAAGTGCATTTCCGCAACCAATGCTCTAATGTTATCATTGCCACTGGTCGTAAGGCGGAAAGACACGTGAATGCGATACAATGGCGAGGATAATAGAGACTTCGTCGCCTCAGTGTAGCCCAAGCAGTGTTTGGCCAACGTGTATGCTATGGAAGTAGTACAGATCAATTTCGTGTATGAACTTTTTGGGTAAATGTTTATTGTCTATTTTTTTTGAAACACACGCTTTTGCCATGTATTCGGTCTCCTGGGTCTAGTCAAGGTCATAGCTTTTAGCTCAGGTAACCTTTCCAGTTTCTGCAAATATAAAATATGTATGTATGTAAAAATCTATTCTAGGAAGAACTGTTAATAATAGGTAGCAGGCCGTTCCGGGGTTCTCTGTCCTCCACAGTCCGTCTTTTTCTCATTGAGTATTTCTTTGATAATGCAGTTTTATGCATCTTTTGTAGGTCGCCCGCTTAATCCGCACACTGCGTTCTCCCAATAAGCAGCGTCAATGGCTACCACATTTTATTCACTTTATGTTGTGTGTGCGATGTTAGTGCACGTAAAAGAACCCGACGTGGTCGAAATTTCCGGAGCCCTTCACTACTGCGTCCCTCATAGCCTGAGTTGCTTCGGGACGTTAAACCCCAATAAACCAAGAAAACTTTTATGTTGTGTGAGGGATGATGGGGAGTTCTGTTCGATATTGTGTCACAGCGATCGTTAGGATGGCTTATGCGGCGGAGAACACGGTACTAAGCCCTGCGTCACGTGCTCGTGTTTACGGAAGCCTTCCCATCCTCATCGTCGCTGTCGCGGGGGCGTGGTAGCCTGCGCCACGTTCCGGTGGCGCCATCACATTTCTTCCGCACTGCTGAGCGTCGCAGGTGAATTGCTCGCGTGTGAACTTTTGTGCCCTGCTTCTCCAACTCGCTGATTGGTCCATCGCGTGTCGCTGCGTTAGCAGCCTCCAGTGGAGACAGCAGCATGTTTCGGGGAAAAAATAAAGTTTCCTAGGAAGCACCCCGGACCGGAACGCGTATAATGCTTAACGAAAAATACTAAAAATGTATCTTAGAAGGGTCAGGGCTCGGGCTAGTGGGTAGTCAACATGAGGACCCATAGCGCACAAAATTGAAGGGACACAACACTAGCGCTAAACTTCCACTGAACGATCTTTATTTGGCGCGGACAACCTTAGAAAGATCACGTAAGGTACAGGTATAGACGACTAGCAACGATTATCTTGTCAAGTTCATGATGTGTCAAGTTCGTGGAGTGGTCAGTTTCAAGAAAAAATACTGATCAAAAAACGAGGGAGATAATTGAAGCTGAAGGGATGGAAAAAGAGGGATTGGAAAATTGTGTTAGTGATCCTTCGGTGTCATTATCAAGGAAATACTTAGCTTTCTTAGATTCAAGGCAGCGGGCGATAGTGTGAAACGTGCTGACTGATTGGTGGCTTGCATTGTGTTTTTTCTCCTTCCTGACACGTCATGAACTTGAAAAGATAATCGTTGTTAGTCACCTATACCTGTACCTTGCGTGACCTTTATAAGGCTGTCCGCGCCAAATGATGATAATTCAGTGGAAGTTTAGCGCTTGTGTTGTGTCCCTTCAATTTTGTGCGCTATGGATCCACATAAAAATGTATGGTGGTTTCTCTAACCGCCGTATATTTTGAATTAGCATTTTGAACAGAAGCTGTTGAAAGTCGCGACCGCCTTTCAACCTGCTGTAATAATGTGTATGCTGTTCTTTTATTTCAATGCGCAAACATATGGCTGTGACTGGGAAATACTCGTGTTCTTTCTGTTTTCAAACTCTACCTTGTCCTGCGCCACCTGTGGTGAGGAGAGAGAAGGAAAACCCCTTAAATGAAAAAGCAGAGAATTTAGCCGGTGTTTAAATTCGCTGGCATGCTACTCTGCGTGGGGGAGGGAATTTGGAAGATAAAGACGGAAGGAGAGTGGGGCGGAAAAGGTAAAATAAAAGAAAAAGGGCAGAAGACAAAATGCAGCCATGAAATGCGGACTAACGTTCGTCGGCGAGAAGTTATGTAGCACATGAAATGATGAAGTATGTAGCACATGAAATGATGAACCCTCTAGGCGGGTTAACAAAGTTCACTGCGTCAAGAATGCATGAGGGTAACAAGCAAGGTGAAATCAGAGCTTGTCAAGATTTCCGACGTCCTTTAAATACGCAAACGAAAAGTTTATTGCGATGTTCATAGTACGTACGCTCGTCAGCATATGCTGGGCGCCCAGGCAGGCTATGTTCCACAGTTTCGATCGAGCCGCAGTTCTAACGAAGCGGACTGTTTACTTGACCGAAACGGTATCGCAAGCCGCTTGTTAATGCGGCGTTCAGGCGAAGTCGGTGATAAAGTGTTTCCAGATGGCGAGGAATTCCGGGTGAGAGTCTTGGTGGCCTTTGTTGGTGGCCTTGAAGCGGCCACCAACAAAGATACGGGCCGCGGCAGATGAAGCGGCCCGTAAAGGCCATGTTGGTGGCCTTTACGGGCCGCTTCATCTGCTTTTTCGTTGGCCAGAATGCCAGAGTGTCCTGGCATCCACTGAAATGGTATGCAGGGGCCTGCGTCAATGGCCAAATGATGTCGATACCTGATATCAAGGGAAATGGATTGATGATTGGTGTTCTTCAGCAGGTTGGGCAGGATCTGCAGAGATGCTTTGGAGTCGGTAAAGATAACCCATCGGCCGGGGATTTGGCGCAGGATATAGGAAACAGCTTCCTTAATGCTGTGAAGTTCAGCTGTCGTAGGTGTTTTCCGCTGCAGTCGGTAATAAAGGACATGGCTTGCTGAATGCGCATAAAGGCCACAGGAAGAAGTTTCTTGGGTAGTTGAACCGTCGATGAAAATGTGGGTATGCTGCATATATTAATCGGTTAAGAAAGCGAGAGTGACTTGTAGAAACGCTGCTGGTGGCATGCGGCTATTTGCATGTACACCTGGAACAAACTTCTTTACGTTTAGAGACGACAGTGTACAAGGGAGAAAGGTCGGATGTAGCAGCCGGGGAAGAAGCACTTCCTACATCGTGTTCACCTAAATCACTGAGCTGAGCAACTCCTGCCCCTCCCTACCATTAATCTCTGATGGCAGGGCTGATAAGTGCCCAGAATCTTCCTTCAACCCTTCTCCTATCAATACTGTGAATGTACAGAGGTAGAGTAAAAAAAAGGTAACTACGAAAATAAATCTGGTAAAATAGAGACGGTGCTTGTTTACTTTTTTTGCCATCAGTATTTTGCCATGTTATATCAGAATAAATTTCATTTCATTTCATTTATTTTACCCTCAAGGGCCGAGGGCATGGAAGAGGGGAATGGTTGCATACAGTGGTTAATAACAGGGCATTTCATTTCTAATTATACAATGGCAGCTAAACCGGAACAAAAACGCTGATGGTCGATGATGGAGGCTGTACTTCCGGGGAGGTGGTTCCAGTCCTTTGCTGTTCGTGGAAGGAAAGATACAGCTGCGCATTTTGTTTTAAAGAATGCAATGGCGAAAAGAATGCTTAATACATTCCTCTACCGAGCAATCGCTCTGCCGGATGGTACTTCTTTCAAGAGCTTACTTAGCATGAGATGGCAGCTTGTTGGATTCACAAGCCGTCGGTGCTCAGAAAAATTGTGGACGTCGCGATTGATTAGCTTGGACGACTTGGGAGCTGACAAACAAACAGTCGGATGTTTCGTGAATCATTTTAAAAGGCATGCAGCGGCATGCGCATTTCCAACTGAATGCTTTTGGGCGTCTAGCTAGTCCTCCGGAACATGTTTGCTCAGGCGCTGCACGAGATTACCTGTGCCCTCCTTGCGCTAGATGTGTGGAGTTTCTCGGTGTCATTCTCTAAGTGCAGTGTTTTCATGTTCCTTCTTATTTGAACACAACAGCATGGATTATTTCCTGCAGTAGCACTGCATAACGTAGAAGTAGAACAATGAACTAAACCTAGAAAACTTGAAGAACGTTTATTTTTTTTTTGCAAACTTTCTTCTCAGTTGTTTTGCCTAAATGAGCGGTTAACCTCAACTTCAAATGCGGAATACTAGGCGCCAGTAACAGAACACGCACATAAAACAGAGTTGAGTCGCTAGGTTGGTGCCGTGCATGCTACGAGCATATAAAATTGAAAGGAAAAGCAGGCAACCATTAAAGGGGCCAGAAATGCAGGCCCTGGGGAAGAAGCTTGTTTTTAATGGTCTACCATGCGAATGATGGACGACCGCCAGCCTACCTGCAGGCCTGGTAATACGGGGATAGCTTGGCTTGCAGCGCATGATGCCGTACTCCAACTTGGCGCGTTATTGGCTGACACATACGCCGTCGTCATATTTTCTTCAACCGAGCGCGGGGTCAACCTTTGCCGGAAGACGTTCTTCTCTACGCACCTTGCACCGACCAGTTAGGGAAATGAAGTTCAGCTTCAGAACACTCCCATACTTTCCGAGCCTCGTAGGAGCGAAGGTTTGGCAGTGACAGGGGCGATATCTGGTCATTCCACCGCTTCCCGGCTTCTTTACAGCGTTTACTTCAAGGCCGGCCAAGCCTACATTGTGAACAATACCGCCTGGCCACACTGATGAGATATCGCAATGTCCGGCCGAAGTGTGGAGCGAGTAGAAGGTAGATGTTTTGGCTTAGATGGGATACCAATCTAGCCTGCTATTATTATAAGTGGTCCTTTTAATAATATAACAATCGAAGCAAAAGGTGTTGCTAGCCGCGACATCTACCATCGAAACCGGAAGCACCTTAGGTGCGGCTAGCGCGAATAAAATTAGAGGGAGCGGGCTTGAAGGGGAAAGAAAGATTAGAGCCAGCCTACGCGTAGAATATACGGCACGGAGCCCCCGCAGTCAGAAGAATCCATGAACTACACTGTACTAGAAGAGACAGTTTAGCGCGCGGAAGAGACTGCCCATGGGACGCCGAGTGGCGAACGAATCGGCGGCGCCGCAGTCGCCTACTGTATAATATTTTACAGTGGCCTTGCTGAGTTCGTCTGCTTGCTGTGTGCCGCTTGATAAGTGCATAAAACAACAGAAAATTTCCCTTACAAGGCCAGTACTGGGACAGGGTTTAGGACAAAAATGTGACCACTGAAACGCCTCAGTAATCCATCCGTTTCTGGCGGCACAGCCATCGGACTCTCCAGAAAGCGGGCCGAAAATGGCGGCGCCGGTGAGGACACGCGGAGACTGTTTGGAGGCTGTTTGTACTAGTTTACTGTAGCTGATGCCGACACGGTGCTCCACTTTGTGCGTCTAAAATGGAAATTCTTCAAAGAGGGAGTTCTGTGGCTTCATGCCGAACACAGCCAGCAAGCTATCAATGACATTGTGTAGTAAGACGGGGCTAAAGAGGACGGGTAAAAGCGGGTGCGGCGTGCATGCGTGCCCCGTAGACCTTCTCCTAACAGCGAAGAAACTAGTCTCGCCTCTAGTGAAGTTTGGCCATGTAATTCCTTCCTCGCTTTCAGGCAGAACTGCATTAGGCGATAAGAAGCTTCCGTAATCTACTTGTGATGCGTCGCAGTGCTCACTAATTGCCCTCTATTTTCCGTATCATCACCATCATCATCTTCGTCGTCGTCATCATCAGATCAGCTGCATCCAATGCATCAATCCCGTTAACCTACAACCAACCCTGGCCTGTATTTCATAGATGACAAAGCGGCCGTTCCGTATACTATTTTAAGCGGCATAGCAGACCTCACTTCTAAACGAAAAACACGGAATACCCACAGTACTGAAGCGTAGGAAATACCTCGAGCACGCACTAACTATGGTTACCAGATGCTACGTAATATGCTCCCGTCGCTTCTAAACAAACGAGTTGTTTCATATCCACAGTACTGTTTTTTTTTCTTTTTTGTAAAGATATCATAGCCACAATACTTGCACTTTCTACCTTTTTCTGCATTGCACCGTACATTGTATACGTCATTAAACACTCTCCTCATATTGTAATTGCCTTCGCTTATCGCTTGATTTTGGACCAGATCCGGCCATGTCTGATGCATTGTGTTTGTATCCTAGTTTTGTTCCCAATGCCATATTCTTAGGGGCCGTGAACCCCGTCAAGCCCAGTTAGAGGCTTTTTGTACACGGTCCCCAGCATCTGTAATGTTGATGTTGGAATAAAATGATGATGATGATGATCTGGGGGAAAACGTTTGCGGTTTAGCTATAGCTTACCAGTTTCACAGTGGATTAGCTGCGGAAATCTTCCATAGCTGGGGCCGTGGACCCCGTCAAACCCAGCTAGAGGCTTTTTGTTCATGATCCTCAGCATCTGTAATGCTTACGTTGGAATAAAATGATGATGATGATGATGATGATGATCTGGGGGAAAACGTTTGCTGTTCAGCCATAGCTTACCAGTTTCACACTGGATTAGTTCCGGAAATGTTCTTTAGCTGTGAGTAAGTGCGCGTCGCTCTTTCTGGCCAGGGCAGGTGGCTGTGAGCGCGATCTCTCGCTCTGCCGCCCCGCGTTGAGCGTGCTTCCTTAACGAGGCTTCTGTCTCGACGCGCTAATCCCTTCGAGCATTCGCGGCGCCGTAGTGTCTCCTGCGGTCGTTGCAGGAGACGCACGTACTGCGACAGACCGGTAATGCGGCAATCTTCCGCGCTTCCAGGCGGACTGCAGCGAGCAATCAGGGAAGAGCGGTGGCGTCGGGCGTGGCGGGCGGTACGGACGAGCAACCGGGCATCGATCTGCCGATCGCTGCTGTTCCACGTCTCCACTGCTGTGAAGATAGCGTGGAACTAAAAGACACAACATTAGCTCGGCTCTAAGGTCGGGCTGAAAAACAAGTTAGCAAGGAACAAAATAGAAAAGACAAAAACAAACTGAAAGCCATATGAGAGAGTGCCACCGCAGAGGAGCGTCTGGAGCCCAACTTGCTGGCGCCTCGACTGAACTAGTGCTGCTGGGGCGCGTCCTATGCGGACACAACAGCTTGCGTGGCTGAATCCCGGTTTGACTCCTTACGGTTGACAGCATCTAATCCACAAAAACCGCACGAGTGAATACCGTTTCCTTCTAGTTTCATAGTGTCATTTACCTGTTCTTCAACTGGACATTTTTTCGTGGTATAGTAATCATTAGGGTCAGTTAACTGACGGGACACTGGCCTGTCCGGAGTCCGCCGGAGTCCACACCGGCCTGTCATGGGGTTCGCGTAAGCTGGTAGGGACGGATGGTGGTTTGGTAAATGCGTTCACGCAAGAGACGGGTGAGCAGCAAGCCGCGATTAGAGGTGCTCGGTCTAGCTGCCGGACCTCCTCATTTCTTCCCGTGGCTTCCCCATTTTCGAGCGACCTCTGTTAGTTCCTGTATCCAGGGATCGTGGCGTGCTCGGGGTATCTTCTGCGGATCGTGTGGCGAAGTGCGACTAACAAGGATAGAGATGGCTAACATGTGGCGACGCCACGGAGAAGGGCAAAGAAAACGCAGTGCAGGCCTATCACAACGACAGAAGAATTGAGATCTTAGCAGGTGGGCATTACATGTATCATAGTTAGCAAAGGATAACACTTGTAAACACATTTCTATGTTGAAACATAGTTCTAATACATATAAACGTTCAATATGAAAAATAAAAACGAATCATTTTTTTGAAAATGTCCTTATTCTGTTAAGGACAGGAGCTGAGTATGCTCAATTTTAAATTTTTTTTAAAGCAAAAATTGCTTATACCCCCTCCCATTCTTCGCAAATGCAGTCGAACATGGTCCCGGAATCACGTCGAAGTTGACGATTCCAACGGGCTCCAAAACCGAAATTTCCTTCCGAATAGACAGAATAACTCCTCAATACACACCTTTTTCGGCCGTAACCGAATTTTGAAATCTCAATTCGGTGTAGTATTTATTACCAGTCTTTTTCTGTCCGGCTTGTAGCGCTGCCCATTAGCCAGCAGGCAGTGAAGCGGCCCCTGTGATTTCGCAGTGTAGATGCACGCGCTCGCACAACAGCGCGTAAGCGAGACGGTCAAGTTATGAAACGCCCCGAAGATCAACGAAAAGGACAGCATTGGTCGCCACCCCTGCTTAGCCGCATTTCGCACAGCCAGCTTTCGCTCGCCTTCGCCGCATGATTTTAAGGCGAAAGCCTCTAATGGCTCATTCTCCCGTCCGTCCGTCCGGCGTTACATCCAGCGCCTGGGGTGACTCATCGAAGAGCGCAGCTGACGGGAGAAAACGAATGGTGGTATCAGACAGAGGGGACAAAGTGTAACCCCGAGGCGAAGTTTGATGACTATAGAGTGAATACTTAATTAATTATAGCCAATTATAGCGAGTAAGAGCGAATAAAACAACCAAATGCGTCGGTATAGCGCGGACGTCGATATATTGACGGGAACGATGTGAGGTCACATTCTCCGGAAGTCGTCACAGCATAGTGAAAATTATCACAGAACAGGCGGAAAAACGCCGGATTTGTGCCACGTTAGACTGAAAAAATGCGTAATTGAGCGTAATAAGTACTTATGGTCGCCGAAAGATCTATAATTTGGCTAAAAATTGCTGGAAAACTAGGAAAAGTGGATGATGACGTCACATCAGACGAAAAGACGTCGAAGCAGTCTGATCCGCCGCCAAGCAACAACTGCCGATGCACTGCGCATGCGCAGCGTGACGTCACCGCTGCCTCTCGCCACGTTCTCCTTCTCTGTCGTGAAATGAATTAAGCGCGGCAAATTCAAATCAGTGCAGTGAGTCGCAAACGGCTTTCGCCTTCCCGCACTTAACGAATTCTTAAGCATCTTCCGACTAGAGATCGCCAGTGGTAGGCAACCGTGGATGCTGTAAAGAAGGAGTGTCTTACTCGGGACGTAGCACGTAACAGGGAGCCAAGGGCCCGCAGACTTGCGGCGGGTTGAATGATGGGATGCGTACGAAAACATTCCTTAAACAGTAAGTAGGCTTTCGTAAATGAAGGCGTAGACTTTCTACAGCCAAATTCTTTAGTCTAGTCGACAGAAAATACAAATCCTGTACACATTGTGCAGAAAATCTAATAATTGAGGCCACGCCGTTTTGGTAGACTTTAGCTATGAATAGAAAAGACGAAAAATACTTCAGGCCTCCTTAACCACATTCGAAAAGCAGAAAATGCGGTACCATTTAAAAATTTTTCCACTGTTCTAAGTTCCAAAGGACCCCAATATTTGGAATGTAGGCATACTATGGAAAGTGGATAAACCGAGATTCGTGTGGACTATTGGGTGGATTAAGGTAGATTAATGGGCATTAGTGGCAATTTCTGGTTGCAATAAGATGGTTAGTGGCTGAAATGAGGTCGGTTAGTGGATAGGATTAGTATATTCAGATAAAAATATTCCATTGAAAGTTACTCGAACATTCTAGTCCTCAGATTTTAAAATTTTGCGGTGCTAATGACATCACACCCCTCTTGACCAATCAAGGAATTTGATTGCGGAGCAACCCGCTGGTATTTCCAAGACGAAAAGCTTAACACTATCGCATTGATATTTATAGGAAGGCAGTATAGCCTATAAGAAGTTTATAGAAAGTTTATATGTAGACTAATAAACTGCGGGACATGATCGAGCCGATGCCGATGCATTCTCTGCCCAGAACGCTGTTTGTACGCAACTAATAAGTCCAATCAATCAAATTGTGTCATGTATACTCTCTTCAGAGTAACGAATTTCGTTGAAGGCAAAATTCTAGTGGTCCGTGAACTGAGCGATGTCAGTGCACGCTAAAGAACCCCAGATGGCCGAAATTTCCAGAGATCTTCACTACGGCGGCCCTCATAGCCTTAGTTGCTTCGGGACGTTAAACCCCAAAAAACCAAACTCTTCGAAGTAAGGTGCATGCGAGTATTAATCCACCTTCGTGCGCCTTATGTTCTTGGTTTCCTCTTAAAGCAGCGTCTGGCAGCGCCTGCATTGATTCGACCCGACGGTAGCGCGATGATGATGATGACTATGACTGTTATAAGAACAAGGCGCTCATCTTTAGTTGGTTTTCCGTGCTTTGTGTCGCGCTCGTGACGGAAATTACAAGCGTGCAGGAGCATTTGCGAGAAATTCCATAAGATATTGTCTGTATTGAGCGTAGCTATGTGTCATTTTTGCATTGTGTCATCTCTGCACTTTTATTTATCGTTTTCCATGTTTTTTGCTGTACATTTTGCGCGGCTCAGAAGCTTAGAAAGTAGACAGGGTAAGGGTAACTGCAACTGCAGATTGAAATGTTTAAACCTGCACGCTTCCGGGCTTTGCATTTCCGATACGTGAAAAGGAAATTTCATTACGTGAGGCGACATTTTCCTGAGAAACTGAATCGAGCTCTGAATTCTGTTTTCGTCATGTTTCCACCGTTGTTCGATCTTCGACAAACTTCATTTCCGCGAAGTAAGCCGTGTTTTTAGTTCTGTCGTCTGCGTCGGAAGCGGGAAATGTTTGTCGAGGTGACGCTTCGACGCCCGGCTCGCTGCATCGAGGGCAACTCGGCACAACCCGCCTCCTCTGAGCTTTGCCGCTTTGCTTGCTCTGGAAATGCCTTGGTCTTGTTTTGTACCTTGTATTTTGCGTTCGACAAAAACTGAAAACGCTTTTCATGGAGTGTAGAGACGCGCTTCCCTACGTTTCTGGAGCTGCGCGCGCAGCTCTTCGAAGTCTGACGTATGAGGCCGTATTCGATACCATTGTTGTCCTTCCGCTATTTTGCCGCTGACAGACCTTCTACCTCACACCATTTTTTGCATGTTAGTTTGCCAGCCAGGTGTGAGCTCGGATTCCATGCCAGGCAACTAGCAAATACGAAAGTGCAAAACAAGCAATCTTTTCAGCCATTGGCCCCTCGTTGTGTTTATATCAGTGCAGTGCTCAGTTACAGGGTGTGCCGTTGAAAAACACAGTTCAGCTAAATACAGTACGCTACTGTGTATCTTAAGTCACTTCAAGAAGCTGTAGGTTAATGTAGCATAGGAAATTCAGATCGCAACACCGGTAGCTTTTAAAACCATTCATTGACGCTTTATCGATTTTTGTCTACAATACCTTTTACCTACTTGTCATGCGAAGGGCTTGACCTGGTGGTTTAGTTTCTAATTAGGCCATTTTTCATATATGTACGAAGTCCACACTGCAAGTCTACACTGAAGATCCCTTGCCGTGTGGCGTGGTGTCTTCTGCGAGCTTTTTCTTCTTTCTTCAAGAAAAACCTCTACCTCTCAATGCACTACCTCTGCTGCCATCATAGATGAAAGTAATTATTCTATGAGCGATAGAAAGAATGAATAAATCAATCAATCAATCAATCACTATGAAAACAGTTATTGATCTATTATGCAGTTAGTCACTGTCTCTTTAGTAAATATGATTTGACGCGACTCACTGCCATTACCGCTGGGACTGGAAGAGCCTGGACGTGAACACGGAAGAAATAGCAATGATGCAGACCAAGTTTTTAATAAAAGTTTAAATAAAAAAACACCACTCCGTTTAAGGAAAAACAACTTATCATTCCTAATACAAAGCTCCCCCGAAACATACGCAAATTGCTTTACTAGGAAGTCTATATGACGAACCCAGTTCTGGAGCCTCGATGACGATCAAATGAAAAACGCATGGATAGAATTTGCACCAAACAGCCGCACAGAAACATCAGTAAAAATGTAACATACAAAAGTTAGGAAAAATTAGGAAAAGTTCAGAAGCAAAGAGAGGCGCTTGCAGCTTCTCTTTGCAGGCGCTTGAAGTACAGCGCAGGAGAAGAAAACCCAGGCAGGAAGAAAGGGACAAGCGCTGAACTTACAACTGAATGTTCTTCGGGAGCGTGTCAAAATTAAGTGGTACGACCACACAGCGAACACAAGCAAATCGGATCAGATACGGACGCCCAGCAACCTTGATCTCAGTTTACCTTCGCACATCCAAGGATGCCAACTCTTATTTTGAAAGAAGAATAGACGAGATGCTGATGCATGAAGTCCTTGGATGAGCTATCGCCTTCAATCCATAATCTCCTTTTTTTTATATTGTACTGGATTTTGGGCATAATTTTTGCCGCCGGGAAAGTCGGCTTTGCAGGCAGGTTTTCGCTCGCAGTCGCGGCAGTGCTTCGTCAGAGAGCCTGATTTGCTATAACTTAAATTGTAATTATGCTCGTACAACCTTTCATGAAGACATCTGCCGGTCTGACCGAAGTACTGGTTTCCACAGGGAAACTTGTTCTCATACACAACACCCTGGTCACTTGCAATAAATGGTGTCTGATTCTCTGTTTTGCATCCGTGACGCTGCTTTTTCTTTGAGTTCGTCTCATTACGCGACTTCAAAAGTTTTTGTGCGGCTGTAAAAACCATTTTTACATTAGCCTTCTGGGCGATCCTCTTAAGGTTTGGTGAGAGCTTGCGTAAATAATGTATGACCACAATTTTTTTGTTTTTCAGCAGCAGTGCAGAGGGAGAAAGCAGGTTGGTGGAGCGATTTTACTAGAAAAATTATCCGCCGTTTCCAGCCAATACCTTATGACCGCGTGCGTACCGGAATCTTCGAAGAGCACCATTATCTTCTCAACTCATAACAAAGCGGACTTCAAGCATTTGACAATTTCAGAACGATCTATGTACCGTCCGTTGCCAATAAGGTATATGATAAAGACTAGTAGAGTCTGGAAAACTTTAAACATCAACCAACCAAATTACCAGGCACGCTTTCGTAAAGAATACTCGACAATAGACCATATTCACACTGTCAAACAGGTGATAGAGAAATGCACAGAATATAAACAACCCTTATATTTAGATTTCATAGATTACGAGAAAACATGTGACTCAGTACAAACGTCAGTAATCATGCATGCATTAGGGAATCCAAGTGTTGAAGAGCCTTATGCAAAAGTGCTATAAATATCTGTAACGGTTGCACAATCACCATATTCTTCCATAACGACAGCAATAAAGTTTCGATAAGGAAGGCTGTCAGGCAGTCAGGCATGATCTCTAGAATGCTATTCACCGCCTGTTTGCAGGAAGTATTCAGAAGCCTGGTTTGGCAACATTTAGGGAGAAGGGTAGGTGGAGAATACCATAATAATCTGCGTTTCGCTGATCACATTGCCTTGCTAAGTCACTCAGGAGATCAACGATAAAGCATGATGAAGGACATACATGAGCACTGCCGAATGTTGGGTCTAAAAATTGTTATTCAGAAAAGCAAAGTAATATGCAACAGTCTTGAAAGGGAAGAGCAGCTTACGATTCCTAAAGAGACCCTGGAAGCGGTGAGGGAATACGTGTAATTAGGGCAGGCAGGAAGTGACCGTAGATCCGGATCACGAGAGTGAAATAAGTGAAGGAACAAAAAATGGGTGGATGAAATTTAGCGGATACTACCAGATCATGAATGGCAGCTTTGCAGTATGCCTTCCAAGAAAAGTATTCAACAGCTGTATCTTACCACTATTCACCTATGAGGAAGAAATATGGAAGGTAACAAAAGGATCGAACTGAAATTGAAGAAAACGGAGCGAGCTATGGAAAGGATTAGCTTATGCGTTATGTTAAAAGGCAGGAAGAGGGCATAGTGGGTCAGGGAGCAAACATTGGTTATTGACATCCTCGTCGAACTCAAAACAAAGAAATGGGCTGGGGCAAGTCATGTAATGCGAAGGCAAGATAACGCATGTCCAACATTCTCTAAAAAAGTGTTGGTATTTGTAAAATTCTAAGACTCTGTTATGGAAATATTGAAGGTAATGGTACATTCCTCTGATATGTAGCAAAATCTTTTACAGTGTTTCCATCGATCACGTGGAACAGTTAAGACCGCCGAAGAACTCATATGGAGAACGCTTTTGACGATATCAAAGGCGTTAATGAAAAAAAAATACCTTCCCGTTATCTGCGGATATATTGATCGCTTTAGTTAAATCTTCAATTATGTGATAAAAAATGGCGTTCATAAATGGTTTGCCCCTCAAAAATGATTTTCTACAGAATTGTTAGGTTGGGATGGCCGTTAAAATAACGGAGTGGATTCCAAGAGAAGGCAAGCGTAGCAGGGAGCGGCAGAAAATTTAGTGGGTTGACGAGATTAGGAAGTTTTGTGGGGATAGGGGGCTACAGCTGGCGAAGGACAGGGTTAACTGGAGAGGCACGGGAGAGGCCTTTGCCCTGCAGTGGGCGCAGTCAGGCTGGTGGTGATTATTCAGAGTGCAATGGACCGTTAACCCAAGCGCAACACAGCAGCCCAAGCTGTCGAACATAAAAGAGAAGAAATATGTCGATGCGTAGCTGGCGAGCTTTGGGTTAGCATTCTTAATGCAGATAGCAGCCAGCATGCATCAACATGAAATTGAATAATCATATAAGAATGGCTATGGATGTAACGTAGAAGCAGCTGGCTGGCAAAAAGAAGCTAGGTTTGTTGAGGGGAGAAAGATCAGGGTGGTTCGAATGGTGGGAATAAACTAGGAGTATGTCTTTTCAAGAATCTTCGGGTGCAACAAAACAACTGAAAAAAAAAGCCAATAAGGACACTGTACCAACATGTACCAAACACATGTACCAACTCGCCCAGCGCTACAGTGTATCGAACTTAAATATTGTTCTGAAGAGTTTGTCGGTTGCGGAAGGGATACGAACTTGTTTTACATTTTATAGTATCTCGCGGCGTGAAAGCAAAACGCAGTCCGAGCAGAGGGCATCTTTGGAAACCCTGAGAAAGTGTGCACGAAAGCGAGAAGTCATGCTATGGACGTCGACATTTAAGAAAAGGCTAACGGGAAAAGTGGTAAGATACACAGACGAGACACGTTCGAGAGCAGTTTATTTTTCTTCGGTGCCTAATTTGCACACTTGGAAGACACGCGTGAAGGAAATAAGATTTGTTAAAATTGTTCGGAAAATTCAAAATTAAATCACTTTTGCAGGTTTTATTTTTCATCCGGCATCATTTTCACGAATGCGATGTAAAGCGTAAGCCGTAAACACTAAAGCGAAGCTTTATTGACACGTAGTGCAGTTACCCTTCTCTTTCTGCAATCTCAGAGGATCTATCAGGAGGAGCATGCAAGAACTGAACCTTTAATGTTTCATGTGCGCAAATAATACCTTAAGCACCAAGATCTTTGAAGTCGAAGGGCGCTTTGAAGCGAATTGCACTCGAGGCCGGTTACTGGCCTTCATATGGTCTAGAAACAGCCTTCGATCTACTAGAGGCTGATTTTCTGAATTTTTGTTTTTGTAACGGCCGGGATGGCGATCAATGGCAGCTAAAATCTGTGAAAACCATTAACGTGCGAACTGAACTCACAAATACGATTTTCATGAAACTTGGTTCAGCATCAATGTCTTCAGCCAAGTATAATTCATGCGATATTTTAGTGAATCATGCTGCCACCTCCTTAGCATGGCGATATGAGGCTTCCGGGAATTTAGAAGCTTTTAAAGATTCAACCGCAAATCGTCTTTCTGCCTCATCTATTATGTACGTATCATACAATCTTAGTGGCATTGTTATAAGAAAGTAAAATATCGCCATGGTACCGCTTAACATTCGATACAGACTCAAAGCACCCTCTGCTATCCGCCGTGTCCGCTCATGCTAGCTGCATATGAAACAGCACTGGTATCCGAAAAGCTCCTGAAATGAAACTGAAAGATAAAAAATTTCCAATGAGACCCTATTCGATGCGCAGCACTCTAGAAGATATGTATCTTCCCGTGCTGAAAACAGGACGATTATAGATCAATATTTATGAATGATTGGTCCATTGCTGCCGACAGAGTGGTATTTTTTACTGGAAACTGCCGTGTGTCTCTGGGCTTCAATTTGGAGCGGGCGAACGCTTCGACTCTTGGCGCGCGCACTGTGCACATTTAATGATTTTTTTTTTTTTGGCAACAGCAGCGGCCCTTTCCGTTTTCGATCTCTAGCGGGAGGCCCGTCGCGGTATCTCATCTTTCTTCA
Organism: Amblyomma mixtum; assembly: GCF_055824585.1. Lineage (NCBI taxonomy): Eukaryota > Metazoa > Arthropoda > Arachnida > Ixodida > Ixodidae > Amblyomma > Amblyomma mixtum. The sequence continues at coordinate 100,349,540 of NC_143012.1, read as the reverse complement.
ACAGCACCAGTTGTTTTTCTTGGCCCCGGCTATACATCATTTTCTTATGCGGGTTTAGCTTCTCTGGAAGCAGTGTTCTTTTCGTGCTCTCCGTGTACCTGTGTGTTTACCCCCCGTACCAGGCTATGCATACAAGACAGGCAGCGTTAATGCTGTGCACCCACTTTAGACCGTGCCTTATCTTATTCACTCGCGAAGCGTCATGGCGTATCAGCCCAAGCGGTTCACAGTAGCACGTCGTTGCTTGCGAGGAGAAAGCGCTTGCTATGCACGTTCAGGTTCAGCGACAGTCCGCAGCTGAGGGAAACTGATATCGTGTGCAGGAGAACGAGCGGCGGACGCGTGAATTTAGCCGGGCATACGCAGGTAAAATTTTCAAGAACGAGAACACAAGTTCCTCTTTTGTGTCAGTGCGAGTGCATGAGAATGGGCTTTTTCGAAACTTCGCAGGCTAGCTGAAGTTTTTATTTTATGATGTTCAAAGCTCCTGGTGACAATTGCGGCGAACTGCATTGGGTGAAATTTTATTTTCATGAACTTGCAGTTATGAGCAGTGTGTTATGAGATTTATGCGGATTGTTTTTAGCCACGCTCAACTGCTTGCAGTTTAATGATTCTTGGCCAGCTAGTTTGTGTGAATACATGATGAACGAGTTCAGTTTTTCATCTGCTGTTTTGTTTTCCTTTATTAGCGTGCCTCAGGAGCGCATGTGTCAAGGATAGTATACATTTTGTGTTCTTTCTATTAAAATACATCGTTGTGTGCCTTTGTTCCCTGTGTCACAAAGAATTTTCTTCTCACGATGCTGCCATTCATCATGCCCTGACTTTATTGGATATTGGCGCAGGCGTTTTGTGCGTCTCATTTCCAAAGTTCTCGAAAGTGGGTAATAGTGGCGGCTGATTGACGGACAGCTACAGCCAAGCGAAAACCCTGCGGAAGGAGGTGATCTGAACATCAATACACTACAGCAAGGTGGCCCATCTAATGAATTATTATTGTTACTGGAATCAAATAACTTTAGAAATGTCATTACCGAACCGACACGTATTACAACAGGCTCTGAGAGTCTCATTGATATGTTCATTACTCAATGCTACGTAGATACAGTGTGTTAAGAAGAACTTCTTGTTGGGCGAGTTGTGTGTGGTGTTATAGAGAGTTCTCTTAGCGACCATTTACCGATATACATGTTCTGGGAAACAAACTGCACCAAAAAAACATTGGCCGCTTCAGACACTTTCTTTATACAAGATATAATCCCACACACTCTTGAAAAATTTAAGTACGAGCTTTCTATGGCAGACTGGGCACCGGTATACAATTGCAACTGCGTAAATGACGCTTACAGGAAGTTTATGTGAATTTTCACTAACATATATTCAAAGTCTTTTCCACTGAGAAGAATAAAAAAGTGCAAAAAGATACGTAAGCCATGGATTACGCGCGAGTGCCTTGAAATGATACGCAAGAAAACCCACATGTACGCCAAATTTATCAAATCTAGAAAGACAGAAGACCTGGTTCAGTTAAAAAAAATTTAGAAATACTGTCACGAACGTTGGCCGCAATGCCAAGCGTACGTACTGCAACAACTTGTTCGCTAGAGCTCACACTGCTCATGCTGACGAATCGTGGAGCACTTTAAGCCTACTCTTAAATCGAAGTACATCCAGCAAACCAATTCTAGAAATACAGTGCGACGGCAATACTCTTACAGGAAAGCCTCTAGCAGATGCCTTTAATTCCTATTTCGTTAACCTAGCATATAGTAAACATGATATCCTAATTAATGATATCCTAGTTGAAATCAAGAGGAAGAAGTGGGCTTGGGCAGGGCATGTAATGCGAAGGCAAGATAACCGCCAGTCCTCAAGGGTAACGAAGTGGATTCCAAGAGAAGGCATGCGTAGCAGGGGGCGGCAGAAAGTTAGGTGGGCGGATGAGATTGAGATGTTTGCAGGGGATACGGGGGCCGCGGCTGGCGAAGGACAGGGTTAATTGGAGAGACATGGGAGAGGCCTTTGCCCTGCAGTGGGCGTAGTCAGGCTGATGATGATGACCTTCCATACTTATGCGCCTCCAACAAAGACAGCGCTTTCTTCTCTCCAACGACAAATAGTGAGATTTCCGCAGCGTTTCTCGGATTAAAAAACAGTAAAGCTAGAGACATTGACGGTCTCAAAATAAAACCAGTGAAATTCGTTTTAGAACACATTTTGTCGGTTCTTGCCCACATTTTAACCTGTCCATGACATCCGGCGTATTTCCAGAAGACATGCGTGCAAAGGTCGTAGTGATATACAAATCAGGTGACAAGAACAACTTTTCAAATTATAGGCCAATTTTTGTCCTCCCTGCCTTTTCCAAAGGTCTAGAAAAATTTTTTGCACTAGAATGAATTCCTTTTGCGAAAAACACAATTTAATATCCCCATGCCAGTTTGGTTTTCGAAAAGCAATGTCGACCGAACTTGCTTTATTAAGAAAAAAGGAAATCATAATAAAATCTTTAGAAGCAAAGGAGCTAATAATTGGTATTTTTGTAGACTTCTCGAAAGCCTTTGACTCCTTGAATTACGAAACACTTTAACGACGGCATTAAGTTCGAAATATCAGATTTCATTTGAAGAAATTTGGGACAGCACCCACCCAGTGCCTCTGAGCCTAGCGGCCTATCTCATTCTGTTCGTTTATTCTTTATTCAAGAGTTACCCCGCATTTGCCTGAAGGCGTTTTAGCAGGGGGTTACAGATTGGCAAAAAATACATCTTCACTTGCAGAGCACACTTGCATTTCGGAAATCCGGTTCCACTGTTGCACTTTTCTAACAAAAAATGAATTCTGTTCTACAGCCACTAGGTCAATATCTTTTTTTTTTGTTACGTGACGAATGACGTCAACGCGCAGTTTTTGAATTTCGAAGCCATGCGCCCCGCAGCAAAGAAAACTCGAAGCGCTTTTCGCGAATTTTTGATGATGGCCTCAAACCAGCACCGTAGTAAATCCGGAACCTCATTGACGGGCATGCCTTAGTGACACCTCGCCATGAAATCACTGTAACGATGTGAAACATGCAATGCCTGAATTCGGCATGACAAAAAGAATGACACAGCTTTTCTTGATTCGTGAGCGCTACGTTGAGAAGATTACGGTGGTAGTTGAGCCTGCATGTCTCTCATCGCTTGTCGAAAAAAAAAATGATTTTGAGGCACAAACTGCTTTGTGAAGCTAGGTGTATGTACACCCCATGCACGAAAAAACAATTTCCTTCTCGCTAATTCCAACAGGATTACAACTGTCTTTCTCGCTATATCTGTAGGTTTTTCGCTTCGTTATGCAGACCAGATGCTGTTAACAGCATTTTGCACAGAACTTGAAGAATCGCACTGTCTTGCTTAGCGGCGCCGGCTGCCTACACGTATGTTTTGCGCCCACATACTAAACAAATGACGGTGGGTGTCTTTCTCTTCGGTTTCACAATGTGCTTTAATGCCGTATTTCGTTAGACTTTCTGTTAGGTTGAAGCAATCATGCTCCGAATGGGTTGCACATCAGTTTCGAAAGATCTAGTGATTTTCGTTAAAAGCCCTCCCAGTTTAGAAATGGTAGTGCGTAAGTGTGCTCTGCCTTCGTTTTTCAATGGAAATTCGAATACATATAATTTTATCCTATGAAAGATTGGTAGTTATTATGATCCCCATTGTATCGAGAGGATGATAATTATTGTCGAACTATTCATTCTTCACTTGTGTTCGAATTCAGTATGCCAGCGTCTTCTTTCTAGCCATTCTACTGTCTTGCCCTCCTCCGCCAATCACCTGATCTGCTCTGACTTGGTCGCAGTTTTTGGAAGCTGACCACACCTCGACAATTTTTATGCCCACAAACACCTCGCATATTTAACGCGACTTTACTTACTCATGACAGCAGTGATATTGAATATAAATATTAATCATTTTCCTGTCCAGAAAACGGAATAACAAATGTCGTTTGTGGTGTCTACCTTTTGCGGGCAACATTTCGCCCTCAAGCACCCAGTTACACTGTCGGAAAGCGACGGGTTCGCCTGCAATTTAGGAAAAATGTTTTATTTATAACGTTTCTTTTAGCCATCCAATAGACAAACTTCGGATTGTCTTGGATTATCTTTTTACCAGTGAATATTTTTTGAGTGGCGCAATTTTTGTCTGAAGGTGACGTCGCTACTTTGTTTTTTTTTTTTTCCTCGCGGCATTCGCATTTATTGCCGAAGCATAGCGGTATCTTCTTCTACGTACCATTGCTACCATACTGCGCAATGACGGGCCGGAGCCAGCAGTCGCTCGTTCTCCGTTCGCCTAAGTCGTTTTTTACGCTATACTCTTCTTTTCGCTTCGTGCGCGTCAAGTGCTGGCCACCTCATATCTTCTTGCTTCGCTTTATTAGTTTGACTGCAATGTGCGCAAGCCATGTTCGGAGAGCGATTGCGGAAATGCGACACCTCGCTTCACTGAATTGGACTGCCGGAACTATCTACAAAAATGACTGGAATGCCTGTAGAAATGCACACAATGTGAACTTCCGGTGGCCACTAGAACCAGACGCAACTCAAGAACTAAGCGGCAGATTCCCACGAAGGAGACCATCCAGCCAATACCGCCTACCTATTCTCGTGGGTTCAGCGTAAGTTAAGGACAATGCACCTAGCTATGGAAAGAGAAATGACAGGTGTAACGTTCAGAGATCGGAAGTGGGTGGAGTGGGGGAGGGAACAAATGCGGGTGAATGACATTCTAGTTGAAATCGAGAGGAAGAAGTGGGCTTGGGCAGGGCATGCAGTGGGAAGGCACGATAACCGCTGGCCCTTAAGGGTAACGGAGTGGATTCCAAGAGAATGCAAACGTAGCAGGGGACGGCAGAAAGTTAGGTGGGCGGATGAGGTTAAGAAATTTACGGGAATACGGTGGCCGCAACTAGCGAAGGACAGGGTTAATTGGAGAGACATGGGAGAGAGGCCTTTGCCCTGCAGTGGGTGTAGGCAGGCTGATGATGATGATGATTCTCATGGCCTCCTGGTCCCGCTAGTGTGATATCGCAGGAGGTTGCATGTGAAAGGGGTTTCAGCTCGCCATAACCGGATCAACCAGGGCGTCATGAGAATCGGGCAGCGCCATTTGTTGGGGCGGCCTTTCTTGAGGGACTTCAACCGCTCTTGAGTTTCATCCGACTGTCGGCTCGAAATTTTGCTTGCCGCGCCGCCTTTTCGGGCCAGAATACTGCCAGTTCGCGAAAAATAGATGGTTGGTTCGGCTATCAGAAAAAAGAAAGTCCGGACACAGATGGATGAGCTTCCGTCATCCGTTTCGTAGAACTCTGAATGACCGTCAAATTAAAGCGGGGCTGCGTTTCTCCAGCGAAACGAGACTCGGCCGCCTTGAGCTCGAGAAACGGAAAGCACTTCTTCGCGTAAGCGGCAGGGAGAGAGAGAGGGGAAGCTCTTTAGGGGTGGAAAGGGAAGCGGGGTGAAGGAGGAGGAGTCGGTGGCGCTTAAAATGCCAGCAGTTGAGAGTCGAGCGTTCCTCCGCCCTGAGGCTGGCTCAACCTGCTCCAAACTCCAAGCCGCCCTCCCGCGGCCAATATACGCACGAGGGATCCAGGGTATAGTAGCTCCGTTTTTTTTTTCGATATGAATTGCAAATACGCCTCAGTTTCCAGGGTCTAGAGCAGCGCCGCTGCCTGGCCGGAATAAGGCCCTTTCTCACTTCCTGCCCTTCCGGGCACCAGCACGGAATCGGTGGAGGGTGCGATGAGGCGGCCCTTTGTGCCCGCCAAGCCACAAAGCGGGCCAGCCGTGTTGGTGAGTCCCTCTCGGGCAGGTGAAATCCCGTCATCGTTCTTGCGTTTTCCTTTTTTTTTTCTTTCTACATCCTCCGTATAACTTCCGAGTTTAAGGCTCCTTTCTCGCCGCGTGTGGAGTCGAAAGGCAGGCTTCCGTGTCGCCCGTAAACGGAGCGAGCAGCATAAATTTAAGTTCCGAGGGGACAGCGCTTTTCGCTGCGACATCAATCATGGGACGAGGCACGTATACGATCCCCAGAACTGGAAGAGGAGGGAAAGGGGAGTGGAGGGAACACTGCACGAACCGAGAAAGGCGCTTAAAAATACCGATGAAAATGGGAGATTTGTGGCAGCCCTGGCATTGTAAAACAGGAAGGATGCTTCCACTCAAGAAAAAAGTTATGAGAGAGAAAGAGAAGTATGTTTGATTTGGTTTTTCAGCTTAAGGAATTTACTGCAGGTGCAAAGGCGAATGCTAGGTTTCGTAATCTTTATTCGCGCCGTAGCTATTTATAGCGCATGAAATGAAAGAGAATAAAAGGTAACTTGCCCCTGTATGGATCGTATTGACTCAAAGGTTTTTCGTTGTCCAGAAGAAGAAACCAAATACATTAAGAAATTAGCATCGCTTGCCTTGAGACGAAGCTGATATTGATTTCATTTTAAAGGCGCAAACCGGAGCTTGGCCAAAGATCGCTATGGATAGCGTGTTCCGAGTGCTGAGGTGGATACTTGAAGATGCACTGGACGCCATAGAGCGGCAAATCTCTGCTGCGCTTTACTTCTCTTTCAAGGAATACAGTCATCAACTTACCTGTCTAGAGCGCTCGAGCGGGGTGCTATTTTGAGAGCCGCCGCTCAGCAGTGGGCCAAATATGCGTTTTAACGACATCAGGAGCAAACACAATCCTAGGCAAAGTGCATGCGCGATACGCTTTTGTTTTGAGCCCGATACAGCTCGTAAATGGCGAGAATGTACTGCCCGGTGTTCTCTAGACAGGGCTCTGGACGACTGTACCTCTCTCGAATTCTCTCTCGTGAGTTCTTTAGGGTGAAAACTTTTCAGGGATCCACTCTTACAGGCGCACGGTTCACACTGCTGTTCCTGTTCTCTCAGTAGCCCTAAACTCATAAGTGATGACATGTTAAAAGAATAGAAAGGTGAGCTAGTTGGTTCATAATTCTGGGTGGGTACAGCAGGAACAACAAAACGCGGACGCAGAAAGAAACACACAGAACGTGGACGAAGCTGACTGCCAGAAATTTGTTGGAAAACGCGCGCCTTTTGTTTCCTTGTCAAAATTATCTTGCTTTTATTTCCTGTAGGGTTCATTCCAGAAAGAAATTTCTTTTCTTGATACAGCTATTGATGGTGCGCTAACGCACTGCTCTCCTGTTCCCGTATTACCCATGCTTCAAGGACTTCACGTGTTACTTGGTCTGCATACCTTTCCATGACTTGCACTTCATACAACTTGGGCTCTCACTTGCGCGCTTTTCCCTTCTTTTTACCTTCTTTGTTTCTTTTACAATCTCTGCAATGCAGGGCTAGATTGCTGCTTGGGGCACCTGATAGCGTTGATGCATGCTCTCTTATACTATCATTGAGGCACTTTCCCATCTGCCCTATATATTGTTTGCCACAGGCGAGAGGGATCAGTCGAATACACAGATATACATGACAGCGCCCGTCCTGTACACAGATAGACATGACAGGACGGGCGCTGCCCGCCCTGTCATATTTATCTGTGTATTCGTACTCAATCAACACTCACGCAACAGTCGGAAAGATTTTACAGTTGTTTCCGTAGAACAATTCCGTCAAATAACGGTAATAAGCAACAGTTGTGGCCTGCAAGAAAAGAATAAAGTTCGAGCAGTCAGTTCAAGAGCAGCTCAACGCTCAAAGTACTGTAAAATCTTTTCGAGGACGAATGGCGCGGCAAAAAGATCACTGAGAAGTTGTCATCGTCGTCTCATTCTTCGTGAATAAACACGGTTTCTATCGCCATCACCTCAAAGTAAAAACAACAATTATCCCAATACTACGCCTTGGCCAGACTCTACTTTGATTCGCTCTTCTGCAGAGGAAACTTAAGCGCAAGCAATGCATCCCATCTGCCAAAATTGGATGCAGCTCTCGCTTCCTTCAGGAGTATACCTCTCCTCATATATATTTGGTTTGGTTTCGTTTGGTTTGGTTTATGGGGTTTAACGTCCCAAAGCGACTCAGGCTATGAGAGACGCCGTAGTGGAGGGCTCCGGAAGTTTGGACCACCTGGGGTTCCTTAACGTGCACTCACATCGCACAGTACACGGGCCTCTAGAATTTCTCCTCCAAAGAAATTCAACCGCCGCGGCCGGGATATAGAAGCCAATGAAAACGGTGCCACCTGCTTTATGACAGCGATACAGGATATTACGGGCGCTTTCCTAGAATGTATACTCGACCCTCACTCCCAGTTCGGTGCGTAACTTCACGTCTATCTTCTTTTCTCTTTCTCTCATAGCTGGACAAAACGTTCCTCAGTCAAACCTCCCCCAAGAACGCTAACCGGCCCGCCGCGGTGGCTCAGTGGTAATGGCGCTCGGCTGCTGACCCGAAAGACGCGGGTTCCCGGCCGCTGCGGCCGAATTTCTATGAAGGCGAAATTCTAGAGGCCCGTGTACTGTGCGATGTCAGTGCACGCTAAAGAACCCCAGGTGGTCGAAATCTCCGGAGCCCTTCACTACGGCGTCCCTCATAGCCTGAGTCGCTTTAGGACGTTAAACCTCCATAAACCAAACTAAACCAAACTAAGAACACTATCCCCTCTAAGCCGCATTGTTCCCGTAGCACGCATAAGCGCTCGCACTTCCGCCATGAGCAGCTCGTTTTTTTCCGGCGTCATAACACTTTGAAATACACGGTCTGATAGTATGAGCTGACGCTATATCCGCGAAATGCTTGGGAATAAACCGGCCTGTTACTTTCCATTGGTTCACGGACACATTATTTGGCGCTGCGCGTTAAACTCACATCTGGTTTACGGTTTTATGGGCTTCAATGCACCAAAGCGACTCGGGCCATGACGGGCGCAGGGCTCCGGATAATATCTACCACCTGCGGTTCTTTAACGCGCATTTACGTCGCACAGTACACTGGCCTCTATCGCTTCGCCTCCATTCAAAATGCGAGTGCCGCAGTCGGGGATCGAACCCGCGTCTTTCGAATCTGCAGCCGAGCACCATACCCACGGAACCACCGCGGCGGCTTTAATTCGCATCTATAATATCATCGCACTATGATGATAAAGTGTGAACTGGACAGTGTTTCGAAATTTTAATGCCTGCCTTTGCGCTGTTTTATTTCGAGGGGTGTGCGAATATGAAATTTTTCGAATACGAATCGAATACGAATACTTGGTTCCGAATATCGAATCGAATATCGAATAATCAAGGACAGACGCATTTAACCGCTACACAACATTATTTGAGCACCCTAGAACATCACAGTTCAACTATCAGTGATGAAATGAACACAAAAGATATGTGTGGCTGTACAAAAAGTATGAAAGTCTCGAACATTAATCTTAGAACAGTAGAAATATCAGAGAAGATGGCTAGTACACAGCATTGATTAAGGCTAGCCTGCCATAAGCACAAAAGCGCGTTGCTGGGATGAACATAAAAGGTTGTCGTGAAGGGAAACCGGCTGCTCCACATGGTCAGGCAGAAGTAGTTTGTTCCCTTCTAGCTGAAGCGACTTCTCCTGCCCCAAAAATGCCCTCTCACTTGGCACTGAACTGGCACGTATTGCGAGGTATTTCGTGCACAGCTCTGACTATACCAGCTTCGCAGGTATAGCCACAAAGCTGACCAGCGTAGTCAGCTACTGCATGGCCCAACGTTACGCATTGCTCTGGGCGCCGCCATATTGTTATCTCTGTCGATAGGACTTGTGGACCGTAATGAACGCTGGTGCTCGCAATAGAATATTCGGCTCGGTACGAATATTCGCGCCAGGTCGATTATTCGAAACAACACGAATACTTGGATTTCGAATCGAATACGAATACTAAAAATATAATATTCGAATTATATTTGAAAATTTCGAATATTCGCACACCCCTATTTATTTCTACTGCACTTAGGCGGTTGCTACCGCGCGGCTTCTTTTTTTTCTTCTATCTCTCGCCGTCTCCTTTCCTTTTGCATTGCCCCCCTGTTTATTTTTACAGTTCCTGGGCTTGAAAGGCCGAATAAAAAAATGATCACACAAAATCAACGCTGCTTTCAGTTGCTGTCATCTTTGTTCAGAAAAACACGTACTAAAAAATTCACACCGCATGCGCGTTGCCTGACAGGGAACGATAATGATAATATCATTATCATTATCGTTTCACACTCTTATATCATTAGAGTGGCACGCTAAACCGAGGACTTAAAGACACGGGACACGTCGCCCGAGCAGTGGAAGGTACTATCAGCAACAAATGAAATGGCAACAGCGGTGCGCGTGGTCAAAGCTCCCTTTAACGCCGTCTGTCGGTCGTCATCAGAGATAGGCCCGCTGTTCCGGCCTGCGATTGATTTCCTTCTGTTTCCTTTGACGTTCGTTTTCTCGCTTTGCGACTAACGCCCCGCATATCTGGTGGCAGTACGGCGTTTATCTCACTGCCAGGAGGAAGCGATTCGACAAAGGCCACGTTGGACACCGATCGTCACCCTATCGGCCTCTTCACTGTTAGCACTTATTTTGCTTTCTTTTTATTCCCTATTCTAGTCCTTATTGGCAACACAACCAGACACTGGTAACCGGCTGATGAGAGAATCCAGATTAAAGCTCTGCAGTCCAGGGAGCTTCCAGTCATACCAGTCACGGGCAGTCTTTAAGAAAAACGATTGCGCAAATGTTGTTGTATAACACTGCAACGTATTTAAAGTTGTATAACATTGTAAAACTTACAAGATATGCGCCGTCCGCGTGGTGATGGCGGGAAAATTGTGCGCAGGGGATGTTTTGTTGGCGGCTGAATTATTGTGGAATAATTAATGAAATAGACACGTTACGACGGATGACTAGTGTAGGCAAATGTAACCGTGTTTCAGTGGTGAGATGCCCGTATGATAAGAGTAGTCAGATAAGATGATCATGACAGCACAATTCTTAGCTGCCTCAATTGTATTAATTAGATTACGCTGATGATCTAAACATGTTAGAGTTTTGGCCTGGGGAAAGTTTTGAAAGTGAGTGATTTCAGACAACTGGATACTAGTGCAATGGGGCGCCGAAAGTACCCAACGACGCTGTTTGTAGGGATGGTTATGTGGATAATATGGACAGTCCAAGTTGATCATCGCCATCAACCTGACTGCATCCACTGCAGGACAAAAACTCGCAAACTTCTTAATCTCATCCGCCCACCTAACTCTCTGCCGCCCCCTGCTACGCTCGCCTTCTCTTGCAAGCCACTCCGTTACCCTTAGGGACCAGCAGTTATCTTGCCTTCGCATTACATGCCCTGCCCAATCCCATTTCTTCCTCCTGATTTCGATTAGGTTGTAATTAACCCGCTGTTGTTCCCACACCCACTCCGCCCGCTTCCAATCTCTCAACGTTACACCTATCATTTTTCTTTCCATAGCTCGCTGCGTTGGCCTTAACTTAAGCTGAACTCTCTTCGTTAGGCTCCACGTTTCATCCCCATATATGAGTACCGGTAAGATAAAGCTGTTTTATTATTATCTCTTGAAGAATATTAGTAAACTGCCGTTGATGATCTGAGAGAACCTGTCATATGCGCTCCACCCCGTACTTATTCTTCTAGTTATTTCCCTCTCATGATCAGTATCTGCGGTCACTACCTGCCCTAGTAGACGTATTTTCTAACCACTTCCAGAGCATAGCTACTCATTGTATACTGCTGTTCCCTTGTGAGACTCTTCAACATCGCTTTAGTTAACTGTATATTATTTTTAGACCCACCGTCTTGTTCTATCCAAGTCGTTGATCATGGTGTGGTGTAATATAAGCAAGAGTGAAATAACTCGTGAAAAATGTCAGTTTTAGGCGCGTAGGAAACTCGGATCGGCATCTTGAGAGCAAGCCAACTGAAGGGATAGATTTTTACCAACGTAATTTATATGGTGGCCAGTTTTATCTCATGATCTCATGACTGAATTGAAGAAAATGCTAAGTGACCTAAAGGTGTCAACTAACTATGCAATTTTTGTCAATCATAAGTCGATGTGCTAATATAGTTACAGGTCGAAACAGCACAAGTTTTGATTTCAGAGTATTTATCGTTAGCCCATTCAGAAAGAAACGTGTATGCAACCGCTGAGAATAACATTAACTTTGTTTACAAGTTCGTGATGAGAGCGGCCACTCAAAAAGGACTGTTTTCTTTAAAATGTTTAGTGCGATCCCCAAAGTTGGAGTAGATTTTGTAATTAGGGAGTGATTACTCATTGGCGTCCACCCGAGCGCAGCCGTACGGCGACAGAGAAAAGTTATGCAGCTTGCACATAAACTCCGTAGTTCAAGAAAAATAAAAGCTGTATAGCTTTCCTTTGTAGCCGTATGGTTGCGCTCGGGTGGACGCCAATGAGTAGTCACTCCGGAATTTCGAAAAGAGTTAGTGTCGTTGGCGTGCAAAACGTAACCGGGTTCATCATCTTTTTTATTTGGTCATTAATAGAAACATCAAGCAGGAAAGGGACGAGATTGATGAATACAAAAATTAAGGATGTTTTCGTCAATCTAGCGTCATCAACAAAAAATTCCCGACGATTACGTTACTTCCTAATGCGAAATTTGAGCGCAGCAAATAACCTGTTTCACCTTTTCGATAGATTGAGGCAAAGAAATCGAGCAACACATGTATGCGCTATCACAGAATTTTTTTTTATTTTTCACACGTATTCCTTTAACAAAGACTCCACTAACAGTTCTTGACAGTCATGAAGGAAGCTTTGTGGTCGGAGAAATAGACTGATATATGTTCGACTTGGTACACCAATGCTTGATTCTCAAAGACGAGATGTATACAAGTGCCTCGCGAGGTTGTCACAGCCGTGGGACGCGTTACGAGCGAGAGGAACGGGATGTTATCCCGCATAAGTGTTAGGAAATTGCTGTTTGTCTTTATGTCAACATTAAAGTCCCCCACTACTAACATCGGTGTGGATCGATGGACGATTAATGCGAGTTGCAGGAAGTGCACGACGTCTTTCGTGAGTGCGGTAGGGGCGAAGTAGGCAGCTACTACCATCAAGCCGTTGGGCAACTTTGCGGCGCACAGTTCGCCAACTTCATGTGACGTGCCAAACATTTCGACTGGTATTGCAGAGAGACCTGTGCGCAAGTAGATAGCGACTCCCGCCGCTCTGTTGTGGTCTCTGCGAGCACCACAGCAGTATAGGAAATCTATGATTTCGAGAGGCTCTTCGGGATCCATCCAGGTTTCAGGAAAGCAAAGTACAGAGGAATGGCGCAGAATGTGATCGTGGTGTACGTCCTTGGCATGTGCGGCAAGAGAGCGTACGTTAAGAATGTGGTTGTGAATGATGAATGAAGTGCTGCCAGCGAATGACGCGTCCATTGGCTGTCTGCGTGTGTTACTGATGTGTGGTTAACATGTTAAGCTTCGCCTGTAAGAGTGGAACGCGACAGCGTCTTGCAACGCTGCCAGGGAGTCCACAGAACGCCATCGCCAATTCGGCTGTACGCCTTGCTGGACGGTAAATTTATTTTTTGAGGAAAGGAAATGTATCTCTCTCGCATATCTGGGTGGACACCTGCACCTCGCCGTAAGGGAAAGGGGGAAGATGGGAGTGAACGAAGACGCCGTATTAGCTACACGCGCCTTTGTTCATTCCAAACCATTCAGCTGGCATTACGGAGTGGCTAGCGTGCTCGTATCGCACTCCGGAGACCCTGGTTCGATTCCCCAACTCGACCAATTTCGTTCTCGGGTTTATTGATTTATGCGGTCTAACTAGAAAGGTTAATTAGGCTATTTCATATTTATATTATTGTATTTCTATCCATCGTGTTCTGTCATTAACCTGTCAATTGTTGGAACTGTCTAGAATGTTCGACACAACGTATATGAAACGAGCAACGTCTTACTGAGTGGGGAAGTGCGTGGTGGTGGAGGGAACGCGGCTTCGTACTTATCTGTTTTTTTTTCAGCAGCGTCTCCTTCCGCGGACGCTGTTGTCGCTGCGGCGCGCGTCTTTCTTTTCTTTTCTTCTGACCTCTTCATTCTCCTCTATATTAATTAGGGTAATTGAATTATTAAGCAATTAACTAAACTCAGTCCAACTTAGTTGCAGCATCACTATACGATCCCTTTGATTGGTTGCATGGTTACTAGCCAAAGTACAATTGGCCCCATTTGAAATTCGCGCAGTGTGACGTCACGAGCATTTCGACCAATTGAAAAGCGTGACATTGGGGGCGGAGCTGGTTACGAGGCCGACGCCGACGCCGACGACGACGCGAAACCCAGGAACGGACGCCAAAGAGCTGCGCTCTAAAACAATTTCCTTCCGTTGGGTTAGATAAGAAGAGAACACGTCAGGTCAAGATCCTCGAACACCAGACGATTGCCACCTGAGTAATAGAATATTATGATTTATAGGCCGAATGCCTTGGTAATATCTATAATGTCTATACCCATACGTAAGATGTCTGTTGATCACTTTACACGAAAATTACCTAATCATGTATTTCTTATTGATGCTGTACTGCTTTCTGTGTAAATTTTTGCACTCACATTTGTAATGATGCACTCTGCTAATTTAGTTTATGCGAAACCTTCTGTACCATGCCTGCAATGTCCCAGTTTATGGCATATTAATATTTGTAAATAAATAACAAATAAATCAATAAATAACTACATAGCTGTAGTGCCGCCGCGGTGGCTCAGTGGCTATGGTGCTCGGCTGCTGGCCCGAAAGACGTGGGTTCGATCCCGGTCGCGGCGGCTGAATTTCTTTGGAGGAGAAATTCGAGGCCCGTGAACTGTGCGATGTCAGTGCACGTTAAAGAACCCCAGGTGGTCGAAATTTCCGGAGCCCTACACTACGGCGTCTCTCATAGCCTTAGTCGCTTTGGGACGTTAAACCCCATAAACCAAACAAAGCTGTAGTGTTAGCTTTTTTAAACAGACGTTTCCTCAAAAATATTTTTTTTTTTTTGCCAGAGTAAGGCGGACTCACCCGATTTTCCCTTCCACTCGCAGTTAAGAAGGAAGAATGCGCATCACCACACCACACTGCGTTTCCTTCTGTTGTCAGCGATCTATTTGATTAAAAGGGCGCACCGTGCGTCACTGATACTTCTGTAGCCCTATACGGGACGGAAAACATTTTTTTGTAAGTAACGGAGGACTCATAGATACGAATGAGTGCAGATGCACCCTGTGCTGCATGCCGTTCGTCGGCAACTGTGCACCTATATGCATGGTTTGCCGGCAGATGAAAGCAGTTTCCAGGTGCGCAAGTCCTATGTTTTCGTTTTTCATCTTTGTGTATGTGTTCCTCTCGGCGCCAGGATATTATCGGCCACATTTATCTGCGTAAGAAGGAAGGCGACACATGCATTCATGTAAGGCATTTGTCGCTCATAACTAGGTTAACTCAATTAAGCTGTTTTGTTCTATTATTATGGTTTGTTGGGGTATAACATCCTAGAGCGACTCAAGCTATGAGGGACGCCGCAGTTTAGGTCTCCGGAGTAATGTCGACCAAATGGGAATCTTTAACCTGCACTGACATCGCACATGTACAAGGGCGCCTCTGGCGTTTCGCCTCCATCGAAACGCCGCGACCGGGATCGAACCCGCGTCTTTCGGCTGAGCAGCAGAGATCCGCAACCACTGAGCCACCGCGGCGGCTGTTCTGGTTTTTTTTTCACGTCTATCTTTTTATTCTTCAAGTCGCCTGGTTTGCTTTTGTTCCCATAGTCTTCCACTTTTTAAAACTCATTCCTTAGTATACCACTGACGGTTGTTTTAGTGTTCACGTGAACATCAGAATCTTACGGAAGCGCGGGGAGGAATTCTGCTTGGTTGTCAATATATTACAGGATTCCACAGGCGTTTGCATTTTTACCGAGATAATGATTTCACAAAAACCCTTCACAGCAGTTTTCGTTGCCAGGATATTATATCTTTTTCTTTACTCGTGATTGTTAACAGGGAGGACGATTAGTGGTTTTTCCTAGGACAGTTGGGTTTCGTTAACTGCTTGTAACTTTGACAACCTCTGGTTCACAGGCTGTCCGCATTCACATATGCTCCCTTTCGTTATCTTTGCACTCGTGGTCGCTTTATATTGTCTAGGGTGTATAGTAGATAAGGCAAGCGCCTTCGCAAGTATTATGTGCCGCTACTGCTAACCAAACACCTAAAGAAGTATTTTCCCTTTACACTAGAAGTAAACTGAAATCGTTCCTTCTTAAACTACGCTGTTCATTTTAGTATTCTGTTTGATAGCTTGGAGTTTTCTTTTGCTGCGTTTTTACGAAGTTTCTTTTTTATCGTTTCTGTTCCGGTGTCTGTTTTTGAGGCAGTACGTGCCTGTTGTATTAAGCGCTGCCACTCAGCCGTACTGAGGCTTCGACAGACCCGCATTTGTAGTTCTCCTCTGGAAATAAAATAAACAATACTATCATATTATTATATTCCAACTAGTGCAGCAAGAAGTCTTCACACTTTTAAGAAGTTGGTGGCAGCCTGTTTGTGTCTCGGCACGTGTTTGTGTCACATCTTAACACGGAGAGTGAGAAATAAAGCCAGCCTTACGGACACAACCGAAAGTGGACGAAAGCTATCCCTGTCATAGGGTGATGAAAATCATGCAATTCATGAAAACGAAAGGTCGCAAAAAGGTAGGGGGGGGGGGGGCAGATGGGACCTGAAGGCAAATCATTTAGAATGAACTCGACACAAGAGCGCAGCGGCATTTAGCCATTTCATGCTCGACCACATTTTCTTTATCAAAAGCCATGTTTGTATACACTTTCAATGTGTGATTCTACGTACAGAGACCGCAATACTTGCAAACAGTGATCGGGGTACTCGAAGATATAATTGCGGTTCTTCTCGCGATAAGGGTTTCATCGCTGCCGGAAGTCTGCGCCCCTAGCCATCCGAAAAGACGAGAAGAAAAAAAACTGCAAAGAACAAAAGCGGCACGACAGCAGAGAGCCTGGAAGCGGCCTCTAAATCCCCGTAACCGATCATTCATCTTTATCTCGCGTCGATCGCCCGGCGGCCTCAGGCTTCTCCCCTGGGCTGCCATTGCACGTCATCTGCGGCCGCGACGGGGCTTGTGAGCAAGGATCCCCGGGGAGCATAGGGAAGGAGATTCCGGAGGGAAAAGTGGCGCGGAGAAAAAAGGGGGGATTTCTAGGATCGGTCGCGACGTTGCGGAGGGCGTTGCCGGCGCCGTCATGATGAGGCCTCCCTAACAGACGGCTTTAGGCACAAGCTGTGGTCCTCTTTTCATTCCTTCTTCTTCCTTCTTTGCATTCATTCACTTCTTGGAACTCTTTTTCTCCTCTTCTTTGATCCAGCTTGCCGAGAATTCTACCTTCGCAACTTTCATCCACCCAATGGTCATTTAGCTTACTGTGTTCCAAGCTGGACTCCCGTTCATGCTTCTTGCATTCATTCTACTCTGTGCTGTCTGTTCTAGGTGTAGCCTGAAAAATGATACAAGCAATGGGGACAGATTGGCGGGTGCGCAGGCTTTTCCGAGTGCATTCCAAGGCGTAGACAACGGACCTATGTTTCAAAGTTCCTAAGAGACAGCGCATTGGAGTAAAGAACTCACCCTTGTGATTCACAGAGGTGGACATCTACAGAACATCTCCCTGCCTCTCATCTACTTTCAAAGAGGAGGAGGAGGTAGAAGAGGAAAGGCAGGGAGGTAATACATGGGGGTGGATAAAGAAAGTATATAAGCATAAAAATCTGTGATTAGTCTTTGAGGTATTTCAGGTTGGGTCGTGGCAGCCTTCGGTATCAACACGCACGCAGAGAGACGTCTGAGGAAAGAAAGTAATGCGGCGGCCAACGTTAGGTCTTTTGAAGCGAAAAACTTCACTAGGCTCGTCAAGGCGCCCGTGAGCTCTGGAGTAGTACAGACGCACCCCACATCGGCTCCGCACAAAGACAGCTGAATTCGCCAATCGCCAGCATCATCGGCCCAAATTTCACCATCCACTGATCTACGAATGTGAGTGCCGCACGCCATCAATTTTTGGCCCGCTTAAGCCATTTTTCGGGCACCCACGGCCCTTTCTTTGTGACCTCTTCGCCTGAGCTAGGCCTCGATCCGCTGGGAGCTAGGCCTACTGCGTCGGACGCTTCCGCCACCAACACCATCATGGAGGTGCAGGTGCAGGGAGAGGTTCTTAACCCCCACGACTACGACCCAAGGGACTGGACGCACATTCTTAGTGTGCCTGCCCGCTCCAAGGACGTCCTTTCACCATCCCGAAGCCAGGAGGCCGCAGCCTCTGCTACCGGTGCCCCCAAGTCCGCGCGCCTTGACAAGTCAGCGCACCTACAAGCAACGCGCACAGCTGCGCAGCGTTCGCGGCAGCAGCCGCCGCTTCCTGCTGCAGACTACAAGGTCGTGTTCAGATCACGAGGCGGGCTGCAGCTGGACCTGCTTCCACCCCGACAACTACGGGAAGCCATCCTTCAAGCGGCGTCCCAGCTACACGAACCAACGCGTACCCAAATCAGGGTACACCCCGTAAACAATACGTGCACAGTAAGCACGCCCATAAAAGCTGACGCGCTTGCCCTGGTTAGCGTAACCAGCATCAAAAACCAAGGCAAGGACTTCGCCGTCGCAGCTTACATAGCCCCGCCGGATGGAGCGGTACGCGGAGTCATCTCCAATGCTTATTGGAATGAGACCCCGACAGAGCTCCTGCAAGACCTGATCACCGGCAACCCAGACGCCCTCATCGTGGACGCCCGCCGAATGGGCTCCACGCGTTCCATCTTAATCACTTTCCGAGCTGGACCTGTCCCACGCGCCGTCCTTTATGGAGGAGCCCTCCACAGGTGCACACCCTATCGAGGGCATATAGACGCCTGCACTAACTGCCGCGTCCCTGGTCACCGGGCAGACGTGTGTGTCCACCCAAGATCCCATAAGTGCCCCCGCTGTGGGCAGTCCCACCCAAAGGAAGATGTGCCCTCATGCACCCCCAGCTGCATTCTCTGCGGAGGCCCTCATATGACCGGCACCGGGAACTGCAAGGGACGGGGCCGCAAACTAGCATCCCCGAAGAACGCTCTCTCTCCTCCGGGTACATCGCGGCTTTCCCGCTGCGATCGACCAGGCACAGCCAGCAGACGCAGCTCGACGGCTTTCCGGTCGCCTTCTACAAGCCGGCAGAATGGCAGCAAGAACGCCACGCGTCTCACCTGGGCAGATCGCGTTTCCGGCAAAACCACCCGTCAACCCCCACCACCCCAGTCCTCCCAGGCAGACCCGAGAGACCAGGAACTCAAGGCCTTGCGTGACGAGGTAAGCCGCCTTTCCTCTCTCCTAAGCACCCCCGCCCCATCCATGCCCCCTCAACCCGCACCCCCTGTCATTAATTCGAGCTCATCATCCACAGACACTTCGAGCACCCCTCCTGCAAAGAAACAGCGCACCACAGACGCCACACCCCCTCCCGTGCCCCCAGAAATAGACGCTAAATTAGCAGCACTCGAAGCAAAATTTGACCATAAACTAAAGGAGCTAGACGCCCGCCTCGAGGCCAGATTCAATCACCTTGCCGCCGCCCTCACCGAAAAACTTGAGCAGCGCATGGACGCTATGCTTACCAAGATGATGGAGCTCTTGGAGCATAATCTTACCCATCGCTTCACCCAACTTCAAACCCCCTCCACTCCCCCCATCCTACCACCACAAGCACAAAACACCTTCCCTGAGCCACACATACCAATTGACACCCGTCTTAATACCCTCCTCAATCCCCCCACCATCCAATATGGCGGGGGGGAACACTAATTATCTCCCCATTATAACTTGGAACTGCCGCGGCTTCCGGGCAAAGCGCGCACCTCTGCAACTTCTCCTTCCCACCATCACACCCACGCCCCACATACTTCTTCTCCAGGAGACTGCACACCGAGCAACCCTCCCCAGCTACACATCTACACACTCGGATACCACTAACACACCCAGGGCGTCCACACTCATCCACCGCAGCCTCACCTACAAAACTCATCACATTACGTCTGAGACGCCCTGCGTGATCACGGAAATTATACATCACACACATTCACTTCCTTCTATATTTATAGCAAACATATACCACCCCCCGTCCCTGCCGATGGCCCCGCTAGAATCACTTCTGCGAAAGCTACACCATCTAGCAGGGAAACATCCCCTACTCATCGGTGGGGACTTCAACAGTCAGCATACTGACTGGGGATACACAACCACGACACATCGAGGTCGCAGGCTCTGGCTGCTCCTGCAGAACCTCCAACTCACTGTGCACAACACGTTTCAGACGCCTACGCGGATCGGCAACAGTGTCAGCATGGACACCAGTCCGGACCTGACGCTGAGCCGCTGTATCCGCGGCGTTACCTGGAACAGAACACAACATACACTGGGCAGTGATCATTACACTATACAAATCACTGTCCCATACAAACCACCCCGTCACGCAAATATGACACACGAACTCATTAACTGGGATGCCTTTCGCGCTGCACGCACCGCCCTCCCAGACACTCCCATCGCAGACATCGATGCATGGGTGCAATCACTCAAGCATGACGTTCACCACAACACGCGACACATTGAAACTACAACCGAAACACCGACCCTTGACACACGCCTAGCCCACCTCTGGGAGGCTTATCACAGCATCCTGGAACGCTGGAAAGGCAACAAACACAACAGAACTTTTAAAAAGCGGCTGGCCGCGCTGCAGACACAAATCCAACAGCACTCTGAGGAGCTCTGTCGATCCAACTGGGGACAGATATGTGACGGCATCGCCGGAAACCTGTCCAGCAAACATGCATGGCACCTCCTCCGACACCTCATTGACCCAACACGCACCAAATCAGCAGCACAGCACCACGTGACACGCCTCACACATGAACACATTGACGATCCCGACACCCTTCTAGACACACTTCAAACCATGTACACATCTCCAGGCGGCCCCATACCTCTACCGCACTACACAGGACAAGCAAATCCAACACTCGACACCGACATCACGGAGACGGAAGTCAGAGCGGCCCTCCTGACTCTCCGCGCCAACTCCGCACCTGGTGCAGACCAAATCACAAACTCCATGCTCCGTAATCTGGATGACCAATCGATCACCCACATTACGAAATACTTCAACCAGTGCTGGAGGGAGGGTAACCTCCCGCAGTCCTGGCGCCACGCGAAGGTAATATTTATACCAAAACCCAACAAACCACTCACCATTCAAAACCTTCGCCCGATTTCGCTAACCTCATGCCTCGGGAAGCTCCTCGAGCATGTTGTGTTAGCGAGACTCACAAGTTACATGGCGGACAACAATCTCTACCCGCATAGCATGGTGGGATTCCGCCCTCATCTATCCGCACAGGATGCCATGCTGCAACTCACACACGACCTTTTTGACCCGCTTCTTCCAGGTCATACCAAGGCAGTCTTAGCTTTGGATCTCTCCAAAGCTTTTGATCGCATTGAACATCAGGCGATCATGACTGCTCTATCCCCATTGAATGTGGGTGTGCGCACGTATGCCTACATTCAAGCATTCCTGACTGACCGCACGGCTGAGATACACTTCGGCCCTCTGTCTTCCACCTCCTACACACTTCAGAGTATCGGCACCCCTCAAGGGTCCGTCCTTTCCCCCTTTCTCTTTAACATAACCCTCAAACCCCTCGCCCGGAAATTGGCAACTATTCCCCACCTCAAGCACACTCTTTATGCCGACGATATCACCCTGTGGACCACCCACGGCAGTGACGGCGACATAGAGAACACCTTACAGGAAGCAGCCACCCTCACCCAAAATTACGCACGGACCATCGGACTGTCTTGCTCCCCAGAGAAGTCCGAACTGCTCCTCATCCGGCCTAAGAACCACCGCTGTCCCCGCTCCCCCATTGCCATTGAACTGAATGGTTACCCGGTACCTGAGGTTGGCACCCTCCGTGTATTGGGCTTGCACATCCAGAACGATGGCAAAAACACCACTACCCTCAAGAAACTCAAGCAGGTTGCAGGCGCGATATCGCACCTCATCCGCAGGGTTTCGGGACATCATAGAGGCATGAAGGAGCGCGACCTATGTCGCCTCATTCATGCCTTTCTCCTCAGCCGTGTACTGTATACTACCCCATATTTACAACTATCCAAACATGACATAAACGCTTTGGATGCTTTGATTCGCAAGGCATTCAAGGTAGCACTTCATCTTCCCCTCAACACACCCACAGACAGATTACTAGGCCTGGGCCTCCACAACACGATCGGGGAACTGGTGGAGGCCCACCGACAGGCCCAATACATCAGGCTCACAAAAACTTCCACAGGTCGGTATATCCTGGACTCCCTGGGAATCAAAATACTGGCCAACGACCCAACCCTTCTCGCCATCCCACGATCCATTCACCGAGAGCTTCTCATCAGGCCGCTCCCGAGCAATATGCACCCGTCCCACCATGAGCAGCGCCGCAGAGCCCGTGCGAAGGCACTCCATCGAGCGTACGGCCCCCAGCCGGACGCCGTATGGGTGGACGCTGCCTGCACGGGTGATGAAGCGACAGCAGCTGCGGTGGACTCCTCTTCATCCACCCTCCTCACACTACCTCTCCCTCCAGATACGTCCCCAGAGGCTGCAGAGGAAGCCGCCATTGCACTTGCTATAACCCGCACGGAAGCCTGGTATATTTTAACTGACTCTAAAACTGCGATTCTAAATTTTGCTCGAGGCCGAGTTCATGTCCCTGCTTTTGGCATACTGGACTCGCCCGATGCACCCCCGCCCCGCCAAGTGGAGCTGATATGGGTGCCTGCGCACTCCGGGAATCCCGGAAACGAGGCCGCCAACCGAGGTTCTTTAAACCGGGCTCAGGGGGCCTCGGATCGGGGATTCACGAAGGATCGCATGCACTCATTCAGTGAGCTGACCCAGGCATACAGAGCCTCACGCGAGCTCTACCCTCCGCCCCACCCCTCCCTAGATAACAGACACGCAACACTCTGGCGCAGATTACAGACACACACTCTCCCCGCGCCCCTTACCCTAGCCCACTATCATCCCTCCTATACTCCGGCATGCGCCCTATGCCCACAACCCTTCGCTTCTTCCCTCCACATCCTTTCCCTCTGCCCGGCGGACCCTCCCCCGCGGGACCTAGAGAACCTCAAGACCTGGGAGGACTGGGAGACCCTGCTGCGCTCGGAGGACCCGGCCGTGCAGACCATCGCCACCGGCCGTGCTGCCAGTGTTATGGACCTCAGGAACATAAACACTTGAGTGCAGTGGGGTCGTGCGGGGACCCTGGGGCGTGCCCCGAATTCCTTTGTAAATAAAGTTTTCTCTCTCTCTCTCGTCAACACCGCGCTTCGCGTGAGCCACACTGCAGATTTGCCACCGCTGCGCATGCACGAAACCGAGTGACCTCACGCGGAGCGCAGGTGACCGCCGAGTCCGTAATAAAAAAAAAATAAGCACAGAAACGAGAATAAAAAAAGTGAAAGAAATGAAATATCAGAAAGTACTGTGCGATGTCAGTGCACGTTAAAGAACCCTAGGTGGTCGAAATTTCCGGAGCCCTTCACTACGGCGTCTCTCATAGCCTCAGTCGCTTTGGGACGTTAAACCCCATAAACATAAACATAAACATAAACATAAAATATCAGAAAGAAAACTGTGCGCCAGGAAACTCTCATATCGCGGTGGACACCCGAAACGCGCCGTAAGGATCTTAAGGAAAATGAAATGAAGTGAAAATTGATTTGAAGGAAATCAAATGCCTCTCTCATATCTTGGTGTACACATGAAAGGAATGCACACCACAGTACGTGTCTCTAAAGCAACCTTCTAAGACAGCACCGTATTCACTACACGCGCGTCTCCTTCTCCGCCTCCGTGCAGGCAGTGTGTGGACGGCCGAACGCCTCCACCGTTATCGTGGTGCTCCCAGTGCATTGTGCGCCAACTGACAGCCATGACGTCAAACCAAACGTATCTGAACCTTTTCGCTTGTATATCGTGGCGTAACCACAGCTAAGCCACTGCCAATTTTTTAAGTGAAAAAATTGCATCACATAGTGTTCGCATTTCATAAAAACCTTGTTCGATGCTAGCATAACAGCCTAACGCTTCACCGGTGGGGTCGATATAGTGATTTGCCCATTTCTTAGCAGTCTTCACGGTCCATTTGCAGGAAGGGGAAGTGGAACGTCTTCACCTTCATGAGCATTCATGTCTGGTTAATTTCTGGCGAACTCTAGTGGGATGCATATTCGGGTGAGTTGGTGGAGTGAATGTTCTCGTTGATATTTCATTTATTTTTATTAAAAATATTCTCAGTACACCCTGCAGCGCGAAAGCGTTAAAACAGGGGAGTGGGTAAAACGTTTAAGTAAGCAACAGAAAAAATTGGCGGGGGCTTAGCTTTGGTTAAGCCTGGTAGGTTGCGAAAGCAAAAGCGCAGCGCCTGCAACATACTAGGGACCTCCACCTAGTGTTTGTAAGGATGAGTCCCTTAAGGGCTGATCCAAACATACTTCGTGTCCCTTTTTAATAAATGTTTTCACCACCACCCACTGAAGGAACGCAGTGCGCCGCGTCTGCAGGTCACGCGTGGATACCGGCCGCCGCTGCGCGACGACTCAAAGAGTCTTCGGTAATTTTTTTATCTTTTGTTTTTGATTTTGTTGCGACTGAGAGAAAGAAAACATAATCTACAGCTGGTATGACGTCACAGCGGCAGTAGCGCCACAAGTACGCACTGCGGCAAACACACACCGTAACTGCACCCGGGCTCTCTGAAGGAGCGAGTTGGTCGCCCATAAACTACAGCTGGTATGACGTCACAGCGGCAGTAGCGCCACAGGTGCGCGGCGCGGCATAACTGCAGCCGGGCTCTCTGAAGGAGCGAGTTGGTCGCCCATAAACTACAGCTGGTATGACGTCACAGCGGCAGTAGCGCCACAGGTGCGCGGCGCGGCTTAACTGCAGCCGGGCTCTCTGAAGAAGCGAGTTGGTCGCCCATATTCATTCGCTAAAGGTCAAACGTAACTGCGGCCGGGTCACGCGAAGGCTTGAAAGTGCGAGCAGTATTGCTTTCGCAATAAAGAAAAATGGCAGTGGTTTAGCTCTGGTTAAACCTGGAAGATTGCGAAAGCAATGAGGAGAGAGAGAGAGGCGATGGAGAGCGTGCGGCAGCGGCGGCGGCCCCGGCACGCTAGCTCTGCGCCGCTACTGCGCATGAGCAACTGGCGAGAGCGGCGGCGGCACCTCTGCGTCACCCGCGCAGCGACGGCGGCGGCGCGCCAGCTGCGCGCCGTCCTCGCGCATGCGCAGTATAGCCTTGCGTCGGCTCCGCGAAATAGCTCGGCGACTAGCGTAATGTTGCTTTCGCAACAATAAAATCACGTAGAGAAAAGGGAGGTAGGGCAAAGGAGCATTGTATAAATACCTAAGAAATAAAGAACGACTAAAAACACAAAAAACAGAACTGGCCGCCGGAGGATTTTTAGAACAATTTCCAATGTATTTAATATCTGTTTTCAGTTCCTGAGAAGATAATTCTCCTGCAAAAGCAAGAGGCTTGCATCTGGTATTGCGTAGCACTTGCGCGTCGTGATCTGTGAGCAGCACAAGAAGTTAGAAGGCCCAAACGTCTATGGGCGAATCAAAGGTACTGCAGAGGTTTGATTTCGTTGATGATTTTCTTGTCTAGTTAACACCAGCGTCCATTATTTCGACGCAGTCTTGCCACAGATGCAAGATCATTTTGTTAAGTGTTTTTATCGGCCTTAATTAACTAATGAACTGCCTCAAAATGAATCGATCAGATTTGTGGACCTCAAACTAAAATTACTGCCAAATTACACTTCCCGGTCGTACGAGCCGCGATGCAACTTGACATTGCTTGCGCTGCGTCGTCGCGTCGTCGCTTTCCAAACTGCCGAAATGTGCCATGGCTAAGTCGCGCTATAAAAACCCTGTATTCACTCGATGCAAGGCAGTTTGAACCCTCAAACTGATCGTTTTGTGCAGTAAGATTGTCTCAAACAGCTGCTTGTCTCTCTTTGCAAATTTATCTTTGGAAGTTTAAGTAAGAACAAAAAAGAAATAACCGGCTGCTCATACCGTGAGCAAAAAAAATTCTTCGCGTTTACCCCACTTGGCAATATTTGTAAAAAGTTCCCGCTGAGCTCGCGTGTGCCATCGTGTGCCATACTCGCCATCGTTGATCAAGGCTGTGCCAAGAGTGTGCTAAAATCCGTTCGTGGCATGTCGAGAAGGTGTTGTCTACACCATTCTACCACCTTTTGGCAACTGTGCGTGAGCGAGACGAAAAGATATCTTAAAACAGTGCGATGAAACATTGAGGTATACATTGCCGAGACTGTGAAAATAAAGCTTCCCAGCAGTACTTCAAACAAACAAAAGTATAAGTCAAGCACAGAGACATGGTAACACGAAATATGGTAAGAAATACGATAAGTATTGAAGCCGCAGAAATCGCTTTGTCAAAGGACGCCTGCGTCAGCATCCCTTCCTTCACAACAACTCGAAGAGAATGAGTTTTTAGCTGGAGGTAAGTGAAGAAGCTGTTGTCATCTTCCTCAGATTTATTGTCTGAGTGTACAAGGGAGTGTGTTTTGTCTTCACGTTTTCCTTTTTTTTTTGGAGCCTCACCTTTTTATTTTCAAGGCCCAAGCAATTAAATTTTGTTGAAAGCGAGTGCCAGTCCTTGTGTGTTTTGTATTTTGTCCCCGTCAAATACACGCAGTTCTTTCCAAAACGCGAGACAAATTCGTAATCCAAAGCGATTGCAATCACATATAGGTATCGTATTTTGTTCGCTGTTTTGTACAGTAACAAACAAATTGCAGGGTTTCGTACTCCAACCTCTAGGATCAATCACAAAGTGGACAACGAATGAACCATAGTGCGGGTGCCTGCTTTTTACGGAAATACGATCACCGGTGTCGCATCCGGACGTTATTCTCAGGCACTTTTCGAGAATAGTAAAGCAAGGATTGCCCCAATTACATACAAAGGCGTACATTTACTGAGCGAACTATCATTGTTTTGAAGTACCGCAGCGGTGGCCTAGTGCATCCGCCTCGCATGCGGCAGGTACGGGGTTCGATTCCCAGTGCCGCCGTGTACCCACCGGTGATACAATGGGTACAGGCTAGTGATGCAAAACTATCGATAGTACTATGGATACTACCGATAGTTGAGTCACTATCGAACTATCGATGGTAAAAAAGACTATCGATAGTACTATCAATAGCGCGCTATCGATAGTACTATCGATTGTTGATACTCTCGATAGTAGTATCGAGAGTACTATCGGTAGTACTATCGATAGCCCTATCGAAACTACTTCTTATATATGGTATTATCGATTCTATAGAATCAACCTCGTGTACCCACTGCATCCTAAACTTGGTTTCCCGACTGTGTGGTATGGAGGTGATGGTATGAGTAACTGACAGGACTCGCCCATTTACGCGGCCTACGCGTCAACGAGCTCCACAGAAGTTCTACATGTAAAGTTGCTGGATAAAATGTTAGCGTGCGAATGTCCTAGTTGCGAAGCATATGTGCGAGAAGCATTTCTGCAGCGGTTACGTCAGCAAGACGACGTCTGCAGTGCACGATGGTGTCGTGTAAGCCAGCACGACTTGTGCTGTTTGTTCTTTCGTCGGATACAGTTTCAGGTATTTTTTTTAACTGTCCCAGTGCACGTTAAAGAGCCATAGGTGGTCCAAATTTACCCATAGCTTGAGTGTCTTCGAGTCGTTAAACCTCATGAGACCGGTGAAATCAATCAGGTAACGCAAATGTTTTGGTTATATCGCTGGCCAACGAATGCATAATATCAATATTGCTGCTATCCATGGATATTCTTACCATCGACAGCTTCACTATCGATAGTAATACTATCGAGAGTAGAATCGATAGTGTTGCTATCGATAGTATATTAACGATAATAATATCGACAGTACACTATCAATAATAATATCGATAGTCTTTCGACAGTAGCACTATCGATAGTTTTTTTACACTATCGATAGTTTCAAATAAACTCTCGGTACTATCGAGGGCAATTTTCCGATAGTTTTGCATCACTATTACAGGCTTTCCCGTTGTCTACTGCTCGGTTTATCCGGGGTGAAATGCTTGGGAAATGGGTCATTGACCCCAGCTTGAGCAATACGAAAAATACCTTGTGCCATGGCGCTCTTAGGCCACAGATTTCCTTGCACCATAAAAATTCATCTTCATCATCCTGCTTATCATTATTTTGAAAGAATTAATTAAACGATGCTGGATAGAAATTGCTCTTTCGACAGCGCACGTACCTGACGCTCCTCGTGCAGTCCGCATTGTAGTTGTCGTAGCCAGCTTGTTCTCGGCTTTATCGGTTGTTTCTTATTTATTTATTCACATACCCTACAGGCCCTTTTCGGGTATTACATAGGGGGTGTACAGTTAGAAATAAACAATACGCCACACAGTTGTACAAGTAACACAAATCCAAAACCACAGGCAAAATCAGGAGAAAAAAAAAGTACAGAAAATTCAAAGTTGATAGGACGCTGGAATGGAGGCTTCCTAATCCGAATTTATTTGTAAAAACACTTTAGTTTTTGCAGAAAGCCGTCATGATTTAAGGTGAAGACAATGTCATCTGGTAACTTATTCCAATGATGGACGGCAAGAAGCAATGGGGAATGACTGAAGAGGTGTGTGCGTGCAAACACGGGTTCGACTTTGAGAGCATGATTTAAGCGCGGAAAGATACGGTGGGCGGGTCTAATGTAGTATGAAGCGAAAGAAGATGGACTGTGATACAATCTGTGGAAGTGTGATAACAGTGCTAGTATTCTTCTCTTTTTCAAGTGATGATAGCTTCTCGTGCTTATTAGTTTCGGCTTGGACATTGGTGGAATCGTCCCTGTTTTCACATTTTTAGGCAATGCCAGCTGTTTTCAGCCACCAAAGCCTTCCTTTCGAGAAATAAATCACAAGCAACTGAACTTACCAAATCATGCAGAAAAATGAAGCGACTCGGCGGAGCGTCGCCTGTCAGAAAAGTGTCATCCCTACGCGACAGCGACGCGAGCGACTACGGGGGAGAAAAATTTTTCTGCACGCTCGCCGCCGGAGCGAACCTCCATCCCATTAAGGTCACCCGTCGGGCCCGGGCGATCAGTTCTGACGCCTGACACGGCGTCGTCGGCTTTCGCCACTCTGGCTTTGTACTCTAGACTATTTGCTCCCACTCTCGGGCCCTGTATTGTGCTCGCTTGTTCGGCGCAGGAAATGTTTCCCGACACGGCGCCGTCACGTCGCAGCCCCGTCCCTTTTCTCCCGATAACCCCCCGTGGCGACGTCGCCGTCATTGTTTGGTTGCATCGCGCTGAAGAACGCCTGGGTGTACACGCGGCCTTTGTTACTAGATATTTCCTCTGCCGTGAGACCGGGTTTTCGGGCTTTTTGCTATGCACGGACGCATTTTCTGCCTACTAGGCTGCTATGTGCAGACGTACGTCCCGGGCTTGCGTGCGTCCTTTGTTAGAATAGTACGTCCTCAATGGTAGCTCCCGCGTTCCCCTGGCGAAGAAATAGGATTGAACCAAGGTGGGTTTGGTTTTGAGGGCCTTCTCCGTTGCCGGTTAGAGTTGGAATAAGGATAATTTATTTATTTATTTATTTATTTCCTCAAAGGTCTCGGTTGAGACATTACGAGTACATGAGGGAGTGGACGGTATCTGGCAAACAATGGTAAAAAATGTTAAGATGAAAGGCTGGCGACGCTCCGCTTGAATTCTAGTGGGTTGATGATAATGGCAACTTCGGTGGGCAGGTCATTCCAGTCTCGTGCAGTACGCCGAAAAAATGACTGCTGAAATGTCACAGTATGGGCTTGTAGGGGATACACTGCGTTACTATGGCTGAACCGGGCGATGCGGTGGGCTCTTTTTATGTAGGGGTTATCAAGAGGCAAAGAATGGAAAAATTTATGAAAAAGGTTAAGACGTGCTATCTTACGGCGCGAGGCTAGAGGGGGCAAGTTGATTCGAGCTTTTAGTGCTGAGATGCTTGAGTGGTAGGAATAATTAGATAGAATGAATCGTGTTGCGCGGTTCTGAACCAATTCTAGGGCGTTAGTAAGATTATTGTGGTGCGGATCAAAAATAGCGTTAGCATACTCAAGCTTGGGACGCACAAAGGTTTGAAAAGCAAGCTGTTTAATAGGGGGAGGAGCGAGTGAAAGGTTACGGCGTAAATAACCTAGAGCACAATTAGCAGAATTTATTATGTGATTAATATGACAGGTCCAAGTTAGGTCACGCGAGATATGCACACCAAGATATTTGAATGATTCGGATGTTCCAATCTGCAGGTTATTAATATTATAATTAGGCGCTACGTAATTACGACGACGGTGAATGGACATTAACACGGTTTTAGAAATATTTAATGACATGAGCCATGTTTTACACCAGTCCTGTATGCGAATAAGGTCAGTGTGTAATGCGAGATGGTCGGTGGAGTTAGTAATGCTTCGGTAAACGACACAGTCATCGGCAAAGAGTCGGATATGAGAAGAAATGTTACACGGTAGGTCATTAATATATATCAAGAAAAGGAGGGGCCCGAGTACCGTTCCTTGAGGTACCCCGGAGAGCACAGGTGTTAAGGATGAAGAGTGTGAATTGGCATATACGAACTGCTGACGGTTAGATAAAAACCCTCGGATCCAGTTCAGAACACATGGACGAATATTTAGGCGCGATAACTTTAGTAAGAGACCACCATGGGGGACCTTATCGAACGCTTTTTCGAAGTCTAAAAACACTGCATCAGTCGGGATATTACGATCAAGGTTTAAATGTAAGTCGTGCAGGAAGAGTGCCAGTTGGGTGTCACAGGAATGATTCTTGCGAAAACCATGCTGGCTTGAGTGAAAAAAATGAACGGACGATAGGAAATTATTTTGCAAGAAACGCTTGTTATGGAAATCGGGCGGTAGTTACTCGGCGATGATCGGCTTCCTTTCTTGAAGACTGGGGTGACCTTGCCCACCTGCCAGTCACGTGGAATCGAACCGGTGTTCAGGGATTCCTGGAATATGAGCGATAAGAACAGGCTACACGTATGTTTAGTATTTTTCAGCACTTTGGCGTTGATACCGTCCACTGCAGTAGATGACGAGTTCTTCAGTGACTCAATTACCTTGACTATGCCGACGGGATGAAATGTGATATTTTGCATGAGCGGGTGCGTAAAATATGGTGGATCTGGAAGATTGTCAAGGTATTCATTAGTAAAGACCGAAATGAATGCTGTGTTAAGAACATCTGCAACCTCAGTGTCGGGAATAGGAGATCCAGAACTACTGTGAAGTGAAATCTCATTACATTGATTAGGGCTAATGGTTTTCCAAAATCGTTTTGGGTTAGTCTGCAGCATAGATGGTAAAGTAGTAGAAAAAAACTTCCGTTTAGTCTGAGCGGTTAACTTGTATTCTTTTGCGACAGCATGATACTTCTGCCATGTGGAAGAAGAGTTAGACAGCTTGGCCGACCGGAACAGGCGTTTTTTCTTATTATTGAGTCGTTTGAGTGATACATTAAACCATGGTGATGTCTGCAGCTTTTCAAGACATCAGATAAAAAAATATTGCATTCCTCTAATAAGTGATGTATTTCTCTGGTTTCTTGGACGTAACCACTCTATGCCTCACGTTATGCCCCATACCTGGGGTCTTTCAGGTATATCTTAAATAAATATATAGACAATGAGCAAAAAATCAAACACGAAAGTCTTCGATGGCTTAGGTATACGTAATCAGTAGGGATGACGAATATAAAGGGAAGAAAGGGCTCAAACTTGTATTTGGTGGGTGTAGGTTGTAAGGACCACCCAGTAGACGTGGCAAGACGATGCTAAAGGTGCTTGAGAGCTAAAGTTGCTTAAGAGCCATTTGGTTGAAGTTATAGTGAAGTGGAGATAGCCTAAAATAAATAGCAGCACCATACAAGAACAGGACAAGCCTGTAAAGAAGAAAAACGGCGAACGCGTCTCCGACAAAAATCGGTTGAAACACGGCTAAGGCGTTCATGGCGTAAACGTAGAGAGAAGCATGCAGTTAGATCCATCATAACTCAGTTAACAGAGCATCGTATGTCATATTGCCACGTATCATTGTAGTGTTTGTTCGTTCACGCTCAAGGCTGCAGGAAAGGGTTGTTATCACTTTTGTTCGTGACGCGAGAAGCGACCACACTAATCTCGATTGATCGCAGCCATGAAAGGCTGCATCTAGGTTTTTTCAGATTTCTGTAGATGATCTTGTCTTGTTATCTGGAAGTTTCCTTGCCGGCTTTAAATTGAGCGATGGCGCGAGCGGAGGACATATTCGTAGTTCGACGACTGACGAGCGCGTTTGTTGCTTATGCCGCCGCCGAGTGATTCAGTTCTTTTATGGGCGCAAGTCAGCCCAAATAAAGAGCTTCGTTTGCAAGTCTTTCCGGTGTCTTCCTGACCGCTGGACTTCCGTCACTACAACGTGACATCTGGTGGAAGTGCTGGGTAGCCTTCCATGTACCGGACACCCCCCCGCAAATCGCGACGCCAGCCCTTCGAGTCATTCACCGGAGGACTTGACTCCAGTCTACCACGCAGCCTCTTGGAGCCTCCAGCCATGACTTATGCCGCAGCAGTACGCCGTCCTGCACCTTTACGACGGCACCTAAGCCCCTATCGCCATTAGCCAGCTGCGCTGGAGCGCCGCCCTCTCGCCCCAACTCGCCCGTCCTACGAGCGTCGCACACGGGCTAGGAAATGCGACGAGTGGAGAACACCCGACCAGCGCCGCCAACTATGCTTCAACTGCGGAGAAGCCGGTGACATTCTCCGGTACTGCCCGTACAGGAGAATGGGCATCCGAGGATTTTCTTACGACGCCCCACGACCCCGACCTGGCCTGCGACCAGCCGCAATCGAAGAGTTCTTGCGTCGTAAAGAATACTCATCGCCGAGCCGCCCATCTCGTTCTCCGTCGCCATCGTCACCGCGCTATGTATCTCCTAGCCGAGGTTACGCCGTGCGTGGACGCTTCCCCAGCCCCCGAAGGTTAAACTGAATAAAGCAGCCTCTGGAGGTGAGGTTGCTTCTGAACGCAAGAACTAAGATCCTCCATCGACGAAAACAGAAGACCATGCCCCCTACGACGACCACGAACCCTACGACGACGACGAACCCTACGACAACGACGACCCCTACGACGACGACGACCCCTACGACGACGACGACCCCTACGAAGACGACGACCCCTACGAAGACGACGACCCCTACGACGACGACGATCCCTACGACGACGACGATCCTTACGACGACGACGATCCCTACGACGACGACGACAAAAACTACGACGACAAATACGACGACAAATACGACGACAAATACGACGACGAATACGACGACAAATACGACGACAAATACGACGACAAATACGACGACAAATACGACGACAAATACGACGACAAATACGACGACAAAAACTACGACAACACCGACGACAACACCGACGACAACACCGACGACAACACCGACGACGGCGACGACACGGCCAGACTTGAAGCTTTTACCGCTGCCCTTACACCTTATTAGGAACGCTAAAGGACTCTAAGTTCTCGAAGCATTCTCCGTGTTTAATTTCATTTGAAAGCATCGAGACGATGCTTCTTTGGAAGGGGGTAATGCCACGTATCATTGTAGTGTTTGTTCGTTCACGCTCAAGGCTGCAGGAAAGGGTTGTTATCACTTTTGTTCGTGACGCGAGAAGCGACCACACTAATCTCGATTGATCGCAGCCATGAAAGGCTGCATCTAGGTTTTTTTCAGATTTCTGTAGATGATCTTGTCTTGTTATCTGGAAGTTTCCTTGCCGGCTTTAAATTGAGCGATGCCGCGAGCGGCGGACATATTCGTAGTTCGACGACTGACGAGCGCGTTTGTTGCTTATGCCGCCGCCGAGTGATTCAGTTCTTTTATGGGCGCAAGTCAGCCCAAATAAAGAGCTTCGTTTGCAAGTCTTTCTGGTGTCTTCCTGACCGCTGGACTGCCGTCACTACAACGTGAAATATACGAAGGTAGAGGGTCTGGGTCCCACTGGCGACATCTCGTTGTTTTACTTCTAATTTCTTAGTGATTGTTCTCCAAGTAAAAAGTGATTACATTGCTAATTTTTGATTGGCGACATCACAAATGAAAAATAAAATGTATTCCCCTGCCCTTCCTTGGTTTCAATGGCTGCTGGCTTCAAATCTGTATGATCTCTGTGTGAATTAAATCTGTGTGGCCAATAATCTATATTGTGTTGTTTTCATGCCCTCCCCCCCCCCCCTATGTAATGCCCATTTGGGCCTTTAGGGTATTTAAATAAACTGTAGTGTGCCAACTGTGACAGGTTCCGCTACCGTCATGCGCCGACACTGCGCTGCGCCTGACGACGACGAAGTTATGCGCCGACACTACGCTGCGCCTGACGACGACGAAGTTCCCCCGCTCTCTTGGTGCTGGCTACGCCCGTCTACGCTGCCAGACCCTGCACAGCGGTTCGGTCTCTTGAGGACGCCTAATAAACGCACCCCTACAATTGGTGGAGGTGCTGGGTACATCCCCTACCAACCTGTCACAGTTGGCACACTACAGCGTCACACAGCGGAGAAAAGGCGATTTCAGCTCGAGCGCAGTCAATAACGGCACGATGGGTCGAAAGGAAGTCACATCCCAGGATGATGTCGTGTGAGCAGTGAGACAGCACAATAAACTCGATGGTGTACAAAACATCTTGAATGAGGACACGGGCCGTACATGCGGCTGAGGGATGAATGCGCTGTGATGAGGCGGTGCGAAGCGAAAAGTCAGAAAGTGGGGTAGTCACTTTGCGGAGTCGGCGGCAGAGAGCTTCACTTATAACAGATACTGCAGCGCCCGTGTCGACGAGGGCGAGAACCTTGGCACCTTCCACGAACACTACGATTACATTAGCGGGACGACACGGAGGACTTGAGGAGTTCGAAACAAGCGCAGTTCTTGCCCCCGGAACTGCGGCTGTTAGTTTCCCTCAAGTGCGGAGCTAGAACGTCGCAGCATCGGAGAAGGGGAACGGCGTCGAGGGGAAGGCGATCGGCGAGTGGTGTAAATTTGGCGATCAGGGGAAACAAAGGGGGAACCAGGAGGACTTCTCGGCGAGGATAGTTCGGCATCGTACGGGTAGGAGCGTAGATCAGGTCGAGAAGGCGGAAGGCGCAGCGCAGTGTCGGCGCATGACGGTAGCGGAACCTGTCACAGTTGGCACACTACAAAATAAATAAATAAATAACGACCCCCTCATCCCCTCGCACTTGTCTGCCCAAGGAAGGGTAGCAGTTTGCCAGTGCTGGCCATTAGCTCCGTTAACAGAAAAAAAGAAGCATTGGCAGCCGAGCTCGCATCGCGAACACAAGCGAGTATATTTTTTCAGGCTAGCTGGGGCCTAAACATTCTGGGTTTTTTTGCGCAAAAGACACGACACAAAAGAAACGGGGTAGACAGGACAAGCGCTTGTCCTGTCTACCCCGTTTCTGTTGTGTCGTGTCTTTTGCGCAAAAAATCCAGAATGCGAACACAAGGACTCGGTGTGCTCGGAACGAAGTACATACTGCCACGGAGCTTTCTTTTTATTTTCATTTAATTTGGTTACGATGCAGCCGTAAACATCAGGGCGGGAGTCATTATGTAATTACTGATTTCTTGAGCAGTGCATTGCTGGCGAGAGTCAAGAAACGAACAAAGGTGTCCGGGGCCTTTTGTTCCAACCGGCGAAACGACTGTATGTTCCCTTCCTGCCCTCTACAGTAAGGTGACGTGCGCATTTCTGCGAAGAGAAGGCTCTATGTTCTATTGCCTTGACTTTTGGCTTACGCTGAACACCAAAGATATAAAAAACCGCGAAAATAACAATATGTGTACGTGTTCAAGGACTAGGCGCTATGCGCTATTCGCGGTTGTAGGAAAATAATACTCTTGCTCACTGAAGTCTTTTTCTCTTACTTGACAATGAGATATGCCAATCTCTGGCCATATATGAATGCTGCAGATGTGATTGGGCGGTGATTGGCAGAGAAGATGGGATTTGTTTCCTACGTCGTCGGACGGGTCGCTTGAGCCTGGCCGGCGATCGTCTGGCCGTCGATTAGGACTTCTTTAATACAGAGTTTGTGGGCGATTGCCTCAAGAGTCGAAGTTAGAAAAACGTATGTTTTTTCTGTTAAAACTGACAGTGCATAGCTAAACGTAGACAGTTAATTTTAGTAATAAACAACATCTGTCGGGAACGTACAAGGTGCTCTTACATTTTGAATGTCGGCACAAAAAGACAGGTAGAGTTCATACCTCCGTCCGTCCAGAGTGCAATCTGCTTGCTGCCAGTGAGCAAAACACCAACTCCATGCCGAACACAACGGCAGAAGAACAGAGCGAGAAAAGATTCGCTTGCAAGGTCTTGATATTTTGCGGTGGCTTCGTCAAACACAATTAACTTCCTCCTTTTCACTTTCCCCTCGCGCTGATCCCCTATCGCTACATTTCAAACACCGCATTAAACTGCAACTGGGTCTTCAAAGATGCAAACAGATTTGTAGGATACTGGACCAGCACTCTCTCACAAAATATTTTCGTAGAGAAAACTGGCGAAAATTGAACTCGATCACAGCTGCACGTCAGGAAACAAACAACTAAAAACTTAGGCAACCTGCACGAGATGTCTGAGTTTCAGGGAATTCAAGAAATTCTCTTCATTTCCCTATAAACTGACCACGTCTCGTCTATCACACATTGTTTTGGTGCGTCTTGTTTGATGTTTGATGTCTTGTTTGACGTGAAGGCGAACAATTTTGGCTTTCTGTCTGATGGGTGGCCACTTACCGCTTCTTGCGGAGTGTGCATTCAAGCCTACAGGAAAGCGGTATTATGGATACCATAGTAATAATATTTCAGCTCGTTGGTACATCATCTTAAAAAAAAAAAACAGCTCAAAAGATTACGGATGTACAAAGAGCACACACCACAAGCAGTTACTCGCAACTGATTGTTTATCCACAAAACACAGAATAATTACATACAAAATAACAAAAGAGAAGGAATCAATAAAGCGCGTATAGATATGGAAAATCCCTTTCATACAGGACAACTATTGGGTCACTAAAACAAATGTCCTCGTTCTTACAGATATGATAGGCCTCTGACTCCTGCCTTGTTAACTGATTACGATGCCGAAATAATTTTGTGGTTTGGTCAATAAAAGGCTTGCGCCCACTGCATTCACTACAGTGCTTTGCTAGATTTGAAAAAGGAGGTTTTTTTTCAACGATAGCTTATGCTCCTCAGCCGTACATTTAAGCATCGACCACTTTCTCCCATATACTAACTACCTCAGGAGAGCGGAAGTTTGTAGGCCACCGCTTTTTTGCGAGTGACATACTGGTTTGTATTGTTTACTGCACATAACCTAGCCATGCCACGCACATCACTGCCAGAGCGTGTTCCGACGATAGCGCAGATTCTGGCAACTTTCTTCGGTGCTGAATATTGCGTATTGCTGCCGTACCTATTGCCGATGTTTTTTAGCTAAAAGAGGAGAAGTGATGAAGATATGAAAGAACCGCTACTTTTTCTTTCCCTCTTCAGGAATCATGAGTGATAACCACTTGGAATCCACCTTTTTTTAAACACCTTATTGCAGGCGAGGGATAAGACGTCCTAAGGAAAACCAGCCAACCTTAATCTGCCAACTTTTTCGCGGAAACTGTCATTCTTCGAGTCAATACATGACTTGTGCAAATCTGATCGCAGGCATGCCACAGCAATGCCACGTTTCGCAATTTTGGAATGTCCTGACTGAAAATGGAGAAGTGGCTTCACCGACCTCGGGGAGCACTTCCAGCATACGTGATCCGGCTGAGAACAGAGTTTAATGTCTAGGAAATGGAAACAGTCACCTGTGGGCATCTCGAAGGTGAAGGCAAATCCAAATCCACTTTCTTCTGACAATCTTGACCACATCCACTACGAGCTTGGTAAAGTCAGGTCTGTCTACGAATGCCAGTCTTCCACGTACCTGAAAATTTGTATTGAAAGGCCGCTCAAGTTTTTATCAAAGCACTTATCAACCTTGAAAAAGAAAATATTGCTAAGTACTAGAGATGGTTTTGAAGCAATGCACACGCCAGTTTTCTGAAGGAACAGACAGTCACCCCATTCAACAAAGGTTGAAGCAAGGCAAAATGATGACAGCTCCAAAAAAGAAGCGACCCAAATACCTGATGCATTAACAAACCGTTCTTCATCATCATCATTTGTGATGCAGTCACTAACTAATTCCAACAGGCTATCATTTAGGAGCCAGTAGAAAAGGCCCTTGACGTCAATGCTGAACGCGTAGACTGTGCCTGGGATCTGGTCCCTAAGGTAATTTACAGCAGCCGAACAATTTCGTATCTAAAATGGACCTAAGTGCTTTTGAAAGTAGCCCAACACAACATAGGTGCCTAGAATATTTAGAACAGAATAGGTAGGTGTCTTACCTACGAGGTTGTGAAGTTAAAAAAAAAAGGATTTTTGAGTACAAGTCCGCTTTTTTTCGTATAGTATTGCCAGTGGTCTAGCGCTTCAGGTTGCAGTTAAGACGTGGTGACTAGTAGGCTTAATAGTTAACTTTTTATCTACTACTGCCTGTATTCTAGAATTTCAAAAACGCGGGTACTCTCGGCACTGTGCATCAACAAATTTTTCCTGCCAAAATACAGCCTGTTGTCAAATATTGCAGATCGTCGTAGGTAGAAAACCGATAGGGATGCATATAAAACAGCACGTCCACGAAACGTGGCAGAAGTTTCCTGTCTTCCATCACTTCCGTCACCACGTGATTACAGGTCATGACAACACGTTTGCACTGTATTGAAATTAATACCGCCTATCAATTAAATAATAAAGGGTTGTCCCGTAATGCATGCAGATGAAGCAATCGCTGGCTGTTTGGCAAA
Organism: Amblyomma mixtum; assembly: GCF_055824585.1. Classification (NCBI taxonomy): domain Eukaryota; kingdom Metazoa; phylum Arthropoda; class Arachnida; order Ixodida; family Ixodidae; genus Amblyomma; species Amblyomma mixtum. The sequence goes on along the minus strand of NC_143012.1, from coordinate 100,310,369 downwards.
GTGCAAGCTAATTGCCCATAATCAATCCAAAATAGATCACTTTAAGAAATGCATTCAGACGAAATCAAGAAGTTTGCCACAAAGTAAAAAACTAAACGTATAGGTGTACAAAAGGTGTGACTTAGGCAGAAAAATTAAGAAAGAAGGCGACAACTGACACGACTGGGTTCATTTACGCTGTTCTTTTTATTCCGAATTAATTTTACTTTCCTGGGTAAAGTAGCTGGGGGGGGGGGGGGGGGAGGGAGGGGATGTCTATTACAGAAAACTTGCATTTGGTTCTCTTTGGTTCTTTTTTTTTCTGAGTGTCGAGTTTGGGAAGTCAGTGTAACGTTTAGAGGATTCAGCAGTGTGGAGTATATTTGTAATAAAGTCGTAAGTATGCATCAGCATTCACCGACGCGCAGCCATACGGCTACAAAAGAATGCTATACAGCTGCCACGCAAAGTTCGTAGTTGAAGGAATGAAAAAGGTCTGAGAGTGATGTCAACTCTGAGATGTTCATCCCCACAAACATTTGCTATTTATTCCCTTACTGCTTTTTTTTCCGGCGCTTCGTCCTGTGAGACTGGCTATGAAGCGCTGAAACCCAATGTTCAAGAGCTGGGCGCGTCTGGCGGTGACAGTGCGGCGACACAGAGGACTTCGACACCGGACACCAAATGCGCCGCTCAGCGCAACACAACACCTGAAACGCCTGGGACGTGCCGCTCATGAGGAAACGAGTTCGTCGCCTTGCTTTGTATTTGCCTCGTACCGCAGCTAGGTGCAGCGTCTGGACAGCTGACTGACATCCACGCGACTCCCCGCTGAGTTCGACATTAACACAAACAATTCAGAAAAGCTAGCTGTCACGTCCGTCGCTTCCCCCCTTTTTGTAGCTTCTCTTCGTAAAGAGCTGAGCCCATCGCGATGAAGCTGTTCGGTGGGACGTCTGATGCTTTTTTTTTCTTCGTGCGGTGCCACTCTTGGCAAAATCAGCAAGCAGCCAGGCCGTCGTCCAAGCTGTTGAGCGGACACTCGATGCCTGGACGGGTGCGTGTGCTGAGGTAAGCAGTGGCGGGGTTGCCAGCCTTCGTCGCCGGAGACCCACAGTGTGCGATGGCTGTCGCTTGCTTGGCAACGTGAGCGGCATCGCTTGAGTGTGTTCTCGAGTGCACACAAGCGCAATTCCGAAAAATGTTGTCCCCGCCATCTTTTCGTCGCGGTAGTTTGGTTTGCTGAATCCAAGTATTGTAAGAGGTTTCTGTGATGTGGACCTCGAGATAGCTTCTTCTGTTTTTCAAATTTCGTGCGAACGTTTTTTGGGGCATGGTTATATGCTGAGCATTTCAACGCATCAGCCGTGTTTTATTGCTAGCTTTTCGAGTCTGCCTCTGGAAACATTTGTGTTTGAATGAAGCGAAAAAATTTGGCACCCGGAGATACTCCAGCTGCCGACTTGTTTTCAGATCAGTTCAGAAGCGTTCGTTGCTTACTGTGAACGCTAAATGATAAAGTAACTTAGCTACGGTGAAATGCGTCCAACTCTCAAATCAAGCAAGTATTAAAGACGCTTCAATTTCGTCACGCCGTTCACGACGAAACCAACCTTGGATTCATAACCTTTCATGAAGTCAAACATATTTTGGCGCTTCTTTCAGAAAAAAAAACAAAACCACTGCACTACAGAGAAATACAAGAGAGGTTACAATACACGCAAGCTCTTCTGCCTGTCCCTTCTCAAGTGTGGCGGCTTTATCTTACGCTAGGTTATCAAGCAAGAATGAGCCAATTCATCCAGGAAGATGTTTTGCTCACATCACTGCGTTGCAGTTTAGTGCTTACTTTCCTCCTTCAGCCCGCTGATAAAACCACAAAATTTTCGTAAGCAGCGTACCTTTGGGACCTGTAGCGTGCTTACTTAATGGCGCTCACAAACCCATACTGGCTGCTGCCGCAGGGTGTCGTCAAGAAAATATAATTATCGTACTACCGGCAGCACATTAGCACTTCTAGAACTTTCTGCTTCAGCTATTAGGGGAAGAAGGTTTGAAACAATTCTTCGTTCACAAAGATGGCCGCAATTTTCTTCATTCAATATTCATCTAAAATACATTATATGCCGGCTTGGGCACTGAGTAATAGAGCTACATGTTTATAATGAGTACGAAGTTGCAACAGGAAATTCACAGCCTGAAGCCAAGAATATTAGTTATAAATAGGCTACATTATATTCCAGAGCTAACATATGGATCTTGTCATTGAATCCTGAGCAATGCAACAAAAAATATTGAAGAAAAAAGTTGTAATGCGATTGATTAGTAACCCAGTGATCTTTGAAGTCACTCAGCACCTCCTGGTGGAATTATTAAGGCGAAAGCCTTTAATGTCTCATCGTTGTAAGCAGCAGTTGTCGACAGAAATGTCACGCTTTTCAGTTTGTCGAGACGTCGGAGTGCGCCAATTTCAAAAGGGCCAATTGTACTTTGCCTAGTAACCATGCAACCAATTGAAGGAATCATATAGTGATGCTCCAAGTAAGTGAGACTTAGCTTAGTTAATTGCTTAATTACTCAATTAGCCTAATTAACTTTTCTAGTCAGGCCATGTAAATAAATAAAACCGAGTAAGAAATTGGTCGAGCTCGGGAATCGAACCCCGGTCTTCGGAGTGCGAGACGAGCATGCTATCCACTCCGCCATGCCAGCTCGATGGCTTGGGATGAACAAAGGCGCGTCTGCGCGCGGGCTGCGGCAAACGCCAATGGGGTACCTGTCTAGGCATCCCACCTAGTGGTTGTAAGGGCGTGACCCTTCAGGTCACGACCCCCAACACCTCTCCCTATGATTTAATAAATGTTTTCACCACCACCACCACCCTAGTGAATACGGTGTCTTCGCTCACTGCCATCCTCCTGCCTTCTTTTCCGGCGAGGTGTAGGGGTCCACCGAGGTATGAGAGACAGATACATTTCCTTTCCTCAAAAAACAATTTACCATCGAGCGAGGCGTAGAACCGAATGGGCGATAGGGCTCCGAGGCTGCGATGCAAGACGCTGTCGTGTTCCACTCTTAGAGGCGAAGCTTAACATCTTAACCACACATCAGTGACCGCACTTTAGGTCAAAAAAGTGCCCCCCCCCCCCCCCCCCCCCCCCCCGCCACCTGAATTTTGACGGGTGTCCACCGAGATATGTGAGACAGTTACTGCGTAATTTCCTTTCCTCAAAAACCGTTGCGTTCAAACGGCAACGCATCGCGTCGAACGGGTGGTGACGTTCCGTGGACTCCCTGGCAGCGCTACAACACGCTGTCGCGTTCCACTCCTAAAGGCGAAGCTTAAGCGTCATTAGTTAGCAGTTAATTAGTATCCAGGCATTGATCAGTAATTAAACATTAATTAGTGCTTTGACATCACTTAGTAATTAGTGCTCAATTACATGTGACGCCACCAGTGCCACAGAAGCAGTCAAAGTGGTGCGGAAAACGCTTTCGCCTCTATGCACTTTAGACAGCCAAAGTGCCCCCTGAATTTTTGGTGGTTAGATATGGACGCATGTTTGACCGAGGAATGATTCCAGTGTTTTATGACACGAGGCAACGCGGATGTGTTGAAGGCTTCTGTTTTCCGGAAGAAGAGCTTCAAACTAAACGCATTATTCATCTAGCCATCTGGTCATGCACAAACCTCGCCGGGGTGCACGGGATGGGGCCTTTGGGCTGCAGACGCATTTCTGAAGCGAAAGTAAAGAAGTGACCGCGCAGCGGCTGTCTGACGTTTCGAAAATTTCAGACATTTTGTGTAAAGCTGGCTTTTTTTTTATGCATTCGAGAAATACGCGCCTGACATACACTTTCATTGCTTGGACAGCACATCGCGCACATTTTAAACTCCATGCGAATATACACTAGACAAGCAGCTTTTCATTACCTGACTTGTTCTTTTACTGCGAGAGGGAGAGAGAGAAACTTGAGATAAATGTTTACGGGCTTGATTGCCGCACCGGTCTTTTGCCACTTGGCTGTCGTTGCTTTTGCGCAATCGAGTTCCCACACCTGATTCCGGGATTTTGGAAGTTCTTCTCGAAAACGATATGATTATTTTCCTATAGAGATCTGTGAGGAATATGGTGTATAGAAGCAAACCAATTAATGACATGCTTATAATTTAGTTATGAGAAAACGCGGAATAAAAAGATAATCCATGCTCTTAAAGTACACCATTTACGATACGCACAAGCTATGGTATTTTTAAATTATCCTTGTGCATGATTTGTGCGTAGAAAAAAGATTCTTCTACAGTAGAGCATGTGATAATATTGTATAGTATAGTGTGGTACGTATCGTATGGTATGCCATGGTACGGTGCTGTTTGATTTGATTTTGTTTGGTATGGTTTGATAAGGGAAGTTGTTGGGCGAGTTTGTGACGATATTCAATGACTACCTAGCGATGAAGGTGAGTATGGTATGGTTTTTTTTTTTTGCAATATTGTATTTAGTTTGAAAGTGTGCCACGGTTTTGTTGCCAAAGTTCGCAGCTGGGTGTCCATGGCCAAGTCAAGCGGTCCAAGAGGCAGCTTTTACTATGGGCACCTTGTCACCATGTATATTGTATAAGAAAAATGGTTTGGTTTGGTTTGGTTATTGGGGTTTAACGTCGCAAAGCGACTAAGGCTATGAGGGACGCCGCAGAGAAGGGCTCGGGAAATTTCGACCACCTGGGGTTCTTTAACGTGCACTGACATCGCACAGTACACGGGCCTCTAGAATTTCGCCTCCATCGAAATTCAGCCGCCGCGGCCGGGATCGAACCCGCGTCTTTCGGGCCAGTAGCCGAGCGCCGTAACCACTGAGCCTCCGCGGCGACTATAAAAAAAATAAATGTCAAATATGAAATAGTATGGTATAGTATGATATGGTATGGTATGGTATAGTATGGTATATGGTATGGTATGGTATGGTATAGTATGGTATAGTATGGTATAGTATGGTATAGTATGGTATAGTATGGTATGGTATGGTATGGTATGGTATGGTATGGTATGGTATGGTACGGTATGGGATGGGATGGGATAGGATGGGATAGGATGGTATAGTATGGTATGGTATGCTATGGTTTAGCATGGTATGGTATGATATTGTATGGCATGACTGTGCCGTGCTGTGCGTAGGTAAAAGCCCGAAGTTGTCTAAGTTAATCCGGAGCCTTTCAATACAGCATCTCTCAGAGGCCATGCATCGCCTCGGGGTGCTAAACCCCACTTACTACCAGAGACGCCATAGATTAAGGCTGCGGATTTGTTTGTTTCACCGGTGTTTTTTTTTTTAACCTGAACTCACACAGACAGAATACGCGAGGTTTTGCATTTGACCCCAGTCGAAATACATCTGCCGAAGGTTGGATGCGATCCCATGAAACGGCCTCCTCCGCCGTACGTCATAGCCGCAAGGCCACCACGCTAGGTAGTAGGTGATGATGTCTGTTTTCTGAAAAGTGAGGTGCTTGATTTATTCAGATTTAAACGATCTAACAATAATTGGACTTTGCAGACGCGGAAACTCGCAATGGAACACATACACCGGAAAAATATGAACAGCAGAATTCCCTTGCTAGCAGGTATCACAGCAAGAATTGGGCTTCTTTCTAGAGATTCTACGCCAATTGTCATGGTTTTATTTAGCCACGAAGAATTTAGAGAACGTGTGTCTAACTCACCGCCTTGTCATGTACTTTTACTGTATTCCTTCTACCTGAGAGTTAGCACTTCGTGTACGAGATTTGATATTCAGTTCTCGCCTGAGTGCGTTCTTTTTTCACGGCGTTGTTGGCGATATGGCTTATATATGACCTGATGACATCAGCAAATTACTTTTGTCCAGCATGTGATAGGAAGAGAGTGCGGTGAATTTCATCCCGTCGGAGTCTAAAAACGACTGCGTGGTGACATAACAGCACACAGTAGAGAAAACCAAGCGGCTAAAATTTTTTTTACTACATCAACTTCTAGTATAGGGTGTTTTGACAGCTCAGGGGCAGGTTAGGGGCCTTAAAGCTCACGTGCCGTTGCAACTGTACCTTTCAGTAGCGTTCAGATTAACCCTTTCAGGCGCTTTGTACTTAATTGTGTAAGCGGCAAACATACAGCTTTTTCTGAGAAACTGGAGCACTTAACACTGATTTCACTATTTCAGTCAAGTTGAGCACCCTTATTGTTGCAAATAAGTTGCTTTTTTGTACCATGTAGCGAATGCAGTAAATAATATTTCACATAAAAGTGAGCTAGGTAGCACTTTGTCCGCCGTTTTTGTGCAGGCAGATTTTGCCACGGGTGAAAAAATCGATTGTTTTTGCTCAATTTCGAGCGTAATGTGGATCTTCGAAACACAAAGCGGTTCCACGATCTCTAGGGTGTTTACCTGACACACGAGAGCATTTCGATGTTATTATGTCTAATAAATCTGACACTTTGTACGGAATTCTCCACATCGTTGTAAAAACTCACCTGCTGGTCTGTCACGTTCGAGAACTAACAAATTCCCTTTCTTGAGGCCTGAATATACTACTTAGGTGAAAAAATAATTGATTTTAGTCAAAACGAAAAATGGCGCCTGAAAGGGTTAACAGAAAATAACACAAGAATTAGGTAATAGGGGTTTTGGCGAACATTGCTTCCATTTACGTAGCCAATTGCACGAAACACTCTCTGTTATATTTATTCGCTTAGAAGACCCGAGATTGCTATTTGATGTGAATTATTAATAACCATATTCCTCGTGCCAACAGCACACTGAGTGTAAAAAATAAGATGCCGTCTATCTCATGCATTGGCCAAAAGCAGCGAAAATTAAATAAAAGTTAAACCGAAAGAACGAAAAACAGAAAATCAAGAATTATCGATCAAGATCATGGAATAAAAGATAAAACTAAAAGGAAGGAGGCCATCGGTTTTCCAAGGGCACGTGTTCCCGGGGCTGCAGGGGGGCGACTTTCAATAAGTGGCCCGTGATCGTTTATAGCTTGTGCGCTGGAATTAATCGATGGCCTCGGAGGGCGCGCTCAGAAGGCGGCCCCCGGTGGGTCCCAGCCCCCGGCCGCTTTTTCGGTTCTACGATTGAGCGAGCAACCGCCCTTCGGAGCTAAGAACGCGCCCCTACAGCAGGCTCCGGCAATGTTGAGGTATTCCATGAAATGCGCAAAGCAAAAAAAAAAAAAATATCAGGGGGCACTTTGGCTCTCTAAAGTGCTGCAAGGCAAAAGCTTTTCCTGGCGCACTATTTTTTTATTTATCTTTTATTTTTCATGTTATTTTTTATTTCATTTTTATTTTCGTTTCGTTTCCTATTTGTATTGTTTTTTATTGAAATTTTTCACAATTTTTATTCTTCATTTTTGTTCCTTTTCTTTTTACAATTTTTTATTTTTCATTTCCTTATTTCCAATTTTTTATTCTTTTTATTTTATTTATGAAACCCATGCATTCACTAGATGCGCCTTTATTCATGCTCCAACCTAGAGCCTTCGTGGCGGAGTGGTAGCGTCTCCGTTTCAAACGCCAAAGGCCCTGGTTCGATGCTCAGCCTCGACACAGTTTTTTCTTTAAGTAGTATCGCCGAAACGTGGCCAAATCTGCCGACACGGCCGTCGACACGGCTGCTAACGACAGTTTGAAACATTTAAAGGCTTTCGCCTTGAAAATCTAGGCGATGCGTCAGAAGCTGGGGGTCGAAGAGGCCGCTGTCCTATTTAAAAAAAAAAAGAAAAGAAAAGGGGGTATTCGATTTGGTGACCATAGGCTGTGAGCGGTCTGCAGGAGAAGGCTTCCGATTTGTTTTGAACAAATTAATTTTTTTAAATTTCTCCTTACACCTCAGCATATAGGCTTTGTTCTTATATGCCGGTATGGAAACGTTGCTTTCTAGCCGGGATAATGCAATCGCCAACGCTTGCTACCCAAACACGACCAGTTAGTCGTGAATCCACACTTCTTCCGGCGACTATATGTCCCTGTTATGTATGAGTGCTGCTTCGAAGCGAGAGACGTGCATTTTCACTGATCGAGCCCTGGCGTTATACTGAGAGTCGCTGATAAGTACTCGCAGTTCTGCTTGACGCATAACTTTGAATTTCACTCTTGACGTGTGGACCACGACGAAACTGGGTAGAAAAAAAAAACACGTTTCGAGACGAACAGAAAAAGCGCAAACTATTGGAACAAAAGCCGGAAGAACGGTTGTCGACAGCGTGCTGCTACATAACGCTGCAAATGGCGAAGTAGTAGTTCAATCAAATCAAATCAAATCAAATCAAATATAATCAAAGGTTTATTTGCACTCCATACAAAGAAATGCAGAGCACAGGGACAAAAAAGCTTGTCAGAAGACAGCTTGAAAAAGCCCCTGCGCCCTTACAAATTGCTGGCGTACAGTGCAACAAAAATCATCGCTAAGGACTGAAACAACATGACATGATTACAACAATGAAAACAAAATTAGGTACACAAAAAGAACTGCTACAAAGATTTAGTTGTTTTGACCTTGAGGAGTGTTCGGTTGCAGACACATTTACGCAAAATATAGCAGATGTTTTGCGTAATTTCTCTTCTGGGTCCCTTGTCTAAGTTCGGCCGGTTTCATGCTGTATACATTTACATCTTTTGATATTAACTCATTTAGAAGCCTGCTTATACGATTTTTAATGCTGTTTCACACCTGACTCGTCATAGAAAACTGAACCAGCCATGATTCCTGGTTTAGAAGAGAATGTTGCATGCCAGGAGGCCGTTTCTGATTACACAGCGATAGATATGCCTTATCTATCGCTATATCTATCGCTATTTAATCTGAAACGGCCTCCTGACGTGCAATATTCTCTTCAGTCAACTAGCCCAGTTGCACAACCACGGCGGCAGCTCGACTGAAAGCAAGCATTTAAGTGCAGAGGAGCAAGAAGGATGAGGAAAGCGGTGGTTGACAAGACGCTGCGGGAGATGCTGCGGCGACGGCCTAGTAGTTCGGTAGTTAAGACTTCAGGAAACGAAGGTACTCTATTGGTGCCGGCACTGATTGGAATCCTGCCCGGTCCTGAAATTTTGCGCCGCTGAATGCTCTCTGCCCTTATAAAAATGGTCTATAGACAGTCTATAGACTTCTTATTTACTCTGTTGACTTCCTATAGATATTGCTTTTTGTCTATTCATAGTCTATAGACTGTCTAAAGTCTACTAAAAGTGTATGGCCATAAATTTATAGATTGTCTATAGACTGTCAATGGCATTTGTACTGCCTATAGACTGTTCTCGAGGATTTGTCTAAAGACACTTGATAGACACTCTATAGACTGTCTAAAATTTTTATTGTAAGGGTGGTTTATCGGATTTTTTGCGACGCAAATTTTGATCAATGTGGTATAGATTTTAATCAGGCCTTGTGTGAATGAGAGTGGTGGTTATGCGCGTAGGTTAACCCCAAATATAGCGTTTGCTTTTCGGTCTCGAATAAACAGTTGGAAGTGTGCGCCTTTGTGGTCGTCTGTGTTCCTCGTTCTCCTGTCCTGCCCCATTCGCGCAGTACTAATATTTTCTGTAAGCATTCTGTTGGAAAATTTTGAAACTTTTGGGGTGACCTGACCCGCATGCTGCCAGGAATTGGAGCTTCATGCGTTTTGTTTGTTTTACTGGGGTTTAACGTCCCAAAGCGACTGAGGCTATGAGAGACGCCGTAGTGGAGGGCTCCGGAAATTTCGACCACCTGGGGTTCTTTAACGCGCACGCGTTTCATGATCTCAAAAATAACGGCCCTTTTGAACCTTCGGATGCTCAATATTCTCTGCTACGAACTGATTTCGGAAGAAAAATCTCTGATATTTCATTCTGGCGAAACTTCATTCAAGGTGGCTTTCAGTATGTTTTTTTTACTTCTAGATGTGTTTACATTAAATTTTCTGATTATATTAAAATATACTTATCAGTGTTGCCGAAAAATTCTTTTTTACTTCTTCAGAAAGTTCTTTCCTAATATATATTTTTACCCTGAATATTGTGAAAAGTCTGCATAACTACGAAAATCTGTCGGAAGCCTTGTACAGTATTCATCATCATCATCATCAGCCTGACTACTTTCACTGCAGGGCAAAGGCCCCTCTCATGTCTCTCCAATTAACCCTGTCATTCGCCAGTGGCAGCCACCGCATCCCCGCAAACTTCGTAATCTCATCCTGCCCACCTAACTTTCTGCCGTCCCCTGCTACGCTTGCCTTCTCTTGGAGTCCACTCCGTTACCCTTAAGATGACCGGTTCAATATTCATTGCGTTCCTACTGGCGCGCTATGTGGGTAAACACATTGTTAGATTTTTTTCCAAAGCACAAATTTTAGTTTTAAAATTTTGGCGATGCCGTGTCCGCTGAGGTACCTAGAGTGAGAAGAAAATTTTTTAGAAGAAATTTAATATTCTGAAATTTGAAAAACGTAGAATGGCCCGATCTGCAATCTGTTCCCAGGAATGCCGCAAAACAAATGGAGTTGGAATAGATAAAGCGGTCACGAACAGATCTACTCCGGAAGGTGAGTATCGGGGCAGAAAACTGTAACGAAGAAAACCGCGCGTGGTACTAGCGCTTCCCCGCAATCCGTAGCAGCCACGGTTCACGAAGCAATTTTTTAGAGTACTTCCCTGTCGATTTAAGCAAGAAAACTTTGGGACAGCATAACAAATTAGACGTGCCAGCGGATGCAAAAATTTTTAGAAAATACTTTTTCGGGCATTTTTAGAGAATTCAAAGCCTTTCCTCCCTTAAATATCCGTGCAACGGAAATCGCACACTAATAAACTGGTTAGGAGTTATCTCAGGCGATATGTAGTGGCGTCATACGTGTGTATTGATCGCTGTTTGAAGTTTGAAGTTTATTTCCATTTCAGTCAGAAATGAGGGACCCGAGACAAAAAGTGAACGTTAATTCACTTGACGGTGCTCGGGCCCCATTACATGGCAAGACAGCGAGGTGTCGGTAACAACAGTTGTACGAGTACATTTACAGACATTGTAGCTCTTACTACACATTGTTCAGTTTTTGTGTGTGTGTTAAAGGCAAAGGCACAATGTGAATGATAAACATGATCAGCGAATAGCAGCAATTGTGAATAGTAACAAACCCAAAAATACAAAAATGACATAGGAGGAACACACTGCAGGAAAGCAGAAAAAATTACATTTGTGAGAGAAAGAATGAATGTATTGCTTTCTTATTAACATTTTCAATATTAACATTACTTTGACAAAAATAGTTTAACAGAGTGGGGAGAGTATGTGCGAGCATTTGCTGGCCAAACGTCGTTCGTACGAAAGGTACCGTCCAGTTATGAGCAGAGCGCGAATGATATGTTCGTGTAGTTGTTAAACTGGCGATCGGCAGCATTGCACTCTCGGAGGTTGTTATGTGCTGTTTGTAGTCAACTGCTAAGTTGTACAAGTAGAGATAGTGTACTGACATTACTTTAAAATTCTTAAAAAGCGGCGCAGTATTAATGTAAAGTAACTGTAACTGTAAGAACTGTAAAGTACAGTTCATACAACAATGCTCTTTTGGTAACTCAGCCATTCGGGAGCAATGTATTTCTTCTCAGAATTTTCTACGTGCCTGATGCACTTTTGTTATTCACATCATTACGCTGTATTTCTTGTTTTACGGTTCTTATAGAATGAAGGGACTACTGTATATTCGCATAAGTTTTTTGCCATATTCATGTTTATCTATGACGTTTTATTTCGCGTGGTTTTCTGTTGATTTTTTAATCACAATTTGGTGCATTTACGGATTAACGACGCTTCCAATTTTTTCGTTCACGAACTGTAGCCTGCAACTCTTTGATTGTCCATACCAGTTGAAGTATATATACTGAATATTATTGCAAAGTTCTTGTGATTATTATAATCTTTTATCTTTATTATAATCTTTTATCTACACTTCTCACGCAGCCAATTTGTGCAGTGTTCTGTATGTTGTCACTTTAGTGTTTTAATTTTTGCTACCATGTCTTGTTTTGACTTTATGATGTTTTCTATGTGCCCAGTCCTCCGTTAGCTGCTCCGTTAAGGGGCTGCTGTATGCGCAAATAAATGAATAAAATCAGCGGCCCTAGGCCACTCCTGAAGCTGCAGGCTCAATTTACGTAATACTCTGGAGATTTTGGCGAAGTAGTGTCGCTGTCTTGCTTCTTGTTTATTTTTGTCGGCGCAAATAAAAGTAGATCGACGAATCTATCAGTCATTTAAGTGCCTGTTTTGAGTGCGACAAAGCGTGGCTTTGAATTCGGTGCCCCCGACTGATAAGTGGATGTTTTCTCTCGCAGGGCGAACTTCCTCGCCGGTGGCCGCCGCGTCCGTGGCTACCACGGGGTCAACGTGGCCCTGCACTGCGCATGCTCCGCGCTGGTGGCCGTTGTTGCCCGCAGCGTCCTGCGGATGCCCGCTTTACAGGCGGCTGTGTCCGCTGCCCTCTTCGCCGCACACCCCGTGCACACGGAAGCCGTGAGTTCTCTTCCTCTGTTCTCTGTGCCAGTCCACATCCGGTGGCGTGTAACTGAAAACCGAAGATATGCATTAATTGCGCTGCATGGGATGGGTTGCCAAATGTCCGTGGTTGGACTGAACTAGAATGCTTATAATAAGCATAAAAAAAATTCATGGGGCAGTGTGGCTTTTTAAAGTGCTGCAAGGCGAAAACCTTTCCTGGCGCACTGTTTTGCATTGATTTCTTTACTTATTTTATTTTTGTTGCTTTTTATTTTTTCCATTTCTTTCGATTTTTTACTTTTTTACATTTTGTCATTATTTTCTTTTAATATTTTATTTCTGTCTTTAATTTTTAATTTTTTGATGATTTTTCTCATTTTTATTTATTTTATTTGTATTTTATTTTCGAACTTTTTATTTTTTCTTTTCGTTATGCCTTTATTTTCTTTATTTCCGTCGATGACCTCATTACTCCGAATCCGTTCACTCTGACGTCCTAACCATTTCGACCAACCGAAAAGCGTGGCACCTCTGCTGGCAAGCTTCTGCTTACAACCTTCTCTCGACAAACTTTTGTCGACAACAATGAGGCATTAAAGGCTTTGGCCTTAAGAAGCTAACTGGTGCGATAAAACGAGGGCACACAAAACTGCTAGGATTGGCGCTAACTTCCAACTGATTTCATTTGGCAGAAAACAGTCAAAGAAGCTGTGACCATGAGATGGCGCAGAAGTTTGGCGTGAAAACCAAACGTATACGCTAAGTTGGGTACCCCGAAACATTGGATTACCGATATCTGCGATAACCTTCTCCAGAAACTCCAGCCAACGTTGAAGGCTGATCAAAGTGAAATAAACAAATAAATAGAAAGCATCGGATTTTCGTTATTCCTTATGTCTTTCACTCAATATCAAATAGGTGCCAACAGTAATAAAGCAAGTGTAGTGCTGTCTGCAGCCTTCAAGCTATAGCGCGTGTGAACAATTAATAAAGAAAGACCTCTCAGGCAATGTAGCAAGAATCATCAGATTTTCTTTACTGAGTGCCTAGCTGATGTCGTGTACGTAGTACCTCTAAGCTTTGGCCGCGAATACATGGGTCAGACAGACATGAGCTGTAATGACAGAGCTGGGCACCAGAAGATACAGTTAAAAGAATGGGCATCGTTGCCACGTGGCCGCACATTGCAGAAGTTGCAGATGGTGTGGGATTTTCGAAAACACAAGGTTCATAGGTAGGTCAAAAGGGAGATTAGGAAGAGAAATATTTGAGGCGTATTTTATCAATTCAAGGGACGCTACTTGAGTGAGCAAACCGTTCCTGTTACTGTCTGGTGAAAAAATTAGCTCTTCAGAGCGTTAACTCATAATACCTACGTTTGTGAAGGGCGCACCTGTCTGCAACGAAAGCCACAGTGACCAGAACAGTAACCACGTGACCACACTATGTCACTTTCAATCCGTTATATATGGGCCCAATACAGCGGCCGTCGAAGTGGGACTCCGCACCACGGGACCACAATTTGCATAAAATTTGGGGGACATCGGTTTGACGCAAAATGTTCAAAGTGATGCCAAATGACTTGACATATTTCTGATAATAAAAAGGCTAATTGAGATGAAGCAAAAAATATATGTGGGATTCGCAATGACGACCTATCCGCTCCCAAACGGTGCTTACCGAGGACCTCCACACAGCGATTACTTCCGAACAGTTTGTTGCAGTGAGTTCCGGATGGTGTCAAACGATTCGTCGTTTTGTGATGCTCACCGTTATATTTCTTAACTGATGTAAGGAGGAAATATACCGGGTATGGCGAAGGTGGCTGTAAACCGCAGTAGTAGTGCAAAATCCACGAGGTACATGGCGCTGCATGTGTTTTGGGATGTTTCCGGAAAGGAAACATCCGCGCATGTTTGAATTTGGTCTTCTCCCCGCTTGCTGAGCACACCGATGTAAACACTTGAAGCTCCCATAGCTAACGCTCTCATGCCGAACACTGATGCAGTGTTGGCGGAGAATTTTTGAAGCGGTAGCTTCACTACCAGAGGTCTCAGGCGGAGATCGCCGTGCGTTGCCGATGACCTTCAAGGCTCTGTCAAAGTCAAACCTACAGTTTATAAGTATGGAGAACCGGTGGATGGTCAATGGCCAAACCAATGGTCAAGCAATTGAACAGGTCAAGCTCAAGTCGGGGACGCCAAGGTCACGTCAAGGTCAGCCACAATTTGGTCACGTGATCGACTTTGGGCTCGCCGAGGAGCCTAAACGCGGCGTTTACGTGATAGGGCGTGACGTCACGCAATCTTCAACCGAGTTCATCAGGGAAGGAGCGCTGGCGCGCCTAGGAATAAGTCGACATGTGGTGTTCATGTGCTAGGCCATGACGTCAGGGTCTGCAGCAGCGGCGCGCCTCCGCACGAAGTCCACATGTGGTGTTCATTTCTTTGAATGAGATGATGCCCTAGTTTAAATTTTTGCTTCTCTTCCTTTTTTATTTTGACACGCTTATCTGATTCTCAAATCAACTCTAAATCCTTTTGAATGTGGGCTTTCCTCGCGTGGTTAAAAAGTGGGGTTATTTTTCGCAATAAACTCAGTTTAAAGTTGCTGCCACTCCTATCGTGTATGTGCTGTTCTCGTTTTCTCACGTCACTTCGCTTTTATGCGTATATGTCGATATTACTCATTAGCTCAAAGAAAAGCTAGCAAATCGAGTCTGATCCTAAGGACAGTCTTGTATAAGTGGATTTATTTACCATCTCATGGCCTGGCCCTTTTGCCAAAAAAAAAGAGATCGTAGTCGGCAACTTCAATACCCTTACTGACCCACTGAAACGAAGCATCAGGAAGACTGCTTGATTTTGAGGAGCCTGTCTTACGCTTTCCTCAGCAACGGATTAGCGCTAGTGATGTGTGAACTACGTTTGATTTCTTGTTATTGATTTCTCGCAATCTGAAAGCCTGCGCCCTTCGCCTCAGTTGCCTTTTACGTTAACTCTGCATCTTCGCAGACTGACAAGAGTATTCAATGCGCAGTTAAACCTGCAGCATTTCATTTCACTTCACTGTGTTGTGAAGTGAGCCTTCTACGGTCCTTTCAATACGAGGAACAATGGACAAGCCTGCTTTATACATGGTTCGAAAAAACGAGCGCGAAAGAAGAACTGGGCGGAGCAAGGCAACACGGACAAGCGCTGCATCCTCTCCAACTTGCCCAGTTCAGCATTCTTGTTCTGTTATATACATTTCTTGCCGTTGAACGAATCCATCACTGCTGCGTTGCACACTATCTCCTGCGTATTACATTTCGCTTAATGCCAAGAGCACCACCACAGAATGGACTGCTAAAGGATAAACCTCGCTCTCCTAATCCGCTCTCCTAACTAATAACCTCCGTAATGATATATTCGCCTGTCGCTACTTCTGTGAGTCGAATGCCAACCAATGACAAAGTCATTCGATGCAGATGCATGCGTTTGCGTCCAGAAAACATTTCCGATTGCAAGTGGCTCTTAATTAGTTCCGTATGCCTCACCTCACTTAAGCATCTTTGCTTAGGTGAACGGTAATAATAGAGCAACCAGCATTGAGTACGACACCTCTGTTATTTCGTGAAGCAGCCCTCCAACCGAACACAGACGCACTCATCTGTCGCAACAGTTAACTTTCTAGAATAATAATCAACAGCCCATAATTTCTGCGTGCTATTAACGGAATCTCTAATCCACTCAGCTGACGTGTGTATTCACATTTTTCCTCTCTGTGTATGCTGTTTTTGTCGGATGTCATCCAGCGCATGCGCTTTGCTGTCGAAGGAAGGAGGCACTGGTGCAATAAACCAGTTGTTAGTCTGCGTTTGTCCCGTGTGGTTCTTCTTCTCTCTTGTCCCGTCCTTTTTGCGCAGTTATTCTTTGTTCTCATGATGTCTTACCAACTAGCCCCTCACCGCACTCTTTTAGACATCCAGTGATTTTGTTACATTAAGTGGAACCCACTTCGAATGAATAAGAGGCATACAATGGCGAAACGGGGTGAGTCGGCCAATGACTGTAAGATTCCGGTGCAAAATAGACACAATAAAGCAACAGAAGAAAATTCCTTGCACAGAAGTAATATTTTTCAGTTGAATGCTTATTTGATTATTTGATGATGCAGCGCAAATAGTTTGTGCGCCATCATACCGTCTCCTCTGTCGAGCTCGTAGTTTGTAGGAGTAATGAAGACGACAGACTAGCTCTTGTCTCTTTTCTTCATTCGTCCGTGTTTTTGCTGCGCGCAATGTGACAAGCGCGGGTTGAAAACTACCCCGAATCCACATCTAACTTTGTTTATAATTCTTAAAGATGTTGTTGGATCTCGATTAGATTCCGCTTTGAAACTCACACATTTGTGTTGCGTCTACCGGCGGTGAATTTGATCCACTCAGGCCGGACTTTCTACGCACGCGCTGTCGTTCGGTTCTTCTAAAATGTGACATGTCACCCGGCGAGATTTGGAATTTTTCAAGATAGCGCAAAAGAAAATTTTTATTCTGATTTAAAGGTAAAAGGAGTCTCAAGGCATACATGTCCGAATTAAAAGGGAAATAAAAGCAATGAAAAGGGCAAATGAAGACAAGAAGGTAGAGACAGTAAGAAAGTGGCTAAAGAAAAACAACGCTTAAGTAGTCTGAAACTTTTTAAGTGCAGTTATCGAGGCAGTGTACCGGTTGTATTGATGAAGTCGTGAAGCTACTCACAAACCTGACTCGTCGCCTAATCCTTGCCACAGGTGTCCAGCATTGTGGGCCGCGCCGACGTGCTGTGCTGCCTCTTCTTCCTCCTCTCTTTCCTCTGCTACCACAGGTGAGTCACTCGCTGTGCATGTGGAGCCAATGGGAAAACTACAGCATTCCCTTACAAAAATAAGTTTTAGACAGTCTATAGAGTGCCTATAGACTTCTGTCTATAAAGTCTATAGACTGTATATAGACAAATCCTAGAGAACAGTCTAACGGCAATACAAATGCTATAGACAGTCTATAGACAATCTATAGATTTTGGGGCCACGCACTTTTAGCACACTTTTGCCTATACACAGTCTATAGACTATGAATAGACAAAAAGAAAAAGCAATATCTATAAGAAGGCAATAGAGTCAATAAGAAGTCTATAAACTGTCCATAGACCTTTTTTTATAAGGGTTTAGCCAAGAGCATGAGTCGAGTTCATCTTCCTTGAGCGCTGCGCACTCAGTGTAGTATGTGGGGGAGGTTGGGATGGGGGGGGGGGGGGGGGCAAACTGAAATGAACGTGGACAGTGAGTTTTTTTTCAGGACAGATTACCGATGCAGTAATAAAATGAGGTGTGCAAAAAACAGCCGTAAAAATCTTGACATCTGGACAGACAGAGTATACCGTTACTGCTATGCCGCGTTTCAAGAAATAAAACTTTGTACCCCCTTCCATGGTCAGTTTGCTTTTCGTGCGAGGGTATGTTAAAATTCGAGTAGCTGAACGCTTAGCTCTCTGCACATTGATCTACCTGTGGAGGGTCAATGCGTATGACAGCTTATGTCCGAGTCTTACGTTTGCCTATGGTTAATCTTTCGGAGAGCGGTTTGGCTCACAGCAGTCGTAGCTGCAGAATTCCCGTTCTCGCTGCTGCTGTCTCACCCACGGTGGGTACACGTTCACCACCCCAGCAGCCGCCGCTGTTTGTGTGCGTTGTTCTCCCGCGGAAGCGATGTTCTTTATTTCCTGGCATTGCGCGCGCTGTTCCAACAAGACCAGCTACATACAACTCCACCTCATTGTTTGATAACTAGGGCATCAGTGCCGTGTCATGTTTCAGTGCATTGCCCGCGAGATACGTAGTATTTAACGTGGTGAGAGTTGCCAGCGCACGCGACCTTATGTGCAGCATCTGCGCTGAGTGCAAGTGGACGCGTAGATGGGCGACGGTTGACTCCTCTAAGATTTGGATATGCATCCTCATTCTAAGGACTGTTCGAGAGACTCCGCTATTTTTCCGGAAGTAGAGAATATACCGCAATTTCCAGTTTACAAGCCGCACCTGGTGTATGGCTCGCGGGGCTCAACAGTCGTGGTTAAGAGTTAATGGAGAGTACCTAAGTAATTTGTGATTCACTGGTGATCAATGAAATACACAGGCAGAGCAGAACGGTGGGGCTGAAAAATAACATGCAGAAAACCAAAGTAATGTTCAGCAGTCTAGCAATGGAACAGCAGATCGCAATTGATGGCGAAATGCTGGAAGTAGTCAGAGAATACGTCTACTTAGAGCAGGTAGTGACAGCTCATCCTGATCATGAGAAATAGCTTGAACAATGAGGATGAGATGGAGCGCATATGGCAAGTTCTCTCAGATCATGAATAACAGTTTACCAATATACCTCAAGAGAAAACTATACAAAAACTGTATCTTACGGGCACTCATCTACGGAGCACTGACGTGAAGGTAATAGTAATCACTCATTGACATCCACCCAAGCACAGCCATACAGCTACAAAGGAAAGTTAGCTTTCCTTTCTAGCCGTATGGCTGCGCTCGGGTGGACGCCAATGAGTAATTAATCCCTTATTACAAATCTACTCCACCTTGGGGGTTTCCCCTAAACATTTGACCAACACAGTTCCCACTTCGAATTATTTTGATCAATTCGCTCTCGCCCTACCATAAGCTTGCCGTCCCGGTTAGCTCAATTGGTAGAGCGACTGCTCCGGCGAAGCGGTGGTCCCGGGTTCGAACCCCGTACCAGGACGAATTTTTCTTTAACTACGAAGTTTCTGAGAAAGCTGTATAGCTTTCCTTTGTAGCCGTATGGCTGCGCTCGGGTCGACGTCAATGAGTAATTACTCCCTTATTACAAATCTACTCCACCTTGGGGGTTTCCCCTAAACATTTGACCAACAGACGTGAAGGTTAACGATAAGGATTCAGCTTGGTGAAATGTCTAGGGAATCCTCCAAGGTGGAATATATTTGTAATAAGGCAGTAATTATTTATTGACGTCCACCCGAGCGCAGCCACGCGGCTACAAAGGAAAGCTATATAGCTTTCTCAGAAACTTCGTAGTTAAAGAAAAATTCGTCCTGGTCCGGGGTTCGAACCCGGGACCACCGCTTCACCGGAGCAGTCGCTCTACCAACTGAGCTAACTGGAACGGCAAGCTTATGGTAGGGCGAGAGCGAATTGATCAATAACTCGAAGTGGGAACAGTGTTGGTCTAATGTTTAGGGGAATCCCCCAAGGTGGAGTAGATTTGTAATAAAGGGAGTAATTACTCATTGACATCCACCCGAGAGCAGCCATACGGCTGAAAAGCTTTCCTATAGGAAGCTCACTTATTTTTTTTTTCTTTTATAATCTAAGTCGTGCTTAGATCGAGTGTATGTGCCAGCAACTAGACTGGAGTTACCTATTAAAGAATCACTTCGGCGGCCTAGTTCAACGCGCAGCGGTTCCTTCAAGAGGACAGGTGCCCTTCACAGTATAGTTCAGGACATTCTCTACCCGAGTGGAAACCAGACATGCACAAGAGAGGCTTCACGCCTTCTTTTAACATTCCTGCAGGACACTGATCTTGACTCCAGATGGTGACAGCAGGGACTGTCTATGGTCTTCTGTGATTTGATGTGCGCGTAGATGGTGAGTGAATGTGTGCATGGATGGTGGCTCTGCAATGGACTATGTTCTACTGCGACTGAATATGTGTATAGATGGTGGCTTGTGCAGTGGATAATGTTGTCCTGTGAGTGGACCTGTGCATAGATGGTGACTGCGGGAGTGGCCTATGTTCTATTATAAGCGACTGCGTGCATTACGGGGCAGATCTGACCGGTTTTAGGACGTTATTAACATATAAGTGACGCTACGGTGGAGAAATTGCAGGCAGAATAAGGAAGGCTAATTCCACCTGTAGCATACACAACTCAACTCAACTCACACATGGTTAAGGAGAAAGAAATAGTCAGTACGAGAAATCGGCTCGCGTTAATTACGCCGGTCAGCCGAGAGAAGGCCATGGAACGTTTCTCCGAACCGCTGCTGTTATGAACCGATGCGAAATATCTTCCTGGAGATAACAGAAGAGGTGAGCGCTCAGTGCCTGCGATTGGAGCTTCCTGGTGTAAATTTAGAAGAACCGCGATGGTTAAGTTGCTGCTTGCACGCAAGGATCATTTCGCCAACTACCTGCAAACTACGTCGACTTAGCTGTCGCAGGGTGGGGAAATGCAAATCTATCTCTTGGTGCTGCTTATGTGTCACATAGTGTCAGACATTTCCCGCATGTTTTATCGCCCAGAGACTTATTTTGCATGCAGTGAGGTGCGTTGGAACCTGTTTTGAAGAAATAAAGAGGCAAAAGAATATTAATAGCTATTCTTATTTCACGTTCTCATAGTCCGCGTGCTCGGATAAGATGTTTCGAGCCTCGATGTACTTTAGCGAAATAAGATTTTCTATCCCAATAATGTTTCATAATATTTAAAAATGAGGCCCCCGAATTTATGCTCTATTTTCTGAAAGGGCGTTTTTTTGCCTATTATTTACATTGGTACCTATGTTAACATCGAATATTGCCCATTGTAAGATGAGAAACCTTTTTAGATTCCAGCATCTAGGTGTCGAAATATCCGCTTTGGTTATCTTGGCTTAGCTTTCCGCGATGTTGTTCAATCTTTCGGTAAAAAAACACGTATTTTTGAGTCGCGTCATCTACTGAGGGAGTTCGAGAGGCAAGAAATAAAAGAAGCGCTGTAATGGTCACCTCGGCGGCTTTATGTCCGATTTTTCGATTTAATCCACGTTTTTTTTTTTCATCCCGCATGTCCTGCTGAGACGCTAAAATGCGCTGAAGTAAACAAATTCGCACAGAGACTCATGAAGATAATGGCAAATCGAGAACTTCCATTGTTATCTAATAACGTGCCGTGTAAGTTTGCGCACTTTTTTTGAGGCACCTGTTGGATTAACGGCATAGGAAATCAAGACTGATGTTCTTATTGCGAATCCTAGATCTCTCATTTAAAAATAATTACTGCAGCTGCTGCTGTTCCACTAAAGGAAAAATAACACTTTCTTCCACGTAGAAAATTTGGCGTGTTACCAAAATTTAACTAGCCTAATATTTTAGGAGGAAAGTTTCGTGCAGACAAGCAACTTAATCTTTTGTGCATTTTTTAACATTCAGTCCACATTTGTTCTATCTCAGGGTTTTAAGTTGTCTCTCTTGGTCAGCTCCAAAAAGAAGTCCTATATCACAAATGCTGATCTTCATATGCCTTGTTTTGGGACTAGCTGCAGCATGGCTGGAAAGTAACCCTGTCCGTTTATTCCCCGTACGTAATTTTTTTTATCAGGCAGTGAGTGCTGAGGGAAACATCTAATGCGCCTGCACGTTTGAAGAACAACTCGGAGTGAAAACTCTTTCATTCCTTCATTTATTTTTTGACAGAAACCGGTACAGTGTACATGCTTATAGATATTTAATTTTCCTGTCTGGATAGCCGAGGCAAAAGGCGTGTTCAAACGGCTGACGGTGCCTCGGAACCTTTATTGCACACATGCACTGATGGGGAGAAAAAGCAAGAAAGCATAAAAGAAAACGAAAGCAAAAAAATGGGTGTGGCTCAAAATGGTTAAGCCGGGAAATCGCGAAAGCAATACCTATGGCTACGCCCTCGCTCACATGATAGTCGTGCTGTTGTGGTGCTTGTGTGAAACTTGTTGTATACCTTGGTGCTGCTGTGGTGATCACTTGGCTAATCTATGTAGCTCGCACGTTCTCGCCGAGCCGCATGCTGGGCACGTCGCTTAGCGAGACTTGTTTCACGCTCTTCCTCTCTCTCTGTAGCTCGCCGCTCTCTTTTACGCGCATTACGACGAGCCTCCCTAGTGGTAGACGGCATCGCCGCGAAGCAATGTTAAGGCGCTGATGGTTGGCACAGCTACTGCTTTCTAGCGACGTGAGTCGAGCCTAAATCTCTTCAGCATAACGCCACAATCGCGCTCTGAGCGGAGAGCGCAGGAGTTAGGCGCCCGTGGTCGTGGCAGCCGCGATCTGCTCCGGCGGCGGCGCGCGCCGTTGCTCAAAGCGCGCTTCGATCGCGGAGGCCACGCCGTGGTGGCACCGCCGCGGCTTGCGACGGCGCGAGTCGGTCGCCGTTCCCTTCGGCGTGACGTCACAAAGCACCTGTGGCGCTCCTAGCGGAGAGCGCAGACGTTAGGCGCCGGTGGTGGTGGCACCGCCGCGCCACGGCAAAGGCTTAAAGTGCAAGTAGTAAAGCTTTCGCTTTAATAGGTTGTGTTGCACTAACTACAATAATAAACGATGCACACGCACTAACAAAAGCAAAACAACCAAAATGTAAGGATACAAACAAGTGGTCTGCACAGAAAATGCATGCAATAACCTTACAATTACAATTACAATAACACTATGAAGAACAACACTAATTATATTCTGATTTAGCCTGATGTATTTGCTTGCATGAAAGAATAGCGTAGAAAGCTTTGCTCATTAAAACATTTCAAGCGGCGTACTCTTCTTGTTTAGCATAAGAAATCAATTTTCACAATGCAGGAGGTCTGCCTCTTCGGAAGAAAAGCGGCGGATCAAAAGAACACCTCCGCACTCAGCCAAAATACAGTCATGCTTGTATTTTCATTCTGATGTCTCTCGTACCATTTCTTCCGCTGCCACCGCCTTTTGTTAGGAAAAGACAATGTTTTTTGAGCCTGTGGAATAACGAATGGAAGACAGGGAATAAATAATAGAGCTGTATTGACAAACGTCCTCTGAAGCGGAGTGGTCGGCAGTCGTTGTGAACTGCGGTGCCAGGTGTCAATATAATCAATGGTTTGACAATGTATTATCTCGCGCATTAACGAGTGAGAAATGTTGAAGCATAATTTCAGAAGATACTAGTTTTTCGTGTAGTTAAAATATTGCAGATATAACCGCAATTGGAGCCCTCTCAGTGACTATCATTATAAAAGCAGCATAGTTTCTGCAGTAGCGGTACCTTGTATTTTAATTATATTTTGTTAATTGCTATGCCTGCTCTTGCGCATATGGATCGGAAGACACCTATTTCAAATCATTTTGGCCGCTTAGGCGTTACGAGGACGAGTGGGGAGTGAGTAAAAAAGAAAAAAAAGCAGGACTGTTTGCAGCACGTCAACACAAACAGCATCCTTGAATTTTAGAGTACCATTAACGGCGACGATGGAGTAGGGCAGATGATTACAGCCTAAGGTAGCTTTGGAGACGAAGGAGTTTACGTACTGGTCAGTCCTGCACTGTGGAACATGAACCTTTAGGTGGTGATCACTACGGGACGATGAGTAGATCGGAGGAGTAAAACAGGGATTGCTTTAGGATATTGTTAGTTTATTAAATTTATGAAAAGTGCGCAGGCGAGAAATGCGACCTCATATGGAATGATCGCTAGGATTGTGTGTTCTTTTGATTCGTGATACACTGGCATCACAGAACTAATGAGACACTTAATTAGACGTGCGCAGTAAACAGATACACCTGAAATTTGAGTATAGAAGTACTTGCACATATAGAAAAATATTTCGCATCCTCGGGCTAAATCATTATTATAGAAAAAAATGTGTCCTGGACAATCTAGAAAGCCAAATAAAACCAGAAGGAAAGCGCGCACTAATGCAACCTGTACGCAAACTTGCAACCGAAATAAAAATTCTTATTCAGAAACAGCAATCGCAATAGTGCTTTCATCCATTTTAAACACAAAAGTCAATTAGTCTAGTGATACTAGCTACCATTTTGACAACAATATTTTTGTTCCATGTTTTTCTTTGTACGATTTTTTAGAACCTATTTTGGTAACAATTTCCGTAATTTATTAAATGTTGCTATTCACTGTTATTGCTTCTAAAGACGATTCAACGTTCAAACGATGAACGATAATCTCATCATCCTGCCATCTACTTCTACAGCGCATTATTACGGAATGCGCAGTAGAAGTAGGTGGTAGGATGGTTCGACAGGATGCCGGCAAGCTATCTTAGGAGACGAAAGATCCCATTAAGAAAGGCGAAAGCATGAAGGCGTCTAACCCCACAGACGCAATAGAACTGGCAGAGCTGTCAAAATTAATAGCTAAGCGCAGGGTGGCCGGCATAAGGAAGTTTAATATGGAGAGAATCGAGCATGCTCTAAAAAACGGAGGTAGCCTAGAAGACGGGACATATTTAAAAACCAGATGTATGCGTTGAGAGATAAAGAGGGCAACGTCGCTAGCAAACTAGATAAGATACTTAAAATAGTCGAAAATGCTACACAAATCTATGCAGTAGCCAATGAACGCAAAACGTTAATGAGAGAGGCATTAGCGCACAGTAATGAGGCATCTCGCCAGTAACGAAGGGGGAAGTAAAGGAAGCCTTAGGAGAAATGCAAAGGGGGAAAACAGCTGGTGAGGATGAGGTAAGACCAGATCTGTTGAAGAACGGAGGCGAGATTGAGCTAGAAATCTAGCAACCCTCCATACGCAATGCCTTGTCACCTTGAGCGTACCAGAAACTTGAAGGAACTCTAATATTATCTTAATTTATAAAAAAGGAGACGTCAAGGACTTGAAAAATTACAGACCGATCACCTTATTGTCTGTTGCGTACAAGGTATATACTAAGGTAATCCTAAATAGGATCAGGACAACCTTAGGCTTCAATCAACCAAATGATCAAGCAGGCTTTCGTAATGGATACTCGAAAATAGGTCATATTCACACTATCAGTCAGGGGATGGAGAAATGCGCAGAATATACATGGTCTGTTCTGAAAGTAGTAGGACTGGTTTTTTCCTGGGCGAACGGGCAGACGAGAGGTGGTCTGCGCGTGCAGGATCGTTGAAGGGGGATATTGGGAATGCTGGGGAAAATCGGCAGTCGGCTCTCGGCCGTTAAAAAGAGGAGGTCGCTTGTACTGTGAACCCCTGTCGAAACGTCTCGTCACGCAGAATCGTCGAGCGTTTACTGCATCAGTGATACGCGATCAAATTTTGAGTAAATCTTGGTAAAACGGGCAAAGAGACTCACAACATGATTAAGGAGGCCTACGGTGACGCTTCCATGTGTAGATCAGGTGTTTTTGATAGGCACAAGCTTTTCCGAGAAGGTAAGGAAAGAGTGGAGGAAGACGACCGCTTCATTAGACGCCCTTCGACCAGCAAGACCAACGAAAATGTGTAGCGAGGGAAACATTTACTTAACAGTGATCTCTCAGAATGATTGCTGATGACTTGAGCATTCCTCAAACCCAAGTTTTTGGGATCGTGACAGAAAACTTATCCATGAGCAAAGCGTGCGCGAAGTTGGAGCCGGGAGTGTTGTCAGAGGAGGAAAAGGCCAACCGGTAGGATCTTTCATTTCATTTCATTTTATTACCTTAAAGGCCCCTTAAAAGGGGTGTTACATAAGGGGTGGCAAGAATAAAAGCACAAATTCACAATGACAGGAAAGTTTCTACATTATCAGTGAAAAGCCTTGGGCAAGTGATGATGGCAACGTTGTTTGGAAGGCCGTTCCAGTCTGCGGCTGCACGAGGAAAGAAGGAATTAGAAAAAGTGACGGTGCGTGATCGTGGACGGGAAACTTGTAGGTGATGGCTGGTGCGGTGAGATATGCGTGCGGGTGGAAGAATATAAGGTGCGATGTGCATAGGGCTGTGGAAGAATTTGTGAAATAAAGACAAAGACATGCTGGCAATGCGACGGCGGAGCGATAAGGGTGATAATCCGGATGCTGTTTTTAAGGACGAAACACTGATGTCATAAGAGTAGGTTGAATGAATGAAACGAGCAGCGCGATTCTGAACAGATTCGAGGGCATTGATGAGATATGCTTGATGAGGATTCCAGATGGGCGACGCAAATTCTAGTTTGGACCTGACTAATGACTTGTAAGCGAATAACTTGACATGATGGGGAGCATGATGAAGATGGCGCTTTAGGAAACCTAATGTCTTGTTTGCTGACGATATTATATTAGTAACATGCAGGCTCCAAGAAAGATCGCTAGAAATAGTTATGCCTAGATACTTGTATGATTGAACTCGTTGTACGGGAACTTCAGATATTACGTAAGAGAAGGTTAAAGGATTACGGCGACGGCTAATGGATAAAAGATTACACTTACGTGGGTTGAGTTCCATTAGCCTTTATTACACCACTCCTGAACGGCATTAAGATCATTTTGAAGAGAAGATTGGTCAGCGGTGGTGAGAATAGCACGATAAAGTACACAGTCTCCCCGACCCCGATTTTTTGTTCCGCGCAAGGCGGCAACGCTGTCTCAGCCCCCCTACAGCCTCGACTTGGCCCTGCCAGACTTTTTTCTATTCCCGAGAATAAAATCGACGCTCGAGGGGAAACATCACGGATCGGTAGAGGCAGTTCAACAGGCCGTGACGAGGGAGCTAAACAGCATTCCGGTCCAGGCGTTCCTGGAGGCGTACGAAAACTGTAAAACTCATTAGAGCAGTGAGTAGGTGCGGAAGGGTGCTACCTTGAAAAATTATAATCGTTTGTACTATTCTCTTGAATAAATTTTGTTTAAAAAAAAGAGTCCTACTACTTTCAGAACAGACCATGTAATCAACCTCGGTATATGGCTTACATTGATTACGAGGCAGCCTTTTACTCAGTGGAAACCTCGGCAGACATGCACTTGGCCCTAGGCCCTGGGAGTTTACTGGTTCTCTATTCTGACTTCCATGTTGAGGCAGGCAGGAATGGCGTTGTGAAGCAAACATTGCTACATCAGGGTGTAGAACAGACTTGCGTGAAAATGCTGTAACGAATGCACAGCTACTAGAGTCCTCCATAAAGTCAGCAGTAACATTCCAATACGGAATGGTGTCGGGCAGGGGGGCACGATCTCGCCAATGCTCTTAACCGCCTGTTTACAGGAGGCCTGGAATGAGAACAGTTAGGGATAACAGTTAATGGAGACTACCTGAGTAATTTCCGCTTCGCTGATGACATAGCCGTGATATGTCACTCAGGAGATGAGCTGCAAAGCATGATCAATGAGTTAGACAGGCAGAGTAGAGCGATAGGTGCTGAAATTATCATGCATAAAACCAAAGCGATGTTCAACAGTCTCGCAAGGGAACAGCAGTTCACAATTGGTAGCGGGATGCTGGAAGTGGTAAGGGAATACGTCTACTGAGGGCACGTTGTCGCCGCTGACGCGGTTCATGAGAGGTAAATAACTAGAAGGATAAGAGTGGGGTGGAGCGCATTTGGGAACTATCTCAGATCATTAATGGCAGTTTGAAAGTATCCCTCAAGAGAAAAGGATACATTTAGCTATATCTTACCGGTACGCACTTAAGGTACAGAAACGCGGAGCTGACGAAAAGCTTTCAGCTTAAGGACAACGCAGGCGAGTTATGGAAAGAAAAATGATAGATGGAACGTTGAGAGATCGGAAGCGGCAGGAGTGGATGAGAGAACAAACGCGGGTTAATGACATCCTAGTCGAAATCGAGAGGAAGAAATGGGTTTGGGCAGGGCATGTAACGTGAAGGCAAGATAACCGGTGGTCCTTAATGGTAACGGAGTGGATTACAAGAGAGAGCAAGTGTTGCAGGGGGTTAAAAAAGTTAGGCGGGCGGATGAGATTAAGTTTGCGGGGATACGATGGCCACCGCTAGCAAAGGATAGGGTTAATTTTAGATTTACGGGAGAGGTATTTGCCCTGGAGTGGGCGTAATCGTGATTGCCTAATATTAGGAAAATTATTTTCTTCCTTATTTCGTTCCTATATTAGGCGTGTGTTGTGTGGTATGTCAGCAACTATACCTGTACACTACTATTTATATTATTTTACTCAACATAAATTTTATAATTTTTCTTGAGAAAGCCTATACTCGTATCGCGAGCATTACAGATATTTTACGCGACACCATGAGGAGCTTATGCTGCTGAAAACCCCGTGTTGCCCGTTCTCAGGCGTTAGTCAAAAAAAAAAAATTCAGTACCCTTGAAATCAGAAGATAGAAAAAGAGAGTAGATGGCGTTGAGGTTCGAACGGGGAACAGCCTCGAACTCGAACAGTTAGTCAAAAAAAAAAAAAAATTAGGATCCTTGAAATCAGAAGATAGAAAAATTACCGACGATTACGTTACTTCCTAATGCGAAATTTGAGCGCAGCAAAAAGCTGTTTCACCTTTTCGATAGATTGAGGCAAAGAAATCGAGCAACACATGTATGCGCTATCACAGAGTTTTTTTTTTATTTTTCACACGTATTCCTTTAACAAATGGTTTGGTTTTATGGTTTTATGGGGTTTAACGTCCCAAAGCGACTGAGGCTATGAGAGACGCCGTAGTGAAGGGCTCCGGAAATTTCGACCACCTGGGGTTCTTTAACGTGCACTGACATCGCACAGTACACGGGCCTCTAGAATTTCTCCTCCAAAGAAATTCCAGCCGAAGATTCCACAAACAGTTCTTGACAGTCATGAATGAAGCTTTGTGGTCGGAGAAATAGACTGATATATGTTCGACTTGGTACACCAATGATTGATTCTCAAAGACGAGATCTATACAAGTGCCTCGCGAGGTTGTCACAGCCGTGGGACGCGTTACGAGCGAGATGAACGGGATGTTCTCCCGCATAAGTGTTAGGAAATTACTGTTTGTCTTTATGTCAACATTAAAGTCCCCCACTACTAACATCGGTGTGGATCGATGGACGGTTAATGCGAGTTGCAGGAAGTGCACGACGTCTTTCGTGAGTGCGGTAGGGGCGAAGTAGGCAGCTACTACCAGCAAGCCGTTGGGCAACTTTGCGGCGCACAGTTCGCCAAGTTCATGTGACGTGCCAAACATTTCGACTGGTATTGCAGAGAGACCTGTGCGCAAGTAGATAGCGACTCCCGCCGCTCTGTTGTGGTCTCTGCGAGCACCACAGCAGTATAGGAAATCTATGATTTCGAGAGGCTCTTCGGGATCCATCCAGGTTTCAGCAAAGCAAAGTACAGAGGAATGGCGCAGAATGTGATCGTGGTGTACGTCCTTGGCATGTGCGGCAAGGGAGCGTACGTTAAGAATGTGGTTGTGAATGATGAATCAAGTGCTGCCAGCGAATGACGCGTCCATTGGCTGTCTGCGTGTGTTACTGGTGTGTGGTTAACATGTTAAGCTTCGCCTGTAAGAGTGGAACGCGACAGCGTCTTGCAACGCTGCCAGGGAGTCCACAGAACGCCATCGCCAATTCGGCTGTACGCCTTGCTGGACGGTAAATTTATTTTTTGAGGAAAGGAAATGTATCTCTCTCGCATATCTGGGTGGACACCTGCACCTCGCCGTAAGGGGAAGGGGGAAGATGGGAGTGAACGAAGACGCCGTATTAGCTAGACGCGCCTTTGTTCATTCCAAACCATTCAGCTGGCATTACGGAGTGGCTAGCGTGCTCGTATCGCACTCCGGAGACCCTGGTTCGATTCCCCAACTCGACCAATTTCGTTCTCGGTTTTATAGATTTATGCGGTCTAACTAGAAAGGTTAATTAGGCTATTTCATATTTACATTATTGCATTTCTATCCATCGTGTTCTGTCATTAACCTGTCAATTGTTGGAACTGTCTAGGATGTTCGACACAACGTATACGAAACGAGCAACGTTTTACTGAGTGGGGAAGTGCGTGGTGGTGGTGGTGGGAACGCGGCTTCGTAGTTATGTTTTTCTTTTCAGCAGCGTCTCCTTCCGCGGACGCTGTTGTCGCTGCGGCGCGCGTCTTTCTTTTCTTTTCTTCTGACCTCTTCATTCTCCTCTATATTAATTAGGCTAATTGATTAATTAAGCAATTAACTAAACTCAGTCCAACTTAGTTGCAGCATCACTATACGATCCCTTTGATTGGTTGCATGGTTACTAGCCAAAGTACAATTGGCCCCATTTGAAATTCGCGCACTGTGACGTCACGAGCATTTCGACCAATTGAAAAGCATGACATTGGGGGCGGAGCTGGTTACGAGGCCGACGCCGACGCCGACGCCGACGCCGACGACGACGCGAAACCCAGGAACGGACGCCAAAGAGCTGCGCTCTAAAAAGAGAATGGATGGCGTTGAAGTTCGAACTGGGAACAGCCTTGAACTTGAACAGCCACTTGGGAATTTCCGTCGCCTCTTTTTGGCTTCAAACAACCAATGCATAGTTTCGCGAAAGTAAATTCACACAAGTCTGGCTTCAAAGGTCGTTCTTTAAAGTGCGTTAGAGGGGCACCTAGTAAACGCGGTGTAGTATGTAAAACTCGGCAATGGGTTTTGGATGTGTACTGATGTTATAGTTATTAAAAAAAAATATGCAAAGAAGGCATCATAAATTGCGCGGAAGGAAAAGGCGGTGTTGTGCTGCTTCAGTGTACTGGAACAAATTGCGTGTATTGGTTTCAGTATCAGTGTGTAGTGGCGTAGTATATCGTGAAGTGCAAGCTAGATGGTGATTAGCGATTGGTAATCGGTAACTGTGATTGCTTATTGGTAATCGGTAACGTGCTCGGTAATTTGGATTGTAATCAATGAGCGGAATGGGTAATGTGGTTGTCGATTAGCAAGTGGTTGGAAATGTGAAAAATGAATGAAACGAGGAAAATGGAGAAGGCACTATCGCGTCTACTCTCTTAAGCCTCCTGCCAATTTTTCTATTACCCTTTCATGTGCCTCTTCACTCTGGTTACGCAATGCTTGAATAACTAAGGAGGTTTATATTTAGTCAGGTGCTTTCTTATAACCTGTGAAGGCGGTTAAAGAGGCTAGTTATATCCTGGAGATTTCTGCATCACCTCGATTCATGGTGTGAATGGGATCTGTTGTCGAGTAGCCGTTCCGAAAGCTGGCCAGGTCCATTGGTTGGTTGAAACGCAAGTTTGCCCTGAGTCTGTTGGCGATTACATTAGGATATACGTGATATGCAGCGGAAATAAGCTGATCGGTGTGTTATACTGTATTTCAAGTCCTAGACAGTCTTTTGTTATAGAATACGATGATTTTTGGGTTATTCCAAGATTGCAGTACACACATGAGCATGAGGCACTGCATACACAGGACAGCAGGTTTTTCTAGCAATGTGTACTGAAACAAGTGGTGAGCTTGTGTGTGAGTAATTAGGGGTGTAGTATGTCGTGCAGTGTTATCTAGATAGTGACTGGTGACTGGTAATCGATGATGTGACCGGTAATTGTGATTTTATTGGATGGCCATGATCGGTGATGCTGAGGAATGAGCATTGTCCAGCTGAAATAGATCCTTTTATGGTAACAATATTCCATAAATTGCTAGTGTATTAATAACTGCCCAGTGACGAGAAACGGACGTATACAACAACCATACATAATGATACTGACCGCTCAGTGTATGTAATTATCGACCAGTCTCCCAAACTTTGGTTCCCTGCAAAGCATTGGAACTTATATATTCTCGTCTACTGAAGCACCTTAATGAAAATGACTTGCATGGTGAGGGAACAGTGCAAGGGACAAGACACACACGGGCGCTTACTGTCAAGTGTATATTTAATTTGAAGTACAGAGATTACATAGCGCTGGAAAACGGGTGGTACATCGATAAAAGGGTTTTAATGTTTTTTGCTTCAAAGCCCTCTACATCAAGCTTTTCGTTTTTATAAATGCTTAGCCTCTTTTGGGCACCTGTTTCTACACCTTCAATTAGTGTTTATCTATTGTTCGCGTGACGGCCCTCTACATCCCGCTCTCCCTTGATCGCCTTTCACCGCCACTTCTTTCACTTCTTCACTCACCGATGTGACTATTCTCTGAATTCTGGTGACCGACTAACCCCCTTATCGACTTATTTCGAAATAAAAATTCAGTTGATAGTCAGCGCCCCTGTGTGTCTTTTAATATTTTTTTCTTTGTGTCTCGTCCCTTACGCTGTTCCCTCACCATGCAATGGAAACCAACAATCCCGCCAACTCGCTCTTCTAGAAAATAGCTTCTTTACTCAACATGGCTTTCAGGCTTGTCTTGTACGAATCAGCCCACGAAATTCATAAGCGTAGGTTGTTGGGCCAGTTGGTGGATGGTAAGTGGAAAACTAGCGGAAAGGACGCGTTCACAAGGAGGAGAAGTAGTACACAGGACAACGCTGGAGACACAACTGAAATATTCTTTACGTGGTGAATCGCCAACAGCAGAACAGGGCCACATGCGCGAGAGCAACCACAAACTTTAAAAAAACAACAAGAACTAAATGATTGAGCGGCATAAGATTGCGTGTGGCAACCTATGTCCCATTCATGAATCTGTATTCTTTTGCCGTGAACTTGACAGAGCTGTCGCTGACGTATTCAGTTGTCCTGTGTACTTCTGCTGCTTGTGAACGCGTCCTTTCCGCTGGTTTTCCACTTTTATGCATACATGGTGCTCGGAGCACCTGCTGACCCGAAAGACGTGGGTTCGATCCTGGCCGCGGAGGTCGTATTTCGTAACTACAGAAACATAGCGCTGGAACAGAAACAGGACGACGACGACGAGACGGGACAAGCGCAATGGTGATGAAATTCTACAGAGGCTCGTGTACTGTGCGTTGTCAGTGCACGTTAAAGAACCCCAGGTGGTGGAAACTATACGGAGCCCTTCATTGCGGCGTCTCTCATAGGCTGAGTCGCTTTGGGACCCCATAAACTAAACCAATTCGTACATGCCCACGAAGAAATGGTTGGTTGGTTTATGGGGTTTAACGTCCCAAAGCGACTAAGGCTATGAGAGACGCCGTAGTGAAGGGCTCCGGAAATTTCGACCACCTGGGGTTCTTTAACGTTCACTGACATCGCACAGTACACGGGCCTCTAGAATTTCTCCTCCAAAGAAATTCCAGCCGCCGCGGCCGGGATCGAACCCGCGTCTTTCGGGTCAGCAGCCGAGCACCATAACCGCTGAGCCACCGCGGCGGCCGCCCACGAAGAAATGATACACTTAGCAGCCCGTCACTGAATGTATTTCTATCGAGGCGAAGTGCAGCTCATCCTTCTACAGCCTTGTCCTGTATGTCGTGTTTTATTTCTTACAGCATTTTCATTAGTGTAAGTTTTTGTTGCGAAAGCAACAGCCCGACAGCCAAAGCGAGACCTCGGGTGGCCGCCGTAGCTACGCTGACCTTGTTTCAGTTGGTTGTGACGTCACACTGCGCGAATTTCAAACGGGGCCAATTGTATTTTGGCCAGTAACCAAGCAAACAATTAAAGGGATGGTATGGTGATGCTCCAAGTAAGTGGGACTGAGGTTAGTTAATTGCTTAATTGACCAAGTAGCCTAATTAACCTTTCTAGTCAGACCAGATCAATAAATAGCTGACTAGGAAATTGGTCGAGTTGGGGAATCGAACCCCGGTCTCCGGAGTGCGAGTCGAGCACGCTAACCACTCCGCCATGCCAGCTCGATGGTTTGGAATGAACAAAGGCGCGTCTAGTGAATAGGGTGTCTTCGTTCACTCCCATCTTCCTCCCTTCCCGCTACGGCGAGGTTTAGGTGTCCACCGAGATATGCGAGGCAGATACATTTCCTTTCCTCAAAAAACAATTCACCGAGGAGCAAGGCGTAGAGCCGAACGGGCGATGGCGTTCTGTGGACTCCCTGGCAGCGTTGCAAGACGCTGCTGCTTTCCACTCCTAGAGGCAAAGCTTAACATCTTAACCACACATCAGTGACACAAGCAGCAACACCGCGCTCAAGGCTTTCGTCTCACCGCACTTTAGGTCAACAATGTGCCTCCCCGAATTTTTTGTTTGAATAACTGCCAGGAACACCTCCTTTGTTAAGCAATTTGCCGTGTGCAATTATGTTATTGCATCATCGTAATTTAAAGATGAATGCTTCTTAGAGTGTACTGCCGTCTGGGCACTCATAATGCTGCCTTTTATAGCAGCAATATCTTTTCTCAATTTGTGTTTTAAGTTTCTGTGCCTGCATTTATAAATTCCTGTTTTTTGCTCATCAATTTCGCTCTTTCGTGTAACAGCGTCTGATGAGGCTAACGGTATGATCTAAATAAATAAATAAAACCTAATGCCAGTTTCATATGAAACAACCAAATCATTGCTCCGTCGAGCATACACCCATGAAAAGGTTTTAATTTGCAAAATGCGGGAAAAGTAGCTCAAACGCTCAAGAGCGACGTCTCATTTTAGGCGGAGTGATGGTGATGATACAAGGCTCGCATATTGACAAGCATTTTAGGGATTTTTTTATAGTTAAATTATTAAGATTGAACCGACTCCATGTCCATGATGTAAAAAATAGCGCACAGGGAACACAAAGGACGGAAAGTAAACGACGCAGACAAGCGCAGACAAGGGAACACAAGGGACTTTCCGTCCCTTGTGTTCCCTGTGCGCTATTTTTTACATCATGAACGTTATCCAACTTGCCCAACTTTCCCCTTTGCCGACTCCATGTCGATTCGTGAAGTGTTTTTATCTTGCGCGGACAAGGAATACGTTCACTTTTGTGTTCTTTTAATAACATGAACATAAAGGATGACTGGGTTGGTGGCTGATTATGGGTCCGGCTACTCCTTTACACATAACTAAAGAAATCAGTGGAACTGGCGACATAAACGTCAACAAAGCAAAGCTACAACGAAAAGAATGTACAAGCCAAATATTAAAATGGGCACGCCAGAAATGCTGGCATGAATTAAAAAGCTAAGCTATAGAGAATGACATTACCCAGGGACATAAAATGCGGATATACTATAAGCCATAGTAGGCACTATTCACAGTAAACAGTGTACAAACACAAATTCAAGATATTAAAGACAAATGAGCTGCAATAATAACAATAACATACATCAGATACATAATAGAAACACATAAATGATTGGAAGGATATTTGAGAGCAGCAACAGTAATGACATTACATACATCAGAATCATAATGAAAGCACGCGTGATTGCCAATACACAGGGCAGCACAGGCCGAGGCGAACAATCACAGAATTTACACAAGCAATATCTAACACTTCCCGGGAATGTCCTCGAGGAAATATTTCAGTGCTATGATCGCATGCGTCGGCCATGAACTTAATACCTTTTGAAGACTGAAAGGCCTTATATCAAGGATGGTCGGTATCCCAGTGTATAATCTCCTCTAGACGTCGTGCATTTCGGATGGCATGGTTTTCGTATAGGTGGTATAACATCTCGATAAAAGCCTGTTGGCGACTTATTCGAACGACATGCAGAGTTGCCTTTGAAGGAGACGGTACAGAGATGAAATGCCCGTATATAGCTGTATTTCATCAACTTTTCTAAAAGCGTCTGGCCAGAATTCCCATACATCAGCATAAATGCTTATTCAGAGAGTGCATGCTTTTCAAACAGAAATCACAAAGGCATGCTTCTATAAATTTAAGCTCTAAAGGAGTGTTCACAACTAAATATAGAGTATTAAGCTTGCGGAAAAGAAGAACAATATCCTAAAAACAAAACGTACAGTCTAGAGAGAGTTTTGGAAATCATGGAAATCAATGTAAACAAAACAGTTTTGCTGCGAGTCACACGGAAAAAAGAACCTACTGTATTTTCTTATGTACTTAACAACACAATAATATCTGAGGTTGAAAAATACAAGTATTTGGGTGTCACATTCAATAGTAAACTCTCTTGGTCAAACCATATTTCCATTACATGTTCAGCAGCATTGCGCAAGTTGTGGTTCTTGAAAAGGAAACTTAGAAATGCACCTGCAAATACCAAAATGTTAGCATACAACACATTTGTCCGTTCCAAACTGGAGTATGCAGCAGTTGTATGGGATCCTCATACTAAAAAGAATATAATGAATTTAGAGCGTGTTCAAAGGAAGGCTATCAGATTCATCTTCAGTAAATATAAAAGAGAGGATTCTCCGTCTTTAATAATGCTTGGAAATAAAATCAGTACGCTGGAAAACAGGCGGAAGATAAGTCGTCTCCAATTTTTACATAACATTATAAATGGAAAAAGCGCACTTCAGCGGCCTCATTGCGTAAAACCTCTAAGTTCACGCCAGACAAGACACAGACATAACCTTTCACTTACGCCAATATTTTCTAAAACAAAATCCCATATGAATAGTTTCTTTCCGCGTACTATTCATGAATGGAATTCTATACCTGTCGAGGTATTGCAGTCACAAAACTTTGCAGAAGAGCTAGAAAAACATCTTTCTTCCATAAACTAACTGAAACAAAAGTGTTCACAATCTGTTGTTTTCCTAACTCCTTCACTCTGTCATGCCTTTTTTTTCCCCCCAGAAACAGTTCTGTTGTTTTGAGTAAAAATTGCCCGCCTGTTTGTTATTTCACATGTGCCACTCCATGTTTTGTTAGTTATTGTGCTGGTGCCAGAATGTATTCATTGAGTAACACTGCTACATCCAGCATTATTTTTCGTTAGTGTTTGTTGTTGTTTTGCATTGTCACACTTTTTACTGTATTGCCCCTCCTGCTAGGGCCAGTTTATTGGCCTGCAGTATCAATAAATAAATAAATAAATAAAGTTTCGCTTTCATGTTATCAAGCCCTGAGGTTTTGTCGCCGGGTAGGTTTATAGTTGCACGAGCCATGCCAAATGCTGATATTATAATGGGAGAAAACGGAATCTCTATAACAGCCTTTGGAAACCACAATTGATTAAAAGTGGGCAGTGCGTCCGTAAAAACAGCTGTGAAGTAGCCGAAGAAATGTTCTGCACTGTTTTCTATAGGCAGGGCGCTTCCACTTAAGCCTAAAACACCAGGCACCGCACTAGAGCTTTTCGGATTATCTGTGTTCCAAATATTCTTAGGATCAGGTATTGTTATCCTTTTTGTTTCAAACTTCACTAAACGACTTTCTTGAGGCGTGCATAGAATATTGGGAAGAAGCTTGTTGAAGAGAAGTGAGGAGGAGGGCTTGAGAGGGTAACAACCACCTAGGCACAGGTATGTTCCAATACTGTTCGTTATAATTTTTTTTATACGTGCAAGTTACTGGTGGGAAAAGGGTGCGGGTATTTCAGAAAAAAGAATTCTCTTTTCTCCCTGACACCACTGCTTTGCTGCCGCGCCATAGTTTTGCTTATTGTGTTGCTGCAAACATGTGTCCTGCTGACAGCCACTTCCGAAACACAAGAACACCGGACAGTATTAAGGTGAAAGCCTTTAATGCCTCATCGTTGTCGACAGATGGTTGTCAGCAGAGGTGTCACGCTTTTCTAGTCACACCAGAAAACAAAAATCCTTGTGCATGATGGGATTCGAACCACCACCCCTCCGTGCCGCAGCCGAGCGTGCTTATGGCTACGCTACTTCCTGCCAACGCATATGTAGTTCTCCTTGTCTAGGACGCTGGACAGTGTTTGCAGAAAGGTATCGAATCATACGGATGCCTCCCTAACGCCCTCAAGTGTCTCCAGCATTTAAGATTCACAAACAATTGTGTACTTAATTAAGATCTTAACCACACATCAGTGACACAAGCAGCACCACCGCGCAAAAGGCTTTCGCCTCACCGCACTTTAGGTCAACATAGAGCGCCCCCCCCCCCCCCCCTTCAATTTATTTTCACAATGTTGATCACCAAATGATGAAGCCGAAAAGAGAGGCTCACCAAAAAAATAAGGTCTGTGTTGTTGCCAGAAACTGTGTGCTATGTGCGACTGCTTTGCCGAACAGGTGTACTAGAGCAATGTAAAAGAGGACCTGAAACCACGGAAGGACGGTGCGAAACTGCCAGTAGCTCCGTGCAGCTAAAAGAACAGAAAACGTAAAAGCAATCCACTATGGCATAAGAATGCAGGCAAAAGCTCTGGGATAAGCATGTTTCATATGAGACAATGGCGGGCACTTGTTACGACAGGTGGGAGAAATCGCGCGATCTATTACTGAGGTTTTTTACTCCAAAAAGTTTTGTGTTGTGTCCCACCTCTATTCCTTACTTCCACTATTTGCCATCACAAGCCTTCTCACCGCAGTATCTTTGCCATCGAATAAGTGACAGGCATTACTCCCACACCCCAGTTTATAGATTTGTTGGCTGATATTCTGGTGCTTGCACTGAGCGCCTTATGGGGAGAAGGCATTCGAAGTGTCATCTTCGCTTTTTTAATTGGTTTCTATAAACTGAGGTGTGTGCATCAATGACATACTGCAGCGATGCAGAAAGTATTTCGCAGTGTTTTAATTTTTTCTTATTTGGTTCACATATTTGCAACGCTAGCGCTAAATGTCCGAATTTGATCTTGGAATTGCTTTGGCGCCACCTTGGTCTATTTCGATTGCTTTACACTTGCTCGGTCCTCGTTGATTTTGTTACCTTGCTGAGTCTTGTATTCTATTCCAGTACGTTTGTGGCACGTCAATAATGCCACTGCAATGAAGGCGATCTCCGGTCTTCTGCCGCTGGGAATGTAAAAGCGAAGAAAGAACATAGAAAAGGTGTACTAAAAAGGAATCTGAGCTTGTCTTTTTACCGCGAGAACCCGGTATACCCGGCCAGAGCATTCTTAAAAAGTCCGAATCATTGACCTGTGCGACCGATTTCCTTAACTTAAATCGGATTAAACGTCCCGGCTCCCGCCTTTTTTTTTATCTCACCGCTGACTGTAGGAGGAGTCAACTAACGCGTCGAGTGCCTTCCAGGCAGTCGCGTGGCGGCTTCGCTTTCGCTTTTATTGTTTTTTATGTTTCCGCGAATGAATAGATCCAGTCAGAGGCTACACAATCGCAATTTAGGCCCACAGAGATAAAAATACGTGCGGACTCTTTGTTTTCGCCTATCGGTACATATCACTCCACCGGTGGCAAAGCGGCAAGCCGACACGGGACTGGCTGTAAGGTTGTTTGACTCCTTCTACTGTCAGCGGTGGGTTCAGAAAAAGGCGGTAGCCGGGACGTTTAATCCGATTTAAATTATGGAAATCAGTCGCAGAGGACAATAATTCAAAGTTTCTAAGAATGCTCGGAACGCGTAGATCGAGTTTCAGCCGTAAAATGACGAGTTCAGATTCCCCCTTAGTGTACCTTTAAGGGTGACGGACGCGAATGATCAAATTTGTGACCTAAATCCGTTACTCTCGTCGTGTGTTCGCCACCTATGCTTTTAAGCAAACATTGCTAGCGCCCTAAACACACGGATTCATCTCAAGTCCGTAGCTGGTCCGCTATCAGGCTATGTAATTATTATTTTATTCTGCTACGTAGCAAGAGCTGTTAGTGTCTCGTTTACAGCGACGCTTCGTCCGCAGAAAGAATGAGAGGGAAAGGGAAGGCGTTCAGTAAAAGAAGGGACCAAAAGGAGCTTTCTTAGCAAACTTTAGTAAACTTTCCGTCTTACAAAACAGAGCTTTACGCCTAGCCTGTAAAGTCCCTTATCGCTCTCACACTGCAGGTTTATTCAAGAAGCACCACATAATTCAGGTTTCGTCAATGTGTGACTACAAGCTATGTCGTATGCATAAACTCTGTTTACTGAAAATAATTATGTCATAACAAGCTTAGCACGGCTAGCGGAAAACTTCCCTGTTTATAATGTATGTATAGACATACCCCCCGAAGTGTGGTATGTCGCCAAATGCAGAACCAATTATGGACATCAAATGCTAAAATTTCCACTGCTCACACTACTGAGAAACTAACTGATATGTCTGGTATATCACCAAAGGAACTACGTGAAATGTATGTATAATGATGCCATACAGTGACTTTTTTTTTGCCTGATGCTTTCCAGTTTCTGGCGATTTTGCTTAATTCCTGTATGTGTTTTGTCCAAGTGCATTGTACTTTCTTAGCCGCACGCTTCTATGCTGCGCCGTGTGCTAGGGGGTCAGGGTTCCTCAAGCTGTTTCTCGCAGCGTTTACCTGCCCTCCTTGTAACATTTTTGTTGCGGAATAAAATTTGATTTGATTTGATTTGATTTGATTTGCATGGGTCGGTAACAGAAGCTAGCAAGTACGGCCTTTTTGCCCTAACTGGATGGAGGGCTGCTTCCACCAGTGCATGCAATAACTACTTTACCGAGAGAGAACTTTTGGCCAACACACCGAAACCTACCTGGCCTGATAATCAGCTCTGTTCACGCTCTTCCCGCTACATATTTATACCTGATGTTTCAGCGAACACTTTCAAAAATGTTCAAAAATAGGCTTTGTTAGATAAAAAATATGGCTTTTGCGGCATAGTATCTACCAGAAAACCGATAGATTGTCTTGAGTAGTAAGCTGATTAACTAATTTTCAATTCATAACTTCATAACTGGTAGAGTTAGGCGCCTAGCTCCAATTAGAGATTTCTAGCCGGTCGTTACTAATAGCCGTGCCAGTTTTTAGAATTTCGAATACCCGATTACCCTTGCCGCTGTGGTTCGACAAAATTCCCTTTTTTTTTACTAGTTACGTGCAATGGAGATGCTGCTTTGCCTGCATGCTTTGAAAAGCACATGTATTTTCGCCCCATGCAGTCAAATTTTGCCGAGCCACAGGTTAATGTCGGTGCTTTTAGTGGTTTATTTTAAAGAAAAAAAAAGTGAAGGAAAAGTATGTTGCCGGCCTCGGCAATTGCTATCTAATACCTTGAGCACCCGAGCTGAAGCCGGTTGAGGTGAAAGAGAAAGGGTGAGTATAGCGAGGAGAAGTATAGAGGGGAGCGATAGTCAGAAAGGTCATGGGAGAGCTTTGTACTCCATTTAAAAAAGTACAAATTTAATCGCGTTTTCGAAATTTAAAAACTTACATGACTATTTCTAACGACCGGCTACAAATCTATAATAGCGAATATTCGCGTATCTCTGACAGTGGAAAAGTTAGTTATCAGAAATTAGTTAATGCACTTACTACTTAAGAAAATAAATTAGCTTTCCATTGTCCCCCATCACTAGTAATACTATTCCGTAAAAGCCAATTTTTGTTACCTGAAAAAGCCTATTTTTGAAATGTTTTAGAGTCTTCCCTCAGGCGCCTGCTATAATGAATGCTCAGGAAATGTGCTGGAAAGCTGGAGTGCGACCGTGAAATGAAAGTTAGAGAGACGGACATTCTGTGCACTTCAGCATGATTTTGGCTCTCCCCATTCCACATTTGACCTTTCCCTCCTCCCTCCCTCCTCTCCCATGTGGGAGTAGCCTCTCGGCGGATTACAAGGCGCTATGCGGAGGGAGAGGGTGCGTCAGTGCCTCGCCAGAAAGGCAGCCTGCCTCGTTACGTTGTCAGCTTGGAAGGGTGCGTTGGGGACTCCCTATCAACTCCGCCATTCAGACGACAGAGACAGCGCTTTGGATTTTCGCCTGCTGGCAATCCTGCTAATGGGCTCCAGGGAACGGCGCCGAACGGTTCGCACGAGTCTTTGTGCTGCTCGTGCTCTCGCTCCGTGGGAGGCCGTGTGCTTCTACCTGGCGCCGTTATTGCAGCGCGGCACACGACAGGAGCACTTGACGCCTGGAGGGGAAAAATAATAGCGTGAAAATAGCAATAGAGAAATAAAGAGAAGCCGTAAGGAAGGGCCACGTCTTCCACTGCTGAACGAATCTAGAAGATGGCGCTACGTACGCCACTTTGGAATTGGGGGCGCTATATTAAGGCGAAAGCATTTAATGCCTCATACTGTCGTGACCAAGGAATAGTTATCAAATGTGTACGCGTTCCGGCGTCACAACTTAAAAAAAAACTGCCTCGAGGATGGGGATCGAACCAGGGCCTTTGGCATATAAAGTGGAGACGCTACCACTCCACCACGAAGGCTTTTTTTTTTTTCTTCAACATGGTATTTATTACAGTTATGTAATGTTTTATGTACATGAACTATATACAAGCCATTATGAAAACAGTGTTAAACAATACATATTGAAAAGACCATGCACTAGAAAAGGGTCAATGCAGAGCACATCACTAATAGTGAGTGCCACTCCGGTTCGTACTCAGTCTGGGCATACACGTCTCTTAGATGAACAACCATTCGACTGAAGTGATCCTTTGTAGACACAACAGGTTCACAGTGTCTGTCCATCATGCGGGTTTTCCAGAGGCTGTGCAGTCCAATCAGAAAGAACATGTCCAGGGGTTCATCAACAAATGGCAGCGCAGTCAGATAGCGAACAGAATGCGGAGTCAGATGAATTCTTTTTTTAAATGTGCGTTGCAGGATATCCCAGAAGGGTACTGCATCTTTGCAACTGATGAAACAATGCTCAATTGTTTCTGGTTCATCACAAAGGCGGCAATTAACGGTAGACACAAAAATGCCCTTTTCCTCTAACCATGTTCTAACGGGCAACGTACCGGTGTGTAACTTAAAGAAAAAGGTCTTTGTACACGGCCAGACTGGCATCTTACGTACTCTTTTGAGTACGTCGTGCCCCGGTAAACCAAAGTACAGAGAGCGGTACATGGGCGGAGGGAAGAGCATACTAATCAAATCCTTATACAACTTTTTCATCGACACTAAAAAAAGGAACTCAGGAGAAAAAAATTGGCTGAGGCTTAGCTAAGGTTAAGCCTAGTCAGAGGCGAAGCATATTGATGGCTAGGCTTGGTAATACATGGCTTTCCTTGGTTGAATACTTGGTCATTTTAATACAACCACTAGAAGTGTAGCAAGGATTGCCGTGGCAGCTATATACGGGATCATCGGTGAATTCAATGCAGAGTGTACAACCGCTGCCCCAGCACCGGCTACAACAGCTTTCGCTTCTCGTTCAAATCAGCCCTGCTTCTAGGCGGCATCCCAACACCTGGCCGCCTCATAAGTGCCCGGAGAGCGAGGCAAGCTCAGCTTTATACCGCTGCTGTAGCGTCACGTGGTCAGCTGCAGCGCCTCTTATGTGGGGCCTCCACCGCCGCGGCCGACCGCGCGAGCCGGCAGCCCATCTCTCCTCTGCTGTGACGTCATGTTGTCACGTGGTCAGCCGCCGCGCCTCTGATGTGGAGCCTCCACCGCCGCGGCCGACCGCGCGAGCCGGCAGCCCATCTCTCCTCTGCTGAGACGTCATGTTGTCACGTGGTGTCACGTGGCCGCGCTAAAGGTCAATGGTAGCTCCACCGCCGCGCTTGACGGGCTGTAGTGTAGCTCTAGTAATATGCTTCGCATAAAACGAACAAGTAGGAAACGGACAGCCAAATACACCTCTTGCATTATGCCCCACAAACACGGACGGTCACAAACATAGGAAGACACAATGAGGTTGGGTAAAACATGAGCTAAATTTGTTTGCAGGAATGAATGCACTATTGGGTGTGTAGTGTCACGGAAAAACATGAAACGTGACACTATCTGTCGGACATAGAGGTGAACTAGACCAAGGCCGCCAGCGCTTACAGGCCGAAAAAGGTTATCACGCCTCATGGATTCAAAAGACGAATCCCGCACAAAAGTAGCGAAAACCCTGTGAAAACACTGGGTTGGAAGTCTTGCGCAATGAATAATTTGCAGTACATAACATATTTTAGTGGCGAGAAAC
Organism: Amblyomma mixtum; assembly: GCF_055824585.1. Lineage (NCBI taxonomy): Eukaryota > Metazoa > Arthropoda > Arachnida > Ixodida > Ixodidae > Amblyomma > Amblyomma mixtum. The sequence continues at coordinate 100,266,396 of NC_143012.1, read as the reverse complement.
AGATTACAGGCGGTCGCCCTGCCAAAAGTTGAGAGGCCATGGGGGACAAACGTTTGAGCATAGCACTGAAGAGTTGACACGCGGTCTTTCCAATAATGTGCGCTATGCTTATAGGCACTCAAAGGGACGCCAAGGTACTTTGGTGGCCTGCATGTCCATGTTATACCAGCATATTCAGCAGGTGTCGAACCCCAGCTACCAAACCAAAGAGCGCAACTCTTAGAGCGATTAATCCGACTTCCTGACACCGAACCAAAGTCCTCCGTTAAACGAATAACCACATCGATGCTTGGCTTATCAGTACAAAAAACGCACCACCACGAAGGCTCAGGGTTTAAGCATGAATGAAGGCCCATCTAGTGAATGCATGGATTTCATAAATAAAATAAAAGAGATAAAAATAAACATATGAAAGGAAACAAAAAAATAAAAATAAACAAAAAACTTAAAACATAAAACAAAAATTAATTATAAAAAAAAACAGTGCGCCAGGAGACGCTTTCGCCTTGCAGCACATTAGAGAGCCGAAGTGCCCCCTGATTTTTTTGAAACGACCCTTGCACAGGAAAACAGAAAACTAGTACATGCTTTTTTTCATGAACTCGCTTGAAAGTGACTGCCCAAGACAAGGGCCTTGTTTTGTTTATTGACATATTTCGACCCCAGTGTTGTTGAAACAGTCTGGCATTGGGAAGCCACTCTCTCAAGAGATAATTCTGCTGAGCTCAGTAAAGATGACAGGTTATTCCTTCTTCACACCTCGCTTCCTTGAAGGTGCTTATATTCGATCATGGACTCGTAGTAGGCAGACAGGCGATGGACGGACGATGACACACGGACGTACAAAGGAACTGGAATAAAAAAAAACGACACTGAAAGAAATACAGACACTCAAGAATACAGAAACTACGCACTCAGCTACCAAAGCTGTCACAACAGTAACACTCGAGTTCCAAGATCGCTCTTCATGGCTTTGCCAGAAGCCGGGGCCTGTTTACATCGCTGCTCGAAGCCTGACCTAAAACCGCGTAACAAGATGCTACCCACTCTTAAATAGCCTAGTTCGAAATTTCCAAGATGAGGAGATGGCACTGAGAGAGTTAGGAGGCGTCGCAGCATACGTTATGTCTCTCTCCCCTTGTTTTTTGGAGAGCCCTAGAATTTATTTAATTCTTTCTTTGTTTATGGTATCCTCAGCGTCAAATGCATTACAGATGGGAATGGGTTACATAGAATGAAAAAAAAAAACGAATACAATGCAGTTAATGTTCTTAGAACACTAATTAAACGTTCTCTAAAGTGTACAAAGCTAGTTGGTGCTTCGCAAAAGCGTAGGTTATCTTCGATGGCTGCAATATCGAGGCTAAAGTGGTTTAACTCGTCGGAAATCTGGGGAGGGGTTGACTGAAAAATGAAAAAAAAAACTGTGGTATGGCATTTTGCAATGCCAACCTTGTGACGATAATTGACGCGACCGGAAAAGCATTCTGGTGGTGGAATGAAATCGTCGTGCAGCTTCGTGTGGTGATATAACTTGTGGAATAGAGTTAAGCGACTGATTTGCCGGCGAGATTATGAGAATGGGAAAGATACGTGAGCTTTCTTGGCTGTGATATTGGCGGTGCATGTTGGTTTCAAAGGATGAAGTTAACGGAATTATTTCGGATGATTTGGTTTTGTTAGGGTTTAACGTCTGAAAATGACTCAGGCTATGAGAGACGCCGTAGTGAAGGGCTCCGCAAATTTTGACCACCTGGTGTTCTTTAACGTGCACTGACATCGCACAGCACAGGGGCCTCTAGCATTTCGCCTTCATCGAAATTTGGCTGCCGCGGCCGGGATCGGACCCGCGTCCTTCGGGTCAGCAGCCAAGCGCCGTAACTACTGAGCTACCGCGGCGGGGTTATTTTCTATGAATTGCAGGAAAGTTATAAGGGTTTTATGCGTAGGGTGGCATATGAATGCAGCGTAATCAAGCGTCCCGTCCGCTCTCTTGTGCCTGTCGCTGCGCTGATTTTGTTCTTCAACTATGTACCAACTCGCTCAACTCGCCGTTTTAGTCCAGTTTAGGACGTGTAAGTGTTTTATGAAGTAGAAGCTTTAGCGACGATGGGGCGGCTGAGAAGTTGCAACGTAAGTACGCTAACGTGCGATTACCGTTACTGGTCACGTATTCGATGTGGGTGAGTCATGTTAACTCTCGCGAGGTGTGATCGCTTAGATATTTATTGCTGTGACAGTATATAGAGGAGTGCCATTAAATAATATAAAGAAGAAATAATATTTCCGGGAAGAAGCATCAACGTACATTTCTCAATGTTTAGTTACATTTTTCATGTTCTGCACCAGTTAGTGAAAAGATTAATATCGTTCAGGAGACTGTAATGCCGTTGTGGCTGCTGACCTCCTGGAAAATTACACAGTCATCTGCAAAAAGATAGATGGCAGAAGATGCGGTTGAAACCAGTACATTGCTATAAATTAGAAATGAAAGTGGTGCACGGACCATCCTTGTGGTACATAAGATGGCACGTAAGAGGTGAGGTGTGCCATTATTGAATATAAATTTCTAGCGGTTAAGAAGGGCAAATTCATTCCATCTGGAGATATTCGGATAGAGATTAAGATGACTCAGCTTATGAAAGAGAAGTTGATGACATGCTTTACTAAACGATTTCTAGAGGTCTAAAAATAGAGTCTGTGCAAGCGACTCAGCAAGTATGGGGTGTAGCTGACCACTTAATGAAAATAACAGAGTTTCATATGAATATGTTTTACTATAACCATGGTGCGCAGGCGCAAAAGAAGATGGTCCTCAAGAAAGGCAGCTATGCTCTTACTCGTTATATGTTCTACTAATCTGAAGCATGTGCAAGTGAGCGAAATGGAACGAAAATTTTGAGGTGAGTGCTTACCATCGGACAAGTCAAGGGGAACCACCTTCACCATTTTCCAATCATTCTGGAGGCTTGAAAAGTCGATCGACTATTGAAAACGTTTTATTAATTTCATTAAGCTATAAGCGCGAGTACTCTTAAAGAATTTAGAGCTAATCCCATCGTATCTAGAGAAGAACCATTGTTTAAAGACTCCATTATTTAGCAATCCTAGGTGCATCGACAGTTATAGTTGACATATTGAAGAATCCGTGGCGCGGTTTCTCGGGGCGATAAGCATTCGAACTCTAGAAAAAGCTTTCAGTAATGTATCACTTATTACGATAGCACAAATGTCATTTGGCATAATGTTGCCAGAATTGTCATCTAATGTAATTAAGGGATCATGTGCAGGGTGTATAACGCGCCAAAACTTTTGAACATTTCTTCAAAATAGATAGTAACGTGCAAGACAAGATGTTACTATTTGTAAGTTTAAGCGCGTTCACATGTTTGCTAGGTGCAGACATGTACGTAGCCCATCGCACATTAGAAGGTGAACGTTTGGCAAGGCCGTATAAACGTATCTTCTTGTGAGGTAATCGTCTGATATGTGGATCGTACCAAGATGCTTGCGGAAGAAAGATGACGATGCGCTTAGGAATATACTTATCGGACAGTTGGTGTGGCTTGGTTTGAACAACACGTAATTTCCACCGAGAGAGCTAGAGTGAAAATTTTCAGGACAGCTATCAATAAATGCACGCAGTTCATTATTAATAGCAACAAAGTTTGCACGTTTGTATTGTACAATTCTTTTTCTTATTTGATTCGCCTTGGGACGCGGTGTACTAATGCAGAGATGGAGTAGAACGTGATTGTTGAAAACAGGCAGATGTGGTAGGTATGTGGCTAACTTGGATTAGTAGATAAAATTATATCGGGAGAATTCGCACTGCTTGTAACGGTCCTAGTGGCTTGCGTTGCTGGTGAGCGAAAACAATGCACAGAGGTTTTAGAATTCCTGAGCTTGAGACGAAAGCGGTGAAGAATAACGAGACTGGGCAGTCAACAAGATAGTAGGGAAGTTGAGGCCTTCAAGGCGAAAAAGCGGTGATGAGGAAAATAATTTCCCAACAAGATTGATAGCATCATGGCTTTGTCAGAAAATGTAGACGAATAGGAGGGAGAAAGGTAGAAGACCCCAATAATGATTTCAAGATGACTTTTTATGAATGACTGCTTGACGAATGAGTGTATTTTGAAATGACAAGTAGAACATTAATGCTGGGGCGTCTTGCCGTTCTATCACAACAACAGAACGGACACGTGGGATGAGAGCCAGGTCTGTGTTAGTGCAACAGCTGTAGACTATCAGTGGCAGAAGATAAGGAAGTTTATCTATTAAATTTTATTAATTAAAAAGGCTTCTGCCATTAGTAAAACCAACTGATACAGGACATTAACCCTGTCCTTGTACTGAGTCCTGGATTGTAGACTGTGCTAGGAAAACTAGCCTCCCTGTATGCGCAATTGCTTATGACCTCCAGTTGACTAGAATCTTGAAAGAACGGATGCATGATGTGAATTCATAACAAAGGAGTCGTCAATGACCTTCATTAATTACAACAAAGCATTCTACTCCGTGGAATCCTCAGCAGTCATGCAGACAGTGCGGAATCAGGGTGTAGGACAGTCTTAAAAGAAATGACTGTAAGATATCTGTAACGACTGCACAGCTATTATAGCGCTTAATAAAGTCAACATTACAATTCCAATAAGAAAGTCTGTCAGGCAGGGAGACACGATTTTGCCAATGCTTTTCACCGCTTGCTTACAGGAGGTATTCCAGGACCTGAAATTCGAAAAGTTGAGGATAAGAGTTAATGGAGAATACCTAGGCAATTCGAGATTCGCCGAGGACATTGCCTTGCTGAGTCTCTCAGGATATGGCGTGTCGATACTGGTCAATTTCAAGTTGTTCTCCATGTTCGTGTAACTTTCTCGCATGGAACTACTCACCGACGCCGGTCTAAGTGCTGTGTCTTGTTGGTATTGCCGCGACATAAAAAAAATCATCGCAGAAATCCCACAAGATATGTGCAGTAACGTTGTCAGCGCAAAACTGAAGCATTCTGATGGCAGTACTTCTCAAAGTGGCAGCTTTTATTGCACCCAGAACCGCTGCCAAAACGCACTCGCAGTGTATGTCGACGGACGGACGGAAGGACGGACGGACAAACGGGCGGGCAAGCGAACGGGCTGGCGGGCGAGCGGGCGGGCGGGCTGGCGGGCGGGCGGATATCCAGGATGGATGGATGGATGGATGGATGGATGGATGGATGGATGGATGGACGGACGGACAGACGGACGGACGGACGGACGGACGGACGGACGGACGGACGGACGGACGGACGGACGGACGGACGGACGGACGGACGGACGGGCGGGCGGGCGGGCGGGCGGGCGGACGGACGGACGGACGGACGGACGGACGGAAGATAGGAGCGTCTCCTTTGAAAAGGCTTTTTTATTTTTGACTTTGTTGTCACTTGTTATTAAAATCGGCCATTTTCTTTAAATATGGTTTCTTACACTTATAACCTTTGTCATCTCTCTGTTTTTGAGCAAGCAATCTTCAAATCGCCATTTTCTAATTTCCACTGCAGATTTATTTACATGACCACTGTTATCTCTAAACCCTAGGGCCTTAGGAAGAGTGGCTGTGGCTGCATCGACATCGACATTTGAGTACGAGGTGTTCAATTGTTTCTACACATCTACCACACACAGCACGTGTGTCATCTTCGTCGACAGCTTCAACAGTGCCCCCCTTCGAGCTGGCTCAGGCGTTCCAGTCGTGCCGGGAATCTTTCATTACGGACGTCATCCAATGTTTGGGAAATAATCCCCCCAGCGTGTCCCCTGCACGGCCCGCGTGCCGGTCCCCTAACTTCGTTTGCCCGAGAGAGCGCTGTCATAATCAAATCCGCTCTTCATTGCAAACTGTTTGCACAGAGACTTCGAGCGAAACACCCGTTCAGGCTTCGTAGTGATCCCCGTGTTCGCGACGAGCGAAGGCTTCGCAAACGATTTTTTTTTTCTAATGTCGACGCGGATCCCTGGCGGTGAAATTGAATCGTTAGCGTATTACATGCTGAGTGCGCAGGATTTGTTTGCATACCAGCAGGAATTAATTGAGGCGCGAAGCGCAGTAATGAACTTGGCGCTTTCATTACTCTGAAAAATTCGCGGAATATTGAAAAACATCGGTAAGCTGCTAGAAATAACTAACGGGGCGCCGTAGCGGGAGTTTATAAGCCAGTCTAGCGAGGCGGCGCAGGTTTTGTTGGCATTACGATCCGCTTCGAGGAGTAAAAGATGACATAGAAGCTATATATGTGAGTATCATCTATTTTCCCTGGCGTGGCCGTTGACACAGATACGGGAAAATTGCGTCAGAAAACTTTGTGAGCAGGTGCTTGATCCTCTCTGATGAAAACCACTTTTTTTTTTGCGCCCGAACGACCAGGTAAATGGGAATTTTTGAGCTTTGCGCAGTTGAAGCTCAGTGAATTGCATCCATATTAGTGACGTCAGCGGAGTGTTCGGTTCCAGGTCAGTTTTTCGGAAGGTGGCTGCTCACTCCTTAAGAGCGTGAAACTTGCACGTCTAATCTCTATGCGTTTTGCTAGGGACTTTCATAATGCGCCCACGATGTTTAGTTTGACTTTGTGGGGTTAAGAGTACCAAAGCGACTCATGGTATGAGAGACGCCCCAGTGAAGGGCTCCGGAGATTTCGACTACATGATGTTCTTTAACGTGCACTCACACCGCACCGTACATGGGCCTCTGGAATTTCGCCTCCATCCAAATTCGACCGCCACGGCCGGGATCGAACCCGCATCCTTAGGGTCAGTAGCCGAGCACCATAACCACTGGGCCACCATGGCGGATTGCGCCCACGATGTTTGTCTGAACGGAAGTACGAAATTAAAGCCTAGAAGTCCACATTTATATCTCAGAGACCGAAAACTACACTTTTAGGAGCCACAGCATGAAATCGCCTTTTTTGGTTTGACCGCGATTGCACCTGATGATTGACCACAGATGCAAGAGTTCTCTGCGTCGCAGCCGCTAGAGTTTGTTTATAAACGAACATTGCAGGACCATAATTGCACACTTTTTTATAGAGTGCTGACTTGATCTTAATGAGGTACGCGGACTTCTGCACATGGTAGTTGATGCTGTCGTTAACGTGGCACTTGTGCTCGTGATATTAGTTGCTTTAAAGCAAACATTGTTTCTTCGTCCCGGTCAAAAGAACGGAACGTAGGAGTTTTCTCCACAGCTGAAGAATATTGAACGTAAGCGAAGTATAAGAGTTTGTGTTTACGTGATATGCAGATGCAGTGGTAGCGCTGAAAAGAGAATACGTGAAAACTCCTTCACAAATTCGAAGCATTATTTCGTCATCAAGGATAAAAATTGACCCCTCGCATTCTTTTACGACGTCCAGTGTTAAATGGAGGTTCTTTCTGATTTGTGGGGCGAAAAATAACTCACGTCATCTCTTACGCGACCGATCATCAGACCATGCATTGAAATCGTTGCATCCACGTCCGGGTAAATTTAAATCACCTGTGCGGCAGCCGTCGAATTACGTAGCTTTTTCTTTATAGGTTGGTTGGTGTATGGGGTTTAACGTCCCAAGGCGACTAAGGCTATGAGAGATGCCGTAATGGAGGGCTCCGGAAATTTCGACCAACTGGGGTTCTTTAACGTGCACTGAAATCGCACAGTACACGGGCCTCTAGAACTTCTCCTCCAAAGAAATTCAATAAGAACGGTAAACTGGGCTAGTTGGTAGGAATTCATACTGAAAACTGCGCAAAAAACGAAGACACAGAACGAGAAGGCACGACACTGCGCCCGTGTCGTGCCTTCTCGTTCTGTGTCTTCGTTTTTTGCGCAGTTTTCAGTATGAAAGAAATTCAACCGCCGCGGCCGGGATCGAACCCGCGTCTTTCGGGTCAGCAGCCGAGCACCATAACCGCTGGGCCACCGCGGCGGCATTTTTTCCTTATAGGGAATAAGCAAATCATACAAGTCATTCAGAAGCATCATTTCTGTCATGGAAATTATTTTCAGACACCGTATGTACTTCTGTTTTACATATATGTTTCCCTTTTACTATATGTATACCTCTTTTTGCGAACGGGAGGGGGGGGGGGGGGGGCGTCAAAATTCGATACATAAAAAAATAACACAAATTCATAGCCTGAAATAAACTCAATTCGCAAACCGCAAAGTCCACGTCTTGCGTCCAAGGCATGCTTTCCCATTCCCACACGTAACCAGTCTTAAGTAGCTCTGTCGAATTTTTTTTCGCACTGGATCATCATCTGCGCGTTCCCGCCTGATTTTTCAGGTACGCACATCATACTGAGGCACATGCTTCACTGTGCTGTGCCCTCCTTAGGGTGTCCAAAAAATTAATGCAGGATAAATAACTTAGGTCGGAGACGAGTCGGGTGAACTTTTCTATAAAAGAATGCTCTACAAACATTGTAAGGCTTACGAGACGGTTCTAAAGAAAATGCAGGCTGAGGTAAGCGTATGGCTTAGGTTGGTTTAAATTGAGCGAGAGCCTGAATGCCAAAACGGCCCTGTGACGTGCCCAACTGGGCAGTCGCCTGCGAGATATCCAAGCGGCAATCCGGCAAGGAGTTAGGGCCAAGGCCTAGACTGTAGGTGGCGTTGTTCCAACTGATCATCTGCTCGGCAGTGCGGTCACATGATCACTATCTGATGTCGCATGATAATAGTCCACTGGCCGCCTACGGCGACCGCGAGGAACCGACGCCAGCGCTTCGACAGAGCATCTGTTGTTCTGGCTGGCGAAGCGCAGTCACATGACCCGCAGTTCTCAACCAATCAGGCGCACGGCGCGGCTACCGCCCGGTAGCCACTTCCTATCGCCTGTTGGTTCCGTGCAGTGTCGAAACGGTTAGCTGCACGCCGATGCGACAGCTTGTGCATCAAGATTTGCCCCCAGAAGACCATATTTATACTGGATAAGATAACATTATCAGCTTTTTGTCCATTCGTTATCAGTTTGTTGATGGCACATAAAAAATGGCGCGACAGACAGACGATAAAGAAGTGATACAAACACGAGCACAGCCTCAGAAGTCTTTTTAATGCGATAGTGCAAAGGTTCCCGTTCAGTGGAGAACCCGGTGTGGTTAGCATCATCGCCGGTGTGCGCGAAAAAAATTCACGGGGCACTTTCACGATCTAATGTGCGCTGGGCGAAAACCTTGCCTCGCAACTTTGCTGGCGCTCTCCAGGCTTGCATTTAAGCTTACCAGCGCAATCACGCTCCGCCGGAGAATCGGGAGAGATCTTGGGAGTCATTCGTTGCATCCTATTGCTGCAAGGCGTCTGGCGAGAGAGCAGTGCGCGCGACAGTGGCGCCACCTTAGCGCATGCGCAGTAAGCCACCAACGAGACTGGCCGTAGGCACACACGAGGCGGCAATGGGGCACTTGTATTGGCTAGTCATAACTAATTGGTATGATATATGACTAACTAGTCATGATTAGTCAATCACTGAGTAGTCATGATTAGTTGATGACTAACTAGTCATGATTGGTTAATGACAACTAGTCATGATTAATTAGTTGGCGACTGGTTAATGACTAGTCAGTAATGACTAATTGCTTGATGCCCAGGCAGTCATGGCTTGTGATAAGTAATGACTAGTTATGACTTTCGCTTCAGATGTAAAAGATGGATGGACAGTCGTTGCCGAGAGTATGAGACATTACATGCTTTCGCCTTAAAAAGCCGGACTGGTAGAGAGTTTGGTGACGGCCCATGTGGAGCTGTGGAATGAAAAAGCTATTAAAATATCATAAAACTGGTCTTTACAAGGTAGACATAAAATAATTACGAGGAACTTTAGCGGCTAAAGTGGTGAAAGGCGAAAGCCTGAGTGATGCATTCTGCTACGCGATTGTTCACTTCACATTTTGTTGGTGCATTAATTAACTGCCAATTAATGACGCTTAAGCTTCGCCTTTAGGAGTGGAACGCGACAGCGTGTTGTAGCGCTGCCAGGGAGTCCACCGAACGCCACCACTCGTTCGGCGCGATGCGTTGCCCTTTGAACGCAACGCTTTTTAAGGAAAGGAAATGGGGCTGTAATTCTCTGTCGTCTCGGTGGACACCTGAGCCGCACGGTACAGGAAGGGAGGAAGTGTGAGTGAAAGAAGAAAGAGGGGCCGTAGTGAAGCAACACCACCTAGACGAGTTCGTCTAGGTGGTGTTGAGTGAAGGCAATGAAATTTGTATTTGAGGAAAGGAAATTAAGCATTAGCTGTCTCACATATCTCAGTAGACACTAGTCGAAAATTGTATTTGAGGAAAGGAAGTTTCGCAGTAACTGTCTCACATATTTCGGTAGACACCCGTCAAAATTCGCGCGTGGTGACGTCACGACAATTTGGGCCAATCTGAAACGCGGACAAATACGCCTTGCTCGTCGGTAAATTGGTTTTTGAGGAAAGGAAATGTATCTGTCTCTCGTATCTCGGTAGACGCCTAAACCTCGCCATAACGGGAAGGGAGGAAGATGGGAGTGAACGAAGACACCGTATTCACTAGACGCACCTTTGTTCGTTCCAGACCATCGAGCTGGCATGGCGGTGTGGTAGCGTACTCGACTCGCACTCCGGAGACCGGGGTTCGATTCCCAAGCTCGACCAATTTCTTACTCGGTTTTATTTATTTATCTGGTCTGACTAGAAAGGTTAATTAGACTAATTGGTTAAGTAAGCAATTAACTAAACGCAGTCAAACTTACTTGGGGCATCACTATACGATCCCTTTAATTGGTTGCATGGTTAGTAACCAAAGTACAATTGGCCCCGTTTGAAATTCGCGCACTGTGACGTCACGACCGTTTCGACCAACTGAAAAGCATGACATTTTCTGTCGACAACTGCTGCTTACAACGATGAGGCATTAAAGGCTTTCGCCTTAAAAAGTGTCTCGTCCTGGTTCCTTTCTTGTGGTATGCATGGTTTGGCGCTATTTTTTCCTCTAATTCGACTTATGTTACGAGTGAGACCCCTTGCCCCTTGCCACGCAGACACGATCGTACGGCCTTGTTAAAGGGAGGATTTTCATGTAAGTCATGCGGTCTTCCGCATAGAGGTGTCTGCGTGGGCAAGAGGTGTCGCTGCCGCGACCATGCAAACTGTCGTGCGATTCGCTTAAGGGCGGACCTTGAGTATTCCTCAAATTTCCGTTTTAAAATGTGCAGGATATCGACGGACGCCCTGGGACGAAGAGGTCAAGCCAAGTGGCTGGCGGCCTGTGGACTCCTGTCTGCCTGCGCCCTCCTCGCCAAGGAGCAGGGCATCACCGTGCTGCCGCTGTGCATGGCCCTGCGGGTACGCGCGCTTGCATTGCACACCCCGGTCCTGCATCAAAGAACGCAGTGCCATCACCACCACCACCACCGGCAATGGTACGTTGCGCCTCACCGCTCGCAACCGCTTGCGTGTACCTTCAGTTTTAGGTACACCACTCGTAACCGCTTTGGTGTACCTTCAGTTTTCAGTACACCGCTCGTAACCGCTTTGGTGTACCTTCAATTTTAGGTACACCACTCGTAACCGCTTTGGTGTACCTTCAGTTTTGAGTACACCGCTCGTAACCGCCTTGGTGTACCTTCAGTTTTAGGTACACCGTTCATAACCGCTTCGGTGTACCTTACGTTTTGGGTGCACCGCTCTTAACCGCTTGGATGTACCCTCAGTTTCAGGTACACCGCTCGTAACCGCTTGGGTGTACCTTCAGTTTTAGGTCATACTGGCCCCGTTCTAATCACATTTACATAGAGGAGAAATCTTGTACAAAATAACCGAACGAAGCGACTTGAAGGAGCGAATGAGGGAGCAGTTCCTTTAATATGTAACGGAGCGCTGTATGAGACAGGGCCAGAACTTGTTTCTTTGAATACACAATATTTGTACAGGCTTTAGAGCGAGCGAGGCAACAAATTTTAGAGCAGTAGAGCAGACTTTAGTTGCGGGAGTTGCAAGCAGAAGTCATCTTGAACAAGTGAGAGTTGCAAGTGAGACAGAGTGCACCCAAGGACCCTGTCCTTGTGTGTTGTTTTTATGTCCAGTATTGGTCGTTGCCATGTATAGTGCAGCAATTAAGTTAAATATGAACCAACTAGAACCATTCGCAGCTTACTTACGCTTACTTAGGGTTTATATTAGAAGTTTATGGCAACTCCTGTGGAACACTTTAGCAAGAAGTAAATAAGCGATCATCGACTGTTAAATTACCCAGGCCCACAAAAACATTACAAATAAAATAGTTGTGTTTTACGAGAATGGCTCCCGAGGAAGACCGTTTCAACTGTCTGCGAAGAAAGAATATTGCAGTTGAAGTAAGTGAAGGCGGTCGAATAAATGAATTGACAAAATTATTTCTATCAGATAGATGCTGATCACATTGCTCAGAAATTTGCAAAACGTCGTCAAATACGTGCACTGGAATCATAATTTACGCTTTCCATTTGCAGGGCACCGTGGTAACCTGTAGTGATTAACTTAATTTTAGCGTAAGAAATGAATACGTAATTGTGGGCTTCATAAATGTGCTGTGGACAGCATCACCAGAAGCCGAGAGCGGCAGTTCCAGCATGTAAATTAGTCTAAAGAATCAATTCACGACTCGATGACTATGGTATACAAACAGGAACTTTGGCGAAAGCGTGTATGAAGGACATATTAAGGCGGAAGCCTTTAATGCCTCATCGTTGTAAGCAGGAGTTGTCGACAGAAAATATCACGCTTTTCAATTGGTCGAAATGCTCGTGACGTCACAGTGCGCGAATTTCAAATGGGGCCAATTGTACTTTGGCCAGTAACCACGCAACCAATCAAAGGGATCGTATAGTGATGCTCCAACTAAGTGGGATTGAGTTTAGTTAATTGCTAATTAATCAATTAGCCTAATTAAGATAGAGGAGAATGAAGAGGTCAGAAGACAGAGGAAGAGAAAAGAAAAGAAAGAAAGACGCGCGTCGCAGCGAAAACAGCGTCCGCGGAAGGAGACGCTGCTGAAAAAACAGATAAGTACGAAGCCGCCTTCGCTCCACCACCACGAACTTCCCCACTCAGTTCGACGTTGCTCGTTTCATATACGTTGTGTCGAACATCCTAGACAGTTCCAACATTTGACAGGTGAATGACAGAACACGATGGATAGAAATACAATGATATAAATATGAAATAGCCTAATTAACCTTTCTAGTTAGACCGCATAAATCAATAAAACCGAGAACGAAATTGGTCGAGTTGGGGAATCGAACCAGGGTCTCCGGAGTGCGATACGAGCACGCTAGCCACTCCGTAATGCCAGCTGAATGGTTTGGAATGAACAAAGGCGCGTCTAGCTAATACGGCGTCTTCGTTCACTCCCATCTTCCCCCTTTCCCTTACGGCGAGGTGCAGGTGTCCACCCAGATATGCGAGAGAGATACATCTCCTTTCCTCAAAAATAAATTTACCGTCCAGCAAGGCGTACAGCCGAATTGGCGATGGCGTTCTGTGGACTCCCTGGCAGCGTTGCAAGACGCTGTCGCGTTCCACTCTTACAGGCGAAGCTTAACATGTTAACCACACATCAGTAACACACGCAGACAGCCAATGGACGCGTCATTCGCTGGTAGCACTTGAATCATCATTCACAACCACATTCGTGGCAGAATGCTGTACTCAGGCTTTCGCCTTGCACCACTTTAGTCGCCAAAGTGACTCCTAATTTTTGGTATAAGGGGGGTGAAACGTGAAGAAAATCGGTTATCACGAGTTTGTTCCTAGAGGCGCGTGTACTCTGCAATGTCAGTTCAGTGCATGTTAAAAAACGCAGGTTGTCGAGATCTCGCGGAGCCTTCCACTACGGCATCCCTAATAGCCTCAGTCGCTTTTGGACGTTAAACGTCATGAACCAAACCATAAGGCAAACCTTTTCCAGTTTCTATATATTTCTAAAATCTGCTGCTTTTCCACTGAATTAAGCCAGTTTTTGTGTTGTGTATTTTTAACTGTCATTTCATGATATTTCTTGCTCTGTCCTTGTTGCATGGTATACAGGAACAGTAGCGATTATACACGAACCGTACCTTAACTTGCCTACTAAATGAAGTGATGACGACGCCTCAAATCTAGCCGGTCTGACGGTCATATTAAAATGGCGGGGACAAACATTAGCGAACAAAACTGCAGGCAGCGCTTACCGGAACCGACGGCCGCGTAGTGTACGAAGACTAGCCTTTTTCTTGCGCCGAGCGACGAAGCAAAAGATAACGCCGCCCGCAGTCTAAACTGAGCTAAACTGAGTCTAAACTGGCGCCGCAGTATTTGGAACACGTCATCAGTGGATGTCGCTTTTGCACAAGATTTCCTGAGCGACTTCTGGTTCTGGTCCGGCGCGTAAAAAAGCGCTAGGTTTTCTCGCGCTGCATGACTTTGCAAATGACCTTTTCTTCACTTTAAAAACTGATACGCCATCGTCTTTCCCGTGACTACAAAGTCGTTAGCAATAACCACCTAACTTCATGAATTAAAAACGTTATTTAGTGAATTTGACGCAATTCGCTAGCATATTAGCTCAATTCATTTTTACATTTGCTGACGTCTGCCGAAGCTGAGGCTTTCCTACTGTACAGGTTCTTCTATAAAAGTCGATTTTAAGAAATTTTTGAAAGCGTTTACTGAAACACGTGTATAAATGACGAGCGTGCAATAAAATATTTTATCTTAGCGTTCTGTCCCCATTTTGCTCTCTCTGTCGTGTAAGCGCTGTTTTTTGCGGAAAGCTCGTGTACCAACCAACCCAACTTTTCACCTTGTAAAGCATTAAAAAATCTGCGGACCTAGGGCTGTCGCAAGTGGCAAAAAAAAAGCGCTGATTGAACAACGATTGGAAAGGTGGTTGTCCTGCAGTGGACATATATCTGCCCTGTAGCTGATGATGACGATACGCATGCTGCTGTCGGTGTCACTTAATGGATGACAAACCTCCACTATTCCGGGCACAATAGACCAACTTCACAAGGCCTGATGCGCATGCGTTCGCGTACCGGAAGCAGCCAGACGCCATCTTGGATGCATTCTTTTGTGGCGTCGTCTGCACGACTTCCCAATCCGCTTGATGCCTTGACTGACATCAGACAACGTAGTAGTAGCTTTCTGCCGCCTCCTTTATTGTGTTCAGCTGAAGGAAACTAACCGTTACAAGTTTGTTTTTCGACAGCCTATCGACTGTCCCTACACTTCTGTCTATAAAGTCTATAGGCTCTCTATAAACAAGTCCTAGAGAACTGTCTATAGGCGATACAAATGCTATGATAGTCTATAGACAATCTGTGAATTTATGGCCTTACAACTTTAGTCAGTCGATTTTGTCAATAGACGGTCTACAGACTACGAACAGACAATAATGGTGTCTTCGGCTGACACGCACTGCCTCCGTGCCGGTGCGCAGGAAGTGACGTCAAATACTACACGAATGACACATCTCCTTGCACATCAGCTGAACGAGCGAAACACTCGCAGAATTCTGTTGCCCTTTATGCCGCCTGTTAACCGTGGCCTCCGAGACCCTCGAGAATCTCAGGCTATTTCTACGAGCGGCCGACGCCAACGAGCGCAGTGAACAGTTTTTATAATTAGCAACAGCCTCTTCAGAACAGTTCTGTACCGCGCTTGTAACTGGCGTTGATAGAACAGGCGGCAAACGCGGAACCCAGCCTGCTCGTGAGATACTGCCATAAATTATGGGGCGTAGGTTTGTAAGACACCACACCAACGCGTTATGCTTGGCTATTTAGATGCATACGCCTTTAGAGCTTCAGCTAGAGTAACTTCCGAAAATATCAGCAGGTAATTCTCAATCCACTAAGCGCCCCACAATGTCGCTTTATTGATATCCTTTAACGTGCTCATACGTTGGCGAAAATTGCGATGTTATAAAGTGCAGGCATACCGGATAAACAGCATATGCCGTTCGCTGCAAGAGCTAAGGCAGAACTTGCAAGACTAAAAATATTGACAAACCTTTAATTTCCTCATAACGCAAGGCACATGGCTCGCCGGCCGGTGGCTGCGTGATTGCAGCCCGAATAAATGTATTGCAGTTGCTATAATATTCAACATTTCTTTAAAATGTGCCCACTTGTTATGCTTCGTCCGTTTTTCCTCTTCGTCGATGCTGCGTCAACCAACGAGCGTGAACAGCGTCGTCTGCTAGCGCGCGCTGCACGATGGGATTGCACCGCGCTCCTCCGTCGGTCTCCACGGTGGCGCGGTGGCGCGCACGTGTTTCGTGCTCGTCCCACCCGAATGTACGGCACTGCACGCGTGGCACCCAGCCGAACGTGGGGCACCGCACGAGTGCGTAGAAAACTCCACGAGGGCCGTCAGCCGAAGACACCATAAGAAATATCGTAGGAAGGCAATAGAGTATATAAGAAGTCTATAAACTGTCTATAGACAATTTTTATAACGGAAGGAGGCACTACAGAGTTTCGAAAGGTGCAAAGACAACCATAAGTGCTGTGCTGAGAGGGTTTACAGTTCCTACTTGTAGTGGGGTAACAGCGGCGGCGACTCTGGGCTTGTTACCCGAATGTTGCACGTGCAATGTTGCACGTCGAATGTTTCACGTACAAGAATGTTGCAAGTGACGAGGAAAACGCGTTTGCGCGTCACGATCGTTAACATTGCCAGCAGAGCATTTTTACGCACGGCGATGCACGCGATTGTATTTGCATCAACATCAGCAAAGATGCATTTGCATCAACATTAGCAAAGATTTCTATTGGTAGCGGGGTGATAGTGCGCCAGAAAAATTTGTCTTAAAACTGTTAGTACGTACAAACTGTGGCTCCAGGTTGTCAATATGGGTTGTCGAGTTAGATGAGCCAGACATGGACGAATGAACAGTTGCGAATCGACAGAAAATAGACGCGGTACCAATAATACAAAACCCTAGTGTGGAGCAATGGGAAGCTAAAGTGGCCAGCGACCGCTACGAACCCAAAGAAGGTCTCGTGAGCGTGCTCAAAGGGCGGCCGAAGCAAGTGCACCACCGGAAATGGGCGCCAACAAGAGATACAGACTCCAAAGTAGAGGGAGCAGACCGCTAAAAGGAACATCCACCTTTAGAGCAATAGGGTTATTCCACTCCACTCCGAATCGACTCTTGATGATTGTGTAGCAGAAGCAGGAACCGTCGTCTGGCAAGAATTTTTCTGCTTTCTGGTGCCGAAATGTTGTTTGCGGTAATCAGAGGTGAAGTTACTATTGTCTTCAGTATGAACTGCAGCAGTTTCACTCCGGCGGGATATAATCGCCAGCAGCCTTATCGAAACGCTGGATACCATATTGGTTCAAGAAGCAGCTATCCCCCTAGCGATATCCAAGAATAGCGACGCAACGGTTTTGTCCTACTCACAAGCAGCGGTAGGTAATTAAGTCAGGGGTCAAGTGGGCCTTCCATGTTGGAAAATTTTGGGGAACGTCTAATACCTCGAATGTCCTGGTTTTCAGGACGGCAGGGCACCTTTCTACGACGGGCAATGAGGCGGCCAACACTGCTGCTCGAGCTCTCCTCCTCCGGTTATCTGGCATGCAGCCTATCTGTGTCACCATTAATAATCCCCTAACCCTTCCCAAGCTACACAGAAGTTACGGGGAACTATAAGATCATAAGGAGGAAATATCCTTTTCCTCACAAAACCCACAGCAACTTTGAAGAGCACATAATCAGGCTACTGGAAAGTAATACTATGCCTTATCCCTACTTAATCAGTAAATGGTATTTACATGCTATTTGTCCTGCCCCTTTCGTAGAGCATTTGGCACACTCTTTCACACAGTTTTTGAATGCCAAGAAAAACCATACTTGGACAGCAATCCCGATCCGACATATGAGCGCTGGGAGGCAACCCTTCATAGCCAGAGTCCCATCGACCAGAAATTTTTGGCTGAGAGAGGCCGAATTATGCTGGCGACCAATGAGTTCTCCTACTGAGCCCGCCCAGTATTTATGTTCCCAATAAATCTTTTCCTCCTCCTCCCCGGCTACTCCAATTAATTTCCGGAAGATTAAAAACCAGACAGGCCTGCATAAATAAATATGTCCACGGCTAGACTCCGAACCAGCGGCGGCTCGAACAGATAAGCTTTGCTCGCCTCTGCAAGAGAGCGCGATGCACGATGCGTTGCGTGTCGTCGTCTTCATCAACTTCCATCCGTGCGCAATGGTTCCACAACACACCGCTATCGCAGTACCCTCTTAAGGTGCGCTTAGTTCCCCAAGGTATTAGAATGCGCTACCAGTAAGGCCCCACTCAGCGATTTCGCCTATCTTCGCATAAGCCTGACCTTGAAACCCTAGCCTTGAGCTTAAAAAGAAATGAAACGCGACATGCTAGCGCGCATACTTTGCATTTGGACAAGTAAGATAAATCGGATGTAATTTTTTCCACCTCATTTGGCCTTCTAATTTTCACAACATTCATTTAGCCATTTCCAGCCTTGTCACTCAGTGTTAATTATATTTATTTCCTCATGGTTCCGACCCGCCGCGGTGGTTCAGTGGTTGTGGTGCTCGGCTGCTGACCCGAAAGACGCGGGTTCGATTCCGGCCGCGGCGGCTGGAATTTCTTTGGAGGAGAAATTCTAGAGGCCCGTGTACTGTGCGATGTCAGTGCACGTTAAAGAACCCCAGGTGGTTGAAGTTACCGGAGCCCTCCACTTGGGCGTCTCTCATAGCCTGAGTCGCTTTGGGACGTTAAACCCCATAAACCAATCAACTAACCTCATGCTTCTCTCCTCCTATAGCTTGACGCCTTAGAGATTAACATTTCGCCATTGTACGCAGATCAACAGGGACAAGACGGCTAAACGGGCTGAACAAGACTTCTTCAATCTCACGACTAGCTTCTACGCTCCATTTTGGGGAAATTTTTTTATTCTTTATCTCGGAAGCCATGGCAGCATTCAGGCAGAGAAACGTCGCGTAGGGACACAAACAGGACCACTTCACGCTCGTACGCCACGCACTGCGCCGACGCGGCCGCCGGCGGAGGTTCCGCGACTCCCAGAGTGCATCGCGGCAGCGGTGGCGCACCGCCGTCCGTCTACCGGGCACACGAAAGAACACCTTCTGTAAGAGATCGTGCACAGTGGCCGCTCGCACGCACTTATTTTCGGACAAAGCTTGGACATTTGAGCGAGAGCGGCGCGAACTTCATCACTTCTGTATTTTGTGAATAATGTACAAAGCTCTCCCCTCTCCTTTCTTGCTATCCCTCCCCTCTATACTTCTCCTCGCTATCCTCACCCTTTATCTTTCACCTCAACACGCTGCACTTCGGGTGCTTAAGATATTCGATTGCAATTCCCGCGGCCGGCAACATTCTTTTCCTTCACCTTTTTTTTTTAAAATAAACCACTACCACCACCGCTGCGCGGAAGAAAATTTCAGAGATACAATCAGAGCTGCATCACAACGCGTCCGTTAAATACCAGCTTCGACTTTAGGGTCGTGGATACTGAAATTATCCGAACTGTTTCCTTTGTGCGGGGACAAACGCGTTCGCTCAGCTAATGTTTGCAAGAAAACGAGGACACTATGAGCGGCTTAATGGCTGAAAATGTGCTCTAGTGCGTTTCACGCAGAGCGGCGACTATTCACTGGCGAATGATATTTACCCGAGGCAAAGCGTTTAGGGCTGCCACTGGCCCTCAGTGAGCGAAGCGGAGAAAGCCGCCGACCAGGGCGAAATTCAATATCAGACTGCAGTTTTATAGACCTCTGCAGCTCTGTGCCCCGGAGGCCCCTTTTTATTATTGGCGAGGCCTGCGGTCTACGCGGCGAGTTTCTTGTGTTTCAGGCGATTCAGGCAGAGCTTTTGCTTTTTAATCCGGGTTTGGAGAGCCACGCGCTTACCAGCATGAGCGGCATTATTAGCTTTTCTAGCCTGCGGCGGTCAAGTTTCTTTTACAGCTTCCTTAAGACGGATTGCGAAAACAACAATGGTTAAACTACCAGGTTGTAAAACAATAAACAGCGCAGGTCATGACTGTTGAGACGCTATTTTATATCCGTTTTGATCTTTAGATTTTCTACCCGGTTATTTTTCATCCGCTGAAACGTAAGATTAAGTTTGTGCGCGCGCTTGTGTGTGTGTGTGGGGGGGGGTTGGGGTGTAGATGTAGGTGTGGGTGTGTGTGTGCGCGCGCCCGGCCGTTCTTCCCACTCCTGCCATAGCCCCAACACGGGCAGCAGTATGTATAATATATAAATAAATTTAGTGCATGCTAGGGGTTTCAGTTATTGCAAAACTTCGTTGTTGAAAAAGTGTATTTATGCTTTCTTCTGCCAAAAATCCTACTTTTTTATTTTGCTTGCTTCCTCAGCTTATCGCTGCGTGTTTTCAAGACGGACCTCTTGACATTTAGCACTACTACACTGGCGTATCAAGTGAATGCCTGGTCTCCTTCCTTCAGTGTCACAGCGCTCTTCCATGTAGCTGAGGAATATTCTTCCTTGAAGAACAGATTCTTTGAAGAGTACGTTTTTTTTGGTTGTTAACATGATGGAGTCGGTACTGGAAATTAAATATTTTTATCTCATATTCTCTTTGAACGTGGAAATGCCCAAATGCTGCCTATAAAGGACGACCCTGGGAACCTTTCATTTAGAATGACCGTTGAATATTTATGCTGCATTTATGCTGTATGTTTTGGCACTTCCTGGCTCAGAAGATAAGTTGCTTCATGCTTCATGAGCTCTTTTTTATGCGCCGGTATATTCAGATGGCAGCACTCGATGAAGAAACGTAGCCTTTTATTAATATTAATCTTATGATAATTATTCGTACAATATTGCTTACATTTCTCTTTATATTTAAGCTTCCTGTTCTTGTGAAAAATGCAACTGAGCAGTAGTGAGACCGCCTAAAACCGGAATACTCACCCTCCTTTCCATGACAACAACTTTTCATGTGAATGACCATGTTTTCTGGATGGTTTCACCCAGGACAAAGAAACCATTCATGCTGTTCGAAGATAACCATCCAAAGCTGGTCAAGAGGGGTGCGGCGATGGGATGCCTTGTGTATGCAGTGAAGGAGAGCTGTTGCCATAGCATGACGCAGAAGGTCGAGAGGTTGCTGACAGCGGATTCTGTGTTCTCGGTCACTAGAGCTGTTGCTGAAGCCAGGTTACTGTAAGTAAGGAATCTTGAAGGCCTGAAGCCTGGCAGCAAGTGAAGGAATTTTGTAGTAATGACATACCCGCATATATAAAGTCTCCCAAATAATAAGATGGAAGCGGAAAGGCAGAGTGTAAGCGCATTGTTTTCCGCGCCTTGCCAACTGGCTGGGCGGTGCGTGAGAATTGGAACCGAGGGGACGAAGAAAGGCATACAAGCAGACAGGCATCTGTGTGAACAAACGCTCTGAGCAACGCAAAAACTGCATAAGAGAAGGAATTTAGCTCTTCATTGCAGCAGCTGCCAAAAGTGGGAAAAAACTGTGCTGTTGTTCTTGGGTGTCACGATTTTGTTGAGGAGAAAGACTAGATATGAGCAGATAATCTTAGGAACTTTTGATTTTAGCGATTAGAAGATAATTTTTAAGAACAAGCAACTTGCCTACCTAGGCGCTAGATAAAGACGGTCAAAACGGGTCATCATTACGCGCATCATGTTGGTAGTTGAGAATGCCCATGCGTCGGATGTTTTGGCAGCGACTGCATGCTTCGTTAAAGCACGGTTTCAAGTCCAGCGCCCGTCCGTGTCTAGCGTCTCTTTTCTTGTGTACGCGTCTTTGTGTCCCCTGGTATCCCCATTTTGTTAGAATTTCGTTCTGTGCTTTGAATATCCTCGCCTGCATCCACTTTCCTCGGCGCACAATGCATTACTGACTCAGCAGCACGACGCCACTTGAACGTGCCAGCCCAAGTGTGAACGCGTGTCTGGCTTGAAGCCTACTCTCGATCCACTTTATCGAAATCTCAATCCAACTTGAGATCTCTTTCAACATAATGTACGCTATCGAAAACGACGAAAAAATGTCCATTATTTGCCTCGTAAAGCCTCCTTGCGTTTGCCACAAAGGAGAAAAGAAGCGCAATGGAAAGAGGGAGTCCTAATCAAGCCTGGGGAATTTCCTGATAAGCTGTTCGCAGATGAGCAAACCGCCGACAGGGGAAGAGAAAGTGATCAAGTGATTCAATTGCACCACATCATTCATTCGTGAGAGCGAACGCCGATCGACGCAAATAAAGATTTAATGGCTGTTTTCGCACCGCAAGGGGGTCATTAACACCTCGAACTGCCGTGACCCGCATAAGCGGACGCTGCAAGGGAATGCCAAATGCTGACAATTTGTTGTATCAAGGAGAGGCTCGCGACTAACCTAAATAACCTAACCTAACTAACCTAAGAGACTGTTATTTAATCTGTACATAAATGATCTTCCATTAATACCTTCTTCACCTCGAATAGTCATGTATGCAGATGACACAAACCTATTCTTTTCAGATGCGTCACTGCCTCACTTAGAAAAAACAGTAAATGATTACTTAGAAAACCTCTATTACTGGTTGGACGCAAATAAGTTTCAGTTAAATGTAAGTAAAACCAAATATGTGATATTTAAACCTATAAATAAACAGTCTTTTGAAAATATTGTAATATTATTTCGTAACACGCGACTGCATGAGGTGACAGTTCAAAAGTTCTTAGGCGTATGGTTTCAAAACGATATGTCCTGGAACACGCATGTGAATAAATTAGCTGCAGAGTTAGGAAAAACCGTGGGCTGTATGTATAAAATTGGTAAGCTCATTCCTTTGTGGTTGAAGAAAACATTGTATTCCTCTCTTTTCCTCTCCAAGTGGTCATATTGTAGTCTAGTGTGGGGTACTACTACAGCTCATAACTATAACAAACTAACGATCCTCCAAAAAAAGGTGCTGCGAATATTTGAAAATTATCAAGGAAAACCATCTGATCTTCCAACAGACAAGCTATTTATAAAACATGAAATGCTTCCAGCTGCGCAAATATATTATTTCAAGTTGTTACAATACATAAAAAACAATAAATTGTACCTCTCGGAAGCAAACCTCCAAGAACGAAAATACACCTTACGTAAACACACAAGAAGAATACCGCTCACTAGGACCAATTATGGCAGACAGATCTTACATTTCCAAGTTCCTTATTTGCTGAATTACATAGGAGAAGAAATTAAATTCGAAAAACCGGAGTTTAAGAAATATGTCAAATCGTATTTGTTAAAAAAGCCCATTTCTTTTCTTCAATAAGACATTGTTGCATTCATTAATTTTCGGTGTAATCAAGGTGTATATATATTATCAGAGTACGGTGTGCTATGTGTCTGTAATCTGTGTGTGTGTGTGTGTGTGTGTGTGTGTTTGCAATTACATGAGTTTTGCAGAGTGCCGAGATGTGCATTTAGCGTTTCTTTTTTCCCTTAAATTCTACTAAGTGTTGTCTAATCCCGTATATATATGTTCACTTTTATGTGTTGAAATATTTATATGTTCAAATGTGTTTTTTTTTTGTAATTGAAAGCTGTTTCCCTGTCTATCTTTTCTTTTTATTAAGTGTGCACTGAAATGCCAATTTGTGCTACCTGGGGCAGGAGCCTCTTTCTGGCTATGAGCCTTTAGCTCCTGCTCCTTTTTTCTCTGTTGTGAGAAAATAAAATGAAATAAAGAAAGAAAGAAAGACTATTCATTCTGGGTTTTTTTGCGCAAAAGACACGACACAAAAGAACCTCGTTTCTTTTGTGTCGTGTCTTTTGCGCAAAAAAACCCAGAATGCTTAGGCACCAACTAGCCTGCAAACGCATACTCGTAAGAGACTATCGTTTAGAAATTTTTGTAAACAATGTTATTTGCAACCCTAGCACCTGTCCTTTAGTTTCATGCAGGGCCCCTCTGTCCAGTTCTCGTTCAGCCGTTCATGGAAAGTTCTTGCTTCCAATATCCAACAATCATTACGGTCATCGTTGTCTCCGTTTTTGTGGTGTCAAAAGTTGGAATGCTATCCCATGCTCAGCCGTATCTTCACCTAATACATTTAGAGCATTGAAGAATTTTTTCCCTAACACAGAAGTGTCTTTGTAAAGGGACACTACATGCGTCTGGGGTGTGGCATATTACTATTAATCTATTGAACGTGGCAGGCTGAATGTAGAATGACCTTTCTTTTTTCTTTGGCAGTATCTATGTCATACGATAGTGTTTCAGTTTTGTGTAATGTAGTTTTGCATGCCAATTGTTTCATTCTACACCGACAAATATGTGTGTTTTTTTTTTCTCTTGAGTCGTCAGTAGAGTTATTTGTATTCATTTTGGGATCCACGACTAGCCTCTGGCTAAGGGTCCTTGAGTGATTTTATGTAATTACATGTGTACTTTGAAATAAATAAAGAAATAAAGCGCTAAAGGAGTGAAGCTTCAGGAAACGTTTAGTGCGGGGTATGGTCGAATGCACAGTGTTTGGAATAAATGGCACCACAAGTCCGCAAAAGGCCGACTTTACTGAAAATCAGCCATCACATTAGCTTCAATGCCGCAATGTCCAGGTACCCAGTGAAACCGCAATTCTTTAATATGTATTTGGTGGAAGGAAACATTTTGGGGTACGGCTCGGAAGATTATCCTTCGAGCCTTCGAGCGCAGCCAGGACAGAAAGGCCGTCAGCAAGTATAATGACCTCATTAGCATTCCAAGGAATCTTTTGTAAGGCCAACTAAATCGCTTTAAATTCGGCAGCGAATATAGGCGTATATTCAGGGACCGGAAATGAATAACTCCAACATAGAGCCCTGAAATAAATTCCAACGTTCACCGTCTCAATTCGGTGGGAGTCATCCGTGAAAACTGCAGTATGCGTAGGTAAATTGGGCAAACACTCCTGTTTAAGCCCGTTTAACACATTTTAAGGCATTATTCTTAGATTTCTTGTGAGTGTGGAGTCAAAGTTGAAATTTCTTTTCTCATTCAGAAATAACAAACTCTCCATGAGCCCAGATTTATTTCTTAAACCGATCACAACGCGACTAACACGACATCGTCACACGGAATCACTAACACTGTACAGCGCTAGAATCAATGCTTTTAAACACTCATTTTACCTCACATAATAACTCAATGAAATGAACTCCCGTCGGAGGTTGTAAACAGCATCGATGCCATTACCAAAATTGCTTATTGATAATTCTTGAGTTGTTTTTTTCTTGTTCTTTACTATGCTCTATTACTCATATGTTAGTTTTGTGCAATGTAATTTGCCGCGCTTCTTTCTATGTACTTTTGCCCCTCCTGCTTGGACCCATCTTAGGGTCTGCAGTATTCAATAAATAAATAAATAAATAAATAAATAAATAAATAAATAAATAAATAAATAAATAAATAAATAAATAAATAAATAAATAAATAAATAAATAAATAAAGTGCACAGCGGCATCAGTCTGCAACCTGTGAACCCGTACTACAGGACTGATTTTGACAGCGATTTTCGACAGCAGAGAATCTGTGAACCAGATCTGTGGGAGCGTGTACCTAGACCAAATAATGCTGGAAAACAGAGCCGAGTTTATCTTAAATATTGGGGCAGCCAATCCTCCGGCGACATGATCCTTCGCCTCTTCGTTCTAGCATCTGCATTTGCACCTAACAGCGTTTCTCGCTTTCATCTTCGCACCCTCTCTCCGCTCGACTGCAGCTGGTGCAATGGCCTCATCCCACTGGCCACAGCCGGCGGGATGCTTCTCCGTGCTTACTAGAGATACTCCGAGGATTCAACATGGCAACATGCTGATGGCTATACAGTTCTATTCCCTGGTCCGCAATCTGTTTTCTTAGGCACAAGTTAAAACAAGCTCCCCCTAACGTTAGGCAATTGGCATGTTACACCATGATTAGGCCAAAACTTGAGTATGCATGCACTTTTTGGGATCCTCATACAAAGACTAACATTAATGCCCTTGAAGGAATTCAGCGCAAAGCTGTTCGGTTTATATTTTCTAATGATCGCACCACGGACTCACCATCTGCTCTGCTGTTTCAACATAATATACAGTCCCTTGAAGCTCGGCGTAGAATACTGAGGTTGAGATTTCTCTTTCTATTGAAAAATAACAAACTGTCAATGGCTCCCGACTTGTATCTCCAAATGATAACGTCCAGGTCAACAAGAAACAGGCACACTGAATCGTTGAAACCTTACTTTGCCAGAGCTAACATATTCAAATTTTATTTTTTTCCCCGCACCATTACCGAGTGGAATCAGGTACCATCATCAACTATAGTTGCCATTGATGCCTTAGTAAAGGCCGTTCATTGAATTATTTTTGTTTCATATGACTTGCCTTGCACTTTTGTTTTGTACTTTTGTATTGTGCTTTTTGTGCCCCTCCTGCCAGGGCCCTTCACTGGGTCTGCAGTATGCTCTAAATAAATAAAAAGAAATCAACTGCGGATGAAAGTCTAATGTAAAATTCAGGGGGCACTTTGACTGTCTAAAGTGCGTAGAGGCGAAAGCGTTTTCCGCACCACTTTGACTGCTTCTGTGGCACTGGTGGCGTCACATGTAATTGAGTACTAATTACTAGGTGATGACAAATCACAAGTTAATGGTTAATTACTGATTAATGCCTGAATACTGATTAACTGCTAATTAATGACGCTTAATCTTCGCCTTTAGGAGTGGTACGCGACAGCGTGTTGTAGCGCTGCGAGGGAGTCCACGGAACGCCACCACCCGTTCGGCGCGATGCCTTGCCGTTTGAACGCAACGGTTTTTGAGGAAAGGAAATGGCGCAGTAATTCTCTGTCATCTCGGTGGACACCTGAACCGCACCGTAGAGGAAGGGAGGAAGTGGGAGTGAAAGAAGAAAGACAAAGATGGCCCGTAATGAAGGAAATGAATTGTATTTGAGGAAAGGAAATTACGCAGTAACTGTCTCACATATCTCGGTGGACACCCGTCAAAATTAAGGGGGGGGGGGGGGGGAAGGGGGTGCACTTTTTTTTACCTAAAGTACGGTCACTGATGTGTGGTTAAGGTGTTAAGCTTCGCCTCTAAGAGTGGAACGCGACAGCGTCTTGCAACGCTGCCAGGGAGTCCATAGAACGCCATCACCCATTCGGTTCTACGCCTCGCTCGACACTAAATTGGTTTTTGAGGAAAGGAAATGTATCTGTCTCTCACATCTCGGTGGACACCTAAACCTCGCCGGAAGGGAAGAGAGGAGGATGGCAGTGAGCGAAGACACCGTATTCACTAGACGCGCCTTTGTTCATTCCAAACCATCGAGCTGGCATGGCGGAGTGGATAGCATGCTAGTCTCGCACTCCGAAGACTGGGGTTCGATTCCCGAGCTCTACCAATTTCTTACTCAGTTTTATTTATTTATATGGCCTGACTAGAAAAGTTAATTACGCTAATTGGGCAATTAAGCAATTAACTAAGCTCAGTCCCACTTACTTGGAGAATCACTATATGATCCCTTCAATTGGTTACTAGCCTAAGTACAATTGGGCCCGTTTGAAATTGGCGCACTGTGACGTCACGACCGTTCCGACCAACTGAAAAGCGTGACATTTCTGTCGACAACTGCTGCTTACAACGATGAGACATTAAAGGCTTTCGCCTTAATAAATTACTAGATGCCTTTCATCAATGCCCTAGTGACAATTTACTCAATATAAACCCTAAAAAATCAAAAGTAATGGTAGATAGAGCCAAAAACAAGACTATCCGGTTAGAAAGCATTATTACCTGTGCCGGTGAGGAAATTCATGTCGTCCATGAGCACGCTATACTTGGCGTAACATTTTCATCTCATCTTCCTTGGAATTCGAATGGTCAAAATTTAAATAACAATCTCTCAACAGTGACGGGTGCAGTTTCCCGCTGTCGTGCTGTCTTCCCTTATAAAATAACTCTTCAGATATACAATGCCTCATTTGTTTCACGTCTAAATTACTGTTCTTTCGTTTGGCTCACAACTAGTAGAACAAATTTAAAGAAGCTTCCCCTCCTTCAAAAGAAAGCCATTCGTCACATAGCGAATCATGATTACTTCAGCAATACTCGACAAGGTTTTCAGATGTACAACATGATAAGAATTCATAATATGAGCGAATTTCGAATTTGTTTTCATAATTCTTGTCTTCTGGCTTCAGATCTATGATAGAAAGTACTGCAGTTCTGAAGCAAACCAGTCACCAGTGAATACACACAACACGGACACATGGCTGGTACAACTTTTTCGCACTGATTATAAATTGTAGAAAATACAATATAATCTTTCAACAATTTTAAATATATACAAAGCAATAAATAATCCTACTAAAGCAACACTGCATGGATGGTTTACAACGATCTAATCGGATGTTCTTCTTTCAGCTCTTAGTGAATTTTGTTATGTAAAGCCTACATAATGACCAAGTGAAATGCTGTTACTGTATAGGATACATACTCTATAGTTGATTGCATATATATTCTTCTTTGTTAGATCCATGGTGTGCAACAATTTGTTTTTTATGTTATTCCATTTAGAGAACATATGTGTGCACTCTGCTCCTGTTTTTGCTATTGCCTTAAGAATGTTCTAAGAAATTCTTTTTTTTGCTCGTTATGTTGCGTTATTTGTTATGTTATGTTATGTTATGTTATGTTATGTTATGTTATTGTGCTGTCGCCATGTAACGGCTTCCTGAGTACCGTCAAGCTGTTTATTCACAGCTTTTAGTCCACGCAGCCGACCAGAACTTTCTGGGAAAAAAATCTGAAGTGAATTGAACTGTCACGACTTTTTCGCTACTGACCCACCCTGTGGCAGAGCGTTGAAAATTGGACATGACAAGCAGCCTCCCTTCCCGCATGTTAAACTACCAGCCTTGTGCGCTGTGGCACTAGCTGGCACAACTGCGCGTAGAGGGCGGCACAAATCACTGGATCACGCGCTAGATTGCGGGGCAGCACAAAGAGGGCGCCACGAGTCAATGCGGTCACAAAATCGGTGTCGGCTTGGTAAAGCTTTCCCTTGCTCATCAGTCGCTTTGATAGCCCATGAATTCTACTTGGACAGCAATTACTAACTGAAGAAAAAAATTGGGTAGTGGCATAGCTCTGGTTAAGCCTGGATATACAAGCGAAAAGCTGCAGTTATGCTTGGTTTGACGGCCGTCCACACACTGCCTGTACGGAGGCGGAGGAGGAGGAGACGGAAATCGGCGCGGTTAAAATTCAGGGGGCACTTTGGCTCTGTAATGTGCTGCAAGCCGAAAGCGTTTCCTGGTGCATTGTTTTTATTTTGCATATTCTATTCTTGCCATTTCTTGTTTCTTCTCTTATTTTTGTTGTTTTTTATTATTTCATTTTCATGCTGTCTTCTTTCATTCAATTTTTGTTTTCGTCTCACTCATTTTTTAATTTTTCATAATTTTTAATTTTATTTTTATATTTGTTTCTTTTCTTATTGTTATTGTTTTTAATATTCCTTTACTTACTTTTATTTCTTTCTAATTTTTTATTTTCACTTTTTCCTTCCTTTTGTTTTATGAAACCCATGCATTCACTACATGCTCCTTTATACATCTCAAATCTTGAGCTTTAGCCGAATGTTGCTGCAGGTAACGGACATTTACAATGAATTGGACTTTGTACCGGATTGGTTTCCTCTCCTGATCAGCTGTATATCCTTACCGGCCTTTTAGTTATAGTATGTTACTATTATGTTTCTGCCACGTAGCGCCTACCTAGGTGCTCTGTAAATATTTGTTTTTGTGTGCAAGTATACAAACACACATATGTGTAATATATGCTTTCTGTACAAAACCATGTAAATAAATACCACGAAAGAAAAAAAAACTTTAGTGGAGGAGTATGGTACGTGATGAATGTGCTCTGTGCGTCGCGCAGCAATATTAAAAAAATCCATCGAGTGTTTGCAGTTTTTCTTTGGGCGTCGACCTGGGAGAAAACCAAGCGAACAAACTTGTTTATTTCAGTCAAAAGCGATGGCGTTGGACTGGTTCATTTGTTTTTGCGTCAAGTGGTGTCGCGCTTTATTTTCCTTCGTGATCAAAATGACATTTTTTTGAGAACTGTTATGCAAATGCGGTAGCAAAGGCTGCTCCCCGGAATCATAGTGTCATCGTGTGAAAACATGTGTGGTGCTGTAAACGGATATTTGCGTGAGGTTGTCCTTTCCTTCAGGTTGTTGGAAGTGCGTTTTTCACTAGAATACCTGTATAACGTTCCCAAAAAGAGGCTGTATAAGGATCTGGTTGATATTATGCTGCCGCCATTTTTGTATCGTGCACCTTACCGTGGAGGCCCAGGGCTGGATGTTTTAAAACGGGTGAAAAAGATGCCGGTCCGGCCGACAGTGAAAACATTCTTTTTCAAATTGCACTCTAATACACTACCCGTTAAAACCTGGCTCCATGAAAAAGGAATCTTTGTCCCATGGACAACAAATTGCCTGTTATGTAAGCAGCCGGAGACAATTGAACATGTTTTTTTAGACTGTTGGGACGCCATATTTTTCTGGGATGTCCTTCAGAGAACCATCAAGAAAGAACTACCACTGCACCCTTATGGTATCAGATTTCTACCAGTTGATCGCAAAGAGGTACCCTATGACTTATTAATGCTTCTTGGCCTTCACACCTTGTGGAAAACGCGAATGCAAGTAAGGCATGCGGATATAAACACTCGTAGTACACGTGAGAACTTTGTTGAAAGTGATGTTTATCTGCGGGAATGTTACCAGGCGCAGCGTGACCCACCCCAGTGGGTAACAATACTAGATGATCTAGTGAAACATAACAAATTTTAACTTCACCCGTATCAGCTCAAGTGTAGCTGAAGTGTTCTTATTGTTTTCATGTCGATCTCGAAATTAAAGAAAAAAAATAGTGGAGGAGTGGTAGCGTCTCCGCTTGAAATGCCGAAGGCCCTGGTTCGATTCCCAGCCTCGGCGCAGTTTCTTTTCTTTTTTTTTAAGTAGTGACGAGTCGGCGGTGACGGCTGCGGCAACCTGCGCCGTGCGTGACGTCACTCGGTTTCGCGCACGCGCAGAAGTGGCAAATCTCGGCGGTGGCTCACGCGAAGCGCGGTGTTGACTAGCCTAGTGCAGCTTTTCGCTTCAAAATTCGTGTTTATTACTAGTCTGTGGGCTCACTTTTTAGTTTCTCCTCAAGAAGTAACTTGATTATAATAACTTCTGTTAACGAATCTTAGAAGCAAACCCGATTAATAAACTAACTTTAGCAGCAAAGAACTGATCATCACAAAATCGGCGACGGCTCTTGCAGTCTACGTCCCCAGGCCTCCCGTCCTGATAACCTGCAACTTTTTTTTTCTGTACGGCGCTGCTAAACTAGGAATCCGTTATGCTTTTCTAGGAGCGCTAAGTGCCTCGAAAAAAAAAGGAAGCATGCAAATAAAAAACTAAAAAAACCATCAACTCGAAAAGTGCCTCACTCAGAGCTGCTAATTCTGCACCGAGCGCCGAGCGTAGCCCGGGGCAACACGCGTAAACGGAGCGAGTTTTTTTCCCGAGGCGAAAATGAACATCAAGAAAACAAGCATAGCTCCAATGGTTTTGGGAAGGTTGGCAGAGGCCGTCGATAATGGTAGGCCTCTACTTTTTTTAGAGCGGTTTAGAAATATCTGCTAGGATTATTAATATTAAATCTCTTTGGAAAGTCCTGAAGAGGTAGCTTGCTTGAGAACTTGGTGTTTCATTGGATGGTGCGTTGACATGAAGTTAACATCTAAAATGACGTATTCGCTTTTTGTGGGAGTTCAATTAGTTTTTTTTTTCGCCACTCTTTTTCAGATTATGTGTGTATTCGAATCTTAAAACTGCTTCTAAAGGTAGCCTGGAAACGCTTCAAGGTAATTTGTATTTTAATTTCGCTTACCTCGCTTGCGGCGACCTTCACGTCCTCACTTCAACCGAAAAGGGCGGGCCTGCTGTCGGCGTGTGGTGGGCAGAGTTGTTATTGGAACTTTTATATGCCGTTCTATCTTTTTACATTCAGCGTTCACTGTTTGTTTACCTGTAGTGTATTCGCACTTTAACTTCTAGTCTTATTTTAGTCTAGAAGTACTTAGGTATGCGCTAGTTGGTTCGTAGCCATGTTGGAAACAGAAAGGCGGATATGGTACGAGGACAAAAATGGAGCGTGAAGCAACAGGACAAACGTCGTCTTCTTCGCGTTTTCATCTTCTGTAAGTACGTTCGTTTTCACGTCGAAAACTTTCCTTCCCCTCGTTCCCTCTTTTCTGGTTATTGGTTTATGAGGTTTAACGTCCCAAAGCGACTCGGGCTGGGAGGAATGCCGTCGTGGAAGGCTCCGGATAGACCACCTGCGGTTCTTTAATGCGCACTGACATTGCACAGTGCACAGGACTCTAGCATTTCGCCTCCATCGAAATTCCAGCGCCACAGCAGGGATCAAACCCGCGCATTCAGGACACGCCTCTGATCACTATAGCCAATCAGCCACCGCGGTTGCTTTCACTTCTTTTGTTCCAGTTGTGGCGTTCTGACAATGACTCCTTTTGTTTCCTGAAGATGCTGGGAATCAGTTTTTTTTTAAATTCACTAGTGATTACTCTTGCTGGGTTAGTCACAGATTTCAGGGAAAGGTGAGCTGAGCCAGCAGACTCATTTTATAATCACCGATAATTTTTCAATGAAAGAATGCATTTTGATATCAGCTTTATTTACGTCGCTCTTTGCAAGTTTTCTTCGTCCGGTTTCCGCACGTCCGAAGCTGTGCTTCTAAGACCTCCATAAGTGCACAACGTGCTGCTTGAAAGAGCTTCAGTATTCTCGTTCCCTATTTCTTGTAGTTAGTTCACGGCATCATCGATCTCATCAGGACTAGCTACCATATGGAGATAGATTAAACCTGATGTTATATTCGTAGCCCCACCCCTTATATAATACTCTTGAATAGGGGTCTTTAAGGAAATAAACTGAACTGAACTGAAAGTGTTTTAAATTATCACTTACAATGAAAACGTTACGAAAGCAGACACTAACAATCCCAAATGAATTTGTTGGAACACCATGCGGCGGCAGGCCGAAGAAGCTGCCAGCGCGTGCGCACAGGTACGCGGGACTTGGATCTCCAAACAAAACTCGCCGCGAGGGCGACAGATGGTGCCACGTGCCGGCGATGTGGGCGCGTGTCTTCTGCGACGGGACCAATCAGCGGGCGCGCACTGGAGCCGCGAATGTCTTTATAGTACCCGAGGCTGGAGATGGAACGGCCATTTTGAGCCGGGTCCTAAAATTTAACTCGCTAACTGTCTTGCTATGAACTAAAACAACGGCGAGGATACCGGCGGAACCTCGCGCAAGTACTGCTGCCAGTCACCGAGAACGAAATTGTCTTATGCAGCTCACGCTGATGGTGGCGCCACACCTCTCCCTCGACCGATATGTGAAAGCCTGATTCAACATTCCAAGTAATTGCGTTATACCCGTGCCACACGCTCACAAGAAATGGCAGTAAATACTTAAGGCCTTAAGATTGCTAATGCCATTATTTTCGGAGTTGGTGCTACACGTCCACATTTAATGCCATTATCGAAAGTGACGATGACGATAACGCCTGCAAGGTAGTCAAAAGTTTTATCTGAATATAAACATTGCTGATGAAGACAGTATATGGGGAATGTTGTTCAAATGTAATATAAAAACGATTTCCTAGAAAATACGGCTGTTCCTGCGTTACAAGTCGAAAACGTAGCCATAAACTCGCATGTCAGCACCCAAGTTAAAGTGACCCAAGTCGAGATTCCCTTTCAATAAGGCTGAATAAAATGGCGCTCTTCGCATCGAAAATGCGGTATAGAGGCCTCACCTGATTGAAAGTTAAGAATTAACCATTTCCTACTGGTTAGGAAGTTGTTACAAACAAAGCTGCGTGCTTTTCCGCGTGTGGAATGGGAACGAGAGTACGCATTGCACGGGCGAATTAGTTGTGGCGAACGCAGTAGGTCGCGAATGGTAGTAAGGCTAATGCCATTAAATTTATGCGTGTGACACCGCACGAATGCCATTAAAACTTAAGGCAGTAAGCACTTCATGACATTAAATCTGTCCGTGTGGCACCCCAGCCAACCACTTAACATCCACTGGACATTTATTAAATATCTGACATAAGATATTTGAAGTCCACATGATGTCTATAAAAGTTAATATTATGTTGACATAAGATCCATACAATGTCAACTTTGTCCCGAGTGGACATCTATAGAAAACCCGCAGCATGTCCACACGCAATATTGATGCAATATTCAATGACATTCTGTAGACTTTTAGGCAACATTTTTTTTGGCACAGGGAGCTACATTATAGCACTACATAACCTTATAATAAGGCAGTAATTACTCATTAATGTCCACCTAAGTGCAACCATATGAACTACAAAGGACAGCTATACAGCTTTCATGACAATTTTTTTTCACCTATGATGCTGCTGTCAACTGGAATGTAGCCTCTATGCTGCACTTGGGTGGACATTAAGGAGAAACTGCTACCTTATTGCAAACATACCTAATTTTCGGGGATCTCCCCTAAACATATATATAGAATACTATATCAGTTTTATATGGCCGCAATACTTTGTAGCCGCCAAAAAAACCAACATTGTTTCTGTGTGCACTCAAATTTATTTACAAATTTACAAGTTTGAAAAGGTGTTAATGTGCCCAGGTAGCACCGAACATTAGAATAGTGTTATAAAAATGTTGTGTAAGTTGGAGTAATGTTACATGTTGCATAATAACTTTAATTAACATTAAAAATTAACATATAACGTTATAAGTTACATAGGAAACGTTACTTCTACATTCTAAAGAAACGTTGTTTTAATGTAATCTTCTAAATTTTATGATAATGTTAGAGTCGCAACTATAAAAGAACATTGCAAATATATTTCGAGCACGGATTTCCAGACATTTTCTCACTGTTCTTAGAGTAATGATGTTTTTTTAACTAACAGTACCTTGTAACCACATATCTTAGATAGTACTCGCCATAGATTACATGAAGAGCCCCATTATTTTGTCACAAAACTTTAGTTATTACCCATTCCCCACTGTCACTCATGGGGCATCCCGCAGTAGCGAGTATATAAGCTCGGCGGCATGATATCCGTTTGGAGGTGAGTGAATACAAGTTGCTGTGCTGTAGTGTGGCGACGTAAGTCGCCGTGTTGCATATCTGTCTTTATTTGAGGGACCGAGGTCCCGTGTACGCATCCTTGGCTCCAATAAAATTCTCTTTGTGTGTCGCTCTTGTTGTTGGTTCTTGCAAAGTGTTGCAAGTTGTGTGCCGTCACCACTGGCAGGCCTGAATGCTTGTGCGGGGCTGCTTCACCATTTTCGAGAATGTTGCATTTATGTTGTTTACATGTTTCACGAATGTTTGGGGAAGGTTATTCGAACGTTCATATGTAACATTACAAAAACATTAGAAAAAAAGGACATTGAAATAACATTTGAGCGTAACGAAAATGTAACATTACCGCAATGTTTCAGTGCTACCTGGGTGGAGGCTTTGGCAACATGATACATCATATTTAAGGGAAAACGGCGCAGAAGACTGGACAACAGATAACATGACAACACAACGCGCTGACTAGCAACTCGATTTTATTCCGCCAGAAGCGAAACATATACAGCTGGGAATCGGTATGGAAAAAAACAAAACACAAAACATTTTATACAACCCAGATAGAAAGTGCAATTATTTTAGGTGCTTTGCACAGGTCGGAACAAGAAATAGCGTAATTCTTTTAAAAGCAGTTTTACAGATGGCTTGCTGACACGGCCATGGGTTCTGTTGATTGATAGCGCTTCAAATATTTCCATTGTTTTTTTTTGCTTAGTATCTCTTGAATGACGCTCGTGCAATCCAGGAAAGGTACACAGTTGTCTGAGGGACAGTTCTTGCAGGGTATGATTATATTGCTGCCTATTTTATGCAATACAGCGTGCTCGCTTAGTGTGGTGTTCAGCGGCCCATTTGCCTGACGTACATTTCACCACACGATAGTGGCGTTTCCTTCACCACACCACACTAACAGTCAGTATAACGTTCTTGATCGTTTGTGTCACATAGGGGGCATAATTGTTCGTCATTGTTGACATGTCAGCGCATAGCACTTAACTTGGTGCGCGGGTGTGTCAACAATGACGAACCATTAAGCACCATCAAGAACTGACTGTCAGTGAGGTGTGGTGTATGATATGGCAGTATCTTGTGGTGAATGTATGTGAGGCAAACAAGCCACTGTCTGAACACCACACTAAGCGAGCATGCCATGTTGCATAAAACAGGCAGCAATATAATCATACACTGCAAGAACTGCCCCTCAAAAAAACTGCGTACCTTTCCTGGACCACACAAGTCTCATTAAGAAATACAAAACAAAGAAAACAACGAAAATCTTTGAGGCGCTACCATTCAACAGAGAGGCCAGAGCTGCGTCAGCAAGCCATCCATAAAACCGCGAGAAAAAGAAATGTGCTATTTCTCATTTCGACCTGCGCAAAGCACCTACAATAACTGCACTTTCTTTATCTAGGTTGTCTAAAATGCCTAGTGTTTTGTTGTTTTTCATACCTTTCCCAGCTGTATATGTTTCGCTTCTGGCGGAATAAAATCGAGTTGCTAGTCAGTCCGTTGTGTCGCCGTGCTGTTTCTCATCACGTGTTCTACGGCGTTTTTCTGTCTCAAATTCTTGAAATGGAGGTTAGGCGTCATCCAGCGGGGCCTGTGCACTGGAGGCCTGTAAATACAGCAATGCATATACATATAGTGTCAAACAGTAGTGAGGTCACAATTAACACGAATGTCACAAATATAGAAAATGTTAAAATGGGTGCCTATGAAGGAAACCATGTTCATCAATGTAATCACGGCTTCGAAAAAGTAACTCAGCAGCAGCAATGCAGGCAAGCACCTTGCAGTTGAAATAATGACTGTCGGTATAGCTCAAGATATTCATATCCAAACATGGCAACTTGTGAAAACTGACAGCTGGTGCATGCTACACGTGTGCACACACTGCGCTTAAAGTGGCCATCTTCCAAACAAAGTGGGCAGCACAATGCACAGGGATATAAGCTTTGGCAATACGAGATCAAATGCAAATGTGTGTCCTGTTAGTTTTTACAGTGTACATAAAACTTGACCTTGAAATATGCAGCTTACCTCCTCCTGCTTCTTGACCCGCCTCTCCTGCTTCAAACGGCATGAAGCGTGCTGAAGCCACTTTTTAATGTGACCTTCAATTTCGCACACTGTAGTTGTGAACAGCTTGTTGGATTGCACGGCATCTGTAATCAATGAACAGTCGAAATATTGCAGCTCATCTGTTTCCTCTCGTTTCATCAACACCATTCAGAAGGGTAGCGGATCGGGCTAGTTGGTGCAGTTTTGACATTTTTCAAAGCGCTAAAACAACAAGGACGCAGAGGGAACAGACAGGGACG
Source organism: Amblyomma mixtum (assembly GCF_055824585.1). Classification (NCBI taxonomy): domain Eukaryota; kingdom Metazoa; phylum Arthropoda; class Arachnida; order Ixodida; family Ixodidae; genus Amblyomma; species Amblyomma mixtum. The sequence goes on along the minus strand of NC_143012.1, from coordinate 100,228,839 downwards.
AGCGCTACTTCCAACTGTTTATTTCATAAAACCATAAGTGCTTCAAACATTTCTCGAACGCTTTTATGACACGGCAGTAAACTGCATGTGTGAGATTACACAGTATAGCTGCCGAGACTAACAGGACCAAGAAGATGAGTGAACGATTACGCTGATACCCTGAGCAAGGCAAGTTCTTTTTTTGGCAATGAAATAGACGGTGAGCTTACACAAGTGCTACCCAGTAAGCTCACCGTCTATTTCATTGTCAACAAAAGAACTCGCCTTCCTCAGGGTATCAACGTAATCGTGCACTTATCTTCTTGGTCCTGTTAGTCTCGGCAGCTATACTGTGTAATCTCGCACGTGCAGTTTACTGCTGTGTCATAAAAGCGTTCGAGAACTGTTTAAAGCACTTGCGGTTTTACGAAATAAACAGTTGGAAGTAGCGCTCGTCCCTGTCTGTTCCCTCTGCGTCCTTGTTGTTTTAGCGCTTCGAAAAACATCAACACTATGGGACAATAGCAAGTATTAAAAAACATCGTCACTGTCTAAATATAAAAAATTGCAAAACAGATACAGTTTTACCAACAGTAAGAAGAACCTAACTAAATACACTAAATATGAGATAAAGTTTGCTCCTTTACGAGCATTAAAGTTAATTTGATCTAAAGCAAACACATTACCAGTGCAGTTGAACTTCATTTGAATGAAGTCGAAGCCACATGATTACTTTCTTATATCCATTATTTGTGATATAACCCATGTTGTTATGAGGTTATGAGGCCACTACCAACGTGAATCTGTCAAACCTTTGCTGAACTACATACCCATTATCGCTGGTGTAAGATTCAGGTCACGGAATTTCCGTTTCCCCTTATTTCCGATCCAGCTGAAGTGCTGGGCAACTGAATCTGTCATCAAATATGCCAATATCCGCTTTGTGGCATTTTTTGCAGTGCTGCCCCCTAGGTTCTGAAACTCGCGAAGCTGAAAAAAAAACAATAAAGGGGTGTTTGTGCTTCATGTCAAGAATTTAACTTCTGAGCAAATGGCAAGTCATAAAGAAACTGCAGCTGGTGAAATCTGACTGAGTCAACAATTGTGGTTGCACTATGTAACTTCAAAGCAAAAGTATATTTGCACAACCCATAGCTGATACCTAACATCAAACATGCAAGGAAGAATAGATGCCGGCTGCGAGGTGTATGAGCCTGTACTACTATTTTCATACATCAAAGCACTTAAGCACATTTCAATCTTGCAATGCAGTCAGCAGAGCCAGCGTGCAAGTATTAATGACATCTAATCAATGTCATCAGCATGACTATGCCCACTGTGACAAAGGCCTCTCCCACATTTCTCCAATACCCAGTCTTGTGCTAACTGTGGCCTCGTTACCCTAGCAAACTTTTTAACCTCATTTTGCCATCTAACTTTCTGCTATCCCCTGCTACTCTTACCTCCTCTTGGAATCCATTCTGTTATCCTCAATGAGTATTGGTTATCCTGCCTTCTCATTACATGCCCCGCCCATGCCCACTTCTTGATTGCAACTAGGATGTCACGAACTCCCGTTTGTTCCATGAACCATTCTGCTCTCTTCCTGTCTCTTAGCATTTCACCTATCCTTTTTCTTTCCATGGCTTGAAGCATTGTCCACATTTTAAGTTGGACCCTTTCTGTTAGCCTCCACGTTTCTGCCCCATAGGTGCGGTCCAATAAGATACAGCTATTATACACTCTCCTCCTGAGGCATACTGATAAGTTGCCGTCCATAATGTGAGAGTATGTGCCAAATGCCGTTCCACCCCATTCTTATTCTAGTTACTTCACTCTCGTGGTCTGTATTCTGTATCTGCGGTCACTACCTGCCTTAGGTAGACGTATTTCCTTACTACTTCGGCCGCCTCGCTACCTATGGTAAACTTCTGTTCCCTTCCGAGACTGTTGAACATCGCTTTAGTTCTCTGCATATTGATTTTTAGATCCACCGTCGTGCTTTGTCTGTCTAGGTGATTGATCATTCTCTGCAGCTCGTCCCCTTCAGCTGTTTTCAGTTAACAAATCTTTCATTTCATTGTGCACAATGGGGTCTTACCAGTTGCTCTTTGACTGCCTTGGAGTCACAGTCAAATTTCAAGAAGTGCTCCAAATCATTGAACGCTTCTGTCACCAATGCAGGCATTGGGTTAAGGTTCTCAGTATGGTGCTCTGGGGACAGCTTGCCCACCCGATCGCTGAGTTGCTCTATCATGAGCCTCAGCACTTGCATGTTGCGCAGTACCTGCCTCTGGAATTCTAGAAGTGGACATAAGAGAGCATAGGACGTGAGGCTTCTATGGAATCAGTAAAATATGATTACGTAAGAACAACAAAAGTAATGCTGACTCAAAAATTTACATCACAAAGGCATTGCGTGAAACTTACCTCCTTGCGGGATGGTGTCAGGCACTTGTGGGCACGCTGCAGAGTACAAAGAAGATTAGACACCAGGCCTTTTTCATAAAAACAATAAAGCTAGTTCAAACTAACCTGTTCTGCCAGTAATGTTTATCGTTGCATTGCACTGACTGGCATCTGAAAGCAAAATTTCACGAGTGTCAGCCAAGCTCACTCATACTTTCAATACCACAAAAAGTAAATACCATATGCAATGTCTCTTGCAGATGTGTTGCCATGAGGCTGTGATGTGCCACCTGAAACAAAATTAAAAAGTGTCCTTAAGTATTAATGACCATTATTGTGGCAGGCCTATACATGCCAATGGGATTTGACATGCCTCGACCCAGCAAACCAGATCGTACTGACCTGATGTGCGTGATACCGGAAATTCTGGCGGCACTGCGGGGTATGTCTCACGTAGAGCAGGTGCTGCCTTTTTCTGCTTCCGTTTTGGTGGACTAGGCTCATCGGAGTCTGACTCTACCAAAAACCGCTTAGGTTTGTGAATGTTGCGCCTCCTGTTTTCCTCGTCACTTGAGGCCAAGTCTGACGTGAATTGTGCTCTGTCGAGCCGTTTTCTTGCACCTTCGTATGTTGCTAAAAACAGAACAAAAAACAAATTTGACATACCGATACAAAAATAATGATGTTTTTGCAATGTACAGACCCCAGCTAGTGAACTAGCACTCTGACTTATTATAAACACGAAACTGAGATTCAATGAGGTTAATTAGTCAGCAGATATAGCAACAACACAAAACTTAATTCAAAACCTACACATAGCTAAGTCACAACCCATCTACAAGCATTCCCTTCCTTAAACATAGAAATGTTCCCGCCTTGAATAAAAAATCCAAGTGTGCAATGCTGATGGCGACCACACACCATTCCCTGCATGCAAAGTAAAGGGCCAGTGTGTCGTCTCTGCAAAGTTAAGGGCCAATGTGCCGTCTCTTTTGCCATTCTGTTGAATCCTGTAACGAAAAATTTCAACCTGTTAACGGCACTTGGCAGCCGTGCATGAAGTTGCGGGCTCATTTCTTGGCCGCGGCGACAGCATTTCGATGGAAGCGAAATGCATAAATGCCCACGTGCTGTGTAATGTCACGCACGTTAAAGATCAATAACACCGGTCGAAATTAACACAATGCTATCGGTCCGAGCTCAAACGTGACTTGAGACTTTTTACAACACAAGAGACAGCTCTAAAATGAATTTCACAAGCTTTAACCGGTGTCAAGATCGCAACTTATTTAGACAGAAGCAATTCGGCAAGCATGTTTATGCACCGATAATATTCGTTCAAAACTTACAGAAAATGCCTTTCACTGTGGCCGCGTGTGTCGCCCAGGATGCGTCTGGCTTGGCTGAAGCTTTAATAAGCTTGGTTATTCGCTCCGTTTTTCCCCCGGGCCAGGAACACATGCCGTCGTCAACCCAGGAAGACGGCACGACTTCAACTTCTTCCGAGCTCAAAAATTCTACGATGGCAAACATCTAAAAAGAAACAAATCAATCAATACATTTTTGCATGTCACATATGAGAGGAACATGATAGCTGTCACAGCATGTGGACACCGAAATAATTAAGTTTTTGAAACCCTTAATCACACAGGCAGCATAACAACCCAAATACGAGAGTCGGAAACTATAAATGAGAAGGCCGGGACAGAACTTGCAGCTTGTCACGAGCAAATTATGAAATAACTCAAACTCTATAATAGTTGGTTCAATTTTCTTTTAGCCATTCTTTCCCTAGTTGCCCCGCAAAATCGGATACACAAACACAACGCAAGATTGCATGACTGCGTGTCCAAGGCTAAAATGACCTTTATTTGGTGCTAGTAAAATGGCAAGAGAAAAGAATACCAACCTTTTCGCAAATGCGGGAAGCAACGTGAACCAAACACCGCCACACGTGCAAGCTGCAAATCAAGCGTGGTTTGCACTAGCACGTAAACCTGCCAGTCGATCTTAGTTAAAGCTTGTCTTGGCTACGATCAGCTTGTAACGCCGCACAAAACTTTTTCTACTTTTACAGATGTTTAACAGCAGCAACATCATCGACTGCGCGTTTATTTTCATAGTATGGCAAAAATACTCGCATTTCATCAATTAATATTTGTTATAAAAATAATACTTTTGTTTGCAAATATTTTAGTGCGGTCTCTCACCAGCCAAGACGAATCAGAAGTTGAGCCGAAAGACGCTTCCATAGATGTCAGCAAACAACATGGCAGACACGCTGGAACAGGCAACGTACTAGATTACCTGGGAACAGGCAAGGCTAGTGTTAAAAGTGAGCTTCTGCGTAGTTTCAGGCGTCGTTTGAATCTGCAGTCGGTTCTGTGCAGCAAGAATTATTTTGTCTACCGGTGTCGGCTGAGCCAACGTTTTTGTACTTTGCTGGAACGATCGAGTTTGTGCAGATAGTCTGGCCATTGTGTTATTTTCACTTGTGTTGGTTGTGCAGCTGTGCTGCGTGACTTAGCTCCGTTTGTGTATGTGCTTGTGTGGCGCACGCGCGCGCGCGTGTGTCTGTGTGTGTTCGCGCGCGCCCGACCAGCAACGCCCGACAGACAGGCTTGACTGAGAAAATCCGACTGGACAGTTCTGCACTTTCTTTACGATATTCGCAAGTGCATCATCTCGAGTTTCATCACTGGCAACTTAAGCAACACAACTACTGCTGCTAGAGACGTGTTGCACGTCTTTACATATCTGTACAGCAATCATGCCAAAGGCTAAGGACAAGCGCTCGCTCACGAAGAAAGCGTGGCATCAAGCAAAACGTGTTTCCGCCGTAATGCAGGACCTTCAGAATCCACAAATTAAACATGGTTCATCTGAAAGCCGGATTGATCAGTCAAGCGAACATTCAGGCCCTGAATTGGCTAACGCATCAAATGCGCTCGTCGAGGACCTGGCCATTGCTAGCGACTACCCAACTGTTCCTAGCGAGGCAGAACATCTTGTGCCACATACATCTACGCAGCCAGATGACTGGGACCTAGTCGACGCCAATAAGTCGGAAGGCACCGAAGAAAGCAGTGTGACAAGCCATGCAGAAGAACCTGGAATAGGCAATTCTGTAAGCAGCTTTACCAAAAGTCTTCAGAGCTGGGCAGTCTCTCACCGCATCAGACAGACTGCTGTAACTTCGTTGCTAAGAATACTGAAAAAGCATCAGTGTTTCAGTGAACTGCCAAGTGATGCCCGCGCCCTTTTGAAAACCCCTAGACAGCCCGGAGCCAAGATTGTTGATATGGGCTCTGGCAAGTACTGCTTTTTTGGTTTGTTGAGAGGTCTACAACAAGCTCTCAAAACAGTGGACAGTATGCCATCAACCATCTGTCTATACTTCAATATCGATGGCCTTCCGGTTTCGAAAAGTTCTCGCACTCAGATTTGGCCAGTATTGTGTCTGGTCACGAACTGTAAAGGACAGGACCTGTTTCCTGTTGGGGTCTTTGCAGGCGACACAAAGCCACCTGATGCAAATGAATTTCTTTCGCAGTTTGTCGATGAGCTGTTGGCATTAATACAGGATGGCATCACCATGAACGGTTCAAACTACTGTGTACAGATTCACAGCTTTGTTTGTGACGCTCCTGCCAGAGCTTTTGTCATGAAGACTAAATCGCATACAGGCTACTCCTGTTGCCCACGCTGCACTGCGGAAGGCAAATATGTAAATGGCAGGGTGACTCTGCCACCAGTAGCTTCTACACCAAGGACAAATTCCTCTTTTAGAGATCAGACAGATGAGGATCACCATCGTGGGGCATCACTTTTGTTGAGACTGCCAATAGATGCAGTCAGAGATATCCCTTTTGATTACATGCACATGGTCTGTTTAGGTGTTGTGAGGAAGCTAATTCAGCTATGGCTGTCTGGACCACTGACAGCTCGCATTGGGCCCACTTCCCGAAAGGAATTGTCCGAGAAAATCTTGCATGCCAGCAAATATGTGCCAGCAGAGTTCGTACGAAAAGGCAGGGCATTAACGGAATTCGACAGGTGGAAGGCCACCGAGCTTCGCCTTTTCCTGCTGTATACTGGACCTGTTGTTCTCAATGACATTTTGCCAACTCCACTGTATTCAAACTTTCTTGTATTTCACTGTGCCATCGCCGTGCTTCTTAACAAGGACCTCTGCACCGAACAGGCATCATATGCACAGCTCCTGCTAGAATGTTTTGTGAGCACTTTTGAAAAATATTATGGCCAAGAACAAGTGTCTTTTAATGTGCACTGCCTCCTTCACCTTGCAGACGATGTTCGCCATTTTGGTTGCCTTGACAATTTTAGTGCATTTCCCTTTGAATATTGTCTGCAGCAAATTAAAAGAGAACTCCGCAAACCAGGAGCTTTGCTGCAACAGCTCTACTGCAGGATGGTCGAAAAAGAACAAGCCCAGGCAGAGTCTCAACTGTGTGGTGTTAGCAATAAATACAATTTCACAGGAGCACATGAAAAAAGGCTGCTGCCTCCAGGGTGCAAGGCACCTGAATATTCAACTCTCAAAACCAGCAACTTTAATCTGAGTTGCAGCAGTCCGGACAACTGCTGCATTATTAATGACCGCGTCATTCTGGCAAATAACTTTGCCTTTGACGAGAACACATCCTCCCCAGTTGTGATTGGTTGTGAATTCCTGGTGCAAGAGAACCTTTACACAGAACCTCTAGAATCATCAAGGCTTGGTGTTGTTATTGTGTCTGAGCTGTCCGAATCAAGGCACTGGCCAATTAATAACGTCAAAAAAGCAGTCTCGCTGCCTTTTGGACGCAAGTCAGTTGTTCTTCCGTTGCTACATGTGTAAGATTGTAACTTCTTATTCACAGACCCTGGCCGGCGTTCTTTAACGGCTTTTGACAATGTCAAAACGCACAGTGCCCGTGCACTGTGCGTTGTCAGTGCACTTTAAAGAGCCACAGGTGGTCGAAATTATCCGGATACCTCCACTACAGCATCCCTCATAACCTGAGTCGCTTTGGGACGTTCACCATAAACCATCTTGTTCATGTTTAATACTTAAAGGGACACTGAGGAGAGCACTATTAATATTTTTTTATAGTAAAATCCGATAGTTCGGCATGCCATGGCTTTGTTGCCACTTGGCCGGCAGCAAAAGATGCATTTATTTCTAAGAAATTTGGATTCGAAGTTGAAAAACTTTTTCCCGCCGCTCTGATTCAAACTTGGAATTCTCCTATAACGACACAGGACCAAGTGACGTGAAACATGACGTGCGCATGACGTACCGCAGACTCCGTGATTTCTGGCGGCCAGCAGTGCGGCCTAGCAGCAGCCGAAAAGAAAGCTACCGCCAGCCGCACGTTGAAGGCATCTATCGGCTATTGCGGCCGTCGCTACAATCGCTTCGATTACGTTTGCACTGGCGTCTTGCCAGCGTTACGATGGATCTCGTTCTCGAAGTCGTCAACGAAGTTCTCGCAAAGAGACACCTTTAGCATACCATGTATCCTTGTTACCGCTAGCGGAATACCGGGAGCCCGCCTACCGCCGGAAAACAGGCGCTGATTGGTCCCGATGCTTCAGGAGCGCGCGTAGCTGCCGGGCACGTGGCGCCATCTGGCGACGTCAAGGAGATTTGCGCATGCATTGGCTGCGCCTCAGGGATTTTTGTGGCTTCTCGGGTCCTAGAGTTGCTAGAACCATTGGTTCTAGCAACACTGCTTTGTCCTATGACGTCATCATGCTTGTACTTGCGAGTTTGGCCTGTGGCGGCGATACCTGTATTTTTGTTCTTGCTCTTTTCTACGTTACAAGAGCTTTGTTGTCAGTATGAGTGGCGTTTTTGTAATCAGGAGCTGGTATTCTGTCGATACAAGCCAACTTCAATTTCTCCTGAGTGTCCCTTTAACAGAAATGTTCTTGTATAGTTCTGTAAACTACATCTTTGTTTCTTGTGAAGCCTTATAATGCTTTGTATTCTACTATGGACTGTGATGTGTACGTCTTTTTGAATAGTGATCATGTCGCAATAAAATATATCTCTTGAGGCAGATCATCAGATGCCTTTGTGGACCAAATCTTAGCCTTGCAAAGGCATGTAATCAAATAACATGCATGTGTTAGTGCACACATGTAAGCATACTTACACGTGCTGTTTCCACATCTGTGACATGCATGATATCTGTATGTTGGTGATGTGGTGAGTGGATAATTTAAATAATTATGCCGCTGACTAAACACGTTGCTGAAAACATGCTTTCACTTCTACCATACACTCCTCTTCACCCGGAAACATATATTAATAGGATGCCTTGAGAAATACAATGCATATAATAATGGAAAAATTATCTGTAGTAGTTAGACGTCTGTGGGACAGCTCTGCAGTGGAAAAATACCACTGGTAAGAGAGACATTCAAATTCATTTCATGGAATGTCTTTAGCCAGGAACATGATTTAACTGTCCGAGATACACATTGCAACAACAATGCTGTGGCCTAAGTTATAGAAAGCATGATGTATGCACATAATTAAAAAAGACAGTACACACAGTACTTTAATATGGGCCCATAAAAATAAAATGTCTTGAGCTGCAATGATGTTCCCACCACTTCTCTTTATATCTTACTAAAAACATCCTAAGATATTGTGTGGATATTTACTTGTTGATATCCACATGCAGTAGTTCACATAATATGCACAGAATATCAACAAATGACATAAGACGTTAAGACCATATGTGGACATCCTCCGAATATTCATGGTTGGCTGGGACGGGTATTAGAAACGAGCGACTAGCCCAGCTGTCAACGCGTAGCGCTTACCGAAAGATGCACCTGGCAGCATGATGGGGTGGTATAGATACAAAAGAATTTACCATGAATCCTGGTTTATAACTGATTCTTAGCCAAGAAGCCGAGGACTGCCTCTCATTTTTCCTGAGGGCATAGCGTCTTTAGACTGGATACCGTATCTTTAGAGACTGACCGATTGCGCTATAATTTTCCGCCAGCGGCTTTACGACAGTCGGTGAACAATGCTATAGATCCCTTGGCCGCAGTGCGCTTTCAGAAGGCGTGCACAATAAACGTTGACCAATATTTGCCCCCGATGACGTTCTGTCTGTGGTGAGCCTTTGTGCACCACGCTGGTGCTTGCGAAATACAGAAAGGAGTCTGTATAACTTGATGGCTAGCATCCTGTCGGATCGACTTATTTCTTGACCATCTTGAAGAGAGGCATGGCGTTTTCTAATACTTGAGGCCTGTGTACAGAAGGCAAAACACATGCCTAGAACAACCAAACTGTGTGTTCCACAGCTCCCAAAGCCGCTGCGACTAAGAAGGCAAAAAATGACGATAAAATTCTATGAGTTTAGCTGCACATGTTTACATCCAGACCATTTTTAACCAAATCTTATCCCTAGCTATCGCGTATTGAGTCCGAAACACGCTCAGAACGTGTTCTAGACATTCGTTTTGCCCTCTGTACTGTACGATGTCAGTGCATTAAAGAACCCCAGGTGGTCGAAATTTCCGGAGCCCTCCACTACGGCGTCCCTCATAGCCTGAGTGGCTTTGGGACGTCGAACCCCCCTAAACCAAACCAAAAAAAAGAGCCCCACGTGATCAAGGTTTTTAGCAGGTCTTCGGAGCATGGTATCTTTTTTGTTGAAAGCCAGAACTGGAAATACGGTCGTTAACACCGATTCTTCGCTTTTTTGTGCACCACACCGGTGCTTGCGAAATACTGAAAGTAGTCTACATAACCTGATGCCTAGTATCTTGTCTGAGCGACTTTTTTGCCTACCTTGAAAAAAGGCATCGCGCTTTCCAATACTTGAGGCCTGTGTACTGTGCGATGTCAGTGCACGTTAAAGAACCCCAGGTGGTCGAAACTTTCTGAGCCCTTCACTACGGCGTCCCTCATAGCCTGAGTCGCTTTGGGACGTTAAACCTCCATAAACCAAACAAAAAAAAAGAGTCCCACATGGTGAAGGTATTTATCGGTTATTAGGAGCATGGAATCTTTTTTGTTGAAAAACAGAATTGGAAACACGATCATTAACACCGATTTTCGCTTTAGGTTTTACCTGGCTTCTTTTGGTTTGCTGTTTGAGGCAGGAACGACTAGGGCATTCTGAAATGCTCGCAGGACGGAAAAGTAAGCGAAGCGTATCGATTCTCGGAAGCACGCACTGGGTAGTTTCTAACGCCGTGGGCCGCGAAGCGTCGGCAGCGCAATGTGGCTATAGTCGGATACAGCTCAAGTCTGCAGTGAAGCTCCGCCCACACTCAGCCTCCGAGCACAGAATTCCTCCACGGCGAAAAAGTAGTCTGTGGCTGAAACATTTCTTGTTACGTGAACAAGAAGCTTAGCACAAGAAAAAAGTTACGAGCTCTAGAATTTAGATACGCGTATTGTTTGATGTAGTCAAACATTAAAACGCTGATTTTATTTACTGTTGCGACTGGCCAGCGCAGTAATACAGGACGCCGCGGAGCACGGCGCAGTGTTAGCAACTGCTGTTTTTTTTTAAGTTGTATCCTACTATAGTTGTAAGCTCGCGTTGTCCTTTGGCTCTTTGATGCGTGCAGCTGTTGTGAAATGGAGTTTGTTTATTTCCGCTCCTGACACAAGTACCACTTGAATAGCAAAAGAAAAGAGTTGTTTTTTTCCCCGTCGGCTGGAAGTAGGACGTGCGAATAAAAAAACTGCTCGCTTGCGTCAAAATTATAGGTGAGCGAAGAAAATAAATCTGGTCGAAAGATAACGTTGCATTGATAAACGAAGTTACTCCGCGCAAGATGCGCTAGGGACTGGACAAGAAAGATTTATGAAAGTTGCTACAATACACGGCTTGTGCAAGAAACAAAACAACCACAAGGGTACATGGAAAAACCTTAACAAACGAAGCACAACAAACTCGGCTCGCACAGGAAGCTCATTTGCTGGTTCCCTCGCCGCTGGTCGAATCGAGAGTCTGATTTAGCGTCTGTTTTTAGAAGGCACTCGTTCGCGTTCGTGCTCGCTCCAGTGTAATTTTCTTCCGTTGCGAGCTCGTCGTGCTAGGCGTTCGTTCAAAAAAAAAAAAAAATGAAAGCTTTCTTTCGTTCCATCTTGTTTTTTGGTTTTAACGCTTTTATTTTTTCCCGTTTTTTCTTATCAAACACAGACACGTGTGCAAGCTGTCGTGTTCCAGAAGACCCCCCCTCCCTTTGCCGAAGGAATCTTGTTTACTTTTCTCCTTTCTTAGGAGGCCAATCGATAAGCCAGTCGGCTTAGGAAATTGGCGGTCGTTGCTGCTGGCATGTTTTTATACGCGCGATCTGGCCGATGTGCAATTTCAATGCAAAAAAAGAAATGAACCTACTTCACTAGGCCATTATCTCGCCTTTGAGGGTTTAAGCTGCTCTGCCTCCGAACAAATGCCGTGTATTTCAAACTGAAGAAAAAGCGCGATACAAGCGGGAGCGTGGGAACGAAACATTTATTGAGTGAGCATTAAACACGAATACTTAGTTACAAATGTGTAACAATGTAGGGGAAATGCATATCATCAGAACTAAACGGGAAATCGCATCGGCCATCTGGAACCCTCACCAAGCATATCTAACAAACGCCCTCGAAGCTGTGCAGAACAGAGCCACCAGATTCATTCGTTCCTCGTATTCATACGACGTTAGCATATCATCTCTATAATTGCAACCAGATCTATCTAATCTTTCTGCTCGCCGTCGCACTGCCAGTCTCGTCTTATTTCACAAGTTTTTTTATTCGCCACTCAGAGAAGAACCCAACATCTGCGCACCCCCGTCGCGCAGATCCCATCGCATCAGTCACCCTCTTCAAGTTTTGCGCCCACGTGCCCGTACTACTGTTTTCTCTAATTCATTTTTTTTTTACGAGTAGAAGCTGACTGGAACGGCCTTCCCCACGATATCGCTGCCATCACCTGCCCTGGAACATTCGTGACTGCATTGAACACCTGTACTTCATAAAAACCCACCCCTTATGTAACACCCCGCAAGGGGTCTTTAAGGAAAATAAAGTGATGTGATGATGTGATGTATCGCTGCAGTTTAGGCTTGAATATCCCTTCCAGTGAAAAAGATGTTTTATGCTTGTCAATGCAAGCGGTGAAATACGTTTTGTCTCTAATATTACTGTCATTTCGGAATATTCGAAGCCCACTTGACGCGTAGTGTCATATGAAATTGGAGAGTAAATGTACTACAGAATATTCACATTGCACTGTTTCGAATAATTGCGAACCTTGGCAATTTATTTAGTATCAACCATTTAGCGCATTTTCTTAGAGGTTTTCACTAGATTTTATGGTATGAATGCGGACATTTAAGCCAGACATAGTGACAGCAGTCTGTTGAAAACATTTACCGAGCGCCTGATGGATTTTTGTACTACTGCACGCAGGGAACCATGAATAAAATAGTAGACATGGGCTACCTCGTGTGGAGGAAGCCATTGACAGCTCTCCTTCTTCACTTCCTTTTCTTTTCTTCTGTGGATCTCAGAGCGCGTTACTGGCAGATTCCTGTGCATTTTTAGAAGTGAACGTTTCTTATTGCATGAGCGATATTACAGAACATGTTCAGAATACAGAAAGGGGTCTAAGAGCCAAAGACTCTATGAGGTATCCCTTGTCATCATCGTCATCATCAGCCTGACTACGCCCACTGCAGGGCAAAGGCCTCTCCCATGTCTCTCCAATTATAAATAAAAGTAATAATAAAAAATATATGAAGAAACTGCCTCCTCGGCATAAAAAAATCGCTGTTAATGCGCATGATTGGAACTAATCAGTAATCAAAACAAATTGGCAATAATTTATCTGGAGGGCGAATTATTTTTAAACGTGTGGAATGGACTCGATTCTTTGGCGCAATAGCTTCTAAATGGGTGAACTCGAGCAGCATTGTTCGAATTCTTAATACTCGTAATTTTGCAGAGGCGCCGTCAGTTTTGCAAGCTGTTATGTTTTTCCCGGGGCACGGCACTCCCAACCCAATGGAGCCAAATAGACCAAGACAGCCAAATTTTTCCTTCCCACGCCACCCTTTCGATTGTGCGCACACCTGGACTTATAGGTTCTATTACGGAGTACGGCACAGCGAAGAAAAAGAATTTGCTTGTCAGTTTCTAGTGTCGGCATTTGCCAGAATCTTGCCGATTTTCTCCGCCCCGCTGAGTGCTTAAGCAACATTTTTGCTTGTGGTAGTTGCCCCGATATAGCTTGGAATGTAAGGTACCCACCAGCATAGCAATGGCAAGGTTTTCTAAAAACCTTGCCCATGTAAAGCGAGAAACTTCTGGTGTTCTAAGGCTGCCGAGATGCCAGCCCATCAAAGTCTGTTTCCCCTGTTATTCACTAAGGAAGCAGGTCATTTTAGAGGGCAGTTCGCAGTTTTGTAAAATTTAACTGCCATCATTTTCTAAAAGGTAAAAAAAATTGCGGAGTATTAAATTTGTTATTCCTTGAAAGAAAATGTCAGAAAATGCACAATCTGTGCACTCTGGATGCAACGACTGAGGAGGAACGTACAGAGGGCAGAACACAAATAGAACGACCGAGTGAGCGTTGCGTAATTCTCAAAGCCTCTGTGGCTAAGAGTGCAAAATATGATGGAATCCTATGAGTTTATGTGCACGTGCCTGCGTCCAGACAGTTTTAATCAAATGTTACCGCTAGATACCACGTTTTCAGCAAGAAATACGCAAGAACGTGTTCTAGAAAGCGTTTTGCCCTCTGCATGCAAGTCACATGACTACCGACTGCTCGCTAGCTCTCAAGCCCTTCTCTTCGAGTGCGATGTCTTCTATAGAGTACTATATAAAGGGGCGTGTAAAGCGTAGGAGCTACATTTGCACGAGTATTTTAATTATTTATACATGAATTTATGAATAACCCCTGCCTAATACGGCTCGTTGAAGTTTTGCTTTCTTCCCATTTTATCTTTCACAGGAGCTGCTGCCGTCATTACATTCAGGACATTGCCCGCAGAAGCGTTCGGGACTTCCAGTTGGTGACGCTGACTGCGTTAGTAAGTATATACTCTCGTTCACTTCTCAGATGCGACTTGGGAAAGCGAATCACGTAGGCTTCAGATCCCAAGGTCTTATCGGTGCGATCCGGTGGGATCCCGTGCAAGCCTCCTAGAGTTGCCTCTGTTGAGTGTCCTCTAAAGAGACAGTGAAGACAACTTGTGGCATATCTGCTCTGAATAGTCATTGTTTCTAGGGCTCTTTCTCGCTATGTATATGTTTCTCGAAAAGCAAGATGCGGGTTCATTGGTCAGACAGTTGGACTCAAATATATTATGTCTTATCCCGTCACGTGAATAAAACTCGTGATGGAGAGACCTAAAAGGTCTTTGTGAGCACGGTTTTGGGAAAGAGAGGCGGACTAACTTATTGTCGATGTGCTGCGCTCAAAAAAAGGGGGGGTTTGACGCCCCGCGATGCACCTGCGGAAACAACTGGAGCTACCGATACATTTATTCCACTTTTTGCCGTTAATAATTGAAAGAACCTGTACGTTCCACAACAGTCCACGTCATTAGAAAGCGGTGAACTGTTGATGTAGGCCGAACTTCAGCTTTTCCTTAGTGCCGCCTTCTCCGTTTTTATCCTCTCGGCAAAGGTACCCCGCTTTGTGAAGTAGTGTGTCCACGCTATTCAGTTTCTGATTTAGCCGTTTCCTTGACCTCAATTCTGCCGATGTTTGCGTTCAGCGCCGCTTCCTCCGCTACGAAGAATTTTCAAATTGAAGGCACAGCGCACAAAGGACGGGACTAAGAAAGAGACAAATACAGCAAGAATTTTCGCACTCTACGTGCGGAACAAAAATTACCTTTTCTTATTGGCGGGCTTTGCATACATGTTGACGGCGTCGCAGTATGTATTCCAATTTTTGTACTCACTTGAACCCGCGTCCCATTGTTATGGCAGCGATATAAATGGCGTCATTACCATGTCAAGTGAGGTACAGCCAGCAGCCACGAATTCGAGCTGCTCTTGCTGTTGAAAAGTCTTTTACTCGGTATATTTGCAAAACGAACTTACTTATAGCTAAGAAACTGGAAAGCATTAAGGTGAGACTGTTTGGTCAAAAAATTCAGTTTTGAGATTTTTCAATCATCTGATAGAGAATTTCTTTGTCTTTCAGAAAATATATTTCACTTCGGTATTCGCTGTTTCAAAAATATTTTATTGTCATTTTTCTTCAACACGTTGACAGGAAAAGTGGGTGTGTCTCGACCACTGATCTCCACTGTGATCTCGACGCAATCTCTTCGTTTCCGATACGTGCAGAAAGTCAATGCTCTGAAGGTTTCGGTTTCGGTTTTTAATTTATTCTTGTCAGTAGTACATTTTTAAGCCACTAGGACTCCTTCTGTTTCTCTTTTGTTTATGGCTGCGCGCTAAACTTTGACGCTGTCCCCTTGTGCGGTCGATGTACTAACAATGAATCTGGGTGAGGTGTCCTAAAACTATCTTTGCCAGTCTCAAAACAGTTGAGACAGCTGTCGATGATGCAATTACATGCTTTAATGACGGAAATGTAGCGCGAGGAAGGGTGCTGAAACATTTGGGAGCCACCCCTGGGCCTCTGTGTGTGTCAACGCTAGCATCTATAGACAGACGGAGGGTAAAAAAAAATGATTTCAAGCTGAGATCTGAAGCGAAACAGGAAAGAAAGGACCGAAGAAAGAAAGAGAAAGGATATGACGATGCTGCCACTTTAAAAAACTACAGCCTAGGGAATTTTTGAAGAATAAAAATGTTTTCAAACACTTTACCGGCGTTTTTCTCGAAACAACATTTTTGGAAGTTTGTGTACCGTTTTCTCGGGAACTATAGGGCACAAGCAAACAAAACTTCTGTGAGGTGTTAATTAGTGGCAGTTACATAACTGGAACTAGAATCAATAGCCTAGGTGCATTTTTATTTTTTCTATCATAAAAAGACCGGTCATAAGTGGCAATTTTCATGCATCGGCAAAAGCAAGAAAACGTAACAAATCTAGTTTTCGTTGTAGGAACATAATTCTAGTTCCACTTCTGTCAAGCATTTGTTGCTACCTTTGTACAAAATTGGAATATTCTGTGGGTGGTAGATCTTAAATAAAAGGTACAAAGGTATAAAAAAGTAAAAAACAAAAATAAAAACCTGCTTCAAAATTTAGAACTAATTTTTGACTCTACTGCAAGCTGCGTCGATCTTCAATATTCCTTTCAAATTTTATGACCATAGGTTTTATTGCTACTGCTGTACAGCCAAATTTTGGAACTTAATTTCAAAGTATCACCCCTCCTTAAATAATACGTGATGAGCCGAATGAAATCTCCAAAGAACCGCCGGCGTTGCCGGTTGAAAGCGTGGCCGAGTATCCTACGGTACATTGGAAGTTCGTACACTCAATTAAGGCAAAAAAGCTGGGCTAGTTGGTGTTTGGATGGAGAGGACATGGTAGTAGCGCTAAAAAACAGGGACCACAGGGTAGACGAAGACAGCACAGGCGCTAGCGCCTGTGCTGTCTTCGTCTACCCTGTCGTCCCTGTTTTTTAGCGCTACTACTATAACCTCTCAACGTGCACTCCAAACACAAAGGAGTAAAAAGAGAGTAATCTGTCTCCTATTGCACTCCCTTTTATGAAAGGGGTGCGCGCTAGAGGACATCTTACACCCTTTTTACTCCCATATAGGTGTATTTGCTTATAGAGTGTAGGGATCAATTAGCGATTACGGATTCTGGCGGTGCTCAGAGCAGCACCGGTTGTAGGGGCGAACTTCCTGCACACTTTACTGGACAGCAGAGCGTCACTTCATAGATCATTCAAGCGCGACAAAAAATCAAGAACCCAACGCGGAAACGACAGAAGCCAGAGTCGCTGGCAAGGCACCGAGAGGTGAAATTTTGCTGGAAGGCGAGCGTATTGTCTGGAAGAAGATAAAGGAAAAAAACAGAGCGTTATTCGCGCCTGCCTTATCTCACGTTCGCGGGAGAAGCGGGGAGGCTCACCGATCGATTCCGGGCGCGGTGAGAGGTGCGGAATTAGGCCCTAATTTCGCTTCGACCGGCCGCGCAGTCGAGGACACGTCTCGAAGCACAACAACAGCTTCGTGCTCGGAGGGGCCACGTGTGTGCCACTTTGATTCTTTGCAGCCTTGCTGGCTTCAAATGGCCGTCCTTCTTAGTGCGATCAATATTCTAATTGGGTTGCACTGGTTTTTCTCCTTGAGGTGCTGTGCACTCCCTTACAAAAAAAGTTTCAGACACTCTATAGAGTGTCTATACACTTCTGTCTATAATGTCTATAGACTGTCTATAGACAAAAGTCTATAGGCAATACAAATTCCATAGACAGTCTATAGACAATCTATAGATTTATGGCCATACACTTTTAGTAGACTTTTGTCTATAGACATTGTATAGACTATGAATAGACAAAAAGCAATATATATAGGAAGTCAATAGAGTAAATAAGAAGTTTATAGACTGTCTATAGATCATTTTTATAAGGGCTGTTCCTGATTTCTTGGTAAATATGCCAGAATTTCCTTAGCTTAGGGGGCAACAGCGCAACAAAGGCCAGACACGCAGAAGACATGCGCTGACTAGCAACTGATTTTATTGAAAGACAGAACGTGGAATATATGCAGGAAATAAAAACAACATCAAAAACCTAGTGAAATGAAGCTATGTCATGTGGGAGGCAAGATAGTCTATTTCTTTGTTAATCAATATCACGGAAGGGTGGATGACGTAATTTGTTCCCTGATTGTGGATAAAATACGCTGCCATGACTTCGCGCGTCACCTTGTCCTCAAGGATAAGGTGACAAGGATAAGGTGGCGGGCGAAGTCATGGCAGCGTATTTTATCCACAATCAGGGAACGAAGTGCGTCAGCCACCCTTATGTGACATTGAATAACAAACAAATAGAATATCTTGCCTCCCACATGACATAGTTTCATTTGAGTAGGTTTTTGTTGTTGCTTTTTTTTCCTGCATATATTCCACGTTCCGTCTTTCAATAAAATCAGTTGCTAGTCAGCGCGTGTCTTCTGTCTGTCCTGCCTTTGTTGCTCTGTTCCCCCTGAGATGAATACTTACCAACTCGCCCAAATTGAAGCTTTACTCAAGTTCCTTAGCCGCTCCTCAGTTGAAGATGTGCTTCATTTGTAGATTTTTTGTCAGGCTGTGGCGGCCGTAGGGGTTACAGAAATTGTGAGCGCTCTGCCCGCGTGCTACAGGACAGAAGCTTTAACACTGCAGATATTGCTGCAAATAACACCAGTATGCGGGTGCAGAAGGTCGAGAATCCCTTTTCTCATAAGTCGTACATATGCGATTTTTGTCGAGAAATTTGACAAGCTAGCAAATGTCGTAGGTGGTCACTTTTATTAAAGAATACACTCTGTCAATGTTGGTTTAGTTGTAAGATAAGAGTCTGATTCAGTTCAGTTGCCCTCTTGCAGCAGAAGCCAGTCACAGTAACCACAATCTCAACCTATAAGTACGGTAACAACAATCTAGTATCTATAAGCGCCGTGCATGTGATCCGAAAAATTTGTAAAGGACGCTCGTTAAGCACACCATTGTCATTATCAAAACCATTTTTACCTCTTTCTGCAAATAGTTTCGCCAAAAGTGTTTTTAAACTTTGTTGCGGTTTTCAAATTTGCACGCCGTACCAGCCTGGTGAACCGATTTTTTTTTTATAAATGCTGCCTTGGGAAATACGTGAAAAAGCTACAAAATATGTTGGTGTGCTCTTCCCTAAGCAACTGGGGAGAGTACTGTTGCAGTGTATCAAATCAACTCTGCATCCAAGATTTGTTGACTTCCTTCTGAAATCTCGAATCGGGGCAAAACTCCGAGGTGAAGCTCAACGACCTCGCAGGGAAACGTCTTTGTCAGAAACGTCCTCCTATCCATTACAGGGCACTTTTCTGCGTTCGAAAGAATTCCGTGAAGTGTGCACATTTTAACTGCTACGAAAGAGCTTCAGCGTCCCAAGCTGATCTTTTTCAAAACCATCCGGCCGCGGCGTCTACAATTTCTTTGGAGGAGAAATTCTAAAGGCCCGTGTACTGTGCGATGTCAGTGCACGTTAAAGAACCTCAGGTGGTCGAAATTTCCGGAGCCCTCCACTACGGCGTCTCTCATAGCCTTAGTCCCTTTGGGACGTTAAACCCCACAAAACCAAACCAAAAACCATTTGGATCTCTATTTTTTTTTTGGCACCAAGGTTTAGATGTATAAAAATTGTGTATAAAAATGTGTATAAAAATTAGTTTGATGTATAAGTGTGTACAAAAATTACTGCAATGTCCTTTTTTCCGCAGTTAGCTGTGCTGTTGACCTTCCGGATTTGGATTCTGCACGGAAACCTGCCGGAGTTCTCAGAAATGGACAACCCGGCCTCTTTCTCGCCTCACTTTTCCACAAGGTGAGAAGACAGACATGAAGGGAAATAGCCAGCCTTTTAGCGAGGAGCGGAATAACGACTGTAACTTAAGCAATGGATCCCCAACGAAACCAAGGCAGCGCTGGAATTAAACGGGCGCATAGGTGCAGCGAATGCGCCCAGGCTGAATGATCCATATTTGCATAATCATGCTTGGACGCTGCTGCGAAGAGAAAGAAAATAGTGAGCGTGTAAAAAAACTGGACATTTTTTGCATTCCTGTTCAGGAACGTGCTATTAAATGAACACCTCTTTTCTCTAATAACCCCGCCGCGGTGGCTCAGTGGTTACGGCGCTCGGCTGCTGACCCGAAAGACGCGGGTTCGATCTCGGCAGCGGCGGCTGAATTTCGATGAAGGCGGAATTCTAGAGGCCCGTGTGCTGTGCGATGTCAGTGCACGTTAAAGAACCCCAGGTGTTCCAAATTTCCGGAGCCCTTCACTACGGCGTCCCTCATAGCCTGAGTAGTTTTGGGACGTTAAACCCCAATAAACCAATCTTTTCTCTAATATTTAACCTACAGTAAATAGTTGTGTAGGACTGTTTGCGTGTTGGATATATTCAGATAGGAATAAACTAGACTCTAGCTGTAAAGCATTTTTTTCAGTTTTGAGAACGATGACGGTAACGATAAAAAGAGAAGCGTTTGTTCGCACAGCGTACACATTGGATTTACCACTGCCTTATGGATATCAATGCATCCTAAAATATCATCTTTAAGAACCCTGCATGACACATAATGTTACGAAGTGCGCGCTTGCGAGAGTGTCGTTTTCATGCTTGTAAACTTTACTACGACATTTTTGCGCTCTAAGTAGAAACTTCTTTAAGGTCAAGCAAGACGCTATCCTTAGCTCAACAGTGAGTTTCTCAGTACTGCACAGCATGCACTTCACCCTCCACTTTGTTTCGTGCAAAAGAATTTTCAAGCATTCATTATTTTATGTTATGGTTTTCCTTATATGCTTATTCTTTCTTGAAATTGGGTATTCCAAAATGTTTTACTGACTCTTCGTCTGCAAACGGTTTCAAATAAATATCCTCTGTTGTTGCCTTATTGTGCTTTATAAAATTAATAGAGTTTTATAAAACTGATAGTTGAATACATAAATGAAACCCTATTGGACAAAAGAGCTCCTTTTGATCTAAGCCACAAATTGGGCTCTTCTCTAAAATAGCTACCACTACAACTTACACTCATCCTTGAACTTCTCATTCGAAAGCCCTAGAGTAAAGTATTAAGTAGTCCACATGAAGAACCGTTCATATGTTCATACACTCGATTCCTATACGGCGCCCCCTTTCTCGAGGGGAATTATGATCGAGTTAACATTGCCTTTACTGTCACTGCTAACCACCTGTAGTCTATAGCGTATTCACGTTAGGCGTCTCTATGAGAAGCGTTTTGCACTCGGGAAAGAAGTGAGATGACGTACTGAAATACTTCAAAGGTCTCACCTCGAAGTAAATGAGTATCACTGAAAAAACACAGCTTAGCCTCGGGATTGGTATTGATGTTAGTAAAGTGCCTATTAGACCAATTTTCCGGTTCACCCGGAGGAAACTCGCTAGATAAAAGAGCTCCGTTCGGGCGATTAGATCAAAGTGAAGGTGTCTTTTGCTTCATTAGGATTTCCGCTTTGCAAGAAAATGGTGCATTTAAAAAAATTACAACAGTTATTGGGTGAAAACTGCAGACGCGTATAGAATGAGGCGCTATATCAATATTTACAGTCAACACCGAACTCCCGAATCGCATCATTCTCTCTGACTCAAAAATAATAGTTTTGCGGTTCTGGGCGAAAATTACCAGCAGAAATTGTTCCGTTTCGCCAGGCGTCTATATTTCCTATGTCTTCAAGTTGCCAGCATTTGTATGATGCTACTTCAATCAAGTTTCTTATTGTCTTATTGCAATAAGAAACTTGACTAGTGTACCCTTCCTTAATGAATATCTCCGAAAAGCGCTTAGTTCGCGGAGCGTCGCAGAACAAAAACAGCAAGGCTTTCGCCCTAAAAAACCTTCAGAGCCAGCGTGTTCGACACTTTTCGAACGCGCCTACTACTGTAAAACTCCCTGTGAATAGTGCATCATTCTACTGATTGAAATTAACGACCACTGCATGATTTTGCCAGACTGCGTCCTTTGCGATGTTTTTGATACGTGTTCTCTAGCATTTTGAAAGTTGCTTAGGACATATTTGTTCGCACTTCATGATCCTTTGTTGCCTCATACGATGCCATAATGTGGTACTGCAGTAGGCGGGCATAAATGAATAAATGAACAGTGAATTTTCATTTAGTTCTTGTTCAATGGTTCTAAGTGGTACTACCGCGACGAAATTATTTCCCGGCGCCCATTCTCGGAAAAAGTTCATTCGAGCTCTACTTCGCGGCACTGTCGCCTGGTGTTGTTGAATCAATCAATCAATCAATCAATCAATCAATCAATCAATCAATCAATCAATCAATCCCGTAAGCTTTTGATCGTGATAGTAAGTGTTGGTGTAGCAAATTGTTTGTGTCGCAGGGCCAGCTTTCTCCCCCTCGTACACATTTGAGAGGAGTACGTGGCGACCGAAATAAAATCTGCTTGTTGGTCAATCACGCTGTCAAATTTCTTTGCTGAAAAGCATTGCTTTTGCGGCAGAATTTACGCGGAAAATAATCAGCCTAGAAGTTTCATTATTGGTTTTCTCTCTATAACGAGACATTTCTAGCAAAGTCAGGATTGTGCACGCATCAAAAACAGCCGAAGTGGTTTCACAGGGCTGAACAGAAAATTATTTTTGACATAGAAACCTTGTATGCAATACTTCATGTTTTACTGAAGGTGTAATAATCTTCGTGTTTCTGTCGCGAATACAACGTGCGGTAGAAGGTTTTATCAACTGCTGAAAGGCGTTCAGTCGATTAATTGTAATGCCCTCAGAATGAATCATGAGCAGTGTAGTTTTTGTAGCAATTATGAGGGCTATTGCATATTTACGTGTAATACCGGCAGCACCAACAACAATTAAATGGCTGTCTGAGCTGTTTTTCAGACCTCTGGACGGCAGTCTCCCTAAAGCATTATTCTTGGCCTTTCGTGATGAATATTTGCATAAATAACGTATTGAACATTAATGAATAATGCATTTTTTTAATTCTCTGACGACACCAGCTTATCATTTTCAGGATTAGCTGGTGCCAAATCGACTGCGGAACATATGCAATATAATAATATACTCTTGACCAAGAGAAGCTCAAGAAACACTTCAGCTTAATATGGTTGTACTAAAAGTAATGGAACAGTTAGTACAAGTTTTATTATTAACAGGTATACCCCGTTCATACCTTATATGCTTCTAGAGCAAATCTTGCGCAATACAAAGGTACTAGTATATGCATACTAGAGAAAAGGTGCAGGCTAGGTGGTTGATCGTTTAATGAAAAGCACATGGGACTATGATGTAGACAGACACAGCGCTGTGTCTCTCCTCTTCTGTCTACGTCCTCGTCCCTTGCGCTGTTCATGAAAAATGCGCTGTGCAGTTTCCTTCACCAGCGGTGAAAAAGCGCAAAGTAAAAACCAAGCCCTCAATCCTCCTTGAAAAAACTCAGACTTGCAGTTCTGTACCCATTTCTTCACGGCCAAACTCACCTCGTCACTGTCGTCAAATCATTGTAACCGAAGGCTATTTTTCATTTGGTTTGGTTTATTCAGGGTTTAACGTCCCAAAGCGATTCAGGCTATGAGGGATGCCGTAGTGAAGGGCTCCGGTTCGTCCACCTGGGATTTT
Source organism: Amblyomma mixtum (assembly GCF_055824585.1). Lineage (NCBI taxonomy): Eukaryota > Metazoa > Arthropoda > Arachnida > Ixodida > Ixodidae > Amblyomma > Amblyomma mixtum. The sequence continues at coordinate 100,205,158 of NC_143012.1, read as the reverse complement.
TTAACGTGCACTGACGTCGCACAGTACACGGTCCTCTAGAATTTCGCCTGCATCGCAATTTGGCCGCCGTGGCCGGGATCGAACCCGCGTCTTTTGGGTCAGCAGCCGAGCACCGTATCCACTGAGCCACCGCCTCTAGGCACTGTGTTCTAAGTAGGTAAGATATCTGCAAATGCACCTTCGCTCTGGCAATCACCGCGTCACTTCGTTTGCTGTACTCAAGTTACCGTAACCAAGAACGGTGACGAGCTCTGTCGCCACTGTGAGCCACTATTCGCAATAACAAGAGATCCGCTTGGTAACTGAGGTTGCTGTAATCAAAGACAGTGGACAGATGTGTCACAACGGCGAACAAAGAGTCGCGATGACGACTGGGAGGGGATAGAAAGTTACAAAAGAGACCCAAAACGCATGAGTTCGTGCGACACGGTAGTGAAATACTCATTATACACAAAAGACTCGAAAGCAATGAACATCGATAAAAGGAATACTCAGATCTACAATCAACACTCTACACCGAAAACAATACATCATTCGACACAACGCTGACAACATCGCGAGGCAACTGGTTCCACTCTAAAATTGGTTTGGGGAAGAATAACGTCTCATATAAGTTTGTACGGCAAGTAAGTTTGCGCACTTCTAGATGGTCTGTAAGTTCTGGAACATAGTAAGGGATATTTGTCGCTTTCTATCTTTACCAGTAAATGGTTACGCTATTAAATATTTTAGTCATAAATTTCGTCGTCTAACGTCTAGCAGCGCGTAGTCGAATTCTTGTTTTATTCTTGTAGCGTTTAACCGCCGTTCGTAATTTGAAGTGACAAAGCCTGCAAACATGTTCCGTAGAGTTGGCGGATCCCAAACAGTGCAGGCATATTCTAAGATCGACCATACATTGGTCTCACAACGCAGATCTCGAAAGGCTACTGGAAAATTTCGTGTGTTGCGGCAAAGAAAGCCCGATGCATGATCCGTCTTGGCTACAGTGTTGTCGACATGTCGATGCCAGTTTGACTCTAGTGTAAACTACGCACCTATGTATACTTGTACTCAAATGCACGGAGATAAATAATTTGCTGCCGATCTGGCTAATATCTCAAGCAAAACCTGCTGAGAAAATTAGCATCGGGGCCTATAGCACAGGAAGCAAAACAAAAGTGGCAATTTCTTTGCATACCCAACGGCCGCCCGTTGCTGCGGCGGACCTTTACAGCCACATTACACTTGTGAACACCTGCCTGAAAGCTCAGAACTTGTAATCTTGGCTATAAGCCGGCCTTCTTGAAAAAAAAAATTGACGTTTTTTGTTATGTTTATTTCTCTTGTATATAATTTATCATTCCTTGACTATAGCTACAACTTGCACAAGCAATACTTTATAATAAGGGGTAATTACTCATTGACATCCACCCGAGTAAAGCCATACGGCTACAAAGGTAAACTGTACAGCTTGCTCAGAAACTTCATAGTAAATTCGTCCTGGTCCAGGGTTCGAACCCGGGACCACTGCTCCGGTGAAGTGGTGGTCCCGGGTTTGAACTCCGGACCAGGAAGAATTTTTCTTCAACTACGAAGTTTCTGAGAAATCTGTATAGCTTACCTTTGTAGCCGTATGGCTGCGCTCGGGTGGATGTCAATGAGTAATTACTCCCTTATTACAAATCTACTCCACCTTGGGGTTTCCTTTAAACATTCTGACCAAAGCAATATTTTATGCGCTTTGTTTCAAAAGATGAGTGTTGCCCTCTACTGTCCCATGGATACCGTGAGATGCGCACTTGTGTACCGGTTTTATTTCTGCTGCAATTCGCAAAGACTTTACTAAGTCAGGCTCAGCGTCGCTGTGTCATGTGTACACGGTACCAACCTTGTTCGGTCAGCTTTAATCAGCTTGCTTGCGCCCTCCTCGTCGCACTTGTTCCGCGAAAGTGTGATGCCGGAATCGACTCCTGTTTCATGCAACTCATTACGCAATGCCTTTCTCTCCCCTGGCGCAAAACTGAAGGGTCATGACATACAGCTACCTGTGTGCCTTCAATGCCTGGCTTGCCATCTACCCACGGACACTGTCCTATGACTGGCAGATGGGAAGCATCCCTTTGGTACAGTCGCCGCTGGACCCACGGAATCTGGCAACTCTGGCACTGTTAGCAACACTCACTGCGCTAGCCTGGCGGGCTCTCCTCACGCCGCTCAAGAAGGACATCGTAAGTTTCTTTTGTGTGCGTTGATCAGGGTTGACGTCAAGGGGCAATCGTAAGAACTGCTTTGAAGTTTCTTTATTTCTAAAAATCAAAAGCAAAGGGTGTACGTATTAAAACTTAGATATCCTGTAGAAAATTTTACGCATTTTGTTTCATACATGTGAAGTAAACTGCAAAGACGAATGCGTCATCGCCATGTGGATGGGTACGATAGTGCGATAGTGTACCTCAGCTTCATGTTCCGTGAGAAAAAAAAATGTCCTGAATTTACCGCAGTTGCTTCTAAAACAGCCGGTTCTGGCGACGTCTGTATTCAATTTTTGTTGGGAAAGCAGCACTACGCTAGTCGCCGAGCCATTTCGCGGAGGCGAGGAAAGGGCATACTGCGCATGCGCGAGGAGCATTGACGTCATGCGGCGCACAGCTGGCGCGCCGCCGCCATCGCTGCGCGGGTGACTCAGAGGTGCCGCCGCCGCGCTCGCCAGCTGCGCATGAGCAGTGGCGGCGCATAGCTAGCGAGCGGGGGTCGCCGCCGCTGCCGCGCGCTCCCTATCGCCTCTCTCTCTCCTCGTTGCTTTCGCAATCCTCCATGCTTAACCAGAGCTAAACTACTGCCAATTTTTTAAATACCAAGGCTACAAATTGCAGTAGTTGGGCAGTCAAATCAGCTGTCTTAACTAGCGCAGAATGACGCGACCAAGAGAAGATGAAGACGACACACATAAACGGTGTTTACAAACATTTCATTTTTGCTAAAGGGAGCATCTTTGTTGGCAGAACTCGATAATCAATTTGTCTATGAGCACTTGTATTCGCATTTCCTCTCCCTTGAAATTCTGATTTGTGTTAAACATGGTACGTGTTCCGCCTTAAACCCATGAAGCAGTTACGTGCATAATGAAACAAAACATGAGCGTGCGGGATTTATGAGTTTTGCGAATGCACAGAGAGAGAGAGGGAGAGAAAGAGAAGGACGGAAATGCAGAGAGGATAGCCAGGCGATGCCCAAGAGGCTATGTGGAGAGAGAAAAAAGCAGAAAAAAGCAAAAAGAGCGGCAACGACAGGAGTTTCTCAAGAACCCATCGACCACAGCGCGTTTAGTTTTAGACAACTTTAATCAAATGTCCTCGGCTTGCTCCACTGACTTAGAAGCGCGGTAGGGAAGGAAAGTGCAGCAGACGTGCCTAAGAAAAAAAAGACGGCGTGTTCCCTCGTAATCACTAGTTCTTGTTGGAGGAATTTGCATGTCATAAGTGCTACTCTGTTGTGTCTAATAAGGGCTACTCTGTTGTGTCGCTTTAGACCTCTGGGAGTCACATTGTCAGTAACTCCTGCATCTCTTTACCCACTATCCCGTTACCCCTAGCAATCACAACAATCGTCGCATGGGCTGCACGCGCCGTCGGGCGGCGAGATATATTGGTGAACCTATTTGATGCGTCGTGCCGATTCCGCTGCCGATAGCTTCTCAAAGTTCTTGAAGCTCGACTTTGCGTGTCGTGACAGCTTTAAAATAAACAGAAAAGGAGGTTTTTGCATTCCTTGCCTTCGGTATTTGAAAGTGCACTTACTTGGAAAGCTTTTCTACGCTTAAAAATCGGTGCACCTAGTTATTTAGGTCTTTCAATATATTTGTGGAAGCACTCATACTTCGTAGCAGTACATATCTTTGGTGCCTTAATTGAAGCTTTTGATTACCTCCATGAATTTGTTTTTCGGAACTAACTTTTTGGCTATATTGAGAGATGATGTTTTCTTAGCTTCGTTCACAACGCTTTTCACGCTTTATCTTATGGCTGTCTGAGCCTAGTTGCTTCTAGCGTTTGCTCTAAAACGCTGTGATGTATCCGCCTTTTACTCTATCTAGGGCATTTAGAATGAGATAATGCAGCCTTTTAGTCGCCGCCTGAGGCAAGCATTCTTAATATAAGAAAGAAAAGCAGCACAAGAAGCTGGCACGATGGCATGTATTGTAGAGAGAAAAAGAAGATTAAAACATCCGCTCAAGAGGAGCTCTCTACCGTCTCTTTTTTTTTTTTTCAGCGTGTGTGCGCTGTGTCGTTTCGCCTAGTGTATTTTGCCAGATAGTTTGAAACGTTTTTAATGCAATAGCGAAATCGAAACAGAAGTCCAACTTGCCGTCCGCTGTCGTGACCTGCGACCGCTGCCGGCTTTCGCGAAGCACGCGGTTCGCCTTTGTCGTACGTGCCCCTAACGTGCACGTGACCTTGCGTGCGTAGATGTTTTTACCGAACCAGGAATAAGGAGTTTGGGCCAGCGGATGTACGTGTGCCGCGGTAGAGCCTGCTTAGCCGCAGTTGCGGAGAACACGGCCGTAGAGCGAATGTGCCCCGGGAGAAAGAGAACCGGGAGGAGGGCCCGGTTCTGCGCTCGAAGGAGAATCGAGGGGGTGGGACAACGGGGGGGGTTTGCCGATCCAATTTTCCGCCGAGCAATTTCTCCCGGTCACGCTCGCTCGCTCCACGGCGGGGACCACAAACACGACGTGTTCCACAGCGCCCGTTGGCCCCCGGCTGCAGGTGTTGCCCAGGAAGAGGCCGCATTGCTGACGCGCCGCATTCAGAGAGGCTAGAGGGCAAAGCTGCGAGCAATTTAAGTTGCAGAGCTCACGTTACGGCCAGACGCAGGTACGTCATTGTCGAACAAAAGGGCTCTTGTGAAAATCCCAGTTTGGCGCTTAAAGAGTTAAGCCGAAACCAGCGAGTCTTCGACTTAAGCCTTGGAACGAAATAATGACTATGTGCATCTTGACTAAACAGCGCGAACGACGACAAGCACAAGAGACAAGGGAACGGACGACACAGCGCTGAGTAACAACTGAGGGTTTATTGCTGCTCATACAAGTATGAGATACATACTTGTATACTTTGTATATCTTTGTATACTTTGTATATCTTTTCACAGTGCCGACATCTATGTACTTCCTTTGCCAAAAATAACCCAGCAACAGGTTTTTGCTTCTCAGCTGTACAAGGGAGCCATTACCGCACCCCTAAAGACCGAAAGGTTTCACAACGTGAGGAAAAGAGCTCACCTTACCTTACACAAATTCATAGCTTGTGGGCTGCCGTAAGTGCTTCGCTACGCGGCTAAGAAACGAACCACCTGTGCTCAGTTACTTTTGGCGAAGACTGTACCTATACTTGTATGATCAGCAATAGACCCTCAGTTGTTAGTCAGCGCTGTGTCTCTTGTGCTTGTCGTCGTTCATGCTGTTTATTCAAGATGCTTAACCAACTAGCCCGCCAATACGTGTTAACGCGACTTTGTGCAGTTCATGGTTTTATTCTGGAAAGATTAGAGCATTAAATATGACATACCAAGTGTTATTCTGATCAAAGAGATGTATTTTCCTTGAGAACACTCCTTTTTGAAGCGCTGCTGCGACTGTGTTTTTGTTTTTTATTACGCGGACTTTGTTTTGTAGTTAAAACATCTTCACGCGAGCTTCGCCCTAACTTCATGCTCTTTTCTCGCATTTATTTCCAATACTTGATGCCAAATGCGCGAGATCGACGGCGGTAAGTATAGATGGGTGCTAATTTCCATGATGCGAATGTTAATATTTAAATTCAACGGTCCTGAGCGGTCCTACAAAGCGGAACACGACGAACACGTCGGCGGTTCACGAAACAAAACAGATGGCGTGGTTTTGTGGTTCTCTTTCCGCCTTGCACAGCGTAAATGACTTCAACTTCAAGTCAAAGTGTCGCCAGTTGCGTGCAACGACGAACTTGATTAGAAAAAAAAGTAAATACAACGACGAGCTTGGTTACAAAAAAAAAGAAAATACCAGAAAAGAAATTACCTTAAGGGCATGTCTGAAGTGACTTTTTGAATATCGAACTGCGCCCGAAATACTAGGCATATCTCCATTTATTAAAGTAAATTTATAGTTGAAATGAGCAATAACCACGTCGTTATTAATTTCTGTGCGGTCTCTTTATATTAGGGAAGGCGATCCCGGAGATGCTTCCCTTTGATTTGTAGCATTATTTGGAAAATTCTCCCGAAGTCCATGTGTCTTTCAGAATAGTGCATCACGATATGAAATAAGACATAGACCCTTCTCCTGCAGCGAACGTAATTAGGCCGGCGTTGGTGACGATAACTAGAATGACGTCTAAGTTTCTTTTGGTGATAAGTTAGTGGACTCGCGTACTCGTAGTTTTTTCACTGCCACAATGCCAACGTTTGTCTAAGCTTTCCTATGCATTTCTGTTTCGCTCCATCCTCTGTTGGCCAGACGCACGCAGGCGACGCATTCAACACCGTGGATCGCAGTGTCCGGGAATCTCCTGGTCCCCTGGTGCTGATTCTGCTGACAGTGCTGCCTTTCTTGCCAGCGTCCAATCTGTTCGTTCCCGTGGGCTTCGTCGTTGCAGAGAGGGTCCTCTACATTCCCAGGTATGTGCTTGACACTTCTCTCAGCTTGTAACAAGGTACCCATGTGGGCTAGTTGGTGTACATCAGACATAGCTTCACCAGCAAAAGTACGAGACACCATGAAAAGAAGAACACAGGACAACGCTGGACAACGCAGGACACATGACAAGCGTTTTGCTGTGTTCTTCTTTTCCTGGTGTCTCGTACTTTTGCTGGTGAAGCTATGTCGCTCAGCTTGTAAGCGGGTTTCGAAGAAATCATATGAACTCCCACTTCATTATATGTACTCCAACTTTCGTTATAATTTGCATTGAATCTATGTGAGAGAGGCGTTGTCTATGTGCATGTAAAATCCACAACGTAGGCATAGCTTTTCAAACAATGGGTATATGGGTTTACTGCGCTCACGTTAAAACTGCGGACTACACACACCGTTGTGCCTCTTAGGACAAAAAGAGAGAAGGGCAGTAATGAGACTTCTTTTCTGCGCATTTTATATTATCAGCCAATGTGCGATCTCAGTTGTTTAAATTTCAGCTTCGGAAGGAAACAAAACAGAATACACCACAAACAGCGCTGCGGACGTAGAGCACAACCGTTGCACACTTTTTTCAGCATTAAGACTGGCTCAAAAGTTCGGCTAGCCTGCCCCTAACTTCCGTAGACACTTATGCGTTTGCGAAACAAACGTAGTCCAGTGGTTTTGCCACGCCTTACCAAGGTCGTGGTATGAAACTGGCTCATAGAAGTTGGTGGCGACGTGAGCTGGCAACTGCATATGTGAAAACAGGGATCACTGCGATTTTTTCTAGAATTCCCGAAACTGGCTTTTAATTTCATGAGGCCGTATTAAGTGAGGCCCATAATAATGGGACTTGTGGAACTGTATCGCTTGCCGGTACCAGTGCTTAAATGTTCTCGTACTGACATAAGTAACAGATTTTAGACGGAAGGTTGTTGATTACTCTCATTCATTCGTTTATTTGAATCAAGTCACGAATTATTCAAGACTTAGTACACATTTTAAGGCACTTCTGCTCCAAGTGATTAGGTGCGCGGTGTTACCAACGGCCAACCTACAGATTGAATAAGAAATGCACACCACGGAATCTCTATGCACATTAAGGCGCCCAGTCAGATAACAGGACGCATTACCTGTTACTGTATATAGTTTAGTTTCGGCTGTCCGAGGCCTGTTTCTAAACCCTACTTACCTCGAACGGTTTCGGTAGATCTGAAAAGTTGGCAGTTGATTCGCAAGGATAGTTCTCCACTCTGTGTTATAACCGATGCCACCTAAACGATGCAGCCATCACGCCTTTCTTCCTACTCACGCGCCGGTAGTCCACGCACTGTCATGTATTTTCCATAACTCTTTCTGCCCCTGATGCTTCCTCTCTTTCAGAAGCTCCCCAGTGAGCAGTGCGGCTGCATTCTCTGCTTAGACAATTAGGGCGAGTAGAGGTGAATTTAGAACCCCTTCATTTTGATAACAAATAAAAATGCTCTCTTTTTCATCGCATCTTCCTGTTTTCTGTGGCTTTGGTACTACGATAAGTGGCTGGTTTGTCTCAGGAAACACTGTCTTTGTATTGCGGTAATTCACTGGAATGCGCGAAATTTCCATAACATTATTCAGGCAATAACGCTGCTCATGACGATACTCACACATTGCACTCGCATAACTAACTTGTAAGGCTACCGTCGTTTTTACATAAAGATATCTGGCATGGCTACATAGAATTTGCATTGTGACGTGAGCGTGTGCTTGTAATTAGATCATCACGCCCGTCCGACGTGTAGATATGTTAATATGTCAATATGTAAATAGATTTCTGGTACAGTGTACCTTTCCCCCTATACTTTGTAACTGTCCCTTCACCTCTTTCATTTCATGTCTGCACCCTGCCTACTATCCTTTTATGTCCGCTGCCCCAGCACAGGTGCTTCCCATAGCGATGGCAGATACCCTGGCTAGCAAAAATCTTTTTCTTCCTTTTATTATCATGTAGTTAAAACTACTACTACTACTACTACTACTACTACTACTACTACTACTGCTACTACAACTACTACTACTACTACTACTACTACTACTACTACTACTACTACTACTACTACTACTACCACTACTACTACTACCGCTACTACTACTACTACAACCACTACTACAACCACTACTACTACTACTGCTACTACTACTACTACTACTACCACTGCTACTACTACTACTACTACTACTACTACTACTACTACTACTACTTCTACTACTACTACTACTACTACTACTACTACTACTACTACTACTACTACTACTACTACTACAACAACAACATATAATTGGCAATCGCCGTTGTACAAACGTGCAACTAGATAACTCTCGCGTCAGCTGCGCCCACATCTCTCTCTCTTTCTCTTTGCAGCATAGGGGTGTGCCTGCTCGTGGGAGAAGGTCTGTGCCGCCTGCAGTCGAAGGAGTTCGCAGTGTTCAGGCGCTGTGGCGTCGTCGCCTGCAGCGCCCTTGTCCTTCTTTTTGCCGCCAGAACCTGGGAGCGAAACAGAGTGTGGGCCTCCCGGGAGACCCTCTTCGAGTGAGTGCTTCTTGCAGCTTGAGGAGATGCTTTCAGTCTGTTATCGGCTCTCGTGCTATCGGCTTTGAGTATTTATGAGAAAAGAGCCAAATCCATTTATGTAATGCGCGAAGCATTTCTGCCGAATGTTTTAAATATGTAACTATGGAGAGAAATTTTATCCGGTACGTGGGGTCAACTTTTTTTCAGCATCGTTGCATGGATTAAATATGAGAATTCCAGGCCCAAGACTGCACTACTCGCTTGCATATCATGAGCCCACATGTCCTATTCTTCGCACGCCCACTCCCGGCATAGGTGGCACTATTTGACAGCAAGCGAACGTAGCAGTATTCACTTACGGCAGTTTGTTGTCAATGCCGGGTGTTCGAAAGAAATTAAGGATTTATTCCAACTAGTTTTTTGTCAGTTCTGTTACCGTAGGCTGCATGTCAATTTACTGCCTGTGAACTAAATTTCAATTTTTGCTTTAAACTTCTAGTTGCTGTGCTCATAGTCTTCCTCTGAGAAAAGGAGGAGCTCTGACGGCCGCCTTTTCCAAACGCAGGTCGGGTATCCAGGACCTACCGGGCAATGCGAAAATGCATTACAACTATGCCAACCTGCAGAAGGACCTAGGCAATGCTGATCTGGCCATCAAGCACTACCGGCTAGCAATTGAGTACGATTAAAAGCTATTCATAATTGGGCTTTGGGGGAAGGCGTCAGGCGGTAAAGTTTCCTAATCTCTTTAATGTTGATGTACTGCCTGCGCTACTTCCCCTCCCATGTGGTCCACGTACGCTTCAGAAGAACATTGTTGTTTTCTGTCAGTTAGATATAGGGAGCGGCTGGTGGTTCGTTTATTCCTTCGGTCATTACGAATGCCAGTTTCAGTGGCCACAATGCCCAAGAACGAGGCAAGGAAAGCCATAATGGAGAAAGGGGTCACGCCGCGTGGCAGAGTTTATTTCGTACTTATTCACAGCTTGTGTACGAGAAGCATTAAGAGGCCTTATTCAGAAGAAAGAAGAAGATCTCAGCATGCTCCAGTTCGTGGCTTGCGCTACCTAGCTGGGCGCATAATATCTTGGCAATTCACTCGGATAAAGCGATATATTACACCGCTACATCCTGAATCAGCATCCTGAAATGTTTACCTAAAAATAAAAAAATATTTTTGACCACTGTAGCTAAACAGCACCTCTTCAAAGGTACTGAAAGTAGCAAGGCAGTACATCTTTTAGCAGAGTAGTGAGTATACATCCAGTCATTAATAAGAGAAAGCAGCCGAAAAATCGGTATGGCTTTAGCGTGCAATCGGATAGCCATTTTCTCTTAACCCACGGTATCTAAGAAGTTCCACTGAGAAAGGATATACAAGACACATATAGCTTGCAAGTGCTTTCCCGTATGGGGTCGAAACATGAAGCTAGACTAAGGCACACCAACGAACAAGATTAAGAATGGAGATAATAGCTAGGGAATGAAAAATCAGAGAGGTATGGTTACGAGAGAAGTGAAGGGTAGGTTGGATTAAAGCACTGACTTGAGCTAAAGATAATCTAGCTGAAATTAAGACTAGCAAACTGTCTTGAACCCTGCGTAAGTTTTAACTGAGGTTAGCGGTGGTCAGCTAGGAAAACCTAGAAAATTACTGGTGATAAACTTAGAAAGCCACAGATGGCAGGGGAGAAAAACGTTATTTGGAAAGGATGACTGGGAAACCTGTTCTCGTGGACGGGGTCCTCAATCCAATGCTCCGATAGCTTCTTCTATCCTGCGAGCCCAACATTGCTGATCACCAAGGCTAGAGATAGAGCTGGTTGACATGATTAGGTATTAGGTTACCGGTGAGGTATTATGGTCACCGGGGGGAGGGGGGATTGGGCATTCCTTACGTGGAATGGTATAGAAGAGTGGGTTGAGCGCCGTTTCATGACGGACAGTGTGAGGGGTATTGCGACGAGTAGTAGTGCGCTTGTGGTGGAGGTTAAATTTTGATCTGTTTTATATAATTATTTTATTATGAAGCACGAAATGTGTAGATTTTGTTTGCGCCACGCAGCAACAGCTCTTTTTTTTCTGCCTAGGCAGAACTTGTTTTTAAACTCTTAGGTCACGCTGCCTTGAGCACCCTATGTGGATGTGGACCTGACAAGGGAAAACAACTGCAGGTTTCGTTCGCCCAAAATTATCTTTGCCTGACGGTAGAGACATCTGTGCAAAGACCCGCGCATATTTTCTACTTCGGCTTCCCGATGTCGACCGCATGCAAGTTCGCCTGAAGAGTTTAAAGTAGCAATCACACATTTTGAATCTGCGATCCACTTTTCCGCAGGCTCTGGCCGGAGCATGCCAGCGCGCACAATAACCTTGGCACTGTCTTGTCGTCAGCAGAAGAAGCCGAGCATCATTTCCGCCATGCTCTGCGCATTAACCCGAACCACCCGGGCGCCCACTTCAACCTTGCCAACATATACAGGTAGGCGTCACGCATGCGTTTTTCACTGCTTTCCCAACATTCCTCTTTGCTTTTAATGCATTACGATTTATGACGAACAGCAGAGCTTTATTCCTATACTGTTCACCTTTCATCGTTAGGAGGTATTAGCAACAGACAAAAATGTGTAGATATTCAATAATTTGTTGGTTGGCGGTTGCGTCATATATCTCTATTACAATCCGTATTAAAATAGCATCTTTTATAAGCTTTCGCTGAGCAACGCATGGATGTAAGGACATGGTCAGGTAGAGCACCTCTGCACTGCTCCCTGTGACCCATAACCCCCTTTTTTGTGTGAATAGAAATAAAAAATAAAGCAAAAATATTCCACGCACTTCACTTGGACTGAGATCGACGCTGTTTTGAAGGGATCCCAAGCCACTTCTTCAGCGTTGCAAGTAATAAAAAATTCGAGGTGGCACTTAGGTGATGTAAAGAGCGATGAGGCGAAGGACTTTCCCGCAACGCTCTCCAGCGTCCTTACGCTAGGCAAGGGGAACTGCATATGCGTGGGCAGGAAGTCGGCGTAGCATGTGGATGGGTGGCGCCATCTGTTGCAAACGCCACAAATCACAAACGTTTTATGTAACGGACGGACGGACAATGCCGTAGCCGAGAGTATGAGCCATTGAAGGATTCCGCCTTAAAGTTTACTCGTTACACTTCGCCATCGTGAACACCTTTGCGTAACGTCGTCGTCCTTTGCATTAGGTCACTGGTGCACCGTGCGTCATATTGTAGCCGGCGTTAGAGGCGTCAGAGCCCGCACTAAACGGAGCGGTGGCTCAAGAAATCAGTCGCAGCTGGGCAGCTACGGCAGCGGCCCTGGCAGCATCCTTTGTAATAAACGCAACGTTCCAGGAAGCGCAAGTCGATGCAGAACAAAGGAGGGAATTGCAATTGAGGTTAACGGCAAAATTTAAGTACATTTAATTTCTAGGCTCCTGTTTCTCACGCCAGCGGTGGCTTAGTTTCTTCGGCATCCGCCTGCTAAGCAGGAGGTGCGGACTACGGTCCTCAGAGCCAACGAGTACTGACAAAATTGAGGACCGCTCAGGACGAGCAATGGGGAGGAAATATGTGTCATTGAGAGGCAGGAGGAAAGCATAGTGGGTGAGGGAAGAAACAGGAGTTAATCATGTCTCTCTTACCACATCAAACCATATCATGTCACATCATATCATATCTTGTCTTATCATATCTAGAAGAAGAAAGAGCATCCGCAGGACATGCAAGGCGAAGTGAAGATTATGTTTTCTTATGGTAAACGGACTGGATGGACAGAGAGCGCTAAATGACGCAGTTAAAAGGGTGATGACCATCGGCGACCATCAGCTCAGCTTCTATGGGGTGAAAGGCTCGTCAAAACAGTTCTCTCATTACACCTTGCGTACAAAAAAAACACTTTGTCCATAACGCTCGCGGGCGAAGCCAACTTTGCTTATGAAGTTCCCCGCAGTCTTGAAGACGCTTCTATGGATTGACAAAGAAGTGGTTCAGGGTTCCTTTAACGCTGATTCAAATGCTTCTGTGGACATTGTTTAATGCCACAGATGGCATAAATTTTTTTATGGCTGTAATCAGCGCTTTATTATAGGCCTTGAATCACCGAAGAAGTTTAATCGGTCACGTACATGAAGAGGAGCTCAATATAATTTTTTTCGCTTTTCCGTCCAGCCTAACAGCAGTCCCAATCCATGCAGTTAGAAGCGTTGGCTCCCCGCAAAAAAAAGTCCAGAGGAATTTGATCATGCAGTTTGTGCAGGATCGAGCACTCATCACCTGAACATTCGAGTGGCGTGGCAGCGCTCTTCAGATCGCCAGTGTGTCTTTTGCATGCGTGCATCAAAGCGCAGTGGCAGACGGCGAGAAGCAATAGCTCTAATTCTCTCTAGGCCTGTGCCACTTTACTTCGATGCATGACCATGTCGAACTAACTGGCCATCCGAAAACCGCTGCCACACCGCTTGCGTGCTCAATGTAGGCGTGGATGATCCTGTACACCGAACATTAAACACAGTTTATTCTTAAAGTTTGAACAAACTATGGCAAACAGACACTAATTTACACAGTCTCCTCTCTTCTCAATAGGTTGAAACACGGCATTGAGTTTTCTGTCAGCAATGCTACATTTGAAGGAAACATTAAACATTACCTAATTGCCAACAATGTTGAACTTTGTTCCCTCTAAAACATTCTTCGGATGACTTCGTTCGTGAGTGACAGTAGGGCCCCGATCCACCCACGTCCGTAGGTTATTATTGCATGCATGCAATTGATCTTGCTTGCATATCTGATTGTGGTTATGTTGTTCATTTGACTATCGTGGTATAGTTTGTGTTCCGGCAGCTCTTGCATGTGTACATTTCTACACATGTATGTACTAACTGTGCTGTGATGTATGTTTTGCTTCTATTATTTCACCCGTCTTCTCTGTCAAACTGTTAGGGTGCCGAGGCCTCGTCAGGCTTTTCAGCCTTTTCTCCCGGCTGCCCCTTTGTGTAGAAAGAAAAACAATAAAGAAAAAAATAGCGACGAATGCTTCAGAAGACCGATAAGAGGAAGCAGGAAAGGAGAATGGGAACGTTTCCTCTGCAGCAAGCAGGGCCAGAGAAGCATTGCCCGCACCCTGCTGGAGCGAGCGGTTGACCTGGACCCTGAGTTCTGCGAGGCGTACTCTTCGCTCGCGGTGTTGGCCGCTGACGAGGGAAACGCAGCCGAAGCCGAAAGGCTCCACCGGCTGGCTCTGCGCAGCGACGACCGGAACGCCGACGCCCGCAACAACTACGGGACCTTCCTCCAGACCCTCGGTGAGTGCAGCCTTGCTGCCAAGAACGCGTGGCTTCGATGAACTTGCGATATGCGTTATGCTGCGCTGACAAAAGCGTGGTATACTGAAGATTCGTTCCACGTGACCATTCCCATAGCTCTGTATGGCTCATGTGCATACCATTCGGAACATACATAATCTGAAGGGATCATAGGAAGGATGCATAGAAGGCGAAATTTGTAGACACCCTAGCAGGCTAAGAGTATCATAATTAAACTTGTTTAATTATTTTGTCTATTTCTTAAGCACAATGCCAGTTTCATTACGTAGCCACACCATATGAGCAGTCAGCACATTACGAAGCTCAGATAAAAAAGAGATAGATTACAAAAGACCTAAAGAATGTGAACTAAACAATGGCTATTAAATAACTCCTTGTATGCAGATTTGTTTATTTATTTTTATTTATTTAATAAATAAATAAATAAACAAATCTGCTCAGTTAAAGAAAGATAGATTACAAGAAACCTAGAGAAGGTGAACTAAACAATATGCAGATTTGAATGAATAACTTAAATGACAGAACTATCGAAAAAAACCAGCACAGTAGCAATCGTTCATGTTACAAATTATGCTACTGTCACCAATGTGCTCTCCCAGACACCCTTCGAACGTGTTGGGGTAGCGGTTCTGGCCTGTCAGGAGATGCCCTCGAAACAGTTTTCGCAGTTCACAAGCCAGAGCATGGGTCGGAGTCAAAGGTTCACAAGCAAAAGCAAACTTTACCAAAATCGACCTCTAACTATAATTGACCGTACCCTACACGATGACAACGTCCAAATTTGACCCGCGTCATTGCCAAATTTTGGTCCCGGTCACCCCCAAAAATGGAGTGCGTATTGCAACAGCGCAAAACGACGAGGGACGAAGAGAAGAAAGCACAGGACAAGACGCGGAACTTCAACTAAGGTTTACTACAAGGAAGACCACATTTACACAAGATTCGTAATCACACCTTATAAACAGACGACACCATCACATTATACAGGCACGTGGGCGCGCATGGCACAAGTTAGCATCTAGATAAAACTGACGACACAGCTTAGCAGTGAAATTTTTGAAGGCTACTGCATAAAAGAAGAAAATGACCGTTGCATAAGCTCCACTTCAGTATCGTTATCCAAGAATGAATTCGACTATCTAGATGCTAACTTGTGCCATGCGCGCCCACGTGCCTGAATAATGTGATGGTGTCGGTGTTTATCAGGTGTGATTACGAATCTTGTATAAATGTGGTTTTCCTGTAGTAAGTCTTAGTTGAAGTTCCCCGTCTTGTCCTGTGCTTTCCTCTCTTCGTCCCTCGTCGTTCTGCGCGGTTGCAATATGCACTCCATTGTCAACCACCAACTAGCCCGCCTTCACATATCACAAATCCCCGAAAAAGTTGTTCAAAGCTTTGAGATTTTCGCCGGTTCGTTGCTAGGGTGTAGCTTGTGGCCTCACCATTTACTTTACCCACACATAGGTTTAAATGGAATTAAACTCCGACAAATTTTTTTCATGCTGCGGGCGTTCTGTAATTACAAAATCTTTTTTTTTATTGGTGCGCGCTCATGCAGACGCTCATTAACTCTTCATGCGCATTGTCAACGTGTGAAGCACGATGCTAGCGCATATTTTCTGTGCATTGGAAGGTGGATATGCTGAAAAATATGTTACAAATGCCACATGCATGCACCATCACCTCTCACTTGGCTCAAAACAAAACAAAAAAAATTCCAGCGCGTGCCGACATGCTCGCAGTATGTAAGGCGCCGGATCGCAAGGCTGGATTTTAGCGCCTTTCTTTCTAGTGCTGCGACATGCAGCTTCAGTGTTATTAACGGTACGCCAGCTTTCACTATAAAAACGCTCAACCTTATAGCTGTTTGTTGAAGTTTATGCGTTCATTCCCTGCCGAGAGCTATAGCCAGGAGGTTTGGTTGGTTTATGAGGTTTAACGTCCCAAAGCGACTAAGGCTACAAGAGACGCCGCAGTGGAGGGCTGCGGAAATTTCGACCGCCTGGGGATCTTTAACGTGCACTCACATCGCCCAGTACACGGGCCTCTAGAATTTCGCCTCCATCGAAATTCTAGCTCCGCGGCCGGGATCGAACCAGCGTCTTTCGGGAGGCGGTAGCCGTTCGTTGAGCGGAATGTACCCTCATACTTTTCTGCTACAACTTGCGGGAGAGAATTCACGAACATACAAATCGCGATTCCCACACTAAAGTCAAAACAGGGTTCGATCGCGATTGAAATAACTGCGTAATAAGTCCGCAAACACGCGATAGTCGACAGAATAGTGCACCGTCCGCTGAGCAATGCGCATGCAATTTCTCCCTCGGACGAAATACGTTAGAGTGCGACTGTTGCTCGTGTGCTTTTCAGGATCGCTTGTAGATTACATTATGTTGTGCTGTCGCAGTACGCTGCGAGCTGTTGTGAAGTGTGCTTTCACGACACCACACAAAGCACCGAAGGCAACCCGATATTGTCGTCGTCACCAACGTAAACGTTCGTGTGCGCAATGGGCAGTTCCTTCTTGAGTTTGGTTCTACCCTCTAAGCTGGCTAAGCTAGCTCTCTCTCGTAGACTTTTTTGACGCGTTCCGCGCATAACAAAAAGAGACGAAGGACTTCTCGGGGAAACGTATTGCTCGTACGATGTCAACATCTACGAAGCACAGGGGCTTACCTTTAACAGTGCGGCGCCGAGTCATTAGTCGTGGAAAGTTAAAAATTCTCTACAAAAGCACTTCTTGGGGCTAAACATGCTTTCATTTCCTTCGATTTCACCCCAGGAGGTTTTAACACACGGGTTTACAATTTCCTTAACGCGCAGGCAAGCCAATACATTAGCCGAACAGCGGGAAAGCGGGCTTGGCCATTTTCTTCGCATAGTTACGAGACGTGAGCGAACTGTGCTGTTTTAAGGCGAAAGCCTTGAATGCCTCATGCTGTCGTTAGTAGCCGTGTCGGCAAGCGTGTAGGCAGATGTGTCCGCGTTTCGGTGTCACTACTTATAAAGAAACTGTGTCGAGGCTGAGAATCGAACCAGGGCCTCTGGCATTTGAAGTCATTTACTCATTTGGCATCTGAACTAGTCATTAACTACTCATGACTGGTTAGTCATGATTGGTTAGTCATGACAAGTTAGTCATTAGCCAGTCATGACTAGTCATGACTGGATAGTCCTTAGTCATGGCTAGCCATGACTAATGACTGATTAGTCATTACTTCTTAGTCATTAAGCAGTCATGACTAGTAGTGATTAACCTGTCATGACTAGTTATGACTAGTTAATGAATGACTAACCGCTCATTAACCAGTCATAACTTGTCATGACAGATTAATGACTACTAGTCATGACTTGCTAATGACTAACCAGTCATGACTAATCATTCATTTGTCATGGTTAGCTATGACTGGTCAGTCATGACCAACCATGACTAATCACTGATTAGGCATGACTGATTAGTCATTAAGCAGTCATGACTAGTAGTCATTAACCTGTCATGACTGGTTATGACTGGTTAATGAGCGGTTAGTCATGACTAGTGATGACTGGTTTGTCATGGCAGGTTAGACATGACTAGTTTGTCATTAACCAATCATGACTACTTAGTCATCAACTAATTAGTCATGACTAGCTAGTCATTAACCAGTCATCAATTAACTAGTCTTGACTAGTTAGTCTATAAGCAATCATAACTAGTAAGTCATGGGTCATGACTAAGTCATGACCCAATTAGTCATGACTAGCCACACCAAGTCGCCCCATAGTCGCCTCGTGTTTGCCAACGGCCGTGCGGCCAAACTTGCGCGGAAAGGCTCTCGCCTCGCGCACTTTTTTATTTTTATTTATTTATTTCGCATACCCTCAATCGCCGAAGCATTGCAGAGGGGAGTGGGTTACAAAAAGCAAACAACAGAACATGAAAGCGGCAGGTATATAGTACAAAATACAAAATAAATCATACAGCGTGAAAGGCTAAAAAAGCGAGAAAACGAACATAATTGCACTAGAAAAGTAAATCGAAAAGCAACACAAGACATGAATAACAATAACAACAAAAAAAACGGCAGAAAGGAAAAAAAAGGCACTAACAAACTCTTTGGTGACATCACAAAAATGATTGAACAATGCTTGCCTGAAAAGAGTGTAATCTGATATGAATGCGATCTCAGCGGGAAGGTGGCCATAGTGGCACCTGAATTTTTTTTTTCGCTCCCTGCCAGCGTGGACTGCATGCCTGGTTGACGATGATCGATAAGGACTCCTTATCCCAGAGCACTGCTGCTCTTCAGTAGTTGGCTCTTTAAGGATGTCATGACCATGTTCCTTCCTCTTGCCCCAGTCGTTTTTTTTTTTTTTTGCTGTGGGTGGGCTGGGGTCTGAGAGGAGGCAGTCCGTTGATTTTGCCGGTCACGCTTTCCTAAACGGCGTTCATAAATGACCCTGGAGGAAGCTGCCTTTCGTCATTTGCGCTTTTTGCGGTAATTTTATTTTCTACAAATTTTTCTTTAGAAAGGAAACGCCTGCCCAAGGTGGATGGGCCATCCATTACATTTAACCATGGCCACTTCGCAGGCCTGAGGCATCCAACAGACCTTTGGGCTCCTATAACAAACAAAACTCTCAAAAGAAATTTCAACACTTCATTTTTTTTTGTGCTGGATTGGTTTTCGCTACTAGTTACGCGTACGTCTATTGCGCTTGCTACGCGATATTTTTGTGACCCCTAGAGTTCCCTAATATAAGGTTAGCCTTAATAATCGCAGAAATAAGAATTCTTCCGCTACCTTTTACGCTGATGGCTGTTTTTACAGTCTCTACCACCGGAGCAGCGTTGCCCTGTCTCTCTACGTTCATGGCCTTTTAAGTCGTTGCCCCTTTTAGCGTTGTATATCTGATCCTGGATCCTTGGTCTCGGTTTTTATATTCGCATCGTTTTTTTCCAGTGCCTGTCCTCTTGACCCTTTTAAACGAACGCAGGGCCTATTTGGTGTGCTTTTTGTTCGCACATCCTTTTTTTACCTATTTGTTCCAGTTCCACGGAATAAACGATCAGTTGAAGTCAGGGCGGCCATCTTTGCATCATTTATGTCCATTTCTTGTTGCGCTATTTTTTCCGGTTGCACCTATTGCTTCTTCTGTTGCCCAAACAAACAGTAATCAGTAATAGCATAACAACAGCTTAGTAACAAAGAGCTTTCTCTTAGTCTTGCGTCTTGTCCAGCACTAGTCGACATTTTAACGGGATAGCATGAAATGCCCCACGCACCAGAAACTTCGGTGTCGGCGCTGTCGACATCGCCGGTGTGAGCGAAAAATTCCGCGCATTGGTCTGGCAGGTGGTCCCCAGAGAGCAACCTAGGTCACGTGACTTTGCAATGTCAACACAACCTGCCCACCGGATAGTGCCATCGTGGTAACTGGCAGTTAAATTAATGATTGGTCGCCCGGGAAGAGCAACCTGGGACGCACAAAGTCCTCCCCTCGGAGTTCCTGCCATCGCTAGGCAGTGGCGCGTCGCTTAACCGTTGCACCTTAGCGATAGGAGGAGTATGAGGACTCCCAGGTATCTATTAATGTAAAGTAGATGGTTTATGGTTTGGTTTGGTTTGGTTTATTGGGGTTTAACGTCCCGAAGAAACTCGGGCTATGAGACACGCCGCAGTGAAGGTCTCCAGAAATTTCGACCACCTGGGGTTCTTTAACGTGCACTGACATCGCACAGCACATGAACCTCTAGAATTTCGCCTTCATCGAAGTTCAGCCGCCGCGGCCGGGATCGAACCCACGTCTTTCGGGCCAGCAGCCGAGCGCCGTAACCACTGAGCCACCGCGACGGGTAGATGGATTATGGTTTACGGGGGTGTAATGTCCCAAAGCGACTCAGGCTATGAGGGACGCCGTAGTGAAGGGCTCCGGAAATTTCGACCACCTGGGGTTCATTAACATGTACTCACATCACAGAGTACACGGGCCTCTAGAATTTCGGCTGTAGTAGAGAATTACCTTCTTCATATACGAGAATTACCCTATTGCGCTAGCTCGTCATACCTTTTAAGGGGGAGCTTTGTAGTGTCTTCTTCAATATTTTTTTCACCTGCGGAATGTTTGACGCTAACTTTAAAGGACCTGATGTTTCGCTGCAACTTTTCGCTGAAAACAAGAGAATCAAAGATAAGAACGCGCTGCAAACACAGCATCCTCATCGGGATGTCCGTGTTGAGCCAGCCTTTGTACATCGGAAGCAGTTTGTGCGCGTAGCAGTAGTGAGTCACTTTACTGAAAGGAGAGAAAGAGGCAAAGCCAGACCTCCAAATTGAACCACTGTTGCCTCAGCCCGATACATGCTGAATACGACGCAGGCATAGGCGCAATGTCGGTACCGCAGCGAAATAAAAAATTCATTCTGAAATCAGTGAAATTGTTCGCTACAATAACAGACGTGTGTGAATGGATCATGTGCAAGGTTTACGCCATAATGCCCCCCCCCGGCACATCACCCAGGTGCACAAAGACGGCCTAGAAACTTTACTGCTGACTTGATGGAATGCCGCAACTGAACCTTAGTTGGTATAATTGGTCATCAAATGGGACGAGGCGTATTTTTTAGTACGGCCCAGAATCAAAACTCTGATTAATGCAATGAAAAACTGACGTCAACGAGGATGAGAAATTCAATTGTGAACGCAATGCTGATTGATTTCTACAATATCAATGGCTTCCTCATGTCTGAATAAATAGCACCGGCCCACGTAACCATACAGCAGTATTAATCCCGCAAAAACAGTCAGCAGTACTTGTCCTCCTTTTTGTGCACTATTATACAACGCCTTGACCATTAGGTATAGACACTCCCGCACTATGCTAGTGAGGTTGGAAGCTGCTCTGAAGGGCAGGCATGTTGGGATCTAGACTCTTCGTAGACGGGGCAGCATTTGGAGAACTAGGTAGTGCAAGAAGTGCAGTGAAATATCATAGGATAAGGAAGGGGGGGGGGGGGGTACGAGGTAGAAGGAAAGTTTGCATAATGTCTCCTGGTCCGTGTCGCAAATTAAGAAATCGAGGGTGAGCGAAGGCAAGAGCGCAGGCAAATGCACACCACTGCTAACAAACACCAACGTAATAGGTCGGGCTAGAAACAGACGGGAACGTGAAATTATCGAAGCTTTCGCAATGCTCGTTGCTCCAGATAAGCAATGGCCGCCGCGGTGGCTCAGCGGTTATGGTGCTCGGCTGCTGACCCGAAAGACGCGGGTTCGATCCCGGCCGCGGCGGCTGGAATTTCTTTGGAGGAGAAATTCTAGAGGCCCGTGTACTGTGCGATGTCAGTGCACGTTAAAGAACCCCAGGTGGTCGAAATTTCCGGAGCCCTCCACTACGGCGTCTCTCATAGCCTTAGTCGCTTTGGGACGTTAAACCCCATAAACCAAACCAAACCAGATAAGCAATGCGTCAGCTCGCCTTCAAGGATGTTAGAGAGAACTGAACTAACCTACCTCCAGAACCTTCAGCTGTTGTAAGCGCACGTGTAGATCGTTTTTGCCCCTCTATTTCCTTTTTATCTTTGATATCATTCTTGTCAGCGCGTGCGCTCATCCCTCTTCTGTGTATGATATGACGTCAATATGTGTATATAGTCATGTTTCTTCAGAGATTAAGCAGTTGTTAGAAAGCGCTTCGTCCTGTGTGTTCGTCTCTTTTGCGTAGTTTGATAGCGCTCACCGATACCTTCAAGGATGCATTTCCAGCTAGCCCCAGTAGTAGCTCTTCTGACGTTGTCTAGAGATGCAGTATTGGAGGGAATCAGAAGAGTTGGGACGATATCTCATCTCTTGGAGCGATATAACGCAGCCTTGACCCAATCGTTCTCTCCTGACAATGCTTGCATGATCAGTCAGTCGTCATGGTGACACTACGCTGGTGAGAATGTGGCGAAGTAATCTAGAAGCGTAGTGGTATGGATTGCAAAAACGAAGGAGACGTGAGGGCGCAGGCTGGCATAATCTATGAAAATGTACAATACGTTCTCGGGGCATGAGCAAGAACGCGCTTATTATTGTCCTTTCGTTTCTCCGTTTCGTGAAAAGAGTGGTATGTTGTTCGGTGGAGTGATATATGAGAAAGAAGACATTTGGAGGAAGAAACATGCTGGGCCGAAGTATAGCGGCTGGTGTGCTTTATCCGATGGAGAGGGTGGCGTGCGGGGCTACGGCATTGAGAAAGGAGTCGTCATGACTTTCTGAGAGAGCATTTGATCGCACGTGTTTTACACGAAGAATGAATTTAACGGCAAGGGCTAGTCCAATGGACTGAAGAATTGTTAGTCCTTATGTTGTATTAGAAGGTATATAACTCGGGTGGGGAGACGAGTTTCATAAGTTCGGGGAGTTTGTTGGTTATTTATTTATTTATTTTATTTACAGAATACTGCAGGCCCTTCTGGGCCCTAGCAGGAGGGGCAATACAGTGCAAAATGAATATACAAAAATAAAACACTGAAAGAAAATTCGAAACACAAAGCAAATAAGTTAGATGGCGTCAATCTCCTATTTCTTCAATGCAGTCAATGTCACATAGTGCTGTTAAAGGTAAAGCATTCCATTCAGTTACGGTGCGGGAGAAGAAGGAGTATTTAAATAGGTTAGTTCTGGCGGTGAATGGAGTTAGTGAATCAGAGTGGCGATGTCTTGTTGGTCGTGGAGCGGAAAATGGCTTGACGTAGGGATCTGGGCACATTGACAACTTGTTATGTTTGAGAAGGAAAAGAAATTTTAATCTGAGAATTTAAGGGTAAGGGTATAAAAGGCTGTTTTTTTTTCTTGGTTAATCTCTTAAATACGGTTTTCTGAGCGTTAAGTTTCATGTCCCACTGGTTGCACCAATCCAGAATATTGTTTAGGTTTAAATTGAGTAATAGTTAGCTCGGTTACTGGTGACGTGCTGCTGTTGTTTCAGTGCTACATTTTGTATTCCATATAAGGTATTAGATCGACATGAACGGAGTGGTAGTAAGATTCAGATAATAGAGATGGTACAGAATCCGGTTATGGAGAAAGGAAGTGACAGCGTGCAACACCAGTTTTATCGCATGAATGCATTTAGCGGCTACATTTTTAGCTGCCTTCGTTCACTGATTTTTGTCCATTCTTCAATCCATTCGTTCGGCGTCCGTTCGTCAGCAGCACTAGAAAATGGCTATCTCCAACTGCACCACTACCAACTCCGCCTGCGGACGGAAGGGAGCTGAAAGAAATATGTGTGAAAGAAAGCATTTAAAGAATAAGCCACGTCCACTGAATCGATTGCTGCAGCAATAGATCCCCTTGTCATCTAGCAGGAAGGTAATAGAAGTTTGTGCAGAGAGCGCTTATTCATTCAATAGTTCGCTTTTGATAAGTGTGCGACAGTAACAATGACAGCATAGCTTAAGACTGTCTTGTATTCGACGCTACGCAGTAGTATGATGAAAGCAAATGTTCATTTAAAAGACACCGTACGAGATAAAAACTTTGTCCCCTTAAGAATGCACAGTATCCTCACGAGATGATGAACGAGAGACTCCTTTAAAACTCTGAAGCATTTATTGTGTGAGACAGAATCGAGCGAGCTTTGTTCCCAATCGGGAGAATGGCGGCCACTCGTCCGAAGACGAAGATGAGGGATGATGATGAATATTGTAACGTACAGCCTTTGTCAAAAGTAACCAGGCTGCATGGTTTGCTTCTCATTCGTATACTAGACCCTCACGTCTTCCCTAAAGATCAAAAACTTCTTTGAAGGTGAGGGCAGGGGTTCTCCTTACCATACCGAGATTTGTAGCTTGAGGGCTGGCATAATAGCTTTACTATACGCTTGAGAAGCAAACCGTGCAGCCTGGTTACTTTTGACAAAGACTGTACTTGTTGACGAAGTGGGCTTTAATACCAAGTGCGAAGACAGACAAGGCCACACAGGCTGGGGCAGCAAAGGCGACAGATTCCACACGGGGCGAGCCCTACTTCGTCGTCGTCAGCTATATGCCACCTGGCAATGCTAGGTGGCATTATTCCCCCCTTATGAAAGAGAACAGCGCTGTCGACGTAACAAAAAAATAAACAAAAAAACGAGCAAAGTTTCGCAACTGAAGCGTTCCAAGACATCAACACGTCTGCGTCACCGAGTATAGTACGGCTTAAGCCGTACAACGTGCACAATGTCAGAGCTGGGCTGTCGGCGTCGAGGTTGCGCAACACCATCCGGAACCACTTCATAGTTAACGTCACTCACACGCCGGATCACTCTGTAAGGGCCAAAGTAGCGGCAGAGCAGTTTCTCGCACAAGCCTTGGCGACGGACAATCCATACCCAGACTTGGTAACCGAGTTTGTAGTCAACCTGTCGGTGGCGAAAGTTGTAACGGCGCGCATCGGTGCTCTGCTGTTGCCCGCTGTGCACGCGGGCCAGCTGACGGGCTTCTTCCGCACGTTCGGCAAATTTTTGAGCGTCTGGGTCGAGTTGGCCATCCTCTGGCCACGGGAGCATGGCATCAAGCATGCTCTGGACTTCACGTCCGTACACAAGGCGGAACAGTGTAAATCGCGTAGTTTCCTGCAGGGCGGTGTTATAGGCGAAGATGACATACGGCAGGACCTCATCCCAAGTTTTGTGTTGCACATCTACGTACATGGACAACATGTCCGCCGGGTCCTGTTCAATCGTTCGGTCAAGTCATTGCTCTGCGGATGGTAGGCCGTGGCCTTGCGGTGCGTTGTGCAGCTCAGCCGAAAGATGTGGTCGATTAGCTGCGCTGTAAACACCGTCCCTCTGTCTGTAATGACGTGCGAAGAGGCGCCATGTCGCAAGACGATGTTGTGCATGAAAAACTCCGCGACTTCGGAAGCTGTGCCACGAGGGATCGCCTTTGTCTCGGCGTAGCGAGTCAAATAGTCGGTAGCAACTATGATCCACTTATTGCCGCCCTGCGACAAAGGGAAAGGGCTGAGGAGGTCCATGCTGATCTGGTCGAACGGAGCGCGGGGGGCTGTAACGGGCTTGAGAAAACCCGCCGGCTTAAGTGGTGGCGTTTTCCGGCGCTGGCATTCTCGGCAGCTTTTGAAGTAGCGTTTGACATCAGCAGAAAGTCCAGGCCAGTAGTACGTGTTCCGCACTC
This sequence comes from Amblyomma mixtum, assembly GCF_055824585.1. Lineage (NCBI taxonomy): Eukaryota > Metazoa > Arthropoda > Arachnida > Ixodida > Ixodidae > Amblyomma > Amblyomma mixtum. The sequence goes on along the minus strand of NC_143012.1, from coordinate 100,179,490 downwards.
TTGCTAGCGTACGTGAAAAGCCGAAGTGGCCAGATGTGGGCTCATCGCGGCAGGCGAAAAGAACGTCAGCTCGGAGATCGGCTGGAATGACCAGAAGGTAAGGTCTATCGTTGCCTCTCGAGATCTTCTTGTACAAGAGGCCTGTGAGGACGGTGTCCATCATCCTTTGAAACGTAGCCGGGGCGGAGCACAAACCGAAAGGAAGCACTTTGAAGTCAAAGAGGACATCTGGAGTCACAAAAGCGGTTTTTTCGCGGTCCCGTTCGTCTACTTCAATTTGCCAATAGCCGCTCTTCAAGTCAATAGATGAAAAGTACCTAGCGCGCCGTAATCTATCCAGCGAATCGTCAATGCGCGGCAACGGGTAGACGTCCTTTTTGGTCACACTGTTCAGTTTGCGATAGTCGACACAAAACCGGAGAGTGCCGTTCTTCTTCTTAACAAGGCCTACAGGTGAAGAACACGGGCTTTGGGAAGGTTGAACAACGCCATCATCAAGCATTTCCTTAACCTGAGTTTGAATAACTGCCCGTTCTTTAGCAGAAACACGATAAGGCTGCTGTCACATAGGGCGAGCGTCGTCGTAGGTGATGATGCGGTGCTGCGTGATGGGTGTTTGACGAACCTTCGAGGATTCGAGGAGAAAGCGAAGCACGGCTTGTATTCCTGCAGCAGCTGCTCCAAAGCCAGTCGTTGTTCCCGAGGCAGGTGGCAGTTTATGTCGACGTTTTCAAGGGAAGGTTCGTCAGTCCCGGCTGCCGCGGACGCAAAACAAACAGGAATATCGATAACAGGTTCGGCAGAAGCAATAGCAGTTCCTGCAAAAAGGTGCTCGTATTCATTAGAAACATTTATGACCAGGACCTCATACCGGCCACCACGAAGCGTCAGTAGACTGCGAGCGGCACACATGGCTTGAGTAAGCAGTGCGAAGACAGACAACGCCACGCAAGCTGGGGCAGCAAAGTTGTTGTTGTTGTAGCCTTTGCGACTATTATTAAAAGTATTATTTTGATTTTTCCCCCATCATTTATTTTCTTGTTTAACATGCTGATTACCTATCAGTTGCCGCCTGTGTCTTGGCCAATCCCCCGCAGTGGGTACGCGCCATTATTTAGAGGACAACAACAACAAGGACAGAGTCCACACGGCGCGAGCCCTACTTCGTCGTCGTCAGCTATACGCCACCTGGCAATGATAGGTGGCAATATGCGCAAACGAAGACGAATGGGCACTATGTTGATGAAAATGTACAGGTAAACACGAAGGTCACGCACTGTGCTTACTGTGTGTTTTGGTGCGCGTAGTGTGTCTTTGCTTGTCATGCGTTCTCTCTTGCGTTCGAGCTCCTGTTCGAGCCTCCCCCGCACATGCCATTGTCCGCGCTTACACGTGCTTGTTGTGTCCGCATTTCTGTCCTCGAGTGTGATAAAATGTCTGTAAATATGCTGAAACATCGAACAGCCCGCATACGTTCCGGCATGCGTAGTACGGATCATACCGGTAATTTTAAGCATGAAATGCTTTTAGCCCCCGTTGTCGGCAGTGTGGTGACGTCACGCCGAGACCGAAATCCACTCATCCGGGCATTGAAATCCACTCATCCGGGCATTGAAATCCACTCATCCGGGCACTGAATTCCAGTCATCCGGGCACTGAATTCCAGTCATCCGGGCACTGAATTCCAGTCATCCGGGCACTGAATTCCAGTCATCCGGGCTCTGAAACGAGAACATCCGGGCACCGTACGAGACATGACGAGATTTAACGAGACTCTCTAAGCCCTCCTACGCGACCGGCATGCAAGCGCCGGTTGGTCTCCAAAGGAGTCACAAAAAATAATTGCTGCCAGTGCCTTCTCAATGTTTATCAAGATATCAGTCGCTGTGCGTTTGATAATGCACGGAATTATAATTTCCGATTTCTAATAACGCGTGCAAAAAGCACATAAATGCCACGATACACTTCGTTGTCATACGTGATCTCTTAGGGGCTTCGCGCATCGAAGCAAAGCCGCGCAGGCGCACAGGGGCCCGGGGGAGAAGCGCTGCGTTCAAAGGGCAAGGCATCGCGCCGAACGGGTGGTGGCGTTCCTCCCTTCCATTACGGTGCGGTTCGGGTGTCCACCGAGATGGCAGAGAATTACTGCGCCATTTCCTTTCCTCAAAAAACCTTGCGTTCAAATGGCAAGGCATCGCGCTGAACGGGTGGTGGCGTTCCTCCCTTCCTGTACGGTGGGGTTCGGGTGTCTACCGAGATGACATTAGGCCCGTAAACATTTCATGCTTACTGTACTCTCGTTTACGGGAGAGGCAGAGATTTTTTTTCCTCAAGATGACGATTTATTTGGTTAACACTTGTGAAAACGCGGAGGAGCTGCAGGCGTTTATACGTAAGCAAACTAGAATCTGTTTTTTTGTTTGTTTGATCAACTGTTAATAATAACGAGAATTTTATGCAGGCTAACTAGCAGCATTCTCGTGTTCTCGAAAAGAACGAGGATGAGAATTTGGGCGGATCAGTAGAAAGAAAGGGCAACTAAGTTTCCGAACAGTCTTTCAAGCTACAAACGGAAACGGAACCGCTAAATATATTTTCCCGGTCGCTTGCAGGAGAGAAGAGCTTGGGCCAATGCTTGCATGGTAGCCCACTAGAGAGTCCGCAGCCTAGACAGGGCTGCGCATCACTTCGAGAAGTGTTTCAAGTCAGGAGTCACTTCGCGATTTTAAATAGAAGAATGAGATTGTGGAGCTCCGTGCTGTGGCGAGGGGGGGGGTCGAAAAGTATTTGGTGGTAAGGGAGTCCAGCTGGTTGATACTGCCACGAATCTTTGTAGTGTTTGTTTCTTCGTTTCTTCAAAGCTACCGGCACGCCGCTTTACCGTTTTTTTTTTGCGATGCCAGACGCGCCTAGGTTTATCTCGACCGATCGCATCCAGGCGGAGCCGACTCTACGTTGTTTCAGTGTGTTCTAGTACCTTTCCAAGCTTTACCTCGAAAGTTGGCTATCAGCTTTAAATTCACCACGGCCGAGAGCGGCGGGCATTCGGTTCGACGACCGCCGAGCACGCTTGTTGCTACGCCGCCCGCCGGGTCATTCAGTTCTTTGCAGGCGCAAGTCAGCCCTACAGATAAAGATATTTTTTTACAACCATTTTCGCTGTCGTCCTGCTCTCTGGAATGCAGTAACCACTACGCGACAATATTAGAGCGATTCATACGGGAATCTTTCATGTAGCTGTAGATATTTGCGCAACATTCATTGCAGGAGAGCTGCGACTAATGAGGGTGTAGGGAAGGTTATGAAAGGCACGAGAAAAGTAGGAGTACATTGACAGCAGAGCACTGATACTAGTGAAAAGCTCGGGGAAGGGTATTGAAAAATTTATTTTCCGATTTAGTTGGTATTTATATATTAGTGGTTAGGCTGGGGTTCGTCTCGATAAATTGGTGTAAGTCGGCCCAGTGTTTCAGGAGTTGCAGCAATTCGACTGTCACACTGTATGCTTCTGGACGCTGGACTATCCCAGATTAGTTCGGACCATTTCGTCAAAGGGCGCATGATTTGGCCGACGATATGAAGCTATTAGTTAGGAAGTGATGTCCCGCTCATTTTCGTCTCTAGGTAGTCAAGTGTTCAGTGTGTTGGCTTACTTTACTTGTGAAAAGAGTTTATTTGTTCTCTGGACGCGTATTTATTGTTTTAGTAGAACGTTCTTGCGACCTAGTTCGTTCATTCCCGGTATAAGATAGGACTGCGCGAAGGTGACAGGACAGGTGAAAGAGGAACGAAAACGACAACGCAGGCGCAGGCTTCCAGCTCTTTATTCAAGACCAGAAAGCACGCTCATAAGCGATGAACCCATGCACACGACCATCACTGTCATTCACAAAAGACCTCCTGAAATCCAGAACACAGTGATCAGACTTTTTACGCGTTGCACGCGGAGACGCAAGCCCTCGTCTCTCAGCAAAACAGAATAAGGCCAGTCAATCTGGTGCTCTTCAACGTATTTCAACAACAGCCATGCAATCAACAGCATTCAAGAGATCTATGAAGGCATGACAAAGCACGCTTCCTTTCGTTTCTACTTTTGCTTCAGCTCACAGGCGTTCGACGGTCACTAGTCACTCCTTTACAAAGTAGCATCGGGACCTGACGCCATCCACGTCGACTTCTGCAGCCCTCTCTTCAAAGCAGTGCCGTTCTCACTGCGCAGGACGCATGGAGGAGGCCATGACGCAGTACCAGCGAGCCCTCGATCTCCAGCCCAACCACACGGTGGCCTTGCTCAACGCCGCCAGGAGTCTTCGTAGCATGAAACTCAACAGGCAGGCAGAGAGCCTGTACAAACGGTAATTACTCCTCTTGGCATGTCCTCATTGAGGGATTGAACAAATAAACACTGAAACACCTGGTCATTTCAGATGCAGTGACCTCAGGAGTTGGCAGGGCCATCAGATAGGCGCAATTGTGCAGTGAAGCGCACATAAATGTAAAACGCCAATAGCATTAACGGCACCTTCATTCAGTAGTAAGGTGTAAAGTTGGGCGAGTTGAATCTGATTCATGATGAACTTTGGGGCTAACTATCATGAATTCATTTAGTGGTCAATTCAGTAATAAGACCTAGTAGGCAGCTAGCGAAATGCTATGCAGAGCATTGGTACTTTCAAGCGCTGTCTTGAGTCAGCGAAATGAACTCTGTACCCAGCTATACATGGTGTACAAAAGTGGCTTTGATACTCAGGCATTTCCCGTCCCTCTCAGTTCTTCTGGTGCCCTGGAAGGCACACGGCAGCAACGAGCGCAGAATGTAGGTCTCGAAAGATTTCGTATACCCGCCTGCTTTTATGGAAATATAATCCTGTACGTGCGTTTAGGGCAGAAGAACAAGCCAATAGTGACATTTACTTGGTGTAACTAAGGCGGACGGCAGTCGGAGTAGTAGCAGCGATAGAAAGCAACGCCCTAATGGCAAAACAAGGTAGTTTAAAGGTCCCAGCAATGTGTACCGCTGTAAACGATATTCATTAGCTAGACTCGGGCGACTCACCTCGGCTGTTATATCGTAAAGTGCAATTTCTGACATGATTTGCGTGACATCATTCTAATTTCTCCGTTTGGAAACTGTCGTGGGTGTATCCAGATCCATTCATTCTTCCTTTCTTTCTTTCTTTCTTTCTTTCTTTCTTTCTTTCTTTCTTTCTTACTTTCTTTCTTTCTTTCTTTCTTTCTTTCTTTCTTTCTTTCTTTCTTTCTTCCTTTCTTTCTTTCTTTCTTTCTTTCTTTCTTTCCTTCCTTCTTTCTTTCTTTCTTTCTTCCTCTCTTTCTTTCTTTCTTTCTTTCTTTCCTTCTTTCTTTCTTTCTTTCTTTCTTCGTTTCTTTCTTTCTTTCGTCCTTTCTTTCCTTCCTTCTTTCTTTCTTTCTTTCTTTCTTTCTCTCTTTCTTCCTTTCGTTCTTTCTTTCTTTCTTTTTCTTTCTATCTTTCTCTTTCCTTCTTTCTATCTTCCTTTCTTTCTTTTTTCTTTTCTCGCTTTCTTTCTTCCTTTCTTTCCTTCTTTTTCTTTCTTCGTTTCTTTCTCTTTCTTCTTTCTTTCAATCTTTAAGAGGATTCTTTCTTTCTTTCCTTCCTTGCTTTCTTCCTTTTTCCTTTGTCATTATTTCTTTCATTCATTCTGTCTTTCTCTCTTCCTTCATTTCTTCCTTCTCCCTTTGCTTCCTTCCTTCCTTCCTTCCTTCCTTCCTTCTTTCTTTCTTTCTTCAAAACATTCATTACCCAAATGCCTTAGGCGACACGACAAAAGGCAGCAGACGTGCCTGACGGGGTCGTGCCTGCATGCCTTGGCTGCTGCGGACACCCAATCGCGTAATTCAAGAGAATGCGGTAAAGGAAGCAGAGTAACACACCATTGTAAATTAGGGCATGACTGACTCATGAAGACACGAGGCCTCATCGTCCTCATCAGCCTGACTACGCACAGCGCAGGGCAAAGGCCTCTCCCCCTGCCTCTTGAACCCTGTCCTTTGCCACCGTATCCCCGCAAACTTCTTAATCTCATCCGCCCACCTAACTTTCTGCCGCCCCCTGCTACGCTTGCCTTCTCTTGGAATCCACTCCGTTACCCTTAAGGACCGGCGGTTATCTTGCCTTCGCATTACACGCCCTGCCCAAGCCCACTTCTTCCTCTTGATTTCATCTCGAATATCATTAAACCGTGTTTGTTCTCACACCCACTCCACCCGCTTCCGGTCTCTCAACGTTACACCTATCCTTAAGCTGAGCCCTTTGTCAACCTCAACGTTTCTGCCCAATAGGCGGGTACCGGTGAGATACAGCTGCTGTATCTTCAAGCAATAGCTTCATTATGAGTTACATAACATTTGGATCAGCAATCATCTTAGTGCATATGTTTAAAATTTTCAGGGTTGAGGTAAAGATCAGGGCTCGAAACAGAAAACAAGTAAATCTGCCCAGAACTGGCTTTTTTTTTTCTAGTTTAGGGAGAAGTCCCAGAGCGTTCGTCTTAGTCGGTTCGCCGAGGTGGCAGTAAACAGTACTTGAAAGATTGAAGGATATTTGTGGAGGAAATATGATATTAGACTGCTTAGTTCCTGATCGCCATATCTTGCGCGGCAGCGCGCCCTTCCGGATATGAAGAGAGAATGTATGTGGCGGGCACGTTCTGGAATTCGAAAACCGTGGTCAGCAGGCGGCGTCATTTCAAAAGAATGGGCAAGCCCCATCTGCTGGACTGGACGACGAGTTGATCTATATTAAGGAAAGAAAACGCTCGTGCCAAAAAATACGCCAGTGCCGAAAGTGCTGTAGGTCGACAAAATTTGGCTTTTTTCACTAGTTACGTGCAGTGGAAAGACTGCTTTGCCAGCATAATTTTCGAAAGCGCATGTGTTGTGGCACGATGTAGCCAAATTTTGTTGAGCCACAGCGCCGAGGTTAATTGCATTTACGGAAGTGTAAAAACTGATATGGATATTACTATCGACCGGGTACAAATCTATAATTGCAATCCCTTGCCTAGCTCCGATAGGTGAAAAGGTAATCATCAGAAATTAGTTGACCATCTTACTGTTTAAGACAATTCATCTGCTTTCCGGTGCGGCCAACCGCAAAAGCCATATTTTACCCCCAAAAGCTTATTTTTTAGTTAAAAATTACTTTGTCCTGCCAGAAACACCTGCTATATGTATAGACGTGGGCTAAAAATAATATAAACATCAACTAAAGCAGAACACTGGGTCGCCGCCGCCGTATTTTAGTTCAAGAGAGGAACAAGCCGGCCAAGTTGGTAAATTCTTTATATTCTTTGCATTCTTTCTTCTCTTCTTGGTCCCGTCTACTGCGCTGTTTTTACGCAATGTATCTTATTTGGTAGAGCACCGTACGCGATCTTCCTAGGTCGCAGGTTCGAATCTCACGGATGGCATGTGGTTTTTTTTCTTCTTGTGCGTGTGCGCGCATGTACGTAATAGCAGAGGGTACGAGCAAGACTCAGCACTTTATTCCCAGCGTTTCGGCCCCAGCCTTCGTCAAGACTGTGCCTGGGCCGAAGACACGTTTGCAATAAACATTGTTTTGCGCCCGTGCCCTCTGTCATTACGCGTACAGAGTGTACTTTACGCAAGGTTCAAGCAATGCAGTGCACAATGTGAACAGAGCTTTCTAGCTGTGTATAGTGTGCCTTGAGTGCTCATATTCTCAGAGGTAGCGAAAGTGCTTAGATTTCTTTGGGCCGGACTTGAAAGGAGGACTGCAGGCAACCGATGATGCGTTGAGGGAAGAGAGCATAATCCAAGCAGGGACAAACGAAGCGAAGAGTGAGAAGTTTACTAAGCTTATTGAGCTGTATCTTACCGGTACTCATCTATGGGGCAGGAACGTGGAGGCTAACAAAGAGGGTTCAGCTTAAGTTAAGGACAACGCAGCGAGCTTTGGAAATAAAAATGATAGGTGCAACATTAAGAGATCGGAAGTGGGTGGAGTGGGTGAGGGAACAAAATGCGGGTTAATTACATCCTTGTCGAAATTTAAGAGGAAGAAATGGGCTTGGGCAGGGCATCTAATGCGAAGGCAAGAGACCGCTGGTTCTTAAGGGTTACGGAGTGGATTACAAGGGAAGGCAAGCGTAGCAGGGGGCGGCAGAAAGTTAGGTGGGCGGATGAGATTACGAAGTTTGCGGGAACACGGTGGGTGCAGCTAGCAAAGGACAGGGTTAATTGGAGAGACATGGCAGAGGCCTTCGCCCTGCAGTGGGCGTAGGGATGATGATGATGATGATGATGATGATGAGAAATTTACCAGAACAGGGTAGCGGCGGCTCCCGCCGGACAGGGGTCAATGTCGGAGCACGACTTCGCGAGTGGCCGTGATCTGGTTAGTGGTGATGGTTGTTGCGACAACGGATTCGATCCAGGGCACTGGCGGTGGAGCCGGATCCGCAGGTGATGGACAACCTGGCCGTCTTCTACATCAACGCTGGCCGCCTGGACGAGGCTCGGGACCTCTACGAGGAAGCGCAGCGTCTTTTCCCGCACCACCTCGACACCAGGGTGCACCACGTAAGCCTTGCTGCAGCTGTCGTGCGATTTGCTGACGTCTGAAGTCAGTGCACAAAATAATAAACAGATACCATGAGGAAACTCTAGAACCGGCGGCAAAAAATGTTTTCGCTCCCTTGTGTTGTTGGGCTGCTTATTTTTAGCCGATACGCATTTCCGCGGTGGCCCAGTCGTTACGGCGCTCGGCTCCCTTCCCGAAAGACGTGGGTTCGATCCCGGCCGCGGAGGCTAGAATTTCTTTGGAGGAGAAATTCTAGAGGCCCGTGTACTGTGCGATGTCAGTGCACGTTAAAGAACCCCAGTTGGTGGAAATTTCCGGAGCCCTTCACTACGGCGTCCCTCATAGCCTGAGCCGCTTTGGGATGTTAAACCCTAATAAACCAACCAAACCAAGCCATTTACAAATGGCAACTCAACGTTGCTAACCTTGCCAACATCCGAAAGCGGTGATCCCACGCGGTTGCCGTTTCTGGAAACCAATAGTCGGCCGTTTTCTGTGAATTGTGCTGCGTAAGAAGTAACTAAGATATTTTGTTTACGTGCACTGATGTCGAGCAACTGTGTGTTTGCTGGCGTTATGTGGCAAAGTATTCAGCCTACACGTGTGAAAAATGTGCTGTAGAAAGGGTGGTCTAAACTTATGCTTACGCCGTTTCTACTGCGTGCGTGACACAAAGCCAGGAAAGCGAGTTTGAAAGCTTTCTTGGTTTGCTTATATCGTCATTACTTTTTTTCTGTACTCGCGCACCGAATAAAAGGGCCACAAAATTCCAGTGACGCAACCGGTCCTCGAAGAATTTCCCCCTTCCTTCATATTCACCTTGGCGATATTTTGGCGGAAGCTGTCTTTCAATGCTTGTAGTCGCAGCATGATTAATGAGGCTTCGTTTCTAGTATTTATAAATCAAGGTTACTTGATCATTGTATTGCAGTTTCGACGTTTGGTCTCTTTGGCTTTCGAAGGCATTTCCAGGAATCCAGTAAAATTTGATATTTTATTACTCTCAATACTATATCAACTATCACCCAATTACTCGAACTAACACATGATTTGTTCCAGAGCATTGATAACCAAAAGCAAGTTGACTTGATTGCACTTGATTTCTCTAAGGCGTTTGACAGAGTAAGCCATAAAAAACTAATTAGCAAACTTAGATCAACTTTAGGTAACGGCCCTATTATCAACTGGATCGAGGACTACTTAACTAACCGATCTCAGTATGTTGTAGTTAACAATGAAATTTCTTATTCTGCGCTCGTTACGTCGGGAGTACCCCAAGGGTGCGTCCTTGCTCCACTTTTATTTCTTATCTTCATTAATGATCTGCCCTCTAACATAAAAGTTAAAATTAAACTTTTTGCCGATGACTGCATTCTTTACAACGAAATTAACTCTGTAAATGACCACGATGATTTAAACAGCGCCCTTCATGAAGTGGTAATATGGTGTCACAAATGGCAAATGGAACTGAACATTAAAAAAACCGCCTTCCTATGTGTAACCCGTAAAAAACAAAGGTCCGAATATGTATACAGCATCAATAACATACCGCTCACCCGAGTTCACGAACACAAATACCTTGGATTAATCATTTCACATGATCTAAGATGGGAATCACATATTAACAGTATAGTATCATCTGCGTTAAAACTATTGTTCTTCCTTAGAAGACGGCTTCGAGAAGCGCCACCGGAGACCAAACTGTTAGCATATAACACATTTATACGATCAGTTCTCGAATATGGAAACACGATTTGGTTTCCCTACACACAACAGCTCATTAATAAACTAGAAGGAGTGCAGAGAAAGGCAATTAGATTTATCTTTAACAAATACAGGACCAGTTATTCACCATCCCAACTACTAAATCAAGCATGTATTCTTACTTTACAGAAACGCGCCAGACTAGCACGACTAAAATTATTGTTCCAATTAGTTCATAACTCGTTAAACATAGATACTTCGTTATATATATCTGTAGACGAATCGAGACCATCCCGGCATAAGCACCCATTAACCCTTAGAGAGTACGCATTCCGAACCGACTGTTTCAGATATTCATTTTTTCCGCTTGCCATAAAAGAATGGAATAGTTTGAACCCCTCTATCACTACTAATACATCTTTGCAGAAATTTCTAACTCTGGTAGAAGAACAGTTGCGCGATAATTAAATAGATAAATAAATCATAATTATACAAGTACAACAGACCACTCGTATCACTGCATATACCAGCATCTGTATGAACATACTACTTACAATGTATAAAATTGCACCCTTTTCTGTGAAATATAATCTTTCGTTATGTGTTTTATTTTCTCTTATCTGTGTTTTTTTCCCCATACTCATGTAATTACTTGCAAACAACAGTGTTTTTAATGTATACCATTCCATTTGTATTCGCTTTTACTATGTGCCCATCCTGTAAAAATCCCGATGGGATTGACAGTATCTGAAATAAAATAAATAAACACGCACCTCACATGCGCGCATAGGATTTCCCGTGCTTGCCACCCTGACTCAGCTGGCTCCGATCAAGCCCCCACCGCCGCATGTCATCAGTCTATTCCGTATACGAAAGTGGCCGCATTGGATCAGTGGCTTTTGGTTTTTGCTGCTGATTCCAATCTGGGAGGCACAAATCGCAGCCGTTTTTCGATGAGGGGTCAATACAAAAACGCCCATCTGTTGGACTGTTTACGTCAGTAGTCGAAATAGATCCAGAAGCGTCCACTGCAGCCTCCTTTACAGGCTATGTTTCTTAACAGACGTTAAACCACTCATACTAGTGATAGTTTTCGTAGATGAGCCCGAGACTCCAATGACATTCCGCCTTGAGTGTACAGCATCAATCACTCTGGATTCTTCAAACACTGTGTTGAAAACAATCTGAAATCATGTTAACTACAATTACTTCTTTCGTCTAGCGCTCATATAATGGCTCTCGAGGGCCCGAGTAGCGTTCTTGGTTGGTTGGTTGGCCTCAAGTAGAATGGCACATACCCACTACGGGGGAGTGGTCAAGACACAGGCGGTTAACTGTTATAATGGTTGGCAGTTTTAGAGGAAAAGGAGTATTAACAGGGTATAGGCTGACAGATTGGACTACGCAACGAAAGGGGTCCTGTTAGCTGGGAGATCGAAGATGGGAGGACGGCTTTATGTGCAAATTTGAATGCAACATATGTAATGGTTCAATTTTGTATTGACTGAAAGGGAGACAGAAAAAATAATAATAATAACAAATGAACTGTTTGATAATCAGAAAAATGAAAACAAATAGAAAAATAAATAAATAAAATCAATATTAGCATGGGAGTCGCTGTGTTTCTAGAAAAAATTTTTGAGCTGCATAGCGCGCACTCCTGTTGCTTCGTCCAAGCGAAGTAGCGCCAAAGGAAAGAACAACCTCAGTGGACACAGGCAGATTCAGCTGGTGAAACGGAATTTCTAATAGGCGCCTCCTCAAAGAAGAGAATCGGCGGCAGAACAGCAGGTAGTGATCCACTGTCTCAGGCTCGACACAAAATGGGCACAGTGGAGAAACCGCCAGACCAGATCTGTGAAGGTAGAAATTTAGCAGAGGAACTCGGCATCGCAAACGCCTGAAAGAGACCTCACGTCGGCGCGAGCTCCAGTCTTTGCTACTCCAAGGGTGCAGAAAGTGCTGATATTCGGGAGATGAAGTAAGCGCCGAGGCTGAAAATTCCTGAAATATTGTGTAACTTCGAAACCTCACCGCAGCTGTATATACGCAGGTTGGCAGGACAGCAATTATTGGGCCACAGAGAGAGGCCCTTGCTAATGAATCAACAACTTCATTTAACTGAATGCCCACGTGACCCGGTACCCAAAGCAACCTCACCGAATTTAGATGGAGCGGGATCAGCTGCTTAAAGAGGCGTAATGCCCGAGACTCAGAGGGCGATGATAATAAAAAGCAAATAGATAGCGTTCTTGGTGTTCGACTCGGTTCTTTTGGCTTCGTCTTCTGCTGCGCTACGGTGTGTTTTACACTATAAACCAACAAGTCTAGCAACCAACGTGCCGAGAACTTAGATGAATGAAAAATGAACACTTGAAAGCTAAACATTAGGCCGAGTGTCCTGCAGAATTCCGGCGCGCAATTTGGCTCTTGGGAAGCAATCTTAAATCAAGTTTTTCTTTGAGTTCATTAAGGCCTATTTGTTCATTACAATATACTCTTTTGAGTATTCAGAGCATTAACTGTAAGTGCAACCACTTGAGAGAATTCAGTACATTTTTATACGCTTGGATAATGGATCCGAATGCCCAACCTTATCAAGCTATTCTTATGGCATGAAAAGAACATGAGGAACATTGTATTATTCCGCAGCCCTTTCTAATCCTGACACTTCGAATTCCTCTCAACATTTGCAAGAAAAAATTCTTCGAACTGGGTGTGCATTCGTTGTAACGGCCGTCTCTGAATTCCCGACTTGCTCCTCTTCCAAGGCGCAACTGCTCATCCGCCTGCGGAGCTTCCGTGCAGCCGAGGAACTGCTGCTTGAAATCATCCACAGAAACGACAGCCATCGAGAAGCCCTTCACACGGCGGCACTGCTTTGCAACCACACCAACCGCACGGTTCAGGTGGGTTTGGAAAACTCAAATGGGCTATTTTCACGGTTAGCGAGCGTAAAAAAGACGATGACGAAGAGAAGATGACAACACGACACAACTTCACCAGCGCTGCGACGAGGAACAAAGACAGAGAAGGAAGGACAGGACAAGCGGTACTAAGAACTGAAAGTTCATTTGAAAAAACACACTGTTATATACTATAGCACTGCAACCCTAAGCGCCTGCGCTTCCCGCAAAAAAAGCACACAGAAGACAGTTAGGAACCCAGATACGAAATTTCACACTCATGGATGGATACAGAAGGTGTGCTACGCACGTGTCACTGTTGTTGTGAATGTGATAGGCTCCACACAACTCCCTGGTCAGCTGATCTTGATGTCTAAACTTAATCTTAGCCCTGTGAAGCAGAGGAAAGCATGTTTTTTTTTATTAGACACCTTGGACACCTCGTCGCAGCGCTGGTGAAGTTGTCAAGATGTACCAACTAGCTCAAATCACGACTTTGAAACACGACATAAGCACTTGTGTCGTGTTGTCGTCTTCTTCTCTTCGTCTGCTTCTTTTTTGCGCGCGCTAACAATGCATACGCACAAACTAGCGAAAGGAAAACAGTAGCGCCGAAAAAAACACACACACAGCCGAAGAACGACGCAGGACAAAAGCGCACACAAGCGCACTCTGAAATCAGGAAGTGTGAGGATAAAGAATGCGCTTGTCCTATGTCGTTCTTCGGTTGTGTGTATGTTTTTTCGGCGCTACTGTTTTCCTTGCGCGTGTACAATGAGGTATCTAGCCCAAATAGAAGTTGTTCTAAACTATATGTACCAAGTCGAAACTTGGTTCAGCGCAAAAGACGAACACAAAGAAAGGAAACGACACACACGGAGCGCTTCCTTTCTTTGTGTTCGTCTTTTGCACTGAACCAAGTTTCAACTATGTCCTACCAACTAGCCCAGCACGAAGTTTTGTTAAAATATATATACCAACTAGCCCACCTTCTTACGTTAACGTACTATTTTCGCCTTTTCGAAGCGTTCGCGACGCAGCCTTACCCTGCTGGTCCTGACTCTTTGATTGGTGTTTTGTAGGAATGCAGTTAACTTTTTTTTTCTCAGCATTCGCCAGATACTTATTGCTGAGTAATGCCGCCTCGCTGTGCTGCCATCTCGCAGGCAATAGACTACATCCTGAAAGCTCTGAAGCTGTGCTCCGTGGATGACAGCTCGTGCGCGAGGATTCACAGCGATCACGGCGACATCTTGAAGGACTTGGGAGACCTCAACTTGTCGGCGCAGGTAAATATGCTGTCGATGCTCTGGAACGAGGATGTGTTTCGCTTACATAAGGTGTACATCGCTGCAGCAAATTTTAAAACTTAAAAGGAAACATCAGAGCGCAAAACGGGGACAGGGACGAGTAAGAGAACAGGACGAGCGCTGCTCGTCCTGCTCCCTTACTTGTCCGTGTCCCCGTTTAGCGCTCTCAGGTCTTTCACGAATACGCACCAACAAGCCCAGCTTCAAGTAATTCTTAAAAAAAAAAAACTTTCAGGCTCTTCAGTTTTCCATTTTAATACTGACCCTGTACGGTAAAAGCGTAACGTGAGTTGCGATTCCACGCTTTTGGGCAGAAATGGATTTGACCGATCCGCTCTCGTCTGTTTTTTTTTTATTGTGCAACATTTTATTCGCCGGAAACAGCTCGAGAGTACATAGCCCTCGACGGCCTCGACGGCTTCGTTCTCGGCTGTGTTGTATTCTACCTTTGTTTTTCGTCAGTCTCGCGCTTAACAGACAAAATAGTGAGAAGCAGAAGAAAGAGCGCTTCACCGTGTCGTCTTCTATTTTTGTCTGTTTTGCGCTGTACCACCTACAATGAAGCTATACAGCTTCCATTAAAATTTCGTATTTAAAAAAAGTCGTCCAGGTCCAGAGTTTAAACCAGGGACCAGCACCTCAACGGGTTAGTCGCTGTACGAACTCAACTGATTGGCACACTTTTTTAAGCCGGACGGCGAGCAGATGGTTGGGCTTGAGCGAAATAATCAATAACTCGAAGTTTCTGTGGAAACTGTATAGCTTTCTACTGTAGCCGTATAGCTGCGCTTCGCTGGAAGCGAATGAGTAATTACTCATTTGTTACAAATTCACTCCACCTTGGGTGTTGCCCTAAACATTCGATTAACACCTTTCTTATCGATCAATTTCCTCTAGCCCTACCGTATGCTAGCTGTCCGGTAATTCCAGCGGTAGAGCGACTGCCGTGGTGAGGTGGCGGTCGCGGGTTCGAACACAAGACAAGGACAAACTTTTCTATATACATGAAATTTACATGGAAGCTGTATGGCTACAGTTGGGGGGGGGGGGATGGTGATGCGTAATTCATTACTTTGTTTATTTATTTATTTCATAATGAAGATCATGCTACAGATCCAAGCAGAACAAATAACGATGTACATATTACAGATCCAAGGGCAACAAGCAAAAAGAACAACTGAAAAGGAAAGAATCCTGAATGACTATGCGCAGATAGTCATTGTGTCGGTGAATTCCACTCGCTTATGGTACGCGGGAAAAAGTATATAATTTAAACGTGTCAGTTCTATTAAAGTACGGAGTAAGTGAACCGGCATGAGGCTGTATTCAGTGCTCTAGAGTGTTAAAGAGTGTAATGAAAGTTAAATAGATGTTCATCATCATCATCAGTTATGGAACCCTTAAAGATCCCGTCTGGAACATTACATAAGGGGGGGGGGGGAGACAGTGGTGTGAAACGGTCATACAAAGGCATGTAAACATAAAAAAGCATAACAAACATAACAAGAATAACAAGTTTGACGTGAAATTAGCGTCAGGTAATTCAAATAGTACAGAATATATAAGGCAATTAAAGCAGTAGTATATAAAATTAAACATTAAAATGTACGAAAATTAAATAAGTGGGAAAACACTTCTGGGGGGTGGGGGGGGGGGGGGAGGGTGCCGCAACGGCACAAGCAGTTCACATTGCACGCAGAGCATCGCGAGGAAAGTAGCTATAGTTGGTTCAAGTGGTCTGTTATTAGCTGCCTAAATCTAATGGGATTAGTTTCGATGACAACGGTTTCAGGAAGATTGTTCCATTCTTCTATGGCGATGGGAAGGAAAGATTTATTGAAAGCGTTGGATGAACCATGCAACCGCTGAATGCTGAGGGAGTTGAATAATCGGCGAGATGAGCGTAAGGGAGCAGATAACAAAGTTTGGCGTAGTGCAGGGAAGTTAAAAGTATAGTTCGTGTAAAAGACAAAGACTTGATACTTTTCTGCGGAGTGCGAATGGTTCAAGGCCGAGAGACGATTTTAGGTTGGTAACGCTGTGTCGAGACGAATACTGCGACGTTATGAAGCGCGCTGCACGATTCTGGATTGCTTCGAGCAGTTGTATTAAGTAAGCCTGGTGAGGGTTCCATATTATTGAGGGTTGCATATTGTGCTAAACAGCGTTCTTTCGTGGTACACGAAGCAAACATTCTAAGCTTGTCGACGTGACGATGCTGTGGAGGTTCATTGGCTTGGCCATACGCTTCGTCTGCCTTGAGGGACGGAGTTAGGCGTATACTCCGAGTTTTGGCATTCGCACAAGCTTGCCTCCATTTCTCAGGCTCGGCTTCCGAGGGGCGCAATTCGTGACGAAAATGCGACTTTGATGCTAACTCGTACAGACCGTATATATTTCACTCGGTGCGTTTTCAACAAGCATTCCTAGCGCCAATAATAGAGTCTCACGTAGTGACCATTATCATTAAGTGTATTTTTTTGAAGCGATGGGGACTGTACAAAGTAGTTTATAGTGTCACACATAATTAAGCAGCGAGTCATTGAATGCTTTCGATGTAGGCGATATTTTCGCTGAAAGAGCGGCTTCCGATCCGGTGCAGTTTAGGCTTTTGTTCTGTAATTGAGAAAAATAAGCTGTATACATCTAGCATATAATTTTAGAACGCGCCTTTTAAGTTTTCAGCACGCTCAGCCAATGCTTCAGTGCGAAAGTGCTCATCTGCGCATCTTATTTCGGTTCTTTATGTTTGTAGGCCTAAATGTATTGCAGACAAATAAAAAATAATAACCTCATTTCCAATTTGACAGGAGTAAAACAATTGATTGTTTTTTGTTTAAACTGCAGTTTTCATCTTTTTTTCAGGTTACCATTCCAGATAGAAACTGCTCCTGTGATTTCAGTATTAAAATATGTTATAAAGTCTGTAGAACCAGCTTTCTTTTTTGGTGCAACAAACTGCTCGTTTATTGAGGTCGTAAGCTGTGATAGTGACTGCGGATGTCTCTTCTTCCACTCCTCTAGAGCTACCAGGTGGCGATTGAGCTCGACCCGGACCAGGCGCATGCGCATCTCAACCTTGCTGTGATCAGGCACCTGAAGGTGAGTGCATTGAAGGATCAGCGCAGCGATGGCGTAGAGGTAGAGCATTCGCCACGCGTGCTAGAGTACCGGGGCTCGAATGTCGGTAGTGCGCGATTCTCCACCGGGTTTATAGAGCATATATATAAAAAACCCGCGCGTCGGTGGATTTGCATAATCTAGCCTGCAGTGCGGCGTGATCTCGTTGACCAGAGTCGACAATGCACTCCCTCACCAGAGCAAGGTTTGGCCACCCTGGTGCAGCACTTGGCCAGAACGTTCTACGCACAAACCAATTAACCTTCGGCCCTCAGTACCAAGCGGCAGCAGAGCAACTGACCAATGCGGCGGTCAAACCGGTGACGCAGCGGAGGGTGCCAAGTATCTCTGGCTCCGGAAAGGCCGCTATTGCAAAATCAACCTGGCAACGTTTAACGCTAGAACCTTATCGAGTTAGGCTAGGCTAGCAGTGCTGTTTGAGGAACTAGTTGCTATTAATTGGGATGTCATAGGGCTTAGGAGGCTAGCAGGACAGGTGAGGAGTATACAGTACTAAAGGGTGGGCACGTACTGTGCTATCGTGGATTAGAGAATAGTGGAGATCGAAGTGCGGGACTCCTCATCAAACAGGATACAGCTGGCAACATAGAGGAGTTCTATAGTATCAACGATAGAGTGGCAGCTAGCAAAATTAGGCTTAATAAGAGGTACAAGCTGAAGGTGGTGCAGGCCTACGTGCTTACTTCCAGACATGATGACCAGAACGTTGAAAGTTTCCATGAAGACATGGAATAGGGAATGAACAAAGTAAAATCACAGTATACTGTATGAAGAAAATTGGCCGGGAACCAGGTATCAACTGTGTTTAGTCTACTCCGTACTTGGCCCCACGTAGCCAGCGCGAGGGCCATCCACGAGCCGTGGAGGCGCAGCAATGCTGATGGTGATAGTGCCGCTACAGAGCTACCTACCCCCCCCCCCCCCCTTCCCCACGGGGAGCAAGAAGAATGGCAGCCAACAACAAGGCATTCTACTATTCTACTCAGCTTTTTTATCGCACATATCCTTCCTTGTCATTCACCACCATACCTTGGCCAATACCCCCCGTGGGTATGTACCATGTTTACTGAGGAGAAGAAGAAGAACGCCGCACCCATGAGACATCCTTGCTGACAGCGCGGACCGAGTCAGTGCAAGAAATGGGGCTTGAGATTTCGTGTTGGCGGGTTGAATGAGAAACATGCGCGATGTTGGCGGGTTTCACGCGGTCGATTGCAACAATTTCTTCTCGTCCATCGACGGAGAGCTTCACAGTTTTCTCGCCCCGCTGCAGGACGGGGTAAGTGCCATCGTAGGGAGGAGTGAGCGAAGGCTTGGTGATGTCTCGACGCAAAAAGACATGTGGGGATGAGGCGAGGTCTCTGCTCAAGAATACTTTGTGAACCAATGGACGTGTGCGGACGGGTTGCAGGCGCCTGAAGAGCAGGCGTAGTTGGTCAACGCAGGCAGGCGGGGCGACGTCCTCGGTGCGGGCCGAAACGGAGAACTCGCCTGCAAACGGACGGTAGTCCCGTAGACCATTTCGGCCGCCGTACACTGAAGATCGTCTTTCAAAGATTATCGAAGGCCGAGGAGCACTAAAGGAAGGGAATTGGGCCTAGACGTTTCAGCTTCGCGTGCCACAAGGGCAGCCTTCAGCTGTCGGTGTAAGCATTCAACCATGCCGTTCGCGGAGGGATGTTACGCGGTGGTGTGAACATGGCGCACACCAAGCAGAGATGTCAGGGCGCGAAACAAGGCGCACTGCCACGGTCCGTCACTACAGTGGGGCTGCCGAAACGGGCAATCCATCCACTGACAAAAGTGGACGCCACAGTACTCGCCGTGTTATCGGGCAGCGAAAAGACTTCCGGCCACCGTTTGTAGCGGTGAACACACGCAAAAATGTATTGGAAACCTCGTGACGGAGGAAGAGGGCCAACAAGGTCGATGTGGATATGATCGAAACGACAGTCTGGAGGCCGGAAAGGGTGTTGAGGCGACCGCATGTGGCACGTTGTTTTTTGCTCGCTGACACTGCAAGCCTTCACGAGCCAAGCGACGCACATCTCGGTTGACGTTTGGCCAGACGAACCCAGATGTCATGAGCCGCTGCGTAGCACGAATGCCGTGATGGCTTGCGTTGTGCAGCTGTTCGCGGTGAGCACAAAATGCCGTGAAGAGCCACTGGAAACGTCGCACACCATGTTGTCTCAGAACGGCGGGGGCACTGGCGATAAGGTCTGAGAGGCAGGGTTCGCATGGCGTGCTTGAATTTGACTGTCCAACGCTTGTGCGGCAGCCAGCGCTACGAAGTCAAGCGTACCTGATGCAAGAGCATCGACACGGGGGAGTGCATCGGCGGCACTGTTCACGGGTCCTTCGATGTGTCTAATACCTACCATAAATTCAGAAACAAAACTCAAATGCCCTATCTCGCGTGAAGTGTATGAGCTTTGACTCACACGAAAAGCAAAAGTTAAGGGCTTGTGCTCCGTGAGCACACAAAAAACGGCTCCTTCCGAGATGTGATGGAAGTGTTGAATGGCGATATAGACAGCTAGCAACTCAGGGCCGAAAGCGCTGTAGTGTGTTTTTGAGCGCTTGAGCTTCTGAGAGAAGAAACCCAGCGGGCACCAGCAGTCGTCCTGAAGCTGTTGCAGGACGGCGCCCCTACAGCTGCACCAGAGGCGTCGGTAATGAGACGCAACGAGGCGTCGACCAGCGGGTGCATGAGCAGTGCAGCGTCGGCATGGGTGTTCTTGGCAGCTGGGAAGGCAGTTTCGGTAGCTGACGTCCACTCGAGAGGAGCGTGAGGACCATGCGGTGACTTTAAGAGATCGGTGAGGGACAGGATAATGCGCGCAATGTCGGGCAAGACACGTGGGTGGAAGTTTAGGAGCCCGAGGAACTCGCGAAGCTTGCGACGTGACTTGGGGCGACGAAAGTCGCGAATGGTGCGCACCTTGCTCTCCAAAGGGCGAATTCCCTGCACTGTTACGTGATGGCCAAGGAACTCGATAGCGTTGACGCCAAAACCCACTTGGCCGGATTGATGACAAGACTATGATCTTCGAGGCGTGAAAAGAGCAGGCGCAGGCGTTCTGCGTGTTCTTCTGACGAGGAACTGGCAACTAGCAGATAATCGAGATGCCAGAACACAAAAGGCAGGCCACGAGTGAGCTCGTTTATGAAGTGTTGGGATGTCTGGGCGGCGTTTCGGAGCCCAGAGGGCATACGGACCTACTCTAAGAGGCCAAATGTCACAGTAGCTGTGTTAGGGGTGTCTGCAGGCTCCACCGTGATCCGACGGTAGGCCTTCACAAGGTCAACCTTGGAAAATATGGTCATGCCATGGAGGTCGGCCGCAAAGTGGTGAATACCAGGGAGAGGATATCGATCCGGGACAGCGCGGGTGCTGAGGGCATGATAGACGCCGCAGGGGCACCAATCGCCGCGGTAATGTTTCGGCACCATATGCAGCGGCGAAGACCAACTGCTGGACGACAGCCGAATGATGCCCAATCGCAGCTTATGGTTGAATTCGTGGCTGGCAATGACGAGGCGGTCGCCAGCAAGGCGGCGCGGTCAGTATAACATTAGTGGGCCCGTGGTGACGGTGTAACGGACGGGAAACTCAAGGTTGATGGGCCGCGTGATGGCAGGAAAATCGGCTAGAATTGCACCAGAAACGTACGACGGCAGCTACGGAGCGGCTTGGAGATGGGGGTGGCCACCAGGGCGAGGATGCCGTTCACAGACAAGTGAATCGTGTGGTCCGCCAGTCGACGACATCGAGTGTCGACAGCCAGGCCTAAAGTGGGAAGAAAGTCCACTCATAGGATGGCAAACAGCACGTCCACGATAATGAAAATCCATTTTAATGTGCGGCGTAAACCCAAATCGAGGGTTACTGAGCGCTGTCCTTAGGTAGTGATCTGGGAGGTGTTTACTGCCTGCAAAGGCGCTCCTTGCACAGCGCGTTGCCGATCGAGGCGGGAGGCGGGCACGACGCTGTTGAGGTATTAGCGGGGTCGCAGCGGAGCACCAGACAGAGACGACCAGCGTGACAGGCTTCTAGTTCCGGACTGCGTGTGCCGGGCGTGCACCACGAGCACGCGCTGTCCGTCTTTATTTTCCTCTAGCGCGCACTGTAACGCCGATCTCAGCGCCGGCGCTTTATAGCGTCGCCGGGCGCTACAGGGCCCCCCGCCTAGACGGAACGGCGAAATGTACGCGCCGACGGGGTACAGATGGAGGTCACGCGATGGAGGGACGGTCCGGTAAGTTCATGTCAAGGTCCAGGAAGAGCCGTCGGGTGGAGGGCGCGGATTCAGGTGGACGAGCCTGGCTGCTGCGCAATGGGCGAATGATGCAGGGTGCCGAGCTGACAAAGCATATTAGGGCAATGGAGGCCATGGTGGGGCCGTCACCGACTGTAGTGCTGCCCGCTGGCACAAGTGTCATTGGTGCTGGACCGTTGCAGCTGATGTCGGCGGGAAGCTGGCACACAGAGTACGCCGTCACAAGCAAGGGAGCGGTCGAAACGGCTCCGTGGACAGATGTGGTCTTTAGCGTGGTGTCGTGTCGCTGCTGTAGCGCCAGCTTCAAGTCGTCCAAATAGGTGGAAATGGCTGGCTTACATGGCTCAGGTGCCCCTGATGTAGGGCGCGAGCAGTGCGGTCCGGCCACTATGGTTGGCACAGGTGTGACCGACGAGACAACGGTGACAGCTGTGGTGATGACGGAGGAAGTTGCTGGGTTCAATTCCAGGTGCTGGGGTAAATCGGGAGTGGCCGTCCGGAGCGACTGGCCAGTGCTGATGCGCGTGTGGGCATGGTCGGGCTTGAGAGCAAGCGCTGACACTGGGTCAGGAACTGTTTCAGGCAAAGTGGGGCTGGAGGCGATCGCCGTGCTTGTTACTGCTGTCATCGGGTTGGCTTTCTCATCCTGCTCCTGATGACGAGTAGTGCTCTGCGGACCTTCTGAGGGGCTGGGAGTGTGACAAGCAGGCTTGGTCGTTGTCGAGGGCTCTTTAGCATCAGCGGGCGACGGCTTCAACCTCACAGAAGAGGCCTGCAGAGCTGTTGGCGGTAGTGACGAGGTCGATGGAGATGCCGGAAGCCTCGGCACGGCTGCTGCCGCAGAGTCGTCTTTGGCTGCAGGAGGCTCTGGCGACAACGCCACTGAAGCGCAAAGAGGCAGGGCCAGAGACGCGGGTACGATAGTAGTGGGAGAAGGACGCGAGGCGGAGCTCGTGCGGATCCCACCTGGTGTGGCGTCGAGAGAGACAGCCGGGCTGGAGACGCTGGACGGGAGTGGCGGCGATGCGGCGAGGGGCTGCTGAGGCGGGCCGGGTTCTGATGAAGGCTGCGTGGGCGCGAGCGAGGCCGGTGCAGGGCCAGAGGCTGGCGGCGGCGAAAACGGGTCCGCTGCGTCGTAGAGCGGCGGCGGAACGTAGTAGGCGCCGAAGTCGGCCAAGACGGCCGCACGCAGCGCATCGTATGGCCGGCCGCCGAAGGCAGAGTAGGTGAGCCGACGCAGGAGGTCGGGTGGGAGGATGTCGCAAAGGACTTCGTGTTTGAACGGCTGGATGGTGATGCCGTTCAGGTACATCGCAGCCTCCAGTTGGGCGAACCACCCGCCGACGCCTGCAGGCCGGAACGCCGGGAGCGGCGGGTCGAAACTTGGGTGCTGCCAGTACGCCATGCTGGAACGCCGCTGAGATAGAAGGCACGGTTCTCCAGGTCACCACTGTTGAGAGTTTGCGGGGTCGCAGCGGAGCACCAGACAGAGACGACCAGCGTGGCAGGCTTCTAGTTCCGGACTGCGTGTGCCGGGCGTGCACCACGAGCACGCGCTGTCCGTCTTTATTTTCCTCTAGCGCGCGCTGTAACGCCGATCTCAGCGCCGGCGCTTTATAGCGTCGCCGGGCGCTACAACGCTAAGCTGTGCACCGGTGTCCATGAGGAAGCGGCATCCCGAGATCCTGTCGGCGACGTATAGTAGGCGGCTGGATGTAGAGCCAGAGTCACCGGCCGCCATCAGTGACTCGCCGGCGCGTTTCCCGACCAGAGGCAAGGCTGTCGGCACTGCGCGCAGCGGCGCCGATCTAGCGGTGGTGCCAGCAGAACCCGTCACGGGCTGGGCTCGATTGAAAACTGAGACTTGAATGATGGCGCAACTGTTGGTGAGAGGATCGCTGGCAGCAACGATGAATCAGCGCTCGCAGTGCGGCAACGGTGCTCGCGAGGTGGTAGATTTTAGTCTCGAGGCTTGACTGCCTGACGACGAGAGTGGTCGACGCGGGGGAAGGAATTGCAGTCACAGAACGCGGGCCAGAGTAGTCCGAGACACGGTCAGCCAACTCCGTGAGCTTATCCAAGCTAACGTCACCTCCTGCTGCTATGACGACCACAAGCTTCTCAGTCAGGCGCTGAAGGAGCAGCTCGCGGATTAGTTGGCTGTTGACTTGCTGTGGGCGGTCACCGAGCAGCTGTCGCATGCGATGGACGAGTTGAGGAGGAGGAGGAGGTAGAAGAGGAAAGGCAGGGAGGTTAACCGGAATAATAATCGGTGTGCTACCCTACACGGGTAGCAACTGCTGCAGGCGGCAGCGCTCCGAGATGGTCTCCCGGGCCAGGACCGTAGCCTGGAAGTGATCACACGGGGAGGAAGGTCGGGCGTCTGCAGAACGTCGTGAAACTCGTCCATTACATCAGGGGAGAGCGTCGACACGACGTGGAGATACTTCACGCGTTGTGACGTGGCGCGCCGAAGGTCGAATACAGCCTCCACTTGCGCGAACCATAACGGCAGGATACCGAGGCCAAAATGACGGTAAAATGACGGACGTGCCCCAATAGTGAGACTAACAAAGAAACAGACTTCATGCCATGCGCTCAACTTGGTATCGTGTAGGAAGTGGAGGTCCTCGAATAGCTGCATTGTGGCGACCACAGAATGGTAAGGTCTGGAAATGGCGTAGCCCTGAAGAGGGAGCGGAATAAATTAGTGAAGCGGAAGCCAGTTAACGAGTTAGCGGCAAGGTTTGGTTTGGTTAAAGAACCACCTGGGGTTCTTTAACGAGCAGTGACATCGCACAGTACACGAGCCTCTAGAATTTCGCCGCCATCGACCACCACGGCTATGATCGAACCCGCGCCTTTCGGTTCAGGAGCCGAATGCATAACCACCGAGCCACCCCGACGGCTTAAGTTACCGGTATGGGGAAAGGAGAAAAATTTATGATATCGCTGCAGAACAGATATTAGGCACTAGCTGAGGAAGACGATCTTAGTGTTGAATTAATGAACAGCTATCATTACGGAGTCCGCAGAAGGAGTCGGTGATACTGGCTAGCTATCTCAGGAGACGAAAAATGTCATTAAAAGCGCCAAATCATGAAAGCGCCTAACCCTACAGAGAGAATAGAACTGGCAGAGCTATCAAAGTTAATAAATAAGCGCTAGTTATCCGATGTAAGGAAGTTTAACGATGGAGGAAATGGAGCATGCTCGATAGAAGAGAGGTAGCCGCAAAGCAGTGAATAGAAAACTAGGCATAGGTAAAAACCAGATCTATGCGCTACCACACAAAGAGGGCAATATCATTCGCAATATAAATAAGATAGTTAAAATAGCCGAAGTGTTCTACACAAGTCTCTACAGTATGCAATGTAATCAGAACCATAATGAGATAGGCTGTACAGCGCAGTAGTGGAGGGTCCGCCAATAATGAAAGAGGAAGTGAAGAAAACCTTAGGAGAAATGAAAAGGGGGAAAGCAGCTAATGCGGAGCAGGTAACAGGAGATCTGTTGAAAGACGGAGGGGAGATTGCGCTAGAAGAACTAGTCATCCTTACTATGCATTTCCTTGTGGCCTTGAGCGTACCAGGTGCTTTGAAGAACGCTAATATTAACTTATTTCATAAGAAAGTAGACGTGAAGGACTTGAAAAACAACGGACCGGTCAGCTTACTGTCCATTGCCTACATGGTATTTACCAAGGCACTCGCAAATAGAATCGGACAACATTAGACTTCAACCAACCAAATGATCAGGCAGGTGTTGGTAAAGGATATTCGACAATAGACCGTATTTACGCTATCAATCAGGTGACAGAAAAATGTGCAAAATATAAGCAACCTCTATATATAGCGTTTATTGATTACGAGAAAGCATTTGACTTAGTCGAGTCCTTAGCAGTCTTGCAGGCATTGCGGAATCAGCGTATAGAAGATTTTTATGTGAAAATACTGGAAGATATCTGTACCGATTTCACAGGCACTCCGGAATCAGGGTGTAGAAGAGTGTTATGTGAAAATACTGGAACATATATGCAACGATTGTACAGGCAATGAGGAATCAGGGTGTAGAAGTGTGTTATGTGAAAATTGTGGAAGATATCTGTAACGATTGCAATGCGGAATCAGGGTGTCCAAGAGTGTTATGTAAAAATACTGGAAGATATCTCTAACAATTGCACATGCATTGCGGAATCAGGGTGTCGAAGAGTGTTATGTAAAAGTACTGGAAGATATCTGTAACGATTGGACATGCACTGCGGAATCAGGGTTTGGAATAGTGTAATGTGAAAATACTGGGAGATATATATAACGATTACACAGGCACTGTGGAATCAGGGTGTGTAGAAGACTGTTATGTGAAAATAATGGACGATATCTCTAACGATTGCACAGGCATTGCGGAATGAGGGTGTAGAAGAGTGTTATGTTATAATACTGGAAGATATCTGTAACGATTGCACAGGCATTGCGGAATCAGGGTGTAGAACTGTGTTATATGAAAATACTGGTAGATATCTGTAACGATTGCACAGCCACCATAGTCCTTCATAAAGTCAGCAATAAAATTCCAATAAGGAAGGGTATCAGGCATGGAGACACAATCTCGGCCATATTTTCACCGCCTGTTTTTCAGCATTGGGAACAGATGAGGATAAGACTTAATGGAAAATTCATAAGTAATTTCCGAATCGCTCATGACCTTGCCTTGCTAAGTAACTTAGGAGATGAGCTTCGAAGCATGACCAATGAGTTAGATATGCTTAGTAGAATGTTAGGTCTTCAAATTAATAATATGCAAACAACCAAAGTAAACTTCAACAGCCTCTCAAAGGAACAGCACAGAGCCCACCTTCAAGCAGTACCGAACTTACCGCTATCAAGGCATGTCCAGCTCACCGGCCAATGATTTGATCAGATTTCTGCTACCACTCTGGAATCAGGCTTTAGAACTAATCATGACTGGGAAATTAGGGAGTCTTACCTGATCTCTTAATTCAATACAGTGTCTTCAGGTTTAAATGAAGGCAAAGGAAAATTGAGTTCCATACCCTCTTAATGACCAAATATTTCGCTTTTAGGTTAGTGCACTCTGGTTCGCCATCAGTTTGTTTTCTGGATTTAGTAATAGATATTATTTCTACTGATTATGCTGTTCATCGCCTCTGTGTGTTTCGTTGATCACGTGTAACTTCTCGCTTCTTTATTCTCGCTGTTGAAGATGATGACTTGTCATCTTGGGACTCATTATAAGCAAAGTACATAATCATGCGCATCCGTGTTCATTTGATGTAGTTAAGAGAGAAGATAGATTAAATTTCGCAAATTAGGTGTTGTGTATCGTGAATCATTTATCTTTTTGTAGCCATGTGCCTGATGCTTTCTTTATCGTTTTTTGGGGGGTTTATTATCCTGTGCGTTGTTCTTATCTACATATATTGTGCCTTCCCTTTTAATTCAGAAACCCTGACGAAGGCTGTTCCACGGTCGAAACGCCAATAAATTGTTTCAAGCGTTTCAAACGTTGGTCTACGGTTATATATATATATATATATATATATATATATATATATATATATATATATATATATATATATATATATATATATATATATATGGCTGTTGGTGGCTGTTGGCTTCTTTCATATTTATAACGAGCCCCTCATCCCCTTCCCTTGTTTGCTTAATTGCTCAGCGAGGGCCTCGGTTCTGGCAGCCTTGACGGCATAGGAAGCATAAGAGGGTTCTCACGCAGCTTCCACCCTCTCCGTTCGATGACGTTCTACGTCACACCGGCGGTAACTCAGGACGTTCTACGTCCGCCGCTTATGAACGTGGGTGGCGCTGATGAACACTCTGAAGGTTAGGCAACTTGTAAACATAAATACCCCCGAAAGTAGAAGATTTGACAGCCGTCGCCGTAGCTCAGAGGTAGAGCACCGGACGCGTAATTCGGAGGTCGTGGGTTCGGATCCCACCGGTGGCATGTGGTTGTTTTTTCTTCTTTTTTTCTTCTGCTTTTCTAATCAATTAGCTTTAAGCGATGACATATTCAGTAATATTCTAAATTAATCAACACCACAAAATAAATAAATTAATTAAAAAAAACCCCTGTGCCCCTTGGTTTCTGTGGCTGTTGGCTTCTTTCATATATATATATATATATATATATATATATATATATATATATATATATATATATATATATATATATATATATATATATATATATATATATATATATATATATATATATATATATATATAGGACTTGGAGGAAGAAGAGGGAGGCGCGCGCAGACTGATCTGGGCTCTGAGCCGTTTCGGGCCAGCTGTGTTCCGTCCAGCCTTCACCTGTATAAAAGCCATTTCATCCGCTACATTTGGTGCTAGGTGCTCGGTAAACACGTCCTGGATTCACCAGTACCCCGTCGCAGCCGCCGTGTAGCAGGTTTGCCACCTTTATCGCCTGAGGATTTCATTGCAATGGCTAACACGCTAGCGACACAGACCCAGGAACTGCGAGCTGAGGAGGAGATGACTTTGACCCATCAGCGAGATCCGCGCACATTCCATGGCGAGACCGAAGAGCACGTTGAGGAATGGCTCCGACATTACGAAAGGTGCAGCAAATACAACCGTTGGAACGCTACCGCCCGCCTGTACAACGTTGTTTTCTTCCTTGCTGGCATGGCTCTGACTTGGTTCGACAACCACGAAGAAAATCTTACGACCTGTAGTCGGTTTGTCGAAGAAATCACGAAGACCTTCGGGGATACTCTTGCGAGGAAGGAACGCGCTGAGCATCAACTTTCCCAAAGAGCTCAACTACCTGGTGAAACAAGCACGAAATACATCGAGGAAGTATTGAAACTTTGTCGCATGGTCAACCGGCAAATGCTAGAAGAAGACAAGGTAGGACACCTTCTCAAAGAGATTGCTGAGGACGTGTACAACTTCCTGATTTCCCGAAACACCCTTGCTACGGTTGCGGATGTCATAAAGCAATGCCTTGCATTTGAGGCGTTTAAAGCACGCCGGATAGTACCCAAATTCGGCCGCCTTTCCAATGTGACAACCGTCGCCAGCGTCGACATCCCCGAGCTAGAAGACATCGCTTGTATAGTCGGGAGGATTTTACGTGAGGAGTTGGCTGCTCAGCGGCGACGTACAAGTTTTGATGAACTTTACCAACCGGCTTCGAGGCCCATGCCAACATTGGAGCTGCGTACGCCATGGACTGCACCAAATAACAACGACCCGTTTAACAACTACGGTATTGAGCAGAGCCAACAACCGACCTCGCACCCGTACTTCCAGCAGCTTCCATCCCGTCCTGACGAAGTACCTCGTGGTGCGTCTCGTCGCGCGTCCGTCGCCTCTCCTCGGCCTTTAAGGGATCCTGCTGTGAGCTACCAAAGTCGCCAGCCACCGATATGTTACGGCTGCGGGTTCAGCGGACACATCTCCCGCTTTTGCCCGCGTCGCCAATTTTCTCGACCCCCTGTGCAACGCGCACCACGCTTCAGGAATGACGCCCAGTGGGAGCAGCCACCCGCTACCTTCTATCGGCCTCCTTCTCCCCAACGCGGTGCACGCAATGACTCCCCTGTCTGCGATCGCAGCATCACTCCGCCGCCGCAGCGGCAAGGCCGTTCAGCATCCCCACGTCGCCGCTTTGTTTCTCCACCGCTGGGAAACTAGGCGGTGCGACCGATGGAGGTAAGGTCGCCGGACAGTCAATATCGCGAATACCTCTGCTTATCATCATGCTCAAGAACAAAGTGTCAGTGACTGTAGACAATGTTCAAACGGATGCTTTAGTTGGCAATGGTGCCGCTGTGTCTGTTATGAGCCTTTCATTCAGGAACCGCCTTCGACAGAAAGTTATGTTTGTGTGGGACAGAATCGGTAGGTTTTGTGGAGTTGGGGGTGAAACTTTAGTTCCGGTTGGCCTGTGCTACGCTTCAGTTGTCCTTGGTGACGAGTGCTACCGAACAGAATTCGTTGTGTTGAGACGTGCCACGCATGATGTGATCTTGGGTGTTGACTTTTTGCGCGAGTGTGGTGCAACGCTAGACTTCAGTGCTGGCGAAATTTCTTTAAAGCCAAACATTGTCCCCGTATTAGTAGATGACATGTCCCAGCCTCATGAAGGAGTTCTCTCCCTGCAGGAAGATGTGCTGCTGCCGGTGAAATCATCCCAACATTTCGTGGGCACGAACTCATTAGTCGTCGAGCCAAATGTCTCGAACGGGGCGAAAAAAAAATGTTTTGGTGCCACGCTCCGTCGTCGAGGCAGTGGATGGCGGCGCACTCATCTGGACTGTGAACGTGTCAGAGGAGCCTGTTCGTCTTCCTTCTGGTTTAGCACTCGCAAGATTTGAGAACCATGTGACCCACGCCATTGAAACTATTTCTGATGTCAGCGGAGCAGCGCCCGGGGAGTCTGAATTTTCTGCTGAGCTTGAGCGCATGGTCAACAAATAACTCCCGTCTAGTGAACGCCTTACGCTGCAAGAAATCTTGGCGCGTCATGCTCAAGTGTTCGACTTTGCCTCTAAGGGATCGGTTAGTCATTTCCCAGCCTCTCGAATACAGCATAAAATTAACACAGGAACCGCACCCCCTATTCGCCAGAAACCTTACAGAGTCTCCCCGGCAGAGCGCAAGATCATTCAAGAGCAGGTCGACGAAATGCTGCAGAAAGGAGTCATCCGCGAATCTTGCAGTCCGTGGGCCGCCCCTGTGATCTTAGTGCGAAAAAAAGACGAATTCTTGGCGATTCTGCGTTGACTACCGTCTTCTGAATGCGCTAACAAAGAAAGACGTATACCCGTTACCTCGCATTGATGACGCCGTCGACTGTCTGTATTCGGCGTCATATTTCTCCTCTGTTGATTTGCGATCTGGTTATTGGCAAATTCCCCTGCATCCATCCGACCATGAGAAGACAGCCTTCGTAACCCCAGATGGTTTGTACGAATTTAATGTAATGCCATTTGGATTATGCAACGCCCCCGCAACGTTCGAGCGATTCATGGACAGGATCCTTCGTGGCTTAAAATGGGAAATCTGCATGTGTTACCTGGATGATGTCATCATTTCCGGCAAGTCTTTCCAAGAGCACAATGAAAGACTTCATATTGTTCTCCAATGCATCGGATCGGCGGGACTGATTTTGAACTCCAAGAAGTGCCATTTTGGAGACCGGCAAACTCTAGTTCTTCGCTTCCTCGTCAACCAGGATGGTATCAGGCCGGATCCGCAGTAGATCGCTGCAGTCCGAGATTTCGAACCTCCACGCACCCTGAAGAGCCTTCGGAGCTTCCTCGGACTCTCTTCATATTTTCGTCGCTTCATTGCTGGCTTTGCGCAGATCGCCCACCCCCTCAGTTCTCTTCCGCATAAGGATTCGCAGTTTGTGTGGACCCCCGAGTGCGACTCCTCTTTTCATCAGCTGAAATCTTCTCTCACGTCAGCACCCCTCCTGCGGCACTTCGACCCTTCTGCTCGGACGGAGATCCACACTGATGCCAGTGGCGTCGGTCTTGGGGCGGTGCTTGTCCAGCTGCACGGTGGGGCTGAGTACGTTATTGCCTATGCCAGCCGCACGTTAACAAAATGTGAGCGCAACTACACTGTCACCGAATTGGAGTGCCTCGCCGTTGTGTTCGCTGTGCACAAGTTCCGACCGTATCTGTATGGACGCCACTTCACCACTGTTACGGACCATCATTCTCTCTGCTGGCTCATCGGACTTCGTCGTCTGGCGCGCTGGGCATTGCGCCTACAAGAATATAACTTTGCTGTTTGCTACAAAAGTGGGCGCCGTCATAGTGATGCAGACTGCTTGTCACGCCACCCGTTGCCAACCTCAGCCAATGATGAAGACGGTTTCGAAGAGTGCTTAGCCTCGTGCGAGCCGACGTTCCCCAGTATGGCGACCTTTAGCCGCGAGCAACGCAGCGACCTTTCACTGCAGCGCCTTATAGAAGCGGCAGCAGGAGGAGTGGATTCAACCCCATTTATTATCAAAGATGGTATTTTGTTCAAGAAGAACTACTCTGTCGATGGTGCTGCCCTGCTTTTGGTCGTCCCGAAAAGTCTCTGGTCGCAAGTCTTGCACGCTATGCACGATGACATCACATCTGGCCATCTAGGCTTCTCTCGTACCCTCCATCGCATTCGCCAGCGTTTTTATTGGCCGCAAGTTTATAAGACCACCAAGCAGTACGTTGCGATATGTGAACCATGCCAACGCCTTAAGGCACGAACCACCACGACGGCCGGTCCTTTCCAGCCCGTCAAACCACCCACTTCCCCTTTTCAAAAGATTGGAATCGACCTGCTTGGTCCCTTCCCAAAGTCTTCCGAGGGACGCCGTTGGGTGATTGTATGCGTCGACTATCTTATCCGATACGCCGAAACCGCTGCTCTCACTACCGCCAAGGCTGATGATGTTTCCTCGTTTCTTCTCCACTCTGTTATTCTTCGCCACGGCGCACCCCGTGTTATAATAAGTGATCGTGGACGGCAATTTACTGCTGATGTCGTAGAAGAAGTGGTCCGGCTTTGTAGATCAGACTACCGGCACTCTACACCGTACCACCCGCAGACCAACGGTCTTACCGAGCGCACCAACCGCACTCTGACAACTATGTTGTCCATGTACGTCTCGTCTGACCATCGCAACTGGGACGCCGTGTTGCCATATGTGATGTACGCCTATAACCCGGCAAATCATGAGGTCACCGGGTATTCTCCCTTCTATTTGCTATATGCCCGAACTCCCCGCGTTTTCCTCGATACCATCTTCCCGTTTTCCCTCATCTTGAACGCGTCCGTTGCCCAGATACTCTGCCGTGCCGAAGAAGCCCGTCGTATAGCCCTTTTACGTACCCTGGCCTCTCAACGCCGCTCAAAAGAGTACTACGACCTACATCATCGTGCAGTCACTTAATCTCCTGGAGATCTTGTCCGGCTTTGGACGCCAACCCGCAAGCGAGGATTATATCAGAAGTTTCTGTATAAGTACGATAACCCCTTCGTTGTGTTGGACCGATTGAACGACGTGAATTACATCATCGCTATGGTGACGACGGATAAACGCCGTTCCCGCAAGACACAAGTCGTTCATGTGGCCCGCTTGAAGCGCTGCCAGCGTCGATCTGCCTGACTTTCTCGAGGACGAGAATCGTCTGCCCCCGGGGAAATTGTTACGCCGCGTAGTGGCTGACTGAGGACTTGGGGGAAGAAGAGGGAGGCGCGCGCAGACTGATCTCGGCTCTGAGCCATTTCGGGCCAGCTTTGTTCCGTCCAGCCTTCACCTGTATAAAAGCCATTTCTTCCGCTACAATATATATATATATATATATATAGTCACCAGAAATTCAAAAACATAAGATTTAATTCACGGCGTTTCGGCTGGAGGACCAGCCTTTTTCGAGGCTGGTCCTCCAGCCGAAACGCCCTGAATTAAATCTTACGTTTTTGAATTTCTGGTGACTATCTTATATTAATCAATCAGCTGCCAAGAAATAATTTTTGATATATATATATATATAAGGGATAACAAAATCTTCAAGGCAACTGATTAAAAATATAATGAGTTGGGGAAGTCACATTGAAAAACTTAACAGATTTATTCAACGTTTCGACCAGGGACTGGTCTTTTTCAAGAATGAAAAAGACCAGTCCCTGGTCGAAACGTTGAATAAATCTGTTAAGTTTTTCAATGTGACTTCCCCAACTTATTAAATATATATATATATATATATATATATATTCAGAACAATGGTCTCACAGGGCTTACCTAATCCGGGCAGTCCTAACTGTACAGATCGACGATAGTTTTTATTCCTTTATCCGCTCCGCGGTCTGTGTGGCCTACATCCGAGAAAATAAAGGAAATTTTCACCGCATTTCTGCATTTTTCATTGGATCCAACCTTTGTATATAAGAAGCCGAGGATCTATAACGCACTCTTGTATTTCCGCACAATTATGGAGCATAATATTTCGACTTATGTAGACGCCTTTCCTTATAGATTATTTCTGTACTTTCGCCCATATTTCTCGTATTCAACTGAGCACAGATGCATATATCGCCTTCATTGGCACACTGGTTCATAGGATAGCCTTAGCAATACTTTGCCATGCGGTTTCGGCGCTCTAATAACATGCGAATAATACGAAGTTCTCCCACATCTTCTCGCGCACTAAATGCTGCGGGACAATGCGTCCTGGCGTCTGTAAAATAACTTTTTCTTTCCCACTGAAGATGAAGATACCGCCACAGTAAAGGAGCAGGATGGCGTCACAGAATTGAATTATTGAACGTTTTGATTGCCTGCGTAGCAGGACTGTCGTCATCCGCATCTATTTCGATGCATACGAAAGTGGCACAAATTGCAGACGTCAAAGAAGTTGGGGAAAGAATTTCGTCCACGATCTTTGACCCTCGCCGCTTTTCCCATGCCTCGTTCGCGGCAAACCCAAACAGTGAAAATAGCACTGCTTGAGAGCATAACTGATTACATCTTTATGTGGGAAATTTCTGGAAATAGGCTACAGAGAATGCGCATCTTTTTCTGCGATCTCGCAGGGTGACTACTCGGCTGCCTTCCGCCATTACCAGGTAGCCCTGTCCTTGGACCCAAAGAACCAGCTCATCACAGACAACATGGCCAAGTTGAGGCGGCGACTCACTCGACCTCAATCTGTACGCAGTCTGCCTAGTGGCGGCCCGGACTGCAAGGACTCTTCGTCTCCTTGGGCTTCTACAGGCATGGACTCTACTTGGAGTGTTGTGTAGCCGGACATATTACTTGACTGAAGTGGTGGATCGAGATTATTTTACCCCATTGAGTGACTAGATGGCCTTTCTATCATTAACCTTCCGTGCGAGGAGGATGGCGATATATGGCTTTGTTTCCGTTTTGGCTACAACGCTTCTGTGCCTTTTTTTTAATCAGCAGTCACGTTATTGCTTGAACCTTCACTTTTTCTTCCTCATTTCAATATGCTCTCACTGAACCACTGGAAATGTGCGGGCGTGTTGTATCTGCTATCGCACTTCACGAATTTGAATCATTATGCAGCTGTGCGGCTCCTGTGGTGTAGGAGAAGCGCATTTCTCTGCATGATACCTGGCGCACCGCCGTGAAAGCGTCGATGCAGGACTACAGGTTTCTATAAAGGGAAGATCTGAGAGCGTCGATGAAATTATTTTAGCGCGTACCCTTCCGTTTAGGCAACAGAAATCACTGTTACTAGAGCATGCCAAGGTATGGTACCAGCACTTGCCAAGTGATGGAACGGTCAAGCTTTGTGTTCACTTTATTGAACTTACTTTAGCAGCTCTGCCAAAAGCATTGGATAGCACTATTCTCCAGTCAAATCTTCGAAAACATCGGTGTCATCTAGCTGACTGCTCACCATCCTGGTTTCAATGTGTGGTTATGGGCCTGCATAGCAAGGTGAATGTGCCGGGCCTGATCTGTGCATGTGAACGATTTCTTCAAAATGAACATTGCAAAAATATCTCCACACTTTCGCTTAAGACTCAGCTGAGAATGACGCCACGTGTTATTATTTTCTTCCATTTGTGGAGTGAACTGAGGACATCACGCGCTAGTCATTATGAGCGTGAACCGTTTAACTAAGTGTGCAGCTGTAGCCCGCGCCCGCAAAGAGTGAACTTAGAACCCCAGAGGGGCATGTGCACCTTACTACGGAAAAAGAGGCAATCTCTCGAGTGGTGTAACCTATGTCGTTCTCTAATTCTGGTGTATTCTGCGTGAACGCGACATGAGTTTTGAACCAATAGAATTGTCAAACTATGCAACACCGTGCCTATGTGCCCTACCTTCGTCGCCAAGAGAGTGATTATTTCTCTCTAGGGCTACTTTCAAAGTGCTACTAATGTTGTCAGATGTTGTGCTTCTGTGTGCTGTGTGGGCTCTGAACGCTTTCGGTAAGGGTTGCCGTGGTGCGCTCTGGGTGAGAACCCACGGCAGAAGAATTTGACTGTGACTACGTGAGCTCCAAGATGCGACGTCATCGGTCTTCTTGCTGATCGCTGTGCAATTCGACATCCTGACAGTGGAGTTCCGAAATGACGGTAACGAATAGACGTTTCAGGGTAACAGCTACTATTGCATGAAAAGTGATCGGTGTGCTAGATAAATGTACGACGATATCGTTTTTCCCGTCATAATTTGTTGTTTCACGCTGAATATTTGCTGGTTTTGAGCATCCTCAGCACAACAGATAGATGTGCCTGTTCTGCGTGGTCCCAGGTGTAAAAACTGTACAGTTGGGATCGCTGTTTTCTTTGATGTACAGTGGGAATAGTGTGTACAGCATCATTGATGCGCTTCCGCGTCGTCTCAGTACCGCATCATCTTACACGCATGATTCCTTAATAGCAGCAATGTTTTTTTGAATATCATGATATGGTTCGCAATAGCATCGAAAATGACGTGTTCGCATGTACATGGCAAAAGTTATCACCAGTGTACACTGACTTCGCTCGTAAAGGGTTCGTCTCCGTATTTGTGGCGAGTGATTCCGGGAGCGTTCTCACATTATTCACATTAATTGCACTTTCATGCGCATGATTGCAGGCAGTGCTTGAGGAATGGCAGTTCCTTATGAAGAGAGTTTTATCTTTATACCCACATTACTAATTGGTGTATTGGACGCTTGCGAATGCTAGTACGTATTTCTAAAATATTTGATCACCTAAAAGCCTGCTGGAAGATTTCGAGTTCTTGACAAGCAACATGCCACAACACGTACTTTTCACTACAAAATAGGTCGAGTCATAGTCGGATATACCCCGTTACTCGCTCTTGATGCCAAAGAGAATATTCAGGATCACCTGCTGCGCGGAATAAATACTTCAGCAGCTCATAAACCTATGCATCTATTAAGCGGTGTCATCTGCGCCTCGTAGAGTTCAGGCACGAATTCATAAGACAACAATAACGTCATTTTTTTTCTTGAGGCTGCTATTTTTACTGCACGTTTATTTCGCGAGGCGGAACAGAGCCGCGCGGTGTTTCCCATTCAAAAGCGCACTTCACCGTTGTTTGGGCGCCAGGAAAAGGCAAAGGTGGAATTTTAGGTTCCACGATAATTTCGTAATCGAGCACAACGTAGACGTGCGCTACAAGAAGCGTTCCGTCGTGAACTCTGCAAGCGAAATGATTGCTCAAACGCGCCTGCTCGCGGAATCCAGCCTGAAACTTCTAGGCTAACTGGTGTCCACAAACCACAAACTTACCTTCGTGTTTCATTACCTACTGTAGTGAATCTAAATGTGTTCACCTGTATAGTGCCATTCTTTTACTCTCTATGTCAGTACGACCTCTGTGAGGTTTAACGGTGACACCGCCTTAACGATATTTTGGACGAAGTGTTCTCCACTGTTGTCTTTTGGCCCAAAGGAATGATTTTAAGCTAAGTGTATTGTACTTCGACTGCCATAATACCCTACTACCGCAGTGAGCATTTTTGTTTTCCGCGGGGAAACCATTGCTTGCTTTTCTTCGCTAAAGCGGTGCCGGTAGGCGACAGCAGGCTGCAAGAACCGCTTTCCTGTTGACTCGCTTTGGGCTGCCCCTTTGACCTTCTCTGTCAGACGGTAGGCAGCTGTAGCTTGAGAGGGGACGTCGTGTTGTGTAGTGTCGAAGACCATTGGGAGCCGGAACGGTACCTCCTGGTCTGAGTAATTTAGTGCCTCACGTGATAATTCGTTTCCCCTTAATATTACGCTCTGCAGGCCCTTGTAGAAAGCGTATGTTTTTTAGCACTGTGAGTACATTTGCTGCATGACTACGCCACCGCCTGTCTGCCTTCGGGCTTTCGCGGCTGACGTTGGCATTATCTGTGTTACGGATTTCGTTGTTCATGTGTGAGTGTATTGTGCGTGACGCTGTTGTAGGCAGTTGTCCTACCCTATTGATTCCTTTTTCGTGTCGAACATCATTAGGCAAAAACACGTTTTTTGTTCTTCAGTAAGTCGTCATAACGGATTTGAAAAATATCGGTCCGAATGAGAAACGAAAGATGGATGGATAAATAAATACTTGAGCATAAAAACAAGGATAATCGAAATGGCAATTTCTACCGTTTTCCTGCTCCTTGAATACCTGGTCCCGGAAATTCGTTACACAGCTGTTTAGTTTTGCTCACACGCACTGCAAGGCAATGTTTTTGGTAAAAGCAGTCAGTTCTTGCTGTGTCAGTGACGGTAGTTTTTTATTGCAGTGCGAATAAAGATATTGACACAAAAATGTCGCCGTCTTCCGTCACTTGATTTCAATTGCCTGAGAGAAGCGTGACGTCATGCCCCACGTGATCACAGGAGATTCGCGGTGGGCAAGGCGGCAGTTGGCTGCTATGTTCGGCCAGGTGCAGAATGCGAAGGTCTCCTTTGACTTGCAGGCAGAAGCAGGACCTTTGCCTGATGTGGAAAACATGCCCAAGCGGAGATTGCACCCATATGTGTAACAGCGACCTGCGCACGGAGGTGCTATGCTTTCTCAAGACCTAGGAAACTAACCAGTGAGTATGCGGCACACGAGGACGGAGAAAGAAAGAGCATTAAACGACAGGTGAAAAACTCGAAAGTTAAAAATTGGATTAATTAAATGGAGAAGAAGCATAGTGTAGAACTAAATCCATACTGGAAAAAGCAGATCAGGAAGGAATCTTTCTATGATAACTCAAGAGGCGGTGCCCTACTCTTTGAAGCTAGGTCAGGGTGTCTTAGAACGCGCAGCTACAGAAAGAAATTTAACGAAGAATATGACACATGTGCAGTGTGTGGAAGATCGGTGGAAACAATTGAACACCGCATACGGGAGCGTTTCTTCATACCACGACGTCCCGCGGGGATAGGCCCACACACTGCGCTCACGGGAGCACAGCCTTGCTGCCAGAGCTTGGAGGCGCCGGCACGTACTCTTGGCTTGTTCCTGCTCGGCTTGCTTTTCCTCTAGTTCGCCTAGAATGGCCAGCTGCCGCCAACGCAGCTGCTGAACTTGCACTTGGTAAGTGGCGAAGACAGCCAAGAACTTCTTGCCTTCTTCAGTGTCCGGCACAGGCCTGCTGTGAGCCATCGCGGTATGCACGACTTGCCGCTGACGCACAGCACATTCAAATACACTAGATATAGTAAAAAAACACTTGACACAAGAGAAAAATGGATAAATATAAGAGTTGGAAATAGACTTAAAATACTAAAATACACTTAAGACACGAGAAAAAAGATTAACTGGAAGAGAACAACACAGCACGGAGCGACGAAGCGAAGCAGAAGGGGTGGATTGACTTGGTTTTTGCGTCGGCTGCGGAGTTGACTGCACACAATGTTGTAAGACTATTTTCATGTTCTGTTTGAATTTCAGCAACCTCCGGCAACAAATTATGTTCCACAGACGACACCAAAGTTTATTAGTAAAAGAACTTCCTAGCCTTGTGTTTCCTTACAGTTTTTTTATATTGCTGTTACAAAATGAGTCTTATAAATGTTTCGTGAGCAGCAGCCACGTGACCAGCGCCACTGCACAAACTGAGGACAGGTTTTCCCGCGTAACACCGCCAAACTGAGGTTCGCGACAGCCATGGTTAACTCCGCCTAATCATAGTTGCGCGTAACAGTGGTTAAGCCGGCCGTGTAACTAGGATATAAGAAGGGCGTTGACCGCTCGAGCCGCCATTTAAGCTTCAGCGAACAAATTGTGTTTTGTTTGTTTGCCTTTCTCTCTAGTGGTAGTGCGCTTTAAGCGGAATAATTCTATTGTATTGTAATATCTCGCAAGTGTAACTTTATTAACATCATCGCTCAAACCGCTTACTACGAACATCGAGTGCTTTGGGCAACTTCCGCAGAATAAGTCTACTCGGACCACTACACGAGCTCAAAATTCTTGTTTTGGTTTTTACCATTTTGAAGCACAACACGGAAGGCGGAAATTATGTTGATCTGATCTGCATGGAATATCATTTCCTTTACTGTGATGGAAGAATTTCATCGCTCGATATTTTTTTATACGGCCATTCACATATTTCAAAATTGTGCCCCGTTTCTTGACTCATGAGATTAATATTCAAGCTCCCCTTTTTCTTACTCCCCTGTCTGCACTCTTCTTCGCGTCGCCGCGTAAGTAAATGAAAAGTGGATGTAGTGGAACAACCGCGGAAATCGAACCCACTTAAGGCCATTTAGAGGGAAATAATTGCAGCCTAAGGCGCAATACAATGTAGAAATCAAGAAGCGCCATAGCATCTTTATCGATTCCTCGCTTAATCATCACTGGGGTGCACCGCACTCAGTTATTACGAAGACCAGCTAAAATGTAACCGTAGACTGCAAACACGAATGAAAAACACAGAAGCACGCTTGCTCTCATCAAGGCCAATTAGGCTGCCACCTGCGCATAACGCCGTGGCCGAAAGCTGTTAGGTCGCTTCCTGAAGTGTTTCCGCGCTGAACTCCGGGCTTAATTAATGGCTTCCTCGCTGTAGTGCCATTTCCTGACAGAGTGAATAACCTCCAGCACATGGCGACCAGCTCGCCTGTTTTCCATTTTTTATCACGCTTGTGTGATCCCTCGCTCAAGCTTCGCTTTAATTTCGCGGCACGCAGTCCAAATTACCGACGACTTAACTCATTTCTCTCGCTGCCGATACATTTGATATCGAATGAAACTCGAGGGGAAGAAATTCTTGAGGCAAACTAAGGCAACAAAGGCCTTACGGAAAGAGAAAAATTAGAAGACTTTCCTCAGACATAAGAACAGAAAGGTCTGTTCGCGGCTCATATAACCTTTCGCGTGCGCGAAATGAAGAGCTTTAAAGCTGAAAAGATAAGCCAATTTAGGCCTGAACGATTTTGTGGCCAGGGGTGAATTGCTGGAAAGTAGTCCGACCATCACGTTTCCTGCAATGTACCTTCACAGCAATGCAGCGCCAAGAACCAGGCTTAAGGACTACGCATTTGGATCTCTCTTGCCAACTTTCATGCTTGCGTTTTTACTTAGCACAGTGAGCAGCAACGTGGTCAAGAGGGCCATTTTTCTCCCATTTTCATGCTCCGTCAGCGTCTTGGTCAGGCATCGCCCTGTTTGTCCTACGCAA
Organism: Amblyomma mixtum; assembly: GCF_055824585.1. Taxonomy (NCBI): domain Eukaryota; kingdom Metazoa; phylum Arthropoda; class Arachnida; order Ixodida; family Ixodidae; genus Amblyomma; species Amblyomma mixtum. The sequence continues at coordinate 100,138,412 of NC_143012.1, read as the reverse complement.
ATGGCACCGTATGTGAAGGGCATTTGGTATATCACGCTTTCTTCACTAGGAACGAGGGAAGACGCATGTGTTACCTAGCAGTCACCCTTCTTTACTTTCCATGGATGACCTGTTTGCCCATAGCATTCAGTTGGCTATGAGCAGAAAAGCCGACATCTACGTCGTATCTGCCCGCAATCTTCTTGAAGCCATGCGACATACCGGAGACAAAGGACGGCCATTTCCTTTCCTTTTTCATTGTGGTCTGACCACTGTTCGCACTTTCAATCAGCTTTTCTGAAGCTCTAGAAATGATTTCAGCGGGTAACCATTAGAGAATAAGCTGCAGACTTGTGTCATAATGCTGTCAGCAATGCTCTAGAGACACGATTTTTGAGAGCACATTTCAGGCATGATAGTGCTATACCTTCTTTGATTAGCTTGGAGCGACCAGATGAAAACTTCCACAGAAGTTTAGCCGACCTCGGGCGACAACACCACCAAACATGTTCAAGTTCAGGAAACAGAGCCAGATCTTAGAACTGAGTTGAGTTCAGTTTATTTTTCTTTCACAAATTAAACAGGGAACTATGACAAAAGGCGGTTGCCTGACGAGGTCACAGTCCCCTACTACAGTCTGCAGCGGTGCAGAACAGAGAAAACAAACCTTAACGGGGAGTTATACCAAACGACATGGTTACAACATACAGCAGCGAAATTACATTACAGCATTACAGCAGTGTTACAGCAGCATTACAGCATTACAGCAGCGAAATTACATGTATGAATATAAAGTATACTATCCACTCCAAGCAATCAATAGACATGGCACAAAATACAAAAAAATCATACAGTCAACGAAAGGCGACGAAAGAAAACAAGCATTCGCGAAAGACAAAACAAAAATTAGGTAATTGTTTTTGGTGAGCTTGTATTAATTGCTTGTTATGTCTGTGTTAAATTTGCTCTTAGAGAGATGAAACATGAAACTTAGAGATGGGTTGTTGAGAACAGCTGGGGTCTGGCAATATAGCTTCTGTTTTCGGTAATTTGTCCTCGTTTTAGCGACCAGATTTTTGTGTATTCTGAGGGGGTATTTACTTGGAGGGTGGGTGGTCAGGAAAGGCGGAGAATGGTCTATTTGTATAGATATGCTGTAACAAGCGGTATATATAGACCCCGTCAGCTTTGAGTAGATTATGCTTTTGGTATAGGTGACGTTGGTAACTTTTCCGGCCTGCCGCGCACACCCTCAAAAGCTCGGAGTGCATTTTTTTGCAGATCAAATGCTTTTGATCATTAATGGAAGTTGCGCTGCCCTGCACCAGCGGGCAATAAATAATTTCGAAAGAATAGTGCGTAAAACATACCTTTAATGAAACCAGTAAGAGGTCGCTGATCCTATTGAGATCGCCAACAACTTTGCTAAGTTCCCTGGCGAGTTCAGAATTATGTGTGTTCCTAGATTTCTTCACGGAAGCAGGCACCATTAAAATTCTGAGTCGTTACATACGGTACTTTTTGTTAGCATAAATTATGTCAGGCGTGTAATTAATTAGAGCATCAATAGGCCCGAAAATAATATATTGTTTTGGACGTCATCATCAGCCTGTTTACGCCCAAAGCAGGGCAAAGGCCTCTCCCATGTCTCTCCAATTAACCCTGTCATTTGCTAGTTGCGGCCACCGTATCCCCGCAAACATCTTAATCTCATCCGCCCACCTAACTTTCTGTCGCCGCCTACCACACTTGCCTTCTCTTGGAATCCACTCCGTTACCCTTAAGGACCAGCGGTATCTCCGCTTCGAATTACATGCCCTGCCCAAGCCCATTTCTTCCTCTTGATTTGAACTAGAATGTCAATAACACGCGTTTGTTCTCTCATCCACTCCTGCCGCTTCCGGGTATACATGCAAAGGTTTCGCGTTTTTTCCAAAATAAAGTTGCAGTTCAGCACTCGTTTATCGTGCTCTGTGTTCCTTCGTCCACGTCTTCTTGCACTGGTATAACACCTTGGAAAACTAACTAGCCCGTCAATTGACGTGACCCTGCACAATGCCAGGGTGAGCGAATAGTATTAAGTCTATTCGATTTTTAGTCTCACCATTGGGGCTCTTCCACATCCACTTCCTGTTGGCTCGTTTGCGGAAGAATGTAGCTATGTTCCGCAAAGTATTTCTATCTGCAAAATCTACTAATAACTCTCCCCTGCTATTCCTAGAACGAATGCCATAGTCGCCGACCGCCTGGTCACCAGCCTGCTTCTTGGATACCTTCGCATTGAAGGCGCGCAGCAGTACAGTGTACTGTGATTTTGCTTTGGTCATTGCCGATTCCACGTCTTCGTAAAACTTTTCAACGGTCTGGTCATCATGGCCTTACGTAGACACGTAGGCCTGCACCACCTTCAGCTCGTACCTTCTATTGAGCCTAATTACGATTGCTGCCACCGTCCAGTAAATACTAAAGAACTCCTCTACGTTCCCAGCTTTATCACGATTTTTAAAAATCCCACACCGTATTCTCGTCTATCCACTAATCCGCTACAGCACAGCATGTGCCCGCCCTTTAATGCTGTTTACTCCTCACCTGTCGTCCTAACTTCACTAAACCTTATGACATGTGTCACAGAATTCGGCGCGCATTCGAAAAAACCGGCGACGCGCGGAAGCAGTTTCGCCACCGCGCGCCGTTAGAACTGGGGAGACAGAAATCCCGGAGAGCGCCTGACCTTGTTTACGCAAAACATAACCTGGTTACGCTAAAATTACGCAAAATAATCGTAAGAACAATATTACAATCTGCCATCTAGAAACAGCAGTAAACCAGATAGTCAGACTAATTCGAATAATCACCGCTAAATAGAGAGGTATGAAGGAGGCAGACATCTCTCGACTTATACATGCATTCGTCACTAGCTGATTCACCTATTCTCTTCAATACCTCAAACTATTTAAGGTGGACGTCGAGAGATTAAACAGGTTACTCGGACAAGCTTATAAAGCTGGTCTAGGGCTTCCTAGAAACACATCCACGGACAGATTTTTATCCTTCGGTATACACAACACTGTAAAAGAACTCATCACTGCACACAAGGCGATGCACATCCAAAGACTGGCCAACACTAGAGCGTAAAGGGAGATTCTAGCTCGAATAGGCGTAAACGCTGAACCCATGCCTAACTGACCGGGCCCTCTACAACGAGGAGTGCGCGACAAACTACTCATCAAATCGCTCCTCAAAAATATGCCAGCGGGCTTCCACGATGCAAGAAGACGAGCCAGAGCGCGGGCTCTGCACAGAAAGCACCTCAATCATCCTGGAGCAGTGTACACCGATGCAGCCGATTATAATTTCAGCCAAGGGGCCTTCGCTATCTGCTCATCCAAACACATAGCAGGAAGAAGCGAGTGTATGTCTGCGGCCTCAGTCGCGGTCAAGCACTCGGATCAAGCAGAAGAAGCGGCCATAGCCTTGGCCATAGCGAATACTGGCGCTGGCATCATTGTCAGTGATCCAGAGACTGCCATACGCAACTTCTCGCGCGGTAGAATATCCCTGACTGCTAGAAACACTCTCACAAATATTACACTAGAACGAGAGATAGAACTGGCATGGACTCCGGCCCATTCAGGGAAGCCAGGGAACGAAGCAGGCTACCAACACTCTCGAGGTTTTGTAGGCCGAGTGGTGGGCTCTCGTCCAAGGGGACCCGAGATATAGGCAGTGATTTCCTACCACGACATTACCCAATTTTACAAACTCTCCAGAAGAATCTATCCTCCCCCGCACAAGTCACTCTCCAAACACCAAGAGGTAGCTTGGAGAAGACTTCAAACCCATTCTTACCCGAACCCGTACATTTACGCCCACATCTACCCCGACCTCATAGACCTCACCTGCATCCATTGCGGTAGCACTACCACTCTCGATCATATGCTATGGGACTACCCGGAGGAACCTCCTGCGGCAACTCTTATAGAAGCTCCCTCACCAGAAGGCTGGGAACAAGTGTTGCGCAGCTCGGACTCCGCCGTCCAAGCGGGAGTTATCGAGGGCGCAGAAGAGGTCGCCGCCAGTTCTCAGTTAACGGCCACCTGACCCTTCTGCTAAGTATCCAGGAACCCTTCTTTTTTGGCAAAAGTTTTCTGTGATGCCCTCTGCCCTTCACTCGTGCGCCGGTGGCGGCGCAGCGCAAGAAGGATCTCGAAGGTTCTCGAAGCCAGTCTCAGCGCCTGACCAATGGGGACGCGCACCCAGCGCGAGAGGGAGAAAGAAATAGCACAGCTGATACTGTGTGTATGTGCGCGCCTGCCTTGGCGCGAAGAACGAGCAGACGAGGAGCGCGCTTGCAACTGAGGGGCGTGGACCGCTATCTGTCAGACCGAGCAGCCGTTCAAGCTGCAGAGAAGCACGCCCGCTCGACTTCAAGCGCCACTTGCATAGCCAAATCTAGAGACCACAAGCACCACGCTCTAACGCAAAAAAGAGAAAAATAGCAGGATACATAATTATTGCCGAATGTTGAAATTCATAGCTGACAAAAGCCCCGCCTCGTTAGAGAACACCTCATAGCGCAAGAAAAATCTTGTTTTGCTGAGAGCCCGGTATCTGACTCCACCAAACCAGGAAGCAAACAAGAGAAAATTGCAGACGACGAATTAGTTTAATGTGGAGGAAATCCGACAGCATTCTTCTCGTCATTCGTCATTCTATTCAAGTTCTGATTCTATTCCAATAACGACTGCAAGGAGAAAATCCGTTTTAATCCTTTTTTCACTCGCCAATATATTCCAGTTCCGAATTCTATTTCAAATATGAATTCATTTCCCTTCACTCCCCAATTTACTCCGGTTATGATTGTATTCGGATTCCTACAACGCAACTACATAAAAATGAGTCGCAATGGTATATCGCGGCGAATCCTTGTACCACTGCCGGAGCAGTGGCCCAGCGGTTAAGCATTGCACTTGCAGGTGGGTGTTACAAACACAGCTACCGGTTGGGCTTGCGGAACCCACGTTGCTCGTCCCGAGCAATGCGTGAAGAGATAGCTCCCGCAAGCCTCCTTTTTGCCCATGTAGTACTTTCGATGGCTCTTTGACTGGCGCGTAGTCCTGCTGCTGGTTTAGTTTGGTTGATGGTGTTTAACGTCCCAAAGCGACTCAGGATATGATGGGGGCCGTGGTGCAGGTCTCCGGAAGTTTTGACCACCTGGGGTTTTTTAATGTGTTCTGACATCGCACACTAGACGGGGCTCTGGAATTTCTCCTCCTTCGAAATTCCACCGCCGCGGTTGGCATCGAACTCGCGTCTTTCGGGACAGGAGTCGAGCACCATAACCCCCGAGCCACCGCGGTGGTTCCTGAGTAATTTTCTTCTTTGTCATTTTCGTTTTACTGAGTCATTCTTTGACTCACGCCATTTCCTTTCCTCTACAAGTGCAGAGGTGAGAAGAAAGAGAGTAGGGTGAGAGGGGGCTGTAGACTGGTGACAGGTGAATAAAGGCATATTTCGCTAAACGCCACCTAGGAGGCTAAATCTTCACACAGTCGCCGATGCCACCGGACCTTTTTCACCTTCATGCCCCGCCTAAGGCGATATAGTATTAAGAGCTGATTTTAAAACTCATTATCGAGCTCATTATTCGATTCATTCACTCGGTGCTGCGATGTCGTTCCCAGCGCTTTGTGTCCGCGTTCAAAACTAAAGACATTTGTGGTTTTCAAAAGACGCTCACCAACATGTCCCTATACCTGCCAAGTGCTAATGTCATGTGCCAAATATGACAGCTGCTATCATCTGGCTGCCCGTTTGGCAGTCCTTGCTGAGGCGGTCCAGGCTTTCTCGTGCGAGGTCCGCCACAGTGTGCCGTACAACTGGGCCCCGTCGTACCAGAGAATCCGGGCGCCCTATATAATCGAGCTCCTGTCCTGACCAGACCTATGGCTCCGGCCGATACCACTGTCTCGAGCGCGACGCCGCCTATCCGGTGTGTCCTCACGAGACGCCTACCTCATCCAGTTGATGCCATCGTGGCAGCAAGTAGCTGAGGTGACCACGACAAGACCCGAGCTCCGGGGGAAAGAACAAGGCTGCCAGCCAGAGCTACTGCAGAACATCTGAGCCGAACACAGGAACTGTGCTGGCGAGCCTCTTTCCAGACATTATGACGCGTCAGTCGGCCCCTTGTCCAGTATCAGTGCCTGAGAGCCCGCCAACAGGAGCCCGGTTTGTGGTGTCCGGTCGTATTGCCGAGCCCGGATGTCGTGGGTCTTCTCGATTGTAGCCGTTTCGGTTGTGAACTCGGCAGCAGTCTTAGGTTGGCTTCGGAGCAACCAAGCGAAAAACTCTTTTCTGATAACATGCATCATAAGCGCACATTCTTCTCTTCAGTGACGTTAAGGTGTGCGCCTTGGAATGGACGGCACATCTGTTCGACGCACACCAGGCCTCATTTGGCACTTCAATGCGCGTCTAGTATGGCTGGAGCTTTCTTGCCACCCTAACAACGTTGGCTGTAATGTTTGCGCATTAAAAAAAATTCGCTCGTGAACGTCTCTGTGTCCCTTACTTCGTCCCTTGTTCGTTTTTTTTTTTTTGCGCTGAATTCTATAGAAGAAAATTTATTTGGCTCGATAATTTTGGTCAGACCAGCGCTCCGGTAAACTCGCTGCGTCGTCGCTCTCTCGAGGCTGTCGCTCGTACTCTTCTCTTTAGAGAGCTAGGAAAGACAAAACCAACGAAGAGGGAATAAATCTAAAAGTGGTTCTTAATTAGCGTCCAAGCAGCAAAACGCGGATAAGGACACCAAGCGGCGTAGACGGCTGGTTGGTGCCCTTGCCTTGCTGCACCTAACGACAACTTCTTCAGATAGGGTTGTCGCACATAACCCCTGATTTTTCAAGGACGGGCGCGCAGCCCCTCGGCGTGGTCGCTGCGCTAGATATATATATAGTTTTTTTAGATATAGACTAGATAGATATACAGTTTCTACCCGTCCATTTCTATCAGGTTGCCATTAATTCCTAGCGAGCTCGATGTCTTCGGATTAACTGCCAGTTTTCTTCCCATTCTTAAACTACCCTTTTGAACTTTGCTACCAGTCCTCTAGACGTCTCGTATTTGTTTCTATTTTATCAAAAATGGGCTGTCTTGGCTATTCCGAAATTATAGCGCTTCGCGGATTACTGAGGCGCAATTACTGTGGATGAATATGTTCTCTTTTTTCCCTGTCTTGCATGCAGCAACAGCAAATGTCATTCACGGCGTCAAATATTTTCGTCCTCACGCACCCAGCCCTAGCTTGGAAAAGTAAACCACTGCCTTTGGAAAGGCCAAAAAACTTTCCCGTTTTAACCTTAGATTTAGCCGTTCTGTAGTGCTCCAACTTGGGCTTATCCAGCGTTTTTTTTTTTTTGTCAGTGAGTATTTTCTGAGGATCTTACTTTCTGTTTCAAGGTTGGCTTACTACTAGTTTCTTCCCTTTGACATTTGCATTTAGTAGCAAGCCAGCTAGTTCTTCGTCTTCATGATATATATAATAGTACATCGGTTGAGTATCTGAAATTTTTTGCCACCGATCTTTCCTCATTAATATCCTCAACGTTTCTTCATACTGCACCTCCCTTTTTTCATCACGCGCTTCGAACGTTGAGGACCCCATATCGGCTTGGACTGCTTCAGTAATAGCGTCTCAATCTGCCCCTGTCGTCTGCTTTATTTCAAGTGCTAAATTTGTGGCAGATGTCAAGCACACCACACCGTTTGCCAACGTGAAGCATGGTATCATTGCGCCCTTGACGATTACCTGATTAACTTAATATTTGTCACGTCTCCAGAGCGCGCGGTTCATTATGACAGCTGCGTTTCTTTTTGCATTATTGATAATTTCTTCCACTGGTCTTGCATGCAGTCTCTGCCATCATTTATCCAGGTACCAAGAAATTTGTTTGCTTCAACTAGAGGTAACTATGGTTTGTAGCCTTACTGTACCAGCTAACCATTATAAACCATGTTTCCCGATTTTTCAGCGGTAAATATCAGTCCTACCGCTACTGCCTGTTTTCCGCTAATGTCTGCCAAGTCTTGCAGGCCTCTGGCGCCGTCTGCTAGAAAAACAATGTCATCGGCATATATCATTCAAAGTGAGCGACACCTCTCCATTTGGGCCCTTCGCTCCACTACACAGTAAACCCTAATCCGATTGTTTCTATTTTTCGTTTTATCTCTCGGATGCTGAGCAACCGGTTCGGTGATTACAGAGCGTCTGTGGCTAAATCTCTGCGCATTGGGGGGCTTAGGCCTGTGTGACGCGCCCAATCTTCCCACGCCATTACCCACCTCATTCCCATTCTCTTGTGGTCTTCGTACGTACATGGCAATAATAGGTTCCTCTTTTTATCTTAGCCAGCCTATCTGCGGATTTCGTCCGAAGCTGTACAAAGTTTCAGCCTATGCTGTCCTGCCTCTGACATTAAGAGTACGCGTGTAGCGTTTTTGTAGGATTTGTTTTTCACTACATAATTTCAACTGAGCAAGGTTTACGTTTCACTACGCTCGCTATCCCCCGTGGACAGCCGCACCCGAAAAGAGTTTTAGCCCTACGTCTCCTCCCTCCCCCCCGTTCGACAGGAATGGAGTGAGCGGAGTTCCTTGTTTCGCTACCTAGTAATGGAATTCGGAGGTACCATGAAATAAATATTAATCACGTTTGCTCATAATACGCTAAATCTACTTAATACAGGTAGCATTTTTGGTTTGTGGTATAATGTTTGATAATATTGATGCTTTGAATCTAACAATCTAACTGCGAGGACGTTACGTTTGAAAAGAAATCCGCCGCTGCGATAGTGAATTCAAACCGTAGCCCCTGGAAAGGTTAGCACTCTTAGCGATTTTCCGTCATTTCGCATTTTCCTATTTTGAAGCCAAAAGCTTCACTAGGCTCGTCAACACCGCGCTTCGCGTGAGCCGGAGGCCAGATTTGCCACTTCTGCGCATGCGCGAAACCGAGTGACGTCACGCGCAGCGCAGGTGGCCGCCGTCTCCGTAATAAAAGAGAGAATACAAATAAGCACAGAAACGAGAATAAAAAAAGAAATCAAAGAAATAAAATACCAGAAATAAAAAAAATCGCTGTGGCTTAGCTTGGAGCCCGGTAATTGCGAAAGCAATATCCGTACCTACGCCATGGTTCAGCTGGCATGGTGGTGGTGCTTGTGGTTAGACTTGTGGTGATGCATCGGTTAAACACTCCAATCCAAACCAATCCAATCCAATCCAATCTAATCTAATCTAATCTAATCTAATCCAATCCAATCTAATCCAGTCCAGTCCGGTCCAATTCTGTCCAATCCAACCCAATCTAATCTAATCCAATCTAATCCAATGTAATGGAATCAAAGTCAAATGAAGGTCAATGGTGGTCACCGCCGCGGCACGGCAAAGGCGTGAAAGTGCAAGTAGTAAATCAAGGTCAAATGAAGGTCAATGGTGGTCACCGCCGCGGCACGGCAAAGGCGTGAAAGTGCAAGTAGTATTGCTTTCGCAATAATACACAAAAGACAAACAGTGCTCCAAGATATATCTCGGTGGACACCCGAGCCACGCCGTAAGGGAAGGAAAATGAAAAGAAAATTGACTTTAAGGAAAGGAAGCGACGCCTGTCTCTCTCATATCTTGGTGCACACCCGAAAGGAATGGACACCACAGTACATGTCTCTGAAACAACCTTCTAAGACAGCACCGTATTCATTACAGGCGCGTCTCCTCCTCTGCCTCCGTACAGGCAGTGTGTGGACGGCCGAACGCCTCCACCGTTATCGTGGGGAGACGCTGAGGGCGCGCGAAGGGAGAAGACGGGCGCACATCAGCTCCTATTCTGATCGCTCCTTATTGCGGTCTGTCAACTCGGACCCCACGAATCTTGGCACCATCGTCTCCGCGAAGATCAGCGGCACAAGTGGGCCCCACTTCCATCAAGGTGGGCCCATTTTTGACGAAATTCTGAGATTTTGAAGCTTTCGCCCACCGCCGCGGCGCTAAGCCTAACGGCGGCGGGGCGTTCGCCGGCGTTCGCCAGCCCCGGCTGGGGATTCCCCGGCGATGGCGGCTCCAAATACGGTGACCGGCTATGATCCGCTGTCCATGCAAGTCGTACGCATGGAAACCGTTCAACCCGAGGACCTTCCAACATCGGAAGATGACTATTTGGCAGATATGGTCAAAATCTGGAGACGCCGGCAGAAGACGAACGCTCCCAAGCCAACTGGAGCCGCCGCCCAGCACCAGGCGGCAGTTCGGTCCCCGCACGCTTCGCAAGGAAGTGTCGGTGGCGCGGCCTTGAAGGGTGCAACTTGCAAACCCCAGTGGCGGCCGCAGCAGACGCCGCGCATTGGACGCGACGACCTCATCGTGGTGCTCAAGCCACGCGAGACGCTGGATCTGAAGGCCACCTTCGCTCCAGGTGAAGCCGGAGTTGCCGTGCGCAACATCATACGGGACTGTGGAGAGGTGCAACTCTCTGTATGGCCCGTGTGGGACCAAAATGTGCTGGTGTGTGGCGTGAACTCTGTGCCAGCCGCTGAGAAGCTCCTCGGCGATGTCACGCTGACGGTCGGCGACCGCCAGCTTCTGTTTCGCGGGCACGCCAAGGCTTCTGGCGAGGTCTGCAAGGGAGTGATCAACGTTCACCCCGGCGAAACGTCGGCCTCCCTCAAGCAGAAGCTGGAGTGGAGACACGGAGAAATACTTTCTGTGCGCAAGCTGGGCGGCACCGCCATCGCAGTGGTCACCTTTCAAGGGAAGAAGGTACCCCGCCAAATCTTCTGCAGCGACCAGGGCATTCCTGTGCGACTGTACAAGAAGACGATCCCCGCCTGTCATCGATGCGGCACGGTGGGGCACCGGGCTGACATCTGCCCGCGGCCGCAGTCGGGACGCTGCGGCCTCTGCGGCTCTCAGGTGGCCACCACACCCGAGGGCATACCACAACATGAGTGCACCCCCCGATGTCTGCTGTGCGCGGGTGCCCACTTCACCGGTGCTGCCGGCTGCGTCGGCAAGTACCGGAAACCGATCAAGCCGGGACCATCACGGAGTCAAAGCAAGCGGAAGTCGGCTCAGAAGCAAGCTCCGCCCACCAATGCCAAGGACAGCAAGTCCACTTCTGCGCCGGGCAAGTCCGGTCATGTCAAGACGGCTGTGAAGTCCGGGACCCAGGCGAGGTCGCCGAACTTCAGCGCTGGGGATTTCCCGCCTCTAGCGACCGCCCAAAACAAGGTGAGCGATTGGGCTAGGGCTGCCTCCGGGCCTCTTTCTCCCTCCCTCTCCCCTACGGAAGCCGCCCTACAGAGGCAAAATGTTGAACTTAGGCGCCAAACAGAATTCCTAGTGCGGAAAATTCAGGAGCTGGAGGCTAAGTTAGAGGGACGTAAAGAACCTCACGCTGGTCCTTCCGAGCCTATAGAACTAGCCGAGCCGGAGGACCGAGATGAGAATGCCTCGGTCGCATCTGGGCTGACAAGCGTGTCGCAGCAGTCGGCCAGCACAGTGGTTGGTAGGCTGCCAATGGTGGAGAGCCGCCTGTACAACCTGGAGAGCGAAATTGATGCTCTGCCAGGTAAAATCATGGAAGCGGTCCGGGGCTCCATTCAGCAACTTCTTCAGGCCGAATTGGCAAAAATCATGCCTGCTATAGTGGCACAGGTTACTGAGACAGCTCTCTCTGTCGTTCAGGACCAAATTGAAGCTCAACTCAGTCAAAGCCGCTCCCGCTCGCGGTCTCCGCGACCAGACCTCCGCAGGCGGAAGGTGGTCCTTCGCCAGGCCACAGGCTCACTAGAAAACATTCCGGCCGCTCTCTCTCCGGACGTGCTGGTGCCTCTGCCTGAGGCCCCATCACCTTCGGGGGTGGGACCTGGCCCCCAAAATTAAATAATCACGTTCACGATGGCTAGCCGACCCCAGCGGAAAGCCAACAACAATTCGGAGCAATTCGAGATCATACAGTGGAACTGCAGGGGTCTACGGAGCTGGAAAAAACGGTCACACCTCCAGCTCTACCTGCAGTCTCTCGGTACCGCACCGGCGCTCCTAGCTCTTCAGGAACCCGGCGCAGATGCTAAATTCACAGGGTATAGCTCGTTTCAAGGCGGTCCTACAACGTGCATCCTGGTGAACAAAGCGTACACCGCAGTCCCAGTAGACCTCGAACTGGAGACTGAACAGGAATACAGTATGGTCAAGGTCCTGCCGCTCAAGCGCCGCGACCCATCAATACATGTCCTTAACATTTACTGCCCCCCGCATAAGCCGCGCGTGACCTTCAACGAAATCTTCTACCGCGCGCTCAAATCGGCTGACAAGGAACCTCTAGTGATCGTTGGGGACTTCAATGCTCCAAGCCTACATTGGGGCTACCACTTTGAGAAGGCCAGAGGACGCAAGCTGGCGGAGCTCATCTCCACACTTCGTCTTACACTCCTCACGGATCCGTGTTGTCCCACACGTGTGGGCAACTCGGTTACGCGAGACACATGCCCTGACCTGACTCTCGTTACGAACACCAGAGACGCTACCTGGGAGAACCTGGGAGAGACTCTTGGTAGCGATCACTGCCTTCTCCGGGTCACTCTTCTGGCGAAGGCGGCTCGCAAAAAGTGGGGCCACACTAAATTGACCGATTGGCATAAGTTTCGAACAAAAGAGATACCTCCCGTGCTCTTATCCGGCGGATATGCGGAGTGGGCAAAGCAATTAGACACAATACAAAGACAACACGTCACGACACTTCAGACCACTGAAGAGATCCCTGCAGTGGACAATCACCTCCTGCACTTGTGGGAGGCTCGCCGGAGTCTTACCAAACGGTGGAAGAAGCAAAAGCTGAATCGCAAACTTAAAGCTCGCATTGTTGACCTCACGGAGCAGGCTGCGGCGTATGCTGCCCAGCTCACCGATTCAAACTGGATAGAGAAGTGTAATTCGGCAGCGCGTCAGATGAGCTCGAGAGGAACATGGCGCTTCTTTCGCAGTCTCATCGACCCCACTCAAACGAGAGGGGAGACGCAAAGACAGCTCCGGCGGGCTTTGCACGGGTACCAAGGTACGACGGCTCAACTCGCGGACACCCTGTGCGACAGATATCTCTGCCGCATAGAGGACCCAGTTGGGCCCGAGTACGAGTACGCGGGAAAGCCGAATCCCGACATTGATGCCCCTTTTGAGTTACACGACCTTAAGGCGGCTTTAGCTAAAATGCGGCGAGGTACGGCTCCGGGTCGGGATCGCATAACAGTCAATCTGTTGGCCAACCTCCCAGATTCGGCCTACCTCCACCTGCTAGGGTACATTAACCAGATTTGGGACGGGCGTCCACTCCCTCCCGAATGGAAGACCTCCTTGGTCACTTTCATCCCTAAGCCAGGCAAGCCAGTGAATACCGACAACCTGAGGCCCATCTCACTAACCTCTTGTGTGGGCAAGCTTATGGAGACGATGGTTAGGGATCGCCTCTCTCCACACATAGAGACCAAGGGCCTCTTTGCAGACACTATGTTCGGGTTCCGACCGCATATGTCTGCGCAGGACGTCCTCCTCCAGTTACACCGCTACATAATACGACCCACTGCCATGCGCCACAACGACAAGGCCATCCTTGCCCTTGATCTTAAGGGGGCCTTTGACAACGTTCGTCATAGCAGCATCTTGGCTAACTTGAGTACCACTGATTGTGGGCGCAAGGCATTCATATATGTAAGAGACTTTCTCTCCAAGCGTCAGGCCTTCCTCAAGATTGAGGATGACGAATACGGACCATACACGATGGGTACACGGGGTACACCCCAAGGGGCGGTCTTGTCGCCACTTCTTTTCAACATTGCCATGATGCAGCTTCCCCACCAATTGGCCCGGGTGGAAGGCATTCATCACGCACTATACGCGGACGACATAACAATTTGGACTACCGAAGGGAGCCTTGGGGAAATGGAGGACCGCCTTCAGCGGGCCGCCACCATAACCGACAGCTACGCTATCGGCTGTGGTCTCCAATGTGCTCCCGCAAAATCGGAACTTCTGCACATCAGATCCGATCCTAAGGACAACACGAGTTTGCAAATCTCTCTGACGGGAGGCCCCATCAAAGAGGTCGGGGAGCTCCGCATACTAGGTCTGTTCATCCATAACAGGCTCAGCCCGGAATCCACTATTGCCAAACTCAAGCGCGTAGGCGAACAGGTCGGACGCATGATCCATCGCGTTTCTAACAAGCGCGGCGGGTTGCGAGGCAGGGACGCGCTTCGGCTCGCCCATGCCTTCGTGACCAGCAGGATCCTCTACTCCGCTCCCTACCTTCGCACTACGAAACAACAAGAAATAAGAATCGACACCATCGTTAGAAAGGCTACAAAGCGAGCACTGGGCCTTCCAGTGGCCACCTCCAATGCTAAGTTGTCGGCGTTGGGGGTGATCAACTCCTACCAGGAGTTACGAGAGGCCCACCTCGTGAACCAATATACGCGACTCTCGCAGACGGCATCCGGGCGCCGCCTGCTAGACCGCTTGCACATCCAACACGAGTGCACTCCAGAGGAGACGTGTCGGATTCCGGAGCTATGGCGTCACAAGCTCTGGGTCCCTCCACTCCCGCGCAACATGGACACACATACACACGAAGGCAGACGAGAGGCGCGCGCTCGGGCCCTCGAACACCAACACGGATCCAAACAGGGTGTATACTACGTTGACGTGGCAGGGCCGTCGCCCAATGGATTCTACACGGCCGCAGTAGTTCACCAGGATCAATGCGTTAACGGGCTCTCCTTTCGAGCTCGAAATTCAGCACAGGCTGAGGAAGTAGCCATTGCGCTTGCCGCCTCGGACTTGAATTCGAAGGTAATCGTGACAGATTCGCGTCGAGCCTGTCAACACTACCTGGCTGGCGAGATTTCACCTTTAGCCTGGAGTATATTAAAGCGCGCAGTGAGGGAATCGGACCCTTCGCCCAAACGCATAGTTTGGACTCCAGGCCATCAGGGCGTTAGAGGTAATGAGGCTGCGGACGCGGCTGCCCGAGCGCTTACCTACCGGGCACCTCACCCAGGCTCTTCCGGCTCGGAGATTGTGCAACCGCTTCTGCGGTTCAGAGAAATTCTGGACGACTATTGCGAACGCCATCGTCTTTTCCCGGTCCCTGCTAAGGGCCTGAGTAAAGCTGATGAGCGAACTCTGAGGCGCTTGCAGACCAACACTCTGTTGTGTCCTGCAATAGTGAAACATTTCGACCCCAAAATTGATGGGCGCTGCCCTCACTGTGGGGAAGTTTCCGATACCTTCCACATGGTTTGGGCCTGTCAAAAGAATCCTTCCCTTCCCCCCAATCCTTCCCCTTCCCGAGAGGCATGGGAGGCAGCCCTGCTCAACTGCTCGGGGCTGGAGTCTCAAAGGGCTCTAGTCCAACGGGCGCGAGTAGCGGCCTCGTCCAGCGGGGTCCCGGACTAAGGACTCCACCTATGTAAAGGGCCATTTTTGGCCTGCAAACTCTCCTGTTGTTTATTAAAAAGTTTTCACCACCACCACCGTTATCGTGGTGCTCCCAGTGCATTGTGCGCGAACTGCGACAGCCATGACGTCAAACCAAGCACAACTGCAGCTTTCCGCTTGTATATCCAGGCTTAACCACAGCTAAGCCCCTGCTTAATTTTTTTTTGGCATACGTATGGCAGCCACTGACGTCTGCTTCGTGGCAGGCTGCCCACCGGGTTGTGGCAACCTTCCATGTGTGTACACTTGGCAGGCCTTCAGCTGGGTGATGGCTTGAGCGAACGGTACAGCTCGCTGAAGGACTTCAAGGTACGTTCCTTCTGGGTAAGGGTCTTTACGGTGAAGGCCTCAGTACTGAATGCTTTCCGGACAAAGGCGTTTAGGTATAAGGCCTTAATGGTAAAGACCTTTATGTCGCATGCCTGCAGCAAATAAGGTTCTCAGGTGGCGTTGGGAACTAGTGCTAGTGCATGATATTCGCCGCTCCGCTCCGCCTTGCTAAAGCTTGTGCTAATTTTTAATTATTTGAATTTTTCGCTCACTGCCAAACGCGCCGACTACGACGACACCGGATTTTTGTGAAACTCTACCCTTACTGCTATCTCGTTATAAATATGGATATTTTACGTCTCACATTTTTCTTTTGGGCAAGCGTTTCTTCAAGACAGGGCAAAAAAAAATCTCCCCCGAGGCAAGTTTGGAAACAAGAATAGCGAATGCCGCCTGCCGGCAACTTCGCCGATGGCAGCGCATAATCGTGGGAGTGAAAAGGGAAAAATTTATAAAAAGCAAGCACCAGCAGTGCTTCTTTAATTTCGCCCTGTTTGCACGCAAAAGCAACCGGTCACTCCCGGTGCTGGAAATGAGCGCTGGCAGCCTTCACGGGTGGAAACAGCTCTGAGTGCCTTGCTCGAGCGGCTCAAAAATTGCCTCGCATTCATCATGAGGGCATCTAGAGCAGGCAACACGCTCCTCGCCTACACCCGCTGAGCGATCAGGGTTCGCGGGTCTTGTCGCCGTTTTCGGATATTGCTGGCGGACATCCAAACTTTTCTTCTTCCATCGTGCAGTTTGTTCCTGTCTCCCTCCTTCCTTCAAGCCTAACATTCGGTTGCGCCAGAAATTGCGCGGTGCTTGTAGTCGAGCGAGCCTTTGTGTGCCCGAGCTAGCTCCAAGCTCCGGATTTTTCTGCAGTTCAGGCGTTTTCGTTTATTAATTTCAACGAAGACTGTGTGCTTTGGTCGGCTTTGCCGTTGCTTTTGGAATATTCTCTGGGCTACATGTTCACATCCGGTACATTCTGGCTGGCCTCTTGTTCCTCTTGTTCCATGAGCTAATGCTTCTTGCTCAATTCCTTTAGGGAAACGCACTGTTGCATTTTTGTCCTTACTTGTGCTGAACACAAAATGCGATAAATGTAAGAGAAGGGCAAAGAAGGGAAGAAAGGAAGAAAAACGAGAAAGCAATTTTGAAGCTTGCATGCAGGGAAGAATCTAGGAAAGAGAGAAACTCAGCAGCCGAGGCAATTTCATGCTTTCGTCCTCGGAATAAAAGAACGGCGCCTGTTTTATGGTGTCGGGGCCAGCGACTTTTTTTAGAAAACAATTTTCTTTTATCTTCGTGCTACCTGGTCTCTAGCTAGCGCTCGCGCTCGAGAACAGTATGCAACAGAGGAAAGCCCCGAACGAGCAATTTTATTGAGACAGGTTTGTAAAACGTGCTTGACAGCTGAATAAAAGAAAACAAATAATGCGACATTTATCTCTGTCTCGGGTGAAGAAAAACTTTGCAGCAAAAGATTCTAGCGCGGCATCGTAGGCCGACGTGAGATTGTTCCTTTGCTAATCACTGCTGTGGAATAACTCATCTTTTTTCGTTAGCATATTTTATAACTACCGACGTCTGCATTTGCTTTTACCCTTTCGCTATCCATGCATTGGAATTTTGAAATTTTTATTCTGCTGTACGTGCTACAATTCCCGCAACCCCAGTCGGTGCCTTTGCAGTGCGGAGCCACTTTCTTCAAAACGCGCTCAGTAATCATTTTCTTTATTCTCGAGACATTTCAATAATATTACAAGAGATAATTACACAATACGCCGCCGCCCAGGCATTCATTTTATTGTGGGAGCAGGTGAGCGGAATGAACAGTTCCTTATAGACGCCTTTTTCGTTCTCTTTCCAACTGCCTTCATCGCTACGTGGAAATTTTTCAAGACCTCCACTAAATTACATTTTAGCAAACATTTTCAGGTAGCGCCTACAAAGTTACAAATATCGCGTACTTTGCCATGGGGGGGGGGGTTACTAATTACATCAAACCGGGTGTGCCCTGAATAAAACAATGCGGACCATGAAAATCACAAGGACTGAACAGAACTGAGCCCTCGGTAAGTGTGAAATTATATTCGCACTCACGGGTATGAACAAAACCCAGTGCAATGAACTTTGAAAAAGATTCCCTAGTGTATAAAGTGTAAGTGCGTTACGGTTTTATTGATGAAGAATCTGTAATTATTATACGCAGTGGCATTATATTGTGCAAGTGGTTTTACGCAGTAAGATGAATGTAGTCGAGGGTTTGACGGCATACAGTCTGGTCAGGAATCATGGCTTGATGAGATTCACTGGTCACTGACCATGGTCAAACACAAATGACGTTTCGGGAGCGCTACGGATCCCTTGTTCACAACAAGGGAGCCGAACAACGGAGCCTTGTTCAGATTGCGAACAAATCAAATCAAATCAAGCTTTATTTTAACATCGTGATGTTGGGTGGGCACATACAAAAAGCCAAAAAGAGGCTTGACGGGGAATGTGCCCCCCTGTACAGGGCAGAGGTGGTTACATCAGTGGGGTGAGCTACAAATAAAAAAAAAACATCATGTGGTATCTGCGTGCAGCAAAGGTCGTCTATGCAAAGTAATTGCATAGACGACTATACAGGCTTATTAATGAACAGAACAACGACAACAAAAAACAGCAGATGCATCCATTCAAATTCTTTAAGACGGTCATTTAAGCACCACAGGAGTTATATGTACTATTAAGCATTTGGGGAACCAGAACTCGAAGCATTTGGCGACCATAATTAGTGCGGGAGCGAGGTATGTACCAATCATCATTAGCTCGCTTAGTGTACGGTTTGTCTTTGGGGGTTAAGCGAGCTAGAATGTCGAAAAACGGGTTCTTGTTTTTTCGGTGAGTTTTATAACGACGAATTAATAACGTGTTGTAAAGTTCATTGACAGGTGTATTCTTAATGAGGAAAAAAGCGGAGACGTGTGGGCATCGTAAGCTACGTTGGCAGTAATGCGGAGAACTTTTTTTGCAGATTTTTCAATTTTACTATGTTTGAGAACGTTGTCGCCCCATACCAAATGACAGTATATTAGATTGGAATAAAACAATGAATTATATAATAACACCTTAAGATTCTGAGGCAATAAGAAGCACACCCTGGAGATGATCCCTACTACTCTAGAAAGTTTATCAGTGAGATGACTGATATGATTATTCCAGAGCATGTTCTCATGAAATATAACACCCAGATTTTTTATGGAAGAGACAATTTCTAATGTGTTCGAACCGACTGTTAGAACAGGACTAAAATCAAGAGGTTTGTTTTTAGAGCGGAATATAATAGCCTTCGTTTTTGTCGCATTAATTTTCAAATATGAAGATGTGCTCCAAGTGAGTAGTTTATCAAGCATCTTATTAGCCCTTTCTTGTAGTTCAGGTACTGTGGATCCAGTAAAAAAAATGCTCGCGTCGCCCGCACAAATGATATATGTGGCAGTTTTGTCACTGTTGATTATATCATTGATGTACAGGTTAAATAGTAAAGGTCCTAGTATGCTGCCTTGCGGGACGCCTGCGCGAACAGGTTTTAGGTTTGAAGTATAGCCATTAATGGTTACCTGTTGCTGGCGGTGGTTAAGATATGTTTGAAGTAGTTGCAAGAAAACGCCGCGAAATCCGTAATGTTCAAGTTTTGAAAGTAGCGTAGCGTGATTTAATTGGTCAAAGGCTTTCGAAAAGTCAATAAAGATGCCTAAAGTATATAATTGTTGATCAAATGAATCCAAAATTATTTCTTTTTGAGCTAGGAGGGCTGATTCGGTAGATTTCCCTTTCGTAAAACCAAACTGAGAGGCTGTTATTAGGTCATGTCAGGGAGCCGTAGCGCTCCCGGAATGTCATTTGTGTTTGACCATGGTCAGTGACCAGCGAATCTCATCATGTAAGATAAAATGGCTTATAATTTTTAAAAGGCAGTGCAGGAAGTCTGGAGTTTCACTTAAAGGTACAAAATTATGCTGAGAAGGGTAGATTTTTCAATTAATATACCCTGTGTAATGGTTTTATTGGTTTCATGGGGTTTGACGTCCCAAAGCGACTGTGACAATCAGGGACCCCGTAGTGGAGCGCTCCGGGTAATGTCGGCCACTTGGGCGATATCGACCACTGCGCAGCACACGGGCATCTAGCATTTCGCTTCCATCAGAATCCTGTGTAGCGGGCCCTGGTTGGATGCGAGCAGTGGATCGGTGCAGCCATAAAAATTTTGGGGCTCCGCTTTTAAGGCTATGACGCATTCGCGTTAACGGGTGTCGCCAACGGCTTCTATTGGCTACGAATACACGGACTCCCTTTGCATATAAGTGTATGAAAGACTACAAGGCATACATTCCGGGCGTTTCAGCAAACACTTTCAAAAATTTTCAAAAACACACTTTTTGGGGTAAAATTACGGCTTTTGCGGCATGATATTGCCAGGCCTGGCGAACACCATAAAACAGGTGAATCATTTATAGTAAGCTGGTTAACTAATTTCTAATAATTAACGTTTTAACTAGTAGAGTTAGGCGCCTGGTTGCAATTAGATATATGTAGCTGGTTGTGATTAACAGCCATATCAGTTTTGAGAATTTCAAAAACGTGATTACCCTTGGCGCTGTGGCTCGACAAAGTTCGGCTTTTTCGACTAGTTACGTGCACTGGAGGGGTTGCTTTTCCTGCATGCTTTCAAAAGAGCATGCATTTTGTAAATATAAAGACAAACAGCAATTTCTTACCACTTATGCGAGAGAACATTCCGTTCCTCTCGATCGTAGCGCCTCGCACGGCTCTAACAACCACGCGAAATAATTGCACAGACCTCGTATTTGACAACCAGGCATTGGTGCAGCAAATTGAGCACATATCCATCTATTTCTCCGACGAAAAAACTTACTTCATGCCAATCAAAAGCTGTTAGCGGAGTCTTTCTTGAAGAGGAAATATGTGTGAAAATAACAAGTTGTCAGCAAATGTACATACATGTCTTGCTCGAATTCTTTGCCTCAATATGTCGAAAAGCTGAAACAGCTGATGAGCTGCGCACAAACTTCGCATTAGGAAGTAACGTAATCGTCGGCAATTTTTTAATTTTCCTCAGTACGAGACTATTACATAAGTTGGTGGCAAAAATGTAAACGTGGCAAAGAATATTTATCATGAATTTTGTTCAGTAAAGAAAATGAACCGGCAAGAGGTATCAAAATGTGGGGGAACAAGAGGAAGCAAAACCAACATAATGGTAACAAATAAATATTGCTAAATATAAAAATCAAACGCGCTACGGGGAACAGAACAGAACTGAAAGAACAATTACACCCGTTTCTATGTTTTACACCTTCATAAATAATGGACTGAAAGAACAATTACACCCGTTTCTATGTTTTACACCTTCATAAATAATGGACTGAGTTCAGTTGCGATAATCTAAGGCTGCCGGTTACAGTGAAAATAGTTTTGGGAATCAAAGATTTAGAAAAGTGTCGCTTGTGATGCGTTTGAATTTGAAGGAATGCTCACGCGTGGGGAGACTACTGAAGGTGAGTGAAAGATTTTGTCATGAAGCACTGGCTGATGGTAAATTTTGTGAAAAAGTGATGAGCGACCATGTTTGCGACGATGAGAAATATTATCATGTCCAGTACGACCTTTTAACGCCTGGACGCTAGTGAAGCGTGAGTAATCTGAAAAAAAGAAAATTAAACGAGCAGCAAGGATTTGCAGACATTCGATGTTATCTACGACGTGGGCTTGATCCGGGTATCATATGGTGAATCGTGCTCGATTTTAGGTCGAATTAAAGTAGTATACAAAACTTCACAGATACGTACGAGCATGTCGAAGTTTGCGTTTTATACCCCTGCCGTACGGCAAATTTAATGTCACTCCCATCAAATGGCATTCGCTTAAAATGACATCGGCTCGCTGCCACATGAGAAAATATAATGTCATTCGATGAAAGTGACATTGGCCATCCAATAAGCTCAGGGTACACATTCGTATTCGCTCCCCAGTCAAATGAGTAGCCTCAACAATAGTAACCTAGCGGAGGGCAGCGTAAGTAAATAAAATGTAATGCATTATAAATGTGTAAATGTAATTTATTTTATTTTTCATAAGTTCGTGTAAAGTTCACAACGTCGAAAGGGCAACGACACATAAACGCAGAGAACTACCGTCGTTCCAGGCTGCCCTAGAAGACACGTGACCAGGTTTGTTGTACTAGTCTTGTAGCGCTTGTAGCTGTTGGCACGTTCGAGAGTTACGCTGCGGTGGGCCATCCAGCAATGGAGATCGATGCGGCCGTAGCTACTTCTGAAATCGAACCAAAAATTCGTGCGCAGTGGATGGAGCAAGAGACCTATGCTCTTATAAAGGTCTGGGAAGACCACTTGGGCGACTTGAGGCGCGTGAAGAGAAATGCGAAGGCGTACGCCGCGATTGTCGCCGCGCTCCACGCCTTAGGCATCGAAAAACCGCTGAAGGCGGTGAAGAGCAAAATAGAGAATTTGGGCAACAAGTACAGGCGAGTACAATTTTGCTGGAATGTGATGTAACCGTGAAGCCATTTTTCGAGTGATTCTGGCAATTGGTTGTCTCGAAAAGGCCTGTATTGCTGTATTGCAGTGACCTCGTCTTGGCGGCTTTAAAAAAGGTGTATTTATGCATTCATAGTCGATGAGTTCTTGCAGTGGATGCTTCGGCATGTAAGTAAAGCTTACTTTCTTGCTATTGACTTGCGCACAGTTTCTTTTTTCTACCTGTGGACTTGTTATGCGTGCGCATCGCATGCTCGGCGTGTTGGCGTGAAAATGATATGGATCGTCCGTATTCCGGGTCCTGGCTGTAGACGCCGATTCACTTCTGCGATTAGTTTCCCAGATGTGGCAGTAACGTGCTGTGTCGTCTTTTTTTTTCTTTGGACCTTGCGAGGAATATGTTCAGCGCACGATGTGAAAATAGGTTGCGCATTTTGTCGTCTGTGTTTCACCAGCAGTGTTGCACGTGCTGCCACGGTTTTACGTTTTGCAATCCCAAAAGCTAAAATGGGACGGCCTCTTCATGCACTCGCTTCGCGGCATAGGCTGAGTCCGGCCGCTACCTAGTAACTGTCCGGTCAATGTTGTTACGACAACTTTCAAAGTGTCGAAACAAGTACGGGCCGAGTGCCGAGCAGCACTTGCCAGTTGCACTCAGTACCTGGGTGTGCAATTTGAGGGCAGATTACGTGTTCTATATATTTCTTCGAACTGCAGTATTTCTTCATCACTCACTACGCACCAACATGTCTGCTACAAGACATCGGCTCTTACTTCCTACAATACACACCAATTATGGTTGACAAACATTGCAATTTACGGCTCCTTATTTGTGGAATAGTCTTGATTACAATGTTCAAATTTCACCTACTCTTCATGTCTTTCAGAAACAATTAAAAGATTTTCCACTGAATTCATCCTAATCTACATTCTTTACTGCTTTGGTTTGTGTTTTTTGTCTAAAAATAACATGTTTACTTGATGTTTTCACTGGAATCCAGTGCCTACTGCTGTAATGTGCTTATTGCTAAAAAGTTGCGTTAAATGGGCTTGGGCAGACATAAAAATGATTTTTAGCGCAACGGGGACACAACACAAGAAAGACGACAACACGGGCGCTTACTCCAACTGTTTAATCGAGAGACAGCATACGAAATATATAGCCCTCCCAGCGTATGCGCACGCGTACAGGGCACCCAGACACACCATGCATCCATCTTATCACAGTAGGCGCGGCAAAAATTTTTGCTCAGTTTCATATAGAAAAACAGAGGTGTCACTAACACAGCTCAGACCCGCATTTTTGATATAAAAGGCTTCCAGAATTTCACGAGCCGTCCGATGTCTACCTCTGTCCAAACTCCTCACCTCGCAGAACCATGGTTCACAACTAATGCAAGCCCTACGGTGCTCAACAAGTCGCTGGCCTTCATTATTTTCAACATATATTGCGTGTTCTCTAAGTCGGTCATTCACGCATCGTCCCGTCTGCCCAATATAGAATTTTCCACAGGACAACGAGATTTCGTAGGCAACGGTGGCGGCACACTTCACGAAACGCTGACCATGCCTCTTCTGGCAGCCGATCTTTTGGCTTTCGCAAGTTTATGCGACGGGCATTTAATGCGAAGGAAAGATAACCGCTGGTCCTTGAGGGTAACGGAGTGTGGATTCCAAGAGAATGCAAGCGTAGCAGGGGGGCGGCAGAGAGTTAGGTGAGCGGATGAGAGTAACAAATTTGCGGGAACACGGTAGCCGCAACTGGCAAAGGACAGGGTTAATTGGAGAGACATGAAAGAGGCCATTGCCCTGCAGAGAGCGTAGTCAGGCTGATGATGATGGTGAGCTCATCAAAAAAGAAAGTTTTTATTGAATATTGCAATAAACGTATTTACTAACTTTTATTTCATAATCAACTCTGCAGGATACGCTTCCACCGGTGTTCAGGAGTGAAAGGTAAGGAAGTAAGGGGCCCGCCACAACAAAAGCCTGGAAAAAGCAGTCACTGAATCCAAGGAAAGCATCATCGAATGTTCTGTTATCTTTTGTTTTAAATTTGTGGCAATGACCAACGGAAAGTTTGCAGTAATGTATATTTTTAATTAAAGTGAATTACTAAGAAGCTAATGGGGAAGAATACACCTCACGTCACTGCGTTCAGAATGCACGACCACCGTGTCAGGCATGGGAAATCTGCGTCCTGCGCTATGTACGAGGGTAGCACTGGTTAGCACTCTCAGTTTGGCCACATGCAACAGGAACACACTTGAAAGTTGAAGATCGGACGCCCGCCATCATACCTGAGTTGGCAGAACACTGTACGCGACATGGTGATAGGTCCAAAACCTTTTGGCGGAATGTGGTGGGTTTCTTACGCTTTCTCATAACTTTTCATTCAGGTTAAAAATGACCACGCCAGAAACTTTCTTTTCAAGAACATCATAAACTTAAAATGCCGAT
Organism: Amblyomma mixtum; assembly: GCF_055824585.1. Classification (NCBI taxonomy): domain Eukaryota; kingdom Metazoa; phylum Arthropoda; class Arachnida; order Ixodida; family Ixodidae; genus Amblyomma; species Amblyomma mixtum. The sequence continues at coordinate 100,113,549 of NC_143012.1, read as the reverse complement.
GACATAAAAACTACAGGCTGATAATATTAGTGATATAATAAATCCATACCAGTAAAAGCTTTCAAAGTTTTCATTTCATCCTTACACAAGCGCAACAAAAGAAAAGTTGTCATTAAAGAAACTCTCATGAACTCTCTTCTGTATGTCACGTGCAACCACCCACGTTCGAGCAGCGATGACATGTCCATTTAGAATTCTGGCTTTTTTTGGAGCTTTGGCGCCAGAATTCGTGTTTATTTTATTTGATCCGTTCATTTCCAAGAGCCGACGTAATAGCGGTTTGAAAGGGCACTTTCGTTTCGTCCTCGTCACATGGAAGTCTAAATGCAGGATGTGAGCAGAAATCGAAAAAACAACATTCTAAGCTCTTTGACAGAACTTCTGTCCCTGTCGTAAACGCCTGGGCTCTGCCTTGCTATTTTGTGAATTTTCATGGGTGAGCTTGAGATTGAGGGTGGGCTTGAGGTAAGTGGAGATTGTCTCAGTTTTCATTGGTTTCCACGCACTCCTTACCAAAATGCGTTTGCTATGTTGGAGTAAAAGCAAGGAAAGTGCTAGTGAAGTGTCACATTCGTCACGCGAATATTCTGCGCATCGTCTCCTTCCACAAACACCAGAGGCCGCAACTTTTGGAACTCTCTGGAATACGGGCTATTGAGCCTACACGAAATGCAAATCGCGAGCAGTAGGAGGCGCAGTTGTCCAACTCGGACTTGAATGCCCAGCGCAAGCTGGTTAGTCGAGCATAGCTGATAGTTGGGACCACAAATCTCCTCTCCTGAGGACCCTTCCTTGTTGACTCCAGCATCAACTTCTATCAGAACAATAAAGTTACTCTCTCTCTCTTCACGCTGGAGAAAGTAACAGAGAAGTGGTAACGGGTCGTTGATGCCCTCACAAAATTTTGACAATGCGTGCATTGGGATTATTAGTGCAGTCAATTGGGCTAAAGCCTTGCGCAATGCCATGAATGTTGGCTTAAAAAAGATGCGCAGACACCGAGAGAAGTTTCCGTGAAAGAGCCGCCGCGGTCGCTCAGCGGTCAAGGCGCTCGGCTGCTGACCCGAAAGAAGGTTCGATCCTGTCCGTGGCAGTCGCATTTCGATGGAGGCGAAATACTAAAGGCTCATGTATTGTTAGGTGCACATTAAAGATCCCCAGGTGGTCGAAATAATTAGGATACCTACAATACCGCATCACCTGATATTGTTCCCCAACTGAAATATAGCGAACAAAGTTGGGCTAGTGAATTACAGGATTCTTTCTTCTGATTATATGCATGGCAATATTCCTCTGCGGCAACGGGCCGATCATGGCGATAAGGATCTGTGAGAACACTCGAATGTTTAAAAAGTGCAGAACATGCAGGACTAACACAGTGAGTGGCCTTACACTTCCACCCGCTGCATATGCATCTTAAGCCCGTAATACTTAGTGGTGCGGACTGGGACACATTCTTTTTGTCTTCTTTTTGGTCCCATTATAATCTATGCTTAGGCATCCTAAATTTCCTGAGTAAAACTCTTGAAGTGACCAAGAATTACGTGACGACGAAGATCACAGGAATGAATGAACAAAATAAGGGTTTATTGCTGTTATAGCACTGCTTGGCGAGCTAGATCATATTTCTGAAAAGGCTTGTGCTTAGTCGAGGACTCCAGAGGAGAGTACAGGATTTTTTATTCTTTCTCCATTATTATTTTATTGACTTAACGAGAAATTGTGTTTTTGCCCTTTTTTAGTGTGAAAATTATGAACCGTCACTTTCTGTTCGAAAAGGTTTGCTCTCTCTATGAGGCCTGTCCGCCAAGCTATGCGAATCTCTTTTGCATGGTAGAGCCACTTGCTTGTAATTTTGTCTTATGCTTTTCGAACTCTTTCTGTGGAAATTAAAAGTTCTCTATGAAATTCATATGCGGTGCTCACTACAATTCAGGTTTTTCTTTCATGTTTTTATTGTGATGTTCCTCACCGATGCACTGCCCTAAAGAGGGCCGTCCGCGAAGTTGTAAATAATCTTCTAAAAGCAGTGATAGAGCGCATCAGGACATCTTAAAAGAAATCAAAACAGCTCTTCGAAAACTGAAAGAGAACTTCACTCGGATCACCCATTGATAAAAAAAAGGAAAAACTTTAATGAGGGAATTCTCCGGACTCTCTGCTTATCGTTAATGGACCGGAATCTTCTGGGTTCGACCACTGCCATCGGCAATTCTTTTTTATTTTTAAATATCAGAGATCGGCTACAGTCCAGTGGAGCTGCACGAAAGGTCAGCGAGCGAAACACGGCAGGGCGGAGAATCAGGACAGAAAATAGGCACAGGTAATCATCAAATATAAAACTAGGTGCCCGGTACTGAGCTGGTGTTTCATGAAAAAGAAATAATAAGGAGAGTAACAAAAGAAAATTAGTTTCGTTCCTGCGGTGAAGTAAAAAAAAATAGAATTCAACAGCAGTAGCGGCTTTTGACCACGACTTGTGAAGTAATCGGGCGCTGATGGCAGAAATATAAGAAAAAAATGCAATTTGCAGCACAAAAGTATTGGGAAAAAACGGACCGGCCAAGAAAGATTAGAGCAGTAATGTAATCGCAAGATAGACGACCAACTTCGGCCCCGAAAAAAGGCACTACTGAAGTCCGATTGCAGCTCTGACGTGCTTCGGTGCTGCCCCAGGGTTGCCGAAGTTGGCAGTAGAATTTAATTAGGAAATTCCTTCTAGCTTTCCTTATATTGGTGTACATTTGTTGTCCCCACGCAAAAGCAATCATTATCGTAAAAACGAAACCGATGACCTCCCAGAAATGCTTTTCTAGACGAGTGATTTCGGTTCGCGCTGGTCTTGTCAGAGGAAAAAGAAAAAAAGAGGAAATGTTAACCACGACTCCGAGCATTTTTACTTGGATACGGAGAAAAAGAACTGAAAAGAGACGCATTGGGCGACGTAGTCCTTATCCTTTTCCAAGTGAAAGGAAGTGCTGTTATGAAAGGCGAAGAATACAAAAGACATCTAGAAGTACAGAATTTAGGCCCTACTCGTGGCAACCAACTTCCTAAAGATTTTTCCTGTTTTCACGTGGCCACTCACGATCAAATTACAGCCTAAGTGTACTGCACCTCTACATATGCGCGCATTGTATGGGACCCGTATACTGTCGCTAACATAAAAGCACTTGAGCGGATTCAAAGGAAAGCTGTGCGATTCATGTTTTCGCAGTACAATCGTCGAACTGCTTCCGTCTCTGCACTAATGCAGTCGAATTCAATACCGACCCTTAAGTCCCGGTGCAAGTTTCTTCGACTGAAATTCTTATTTCTGTTATTTAACCATACACTTGGAATAAAATCGTCCCCGTATCTTAATCTACAGAACGCCAGACAAACCCGATACTTCCATCCCCTTTCTCTGACAGCGTACTATGCAAAGAGTAACTTAGTTCAGCACTCTTTCTTTCCGCAAATCATCAATGACTGGAACAGCTTACCAGCTTCGTGTGTACGGTCTCTTGACCTGATAAGTGACCAATGTAAGCTTGTTTTTTAGCTAGTTTCATTATTATTTTTTATTGCCTTTCCATGCCATTTCCCGTTGCTCGTGTTCTGTTTGCACTTTGATACTATTGCTCAATTTGTGATCTGTTCCTGTATCCACTCCTGCTTGGGCCTCGCGGCCTGCAGTACGTATAAATAAAATAAAAATACGCGTCCTAAAAAGCCTCCTACCCATATTGCTTCCAGAGGTTAAGTAAAGAAAACTCAGCAGGCTTTCGTTGCGTAAATCAAGCACGGCAGCTTTCAAGGTAGGCCAAAAGTTAAATCCATCTTTTCACGTGAATGGTGTATACTCTGGCAATCAGTGCTGATGCGTTTATTCTGCGAATTGAAACACCAGGTGAAATTCTTTAATGTTAACAGCAATAACTACGCTTCCATCTTTAGGCTTTAGTCGCGGTTTAAATAAAATAGAGAAGTTCGTACCAGATTCTTTAAAAATTTCTTTAAAACATATTCTTTAAACATATTGTTGCGGGAAAGAATATATTTACAGATATTTACAAATAGACAAGAACAGCTGCGAGCGGCACCACCGAGAACACAGTCCGAACTTCGTTGTCGTCTTCTACTCTGCGCACTCGTGCCATCGCTCTTTGTCGTCGTCGTCTACCCGCATCAGGACCCCCGGCTGCTGAAACGCCGTCTCGGCGTTAGGGCGGCGACGTATGAGCGTCGTGGTAAGGTTTAAGGCGACAGACATGGACGATGTCGGTGGTGGCGCCAGATGACGAGGGCGAGGTTTCAAGGGGAGCAATTTCATAGTTCACGTCGGTAACACGGCGCACGACACGGTAAGGGCCACGGTAGTGCGAAAGGAGCTTCTCGTATAGACCGACGCTGCGAGAGGGCGTCCAGAGAAGGACGAGTGATCCTGGGGTATATTCGACGGCCTGGTGACGGCGGTCGTAGGCTGACTTCTGGGAAACTTGAGAGGCTTGGAGCCTACTACGTGCTATTTGGCGCGCCAGCGTGGCCTGGGAGATGGCGTCCCGAGCGTAAGCAGTGGTGGGGGCTGAAGAAGGCGGCATGAGTGTGTCCAAAGGCAAGGTGGGATGCCTACCAAACAAAAGGTAGAAAGGAGAATAGCCTGTTCTGTCATGAAGGGAAGAGTTATATGCAAATGTCACATAAGGCAAGGCTGCGTCCCAATCTCGGTGGTCTGGCGATACGTACATGGCTAACATGTCGGTGAGCGTGCGGTTGAACCTTTCCGTAAGCCCATTGGTTTGTGGGTGGTAAGCTGTCGCGAGCTGGGGCTGTGTGTCACACGAACGAAGAATGTCGTGAACTACTCTGGATAGAAAATAACGACCGCGGTCGGTGAGCAGTTGACGAGGGGCGCCGTGGTGAAGGATGACGTCTTGCAGAAGAAAATCGGCAACATCGGTAGCGCAGCTGGACGGCAAAGCACGCGTGATGGCGTACCGAGTCGTATAATCAGTTGCGACAGCGATCCACTTGTTGCCGTTGAGGGACGTCGGAAAAGGGCCAAGAAGGTCGAGGCCAACACGGTGAAAAGGTTCAGGAGGTATGTCGATGGGTTGCAGAAGACCGGCAGGCAGAGTGGAGGGCCTTTTCCGACGTTGACACAGGTCGCAAGCGGCCACGTAACGCTTGACGGAACGATAGAGACCAGGCCAAAAGAAGCGATGCCGCACCCGAGCGTACGTGCGGGACACGCCAAGGTGACCGGCTGTCGGCAGATCGTGCAGTTCTGCAAGGACAGAAGAGCGTAGACGTTGGGGTATCACGAGCAGGAGCGGAGGGCCATCGGAGCGTAGGTTTCGGCGATACAAAATGCCGTTCTGGAGTACATAAAGGTTCAGAGACGGAGATCGGTTTGCAGAACGGATGCCATCAAAGATAGGTCGTAAAGATGAGTCGTGACGCTGTTCGTTAGCAATATCAGCAAGATCGGAGATAGCTAAGAGGCAGGGCAGGGTCTCAGCGTCCTCTAGGTCAGGTGGTTCCACAGGGTATCGGGATAAGCAGTCAGCGTCCTGGTGATGGCGCCCTGACTTGTACACGACGGAGTATGAGTATTCTTGGAGGCGCAATGCCCAGCGACCAAGGCGACCGGTGGGATCTTTTAGTGAAGACAACCAACAGAGAGCGTGGTGATCAGTGACAACAGCGAATGAACGGCCGAACAGGTAGGGTCTGAATTTAGCTACTGCCCAGACAAGGGCAAGACACTCGCGCTCAGTAATGGTGTAATTTTGCTCTGCGGCTGAAAGTAGGCGGCTGGCATAAGCGATGACTCGATCTTGACCCTGTTGACGTTGGGCTAGGACGGCGCCGATGCCATATCCGGAGGCGTCGGTGCGAACCTCTGTGGGAGACGACGGGTCAAAATGTGCTAAGATGGGCGGAGTGGTCAGCAAATGGACGAGAGATGAAAATGAGTTCTCTTGAGCAGGGCCCCAGGTAAAGGGGGTGTCGTTCTTCAGAAGATCGGTGAGGGGACGAGCGATGCCGGCGAAATCTTTGATAAAACGGCGAAAATATGAGCACAAGCCGACAAAGCTGCGTACATCTTTCGACGACCTTGGAAGAGGAAAGTACTTCACAGCTTGAATTTTGATGGGATCTGGGCGTACACCAGAAGCGTCAACGAGGTGTCCGAGAATAGTGAGTTGGCGACGACCGAACTTGCATTTCGATGAGTTCAGCTGAAGTCCGGCGTTACGAAACACTGTCAGAATATTAGAAAGGCGCTCGAGGTGCGTGGCAAAAGTAGGCGAGAAAACCACAACATCGTCTAGGTAACAGAGGCAGGTGGACCATTTAAAGCCACGAAGAAGGGAGTTCATCATTCGTTCGAAGGTAGCCGGGGCGTTACAGAGGCCGAACGGCATGACTTTAAACTGGTATAAGCCATCAGGCGTCACGAAGGCGGTCTTCTCGCGGTCCTTTTCATCAACGGCAATTTGCCAGTACCCCGATCGAAGATCAATTGAAGAGAAATATTTGGCGCCGTGGAGGCAATCTAAGGCATCATCGATCCTTGGGAGTGGATATACGTCTTTTTTTGTGATGCGGTTGAGGTGCCGATAATCAACGCAGAAGCGCCAGCTGCCATCCTTCTTTTTCACCAGGACGACTGGTGAAGCCCAAGGACTTGACGAGGGCTCGATGATGTCTTTTACGAGCATCTTGTCCACCTCTTGATTTATGACAGTGCGTTCGGCGCTGGACACTCGGTACGGACGTCTGCGGAGAGGAGCGGAATCACCGGTGTTTATGTGATGCGTCACCACAGAGGTCCGAGCCAAAACACGGCTATCAAAGTCGAATATGTCGCGGAAAGATGATAAGAGGCACCTAAGATCGCGAGCTTGCATCGGCGGTAGGTCAGAAGCGATCATGTCGGCGTAGTCGTCCGTTGGGTTCGCTGTTGATGGGGCCGCAGGCAACCGGCATTGCTGAGTGGAAGGCAAGCAGCTGTCCACCACTGATATCACACATTCGGCAGCAGGGCACAGCGTGGCGAGTGAGATACCTTGCGGGAGCGGTTGGATGGATGAACCGAAGTTCAGGACCGGAAGGCACGCTCGGTTGGCCGACATTGTAAATACAATGTGTGGAAGCGCAATGCTGCGCGTCAGGGCGACGTCAAGTTCCGGAGTGACTACGTAGTGACCATCAGGTACAGGGGGAACAGATGAGAAAGAAATGTAAGTTGCGGCTTGAGGTGGTAGACGGACAAAGTTGACAGCACAAAGACGGTGTATAACTGGGGACGGCGACTCAGCAGAAAGAGGAAGGTCAAGCTGAACGACATTAGTGGCGCAGTCAATGAGGGCTGAATGCTCAGACAGGAAGTCGAGGCCAAGAATGACTTCATGAGGGCACTGGTCCAGAACAGAGAACAGAACGGACGTATGGCGGCCGGATATGGTCACACGGGCTGTGCATAGTCCAACAACATGAGCAGTTCCGCCGTCGGCAACGCGGAGAACGGCTTTGGGTGCAGGGGTCAGTACTTTTCGGAGGCGGCGTCGTAGGGCTGAACTCATGACGGATACGTGCGCGCCTGTATCGATCAGGGCTCTCACAGGCACTCCATCGACATGAATGGCGAGCAAATTATGGTGTGCGCGAAGGGCTAATCGAGGATTTTGGGACTGGGGCTGTACTGCAGCATCACCTCCAGACACTGCAGCGTCTAGTTTTCCGCTTGCGAGCGTCCGTAGGGGCCAGGAGAGGAGCGACGGCGTTGGGGCGAACGAGACTGGCGACGCAGGGGGGACGGGGAGCGGCTGGAGCGGGGAATCTGGCCGTCGACTGTAGCACTGTGCTGGGCTGGAGGGGGCGTGTAGTGGCTGGGCTGTTCGTCGTCGCGGTGGGAGCTGAGAGGACGGTATGTGCTGCGACGGGACCAATAATTTCGACAGTGGCGGGAGATGTAGCCAATGCGGTGGCATTGGAAACAAATGGGCCTGTCGTCGGTTGTCCGCCAGTCGTTAGGGTTTCGGCGACGTGGAGTGAAGTACGAAGGTCGTCCAGGAGCAATCGCAGTGATTTCGGGTGGTGGTGAAGACCGTACAGGGCTGACGGGCTGGAACCCAAGGTTGGCAAGCTCTTGGCGGACGACAGCTTGTACCAGAGAGATGGTTGGTAAGCGGGTGTCGCCATCATGTAGATGCTGGGGGGCAGGGGACATAGCTTCGAGCTCGCGTCGGATGATGCGGGTCACATTTTCTGAGGGCGCTGGAGTTTCCCGGTGTCGCAGGTCTTCACATGAAGAAGTCGCAGCCGTGTTAGGGAGGCGTGTGTACGGCTGGCTAATACGCCTGCTTTTGGCTTCCTCGAAGCGTCGACATTCCTTAATAATTCCGTCGACTGTAGTGCAGTTCTTGTATACGAGCAAGTTGAAGGCATCGTCGGCGATTCCCTTCAACACGTGGCCGACTTTGTCAGACTCGGGCATGTTGGCGTCGACTTTGTGACAGAGGGCCAGCACATCTTGAATGTACGACACAGGACTCCGTAGATGTTTGAGCTCGGGAGGCGAGGTCCTTCTTAGCGGCAAGCGTCCGGCCGAGCGGCCGTCCAAACAATTCGCGGAGTTTCTCTTTGCACACGTCCCAGCTGGTCAGATGGTCTTCGTGCGTCTCATACCAGACCCGGGCGGTGTCTTTTAGATAGAATATTACATTTGCGAGCATAAGGGTCGGATCCCAGCGGTTGTAGGTACTCACTCGCTCGTACATGTTGATCCAGTCGTCGACGTCAGTGTTGTCGGTACCAGAAAATGTCCCAGGGTCACGAGGGGGAGAAAGAACGAGTGATGTCATGGCCGGGGCTGACGTTTGCTGGGCGGCGTCTTGGGTCATGATGAGTGAAGGTAACTGGCGGCCGCTGCGGATCTCCGTCGTCGGTAGACGTAGGGGAAATCCGCACCTCCACCAAATATGTTGCGGGAAAGAATATATTTACAGATATTTACAAATAGACAAGAACAGCTGCGAGCGGCACCACCGAGAACACAGTCCGAACTTCGTTGTCGTCTTCTACTCTGCGCACTCGTGCCATCGCTCTTTGTCGTCGTCGTCTACCCGCATCAATATTATTTAAAATATTTCTTTAGACATCTGTCAATCATTACTGTTTGGGAATGTTACAACCATCGACTGACTGCATCGTATCGCAACGCAGTAAGGAATAATAACTATTTTTTTCATAAATATTTCAACATTATAGAAAAATGCAATTGCATATAACACGCGTCATCCGGATATGTCGCACACACCAACTCCCCGCAAAAGCTATTCGCTTCAATCAATTACCTACACGCTTCCAGTCGTCCTCAAGAAATATGCTCGCCAGTCTATTGATGTCACCAACTGCCCAGGAAATCATTCAAACAAATGTTTTTGTGACGCATTTTACTTTATAAGCCTCTGACTGTGTCTGCATGATGTCAGTTCTTTGGAGCGTGTTGTCTTTTGGTCCTTTTTTTCTCCTTTTTCCACAAGTGTAGCCATTGACGCTTTTGTTTTCCTCTTGTGAGATACCCATTTCACATTCATGTTACTTCTGTGAATTAGACGATGTACAGTGGGCCAATGCTGCTGTTGTGAGTGGGGCAGCGGCCTCGTCAAGCTGCTGGCAGCAGCAGCTTTTTGTGGCTGCTCCATCCTTGCACCTTGTACGAAGGAAAATAAAATTTGATTTGATTTGATTTGATTTGATTCTACTGCACATCTCTTTTAGAACAAAAGCCTGACGGGAGCTAACGCCGAATTAATTTCAGTGCCAGCAAGAGCTGCCAGTTGGTTGGTTGGTTGGTTGGTAACAACTTTATTCATAGTCCTGCAGAGCTTTCGCCGACGGGGCCTTAGGTCTCCCACGTGGGGACGTCGAGGCGTTGCCTCGCCGTCGCCTCGCGGGCCTGCTGGACGGCCCAGAGTTGGTCCCCGAGGCTGGGGCTGCGCAAGGCAGCGGCCAACCGCGGCGGAAGGGTTCCGGAATTAGCACCGTGCATGTTTTTGTTACAGTCCCAGAGCATGTGAGTTAAAGTGGCTGTATTGGCGTGGCAGACCTTGCATATATCGGGTATGTACCAGGGTAGAGCCTGTGGTATAGTTCCGAGTTGGGGTGCTTGAGCGTCTGCAGTTGTCTGAAGGCCACCGCGTGCGCCCTGTCCAGCTTGTCGCTGGGCGTAGGGAAGGTTCCAGTTGAGGCAAATATTAAGCGTTAAGGCTTCCGTTCTGCTAAAAATCCGGTGTAGGTGTGAGCGAGAAAGCAGGTGGCCTACCTGCCACATTCGTCACGTGACCTTGGGATGTCATCAGAACCTGCCCACCGCGGTACGTGGTACCTGCCAAACAGATTGTGAGCAAACTGTCCACCGCGACAGATTGCAGTTAATCATTGGTCGCGACGGGTTGCTTTAACCGAATAACCTGTGAATCGCGAACATCCAGGTGGTTGCGTTTGAAAGAGCCACGTACCAGCCACGGCAGTGGCGCTTCGCTTGACTGCTGCATCACTGCTCCAGGAAGGGTATGAGGACACGGCGGAATCTATGAATGCTAATCGCTTTTTCTGCACACCATTGTCATTGTTGTAGCGCATCAGCATACACTAAGACCTGCTAACTAGTAGGGTGGTTTACAAATATTGAGTGGTTAACTTCTATTGCGAAAGAAATACTACTCGCACTTTCAAGCCTTCGCGTGACCCGGCCGCAGTTGCGTTTGACCTTTAGCGGAGTGAATATGGGCGACCAACTTGCTCCTTCAGGTAGCCCGGCTGCAGTTACGGTGTGTGTTTGCCGCGCTGCGCACCTGTGGCGCTACTGCCGCTGTGACGTCATACCAGCTGTAGATTATGTTTTCTTTCTCTCAGTCGCAACAAGATTAGAACAAAATATAAAAAAAATATCGAAGACACTTTGAGTCGTCGCGCAGCGGCGGCCTGTAGCCACGCGAGACCTGTCGACGCGGCGCACTGCGTTCCTTCAGTTGGAGGCGCTGCGCTTTTGCTTTCGCAACCTACCAGGATTAACCAAAGCTAAGCCCCCGACAATTTTTAACTATTACTGGTAGCCTCATTACTCACTGATAGGCGTGTTGCCCATCGTAACTTACATCCGTGTTACTTTTTAAAATTTATAAGGCGCGATTACCCTTGGTGGTGCGGATCAAACCGTTTTGGCCCAATCGTGTCAAAATATATGCGCTTTCGAGAAGCTTGGAGGTAAAACAACTTCTCTACTGCAATTAAGCAAACAAGATAAGGGGAATGAGGGGCTCGTTATAAATATGAAAGAAGCCAACAGCCACAGAAACCAGGGGGCACAGGGGATTTTTAATTAATTTATTTTGTGATGTTGATAAATTTAGAATATTACTGAATATGTTATCGCTTAAAGCGAATTGATTAGAAAAGCAGAAGAAAAAACAACCACTGCCGCCGGTGGGATCCGAACCCACCGATCCGAACCCACCGAACCCACCGATCCCACCGGCGGCAGTGGTTGTTTTTTCTTCTGCTTTTCTAATCAATTCGCTTTAAGCGATAACATATTCAGTAATATTCTAAATTTATCAACACCACAGAATAAATTAATTAAAAATCCCCTGTTCCCCTTGGTTTCTGTGGCTGTTGGCGTCTTTCATCTTCTCTACTGCACGTAAGTCTTAAATATAGCAAACATTTCTTGGCCTACAGCAACGTCGGTAACAGCATTTTGGCAAATATGAGAAGTAATAGGGGTGTTATTTACGGTGGGCTACACGCCTCTTGGTAAATAATGTCATTTACAGCTATAGTTAAAGAGTCAATTCCTAAGTAATAGCTAACTAATCTACTAATGAGCATATCTTAGCAGTATTCAGTGGCGCTACACCGCTGACAATGCTATATCTTCAAATTCTTTAATTCAAGTTGTTTATTTTCTGCCTTGTAAAGATAGAGACAGCGGAGGTGCAGAAAAAGCGGTGAGAGACAGCTCCCCCGCAGCCCCCTTTCGCTTGGCAGCAGCTTGACAGCAAGACTTTTAAGACAAAAGGCAGTTGCACAGCGTGGAAACAGGTATACAATAATGAGCCGGTACAAGAGAAAATGAAACAACATTATACAATAGTGAGACAATATTCACATTGGGTAAACACAGGTATTGGCAACAAAGGAAAAAAAAAGACACAAAACCAAAATCCTACATGCTAGCATACAAAGCACGCAAAGTCCTGTTTGATGAACTGAAGAGCTCAAAATTATTATATACTAAAGTATTTAGCAGGGAAGGAAGAGTGAACTTCAGGCGTTCTCTATCTGGATTTATTCTATCTCAGAAATCCTGTTTTTCAAAATTGCCGACCACCTTGTCCAAGCTGCATCCAAGCACTGAAAAGCTCGAAAGAGGCACAGCTCAGAGAAGAGGCCTCTCTGGCGGCTGCGCTATTCGGCGGGGGCTAGCATCCCCGAAGCGGGAGTGCGCGTCTGCATCCGCGGAAAGCAGCTGTCAGCGGGAGCAAATGGGGCCCGTCGCGTGGCGCTAATGCCCGCTTAGCCCAAATGAGGGGTGCCGCGACGTTGGACGCCGCTCAGGCAATCAGCATTGCAAACACACGGCAACTCGCGCCGCGTCTCGCAGCCAAAGCTATTTGGTGACCCGCACGTCAGCAGCTTTTTTCGAGTGCGCCAGAATTAACAGGGCGCATTACCTCGACCTCATACTGAAAGTGATTTCAAGCACTCTGGCGACAGGCCAGGCGGCAGAAAGGCTTTAAGAGTGCGATAGAAGCGATGTCTGTTTGCTGCACGCATTGTTGCGGTTAATGTGCGTGAATCTCACGATGTGTGCAGTCGCGATGGCAATGAATCACAAAGGAAACGATGGCACTGAGAGCAACACAAGCAGGAAAGGGGGCGATGTTCACTGCCCGCCCCTTATAAATATGGTCTATAGACAGTCTACAGACTTCTTATTGACTCTATTGACTTCCTACAGGTAGTTCTTTGTCCATTCATAGTCTATAGACTATCTATAGACAAAAGTCTACTAAAAGTGTATGGCCATAAATCTATAGACTGTCTATACACTGACTAAGGCATTTGTATTGCCTCTAGTCTTTTGTCTGGAGATAGTCTATAGACTTTTAGACAGAAGTCTATAGACACTCTATAGACTGTCCAAAACTTTTTTTGCAAGGGGCGCGAAGAACGAGCATTGCAAGTACCTTGAGCGGTTTTTGCGAGCCTTCGCCTCCGTGACCTGCACATAAATTTTCGAGAATGTTTTAAGCATGAAATGCTTTTAGCTCCCGTTGTCGGCAGTGTGGTGACGTCACGCCGAGACCGAGAGCCATCATCCGGGGACTGAATTCCAGTCATCCGGGCTCTGAAACGAGAACATCCGGGCACCGTACGAGACTTAACGAGATTTAACGAGACTCTCTAAGACCAAGCGCCGGTTGGTCTCCAAACGAGTCACAAAAAATAACTGCTGCCAGTGCCTTCTCAATGTTTATCAAGATATCAGTCGAGCTGTGCGTTTGATAATGCACGGAATTATAATTTCCGATTTTTAATAACGCGTGCAAAAAGCACATACATGCCACAATATTTAAGCATGAAATGCTTTTAGCTCCCGTTGTCGGCAGTGTGGTGATAGTCACGCCAAGACCGAGAGCCAACATTCGGGCACTGAATTCCACTCATCCGGGCACTGAAACGAGAGCATCCGGGCACCGTACGAGATTTAACGAGACTCTCTAAGCCCTCCTACACGACCGGCATACAAGCGCCGGTAGCTTCGCGCCGAAAGGGTGGTGGCGTTCCTCCCTTCCTGTATGGTGCGGTTCGGGTGTCCACCGAGATGGCAGAGAATTACTGCGTAATTTCCTTTCCTCAAAAAGCATCGCGTTCAAAGGACGAGGCATCACGCCGAACAGGTGGTGGCGTTCCGCGGACTGCCTGGCAGCGCTACAACACGCTGTCGCGTTCCACTCCTAAAGGCGAAGCTTAAGCGTAATTAATTAGCGGTTTATTAGTATTTAGTCATTAATCAGTCATTACACACTAATCAGTAATTTGTCATTACTTCGTCATGAATTATGTGTGACATAATCCAGTGGTAACGTCACCAGTGTCACATACACAAAGTGGTGCTGAAAACGCTTTCGCCTCTACGCACTTCGGACAGTTTCGAACGCGCTGCATATACATTTTTGTCAGGCCTGCGTCTCGTCGTGTCCGCGTGCGCTTCGCATTATGCCCGTAAACATTTCATGCTTTACTATCGGTTACGGGAGAGGCAGAGTTTTTACTAAGCTACTCCTGGCTTATTGCTACCTAGGACAAGACAGAGCATGTATCTGCTTCGGTGTAATAATAAAACTGTTGTTTGTCCTTATCGTCTTGTACAGTCTACACGCTCCGCAATAAACATGGTTTAAACATAGGCAGCTTCTTTTAGCGGAAGCCGTATCTTTTAATGCATGAGGAATGTCGCTTAAATGATCTTCCACAAAGCAGGAAAAGAAACATCTTTAGGACAACAGGGCCGTGTCATAGTGGGACAAGATCCGAAAGAAAAATGAGCAAAAAAAAGCGCACTAGTTAGGAAACAATCATCCATCTTAAAACAGAGCCAGGCCATAGACTCTATCCGCACTTGCAACTTGCTGAGGAAACTGATTCTCGCTTCCTGCACTTGGAGCAGTTTTCAATTTAGGCTTCGATAAATAATGAATACCACACGCTGCAGCCTTGTTTAGAGCTTTGGACTTGTCAAACACGTACTCTTAATCCAGGTACCGTAACTGTGCTCGCCAGCGGCATGTAAATATAAACTCCAACGTGGTTACACAGCGTAAGCTTCAACATCCGTGCGTTAGCTGCGGCACACAGTGCAGGCAAACGAAATAAAATGTCACGCAAAGCCGATAGATATTGGGGTGAAGCTTGCGGTGACCGCTTTTAATTGCGTCCAATGAGATGCTAATGTGAAGAATCAATAAAAGCAGCCGAACCACTGTCGGCTGGCTGCCCGCGCAACTGACCCCGCCGTGTATGGTCATTTGTTGGGAATGATCAGGAGATAAGTCGGCCATTACCACCGCGCTTACAGCCATCCCCTAGGCGTTTAATATGGTGATGTCGAATGAGTGCACGGTCTCTGAATTAACGCGTCGGTCGGGTCGATGTAAAATATCGAGAATACATTTTTGTAGGCGCCGAAGCGGACCTGGAATGGCCATTTCACGGTCCGAAGGTGGCAAGGTGACTCCGCAAGCGAGAAATTGAGCGGAAACCCTGGCTCGTTCGTTTTGTCATAGACTGCGCCTGCATGCACGATACTCCTGCTCTCAGTCGATCGTTGAGAAGCGAAGTGTCTGGTGTGAACGGCTGCGCGTAGAAAGCATAGGGACGGAAATGTCCCGTTTTGATCTGGGAGCAGATTTCAAGAATTTCTTAACCTCGATTAAACGTTGCGAGAGCAAGAGCAGCGTAGTATTCAAAGCCGTTTTCTAGTTTCGCTCATAACATAGCCACTAACACGAAATCCTTCAAACCCATGAAGAATTGTATCGTGGCAGAACCATTCCTATCCCTTGCGCATAAAGCACTGCTATCGTTGATGACTTCTACGATTCACGCCTGTATAAATGTCCTTGCGCACAACGTTTCCCGGGAAACTGTAGGTGCAGACACCGGCGCCGACACCAAATTGTTTGTGAAACGTTCTCCTTAACGCTACCGCATCAATCATTGCTATAACATTATGGTACAGGAAGAGGGCAGAGTAGGTCAGAGAAAAACGCGGGTTAAGGACATCCTAGTCAACGTCAAGAAGAAATCGGCTTAGGCATGCAATGTGATCGCAAAATAACCGATGGTCGTTAAGGGTAACAAACTGGATACCAAGAAAAGACGAGCATAGCAGGGGGCGGCAGAAAGTTAGGTGACCGGATGAGATTAAGAAGTTTGCTGGAATACGGTGGCCGCAACTGGCAAAGAACAGGGTTAATTGGAGAGACATGGGCGAGGCCTTTGCCCTGCAGTGGGCGTAGTCAGGCTGAATGATGTCCGGTAGGGTCACTTGACTTGGGCATTAACACGGTCACCCTGCATTTATTTATTTATTGCCTTTCTGCCATCTTACCCAACCTTTTTCCTGAACCCTTTCTTTTGGGGCAGCTAATGTAACCTTTCGGCACTAAGACGTTTTATGTTTTTGGATAATCAGTTCCTTCCGCTACCAAGCGCCGTACAGCAGCGGTGCCAAAAAACATCCTCCTCTTAAACACTCTCCCTACTGTCCTTGTCTAGCTCCTCCCACTTGGTGCCATACCCGTGTCTATTGCTGCGCTAGGAATTATGAATTTATGGAGCCCAAGTATAGGCACGTGTTTATTACAGACTAATGAATGCAATGAAATCAGAATGTGAAGAAATATCGAAATGCATGTGGCTTTTCTGAAGTACCTACACCGCACGTTAAGTTTGTCACCAGGTCCGGCAGCGCGACAGCCTTTCTAATTTCAGGCCCCAAGAGAACTGTTGCTGAGCTCGCCAGTACTAAATCGACAGCTATGAACGACTTCATGTCAATCTCTTCTGAGTTCAGTAGATCTACAGCAGAGATTGCGATAGCTGTAATAACATTAGCGAAATATTATACAATGAAATACATTTGTATTAAGAGGTATTGAGATAATTGTTATTTGTCCCAGTAATTTTTTCTTGGTACTAAGCTATATAATGACCAAGCTCGCAGCGACTACACATTATATGCAAGAATTATAGCAAGCATAGGTCAGGCTTTGGGCTCGACCACTTGCGTAGTTCTTTATTTTAATGGGCTGGCATATTTAGAGGTTTATTAGCTCTGAATCTGCCAGCTTTTTTAAAATTTATTCTTTGCCCTACGTTCCAAACGAGAAGCATCCTAGCAAACTTGTCCGGACGCCTGCAGCAAAGTGTTGTGCATGCTGCCACCACGCGAAGCTGTCCCCGACGTTCACTACGCAAATCTATTTCCGTGGAAAACTAATGACCGCCCCGGTGCATACGAGTGCTGGCGACGTAGTCCGATGTTCAGTGCTGCATGGGGAATGAGTCCAGCCTCGAGAGATTGATGAACTCGCCCTGGGCGCATACAGGTCTCCACCGTCACGCTTTCCGCTTCCCCTGTTGTCACATGCTCACTGGAGGTGTGCGCTCCCACACACGCTTAGAGTGTGAGGGGGTAGCGGTTTAGGTCCCTCAGGAGATTACCTCCATTCAGCGTGGCAAGCTCAGCCCGAAACCAATCGCCAAGTGACAAAAGGGTGTGGTCATTTTGCGCCCCGCTTTTTTTTTATCATCATCATCATTTATCTCGTGAAACCAATACATCAAAACATGACTGTACCCATGGCCAGCTCGGCTAGTGAAAGGTCTAAATACAAGATATTCATTCAAAAAAGAAATGGCAGACATTCTAACTACATGTACAAAATGACGTGATATACTACAATCGCGGCATTGCAAATATGTAAAGCGCATACATATTCTGAAAAACAAACATATTCTGAAATGTACAAAACCAAACACAAACGCATTTAGTCCCACAGCTCTGGACAGACAAGAAAAATGTTTTCAATAAGGCCGAAAAATTATGTTTGAGTTCGATGTCATCGGGAATATCATTCCATATCTGAGCACCATTGTACTCTAATAGCCTCTAACCGTAAGTGTTGTGTCAAGGCGGTAGGTTAAATCTATTATTTGCAAGTCGTAAGCAAGAGAATGGGCCAGAGTAAAACGTCCTCAAACAAAGCAATCTTTATACACTGAAGAGACGATGCGGATGAATTATTTAGTACTCATGAGAACACATTCACATTATTCTCCAAAAGAATGCATCTCACGCAACGCAATACGTAGCAGAGGCTATAATACAAATAGACACTTTAGAAGATTAGTGCTTTAACACGTGAGAAAAGCAAACAAACAAACGCAAGTTGTTCTCCGGGCACTGAGTCAGTCGATAGATAGGCGGATTGCGATGCGGCGCACGATGTGGCCCTTGCTCCTTTTTGTGTGTCTGGCAAGCAGTGGCGTTGAAGTTGGAGTCGTGCTCGAGTACCTCGTTAAATTTAAAGCTCTGCGCTCAACGCGCTTCATTTACAAGGCGTGCGAGGTCTGTTAATCCCTTCGCACCAAAGCATGAGCGGACACACACGTATCGTCTACAGCACAAACCCACTTTTTCCCTCCTGCCGAGGGGCGCGTCATGATTCGTCAGGCGAGCAGGCATGTTCCAGAAGGGTCCAGTCGCTTCTGTCCATCACGGTGCCGCCGCTTCTGAGTGAATTGGAAATGAAATCACTTGAAATGGAATGATATGTTTATTTTCGGCCATATTTACAATATGCCCCCGGGGAGAGGCAAAAGGAGGCAGACAAAGCATGCCTCCTCACGGGGCCAACACCCCGGCTAACACATCAGGACAGAGGTGACAAGACGGCAAATCACATGTGCAAAAAGAACAAAACTTTAGAAGAAAAGAATAGAATACCTTAAGGTACCCTGCCTAATCTCAAAGAGAAACAAAGAAAGACACTCCTGATATCTTAAAAAAGCAAACAAGACACCGTTACGCCCGAACTATCTTACCAGAAAAGTACAGCACAGCTAATACCAGCAAATTGAAAATCTTTTGCAAAATTGACAACAGACAATGGAGTACAAATATGCAATAAAGAGAGAAATCCACAACAATGATAAAACAACAAAAAATAGCAAAAAATAGTGCCAACCCACTCAAATAAACACAAAATTACCAAATAGGAAAAATAAGCTTCAGTTTCTTTTTAAAAGCAGTAGAACTCGTAGCTTCCTGAGCTATTTCCACTAAAGATGGGTGCATGTTACACAAAGCTGCAATTTGATTATTTACACTTTGCGTTCCATAATTTGTTCTGGATCTTATGGTAGATAGAGAAACCGTGCGCAGTTCGTATTTAATGTTTCTAGAAAGATACATATTTCGGAAAGAAGTGAAATCCTCTTTAATTTTATGAAAATTGTGAATCGCTAAACTAAAATTTTAGGAGTTAAGGAAACTGCGTGCATAAAAAGTTTTGAAGAGATTTGTTTCATTAGTTGTATTTGGACATAAGGCTCGTAAGGCTCTTTTCTGGAGAGAAAATAATTTCTGTGAGTCAGTTTTATTGCAGGTACCCCATACTAGATTGCAATATAATAGGTGGCAGTGAACCAGAGCAAAATATAATTGTTTTTTAACCTGTTGCGGCAGAAGGTGTCTAATTCGATAAATCACACATAACGATCGGGCCATTTTCAATCTGACGCTATTCACGTGATCGGTCAACCCAAGATCACTGCGGAAATACACACCAAGAAACCGAACGCTATGTACTTCTTCAATTCTTAAGTCATTAAACTGAAGTAAGATGTGGTGATCTACTGGCTTATTTTTTGCGTGGAAAAGCATAGATTTCGTTTTGGTAACATTCAATTCAAGTTGATTAACAGAGAGCCAGATCATTAACTCTTTCAGCCAAACATTAGATTGCTGTTCAAGTGTTTGTAGATTAGTGCCTGAAAAAAAAAACACATTTGTGTCATCGGCATAGAGCACAACATTAGTAGTTAGAGGAATGTTAACAATGTCATTAATATATACAATGAACAAAATGGGTTAAAGAATAGAGCCTTGGGGGACGCCATAGCTTACTAAACCAAATAGCACACGCGAAGCTATACCCACTCTCCGCCGGGCATCAGTGGGTGTCTCTCGGGCGTTGTTGATTTTTCCACGGCGTACCTGGGCGCGTTCTTTTTTGTTCCATGTCTAATTGCTAAACCCACAATGAATTTTATGATACCCGACCAACCTGTCCTAGGAAGCTGCAGTCTGGTTGTGTCCACCAAGTCTTGTTTGTTGTTTCGGCCACTTCAGAAATGTGTCGGTAAGTATTAAAAGAAGATACCGTGGGAACCTGTGTAGGCGTTTGCAAAGCGTGTGTTTACTTTCCAAGAAAAAAACTAATGCCTTATTCACTCTAGAAAGTAGAGGGCTGGGGAAATTCGCAGCTCTTGATTGAAAGTTGTCCTACCTCTAATTCACCATTTGGGGCTTTAGAGTAACGTGAGTTACCCAGCTAGCGCCCAATTGTGGCCAAAACTCTAATGAAAAGGAAGCTTCAGGTGCTCGATGTAACACGTTTTGAGCTGGAAAATAAATAACACTCAGCAGCAGCACAAAAGACACGGGCTCAGAAAGAAGGTAAACACACAGTGCTGACTTACAACTATGTTTGTTCTTGAAATTTACATGTGTATAAACGCATAGCGTGATGCGCGAGAGGTTGCAGAAAAATACAATGCACAACAAAAAAAGGAAAATGCTAATTACGTAACACGCGGGCCTTCACCCTTCATCAGAGAGCCTTCACTCCTTCAGCACCTTCTCCTTGCATGTTTGTTCAATCTATTCTTGTTCAACACTGCGCCCGTCCGGTGTTTCCTATTTCTGCTATCTTGTCGTCGTTCGGTTGCGCTGTGTCAATCTGTTTCGCAGAAAGCATGAACCAACTAGCCCTCACCAGAATCCTCTTAGAACCTATTCTTGTCTTTCCCGTAGGTGATGAAAGTGAATCACTGCAGTAGCCAGTGTTCCCGGGTAAGTTCTTGCATAGTTACTGACCACAGGTGCCGTGTTTGCTAGATTGTCGACACTGCTACAAGATTACCCGCTAAGCCACAGTGGAAGGTTTCGCCACCTGCGCCATGGCGACTAAGAACGCAGGATGAACGCCCTAACAGCAACGAATGGTCAAGCAGGAGAGCTTTCTCTGGTCGAAACCTCTAATACTTTTCGTTTAAATGCCGGAACAGTTTGAACGACGGTGCCATGACTTAGGCCGTTGCCACTGATTTTGTTTCTGCAAAAGTTTGAACAGAGACAAGGAGCTGTAATGGCAGAAGCTAGTTCTGAACACGATGCTCCCGGTCTGCTTAAAGCGTGTTTGTAGAACGTAAAGGGAAATTGGTATGCACCTGTTATTTTGCCATGCAACAAGAGCACCGTTGGAGAGCTAGTTCTCCAACAGACTGAATCCAGAAGACACTTGTTCAATATTCTCGGACTAAAATTCTTAAAATTAGAAGAAAGCAAGATACTGTTACGGAAATATTGAAGGTAGTGGCTTATTTTTGTGATGTAGCAAAACCTTTCTTTTAAAGCGTATCCATCTACCGCGTGGAACAGTTAAGACTGCCATATAAAACCAATGTGGAATGTTTTTGATGATAGCAAAAAGTTAACAAAAAAAATTTCTTGACTGCCGTCGGCTGATTGGTTGTTATAGTGAAATCTTCCATTATACGACAAAACTGGTTCTTGAACGGTTTCCCGCTCAAAAATGCTTTCGTCCAGAATTGCTGGGTATCACTAATTTGCACACTTTGCTTAACCAGTCACAAAGCTAAAATGGCTTTCGGGTACCTAAATAATTAGACGGCGGCCAACATGTGTTCAACAGGAACCAAATGGCACGCCAGAGATTGAAGATGCAAGCGAGGCACTGAAGGGAACTCCAGCCAACTTTTCTCTCTTGTAAAATTCCATTATACGTTATAAACAGACACACCAAGAGACACACACACAGGACACCCGCTAGACTTCAACTATCTTTACTGGACACTTGTACGACATAAAATGTATGTCATACAAGTGTCCAAAATTTATTGATTTATGTTGTACAAGTGTCCAGTAAAGATAGTTGAAGTCTAGCGGGTTTCCTGTGTGTGTGTCTATTGGTGTTGTGTATGTTTCTTACCGCTAAGAATATGATTCCTTCAAGCCGTTACCAACTAGCCCAACTTAATGTTTTAACGAAGTTTCCATTATACGGCTCGTCGTTCTCATAACGACATTTTTCTGACAGCGAAATACCGACATATCGATTGCAAAATTGTTTTATCATTTCTCTAGCGCTGGATCCAAACTCGCGACAAAACCTTTAAGGACTCCGCGATCGCGGTTTCTATTTGGTTTGCAGTGCCGCCTAGCCTCTGAGATCGGCGCTAAAAAGTTTGATTTCAAAGCGCCGTAGTTTCCTTCAAAATTGCACGGTGGTGGCGTTTTCTAGATCACAAAAAACTCATTTTAAGCGAAAGCAGTGTCTTTGTCATTAGAATGCAGCAATCAATCGATACAGGCCAAATTTAGCGTATCCGCAGTGTCCCTTTAAGGTGTGGCAAGTAGGGTTCAACGCCCTGAAGTAACGTATGCGTTATATGGGACGCCGTAGTGGAGAGATCCGGAATAATTTGGTCACTTGGAGTGCACTAACGTGCGCTGACGTCGCATAGCACACAGGCATTTTTTTTTGTTTTTCTTCAAAGTCGCCTCCATCTAAATGCGGTCTTCGCGGCAGGGACTGGACCAGCGCATTTGGTATCAGTAACCAGATGCCGAAGCAACTGGGTCACTGCGACAGATAGTCGACTGCTTGAGGGTTGCGCGAGAAACAGATTCTCAGTGTGTTAAAAGAACTTCTACTTTTATTTTTTTGTGATCCCCTTGTCTCCATCTTTCTCCTGAATAAATAATACACCAAAATATGCAGTTGTAATTCCGGAACTGACATTTCTTTAATGGGCGTAAGCAAATTTCTCAGCTGCTCGCCTTTCTGACAGTACCGGCGCATCGTAAATTTCGCCGCTTTAAATATACGGAGCATCACCGCCTTGGCATATCCGTGAAGAGGAAAAATCAGAGCCTACATTGCCCTCGTATAACACCATCTGCCGGGCTAGTTGGTTCCGATCCATATGTATCAGGAGCGCGAACGCAACACAGGAAGAAGAAGGAGAATAATGTACAGGTTTACCTGATTTATCTGATTTTACCTGGTTTTTTAGGGGCACACTTTACATGCTGCATTTTCGTTCTAGCCGTGTTAATTGTTGGAGCTCACCCTTCGTATCGCTTACCTTTTTACCGTGTTCTCGCCTTCTCATGTTTTTTTTAGCAAAATTCACGCCCTCTACTCTGTTTTTCCACTTTTCCATTTCCGCACACTCAACCCTCTTTTGACATTGTCTTGTTTTCCGCATGTCATTCGTGCTTCATTTCATGGAAGTCATTGTAAAGTGTGGTTCTAGTTATCTTTTTGATGCCCTGGACACGTGTTGGTCCCCATTCGATCGCGCGCCTTGACTGCTCCCCCTGGTGGGCTTTTACCCGGTGTGTGTATAAGTTCGGGTTCAGTTTTTTGCTTAAATAAAAGTTGGAAGTTCAGCGCTGTGTGCTACCTTCTCCTTCTTCTTCCTGTGCTGTGTTCGCGCTGCTGATACATACATATTGCCCTTGTTACGCTTTTTTTGAGCAGTGCTTAAGTTTCGTAGTAGTCCGTGAGCGAACCCACTGGCTGAGTCATGTACGCTTCGGCGGTGCGACGTGGTCAGTAAATTACAGCGGCATGCTTCGGCACCAGCATAGTGGTTTGTTGGGCGAGTTGGTTCACCATATTGAAATATACCTGCGCTTAAAAGACACGGACTGAAAGATAGAGACACACACACATAGCGCTGGACTTACAACTGAAAAAAAAAATTCAGTTGTAAGTCCAGCGCTATGTGTGTGTGTCTCTATCTTTCAGTGCGTGTCTTTTAAGCTCAGGTATATTTCAACCAGCATAGGCTTGTCCGACAGGCAAATCAAGCAGTATCGTATTTTGATTGCTTTTGAAGCGAAAAGCTTCACTACCTGCACCACAGCCGCGCTTCGGGTGAGCCGTCGGAGCCTAGATTTGCCACAGCTGCGCATGCGCGAAACCAAGTGACGTCATGCGCGGCACAATTAAAAAAAAGAAATTGAAGACATACAGTGCGCCAAAAACACTCATATCTCTTTGGACACCCGAACCGCCTCGTAAGGGAAGGAAAATGAAAAGAAAATTGGTTTCAAGTAAAGGAAACTACGCCTGTCTCTCTCATATCTCGGTCGATACCCGAACCGCGCCGTAAGGGCGTTAAGGAAAATGAAATGAAATGAAAATTGGTTTTAAGGAAAGGAAATGCCTGTCTCTCATATCCTGGTGTACCCCAGAAAGGAATGGACACCACAGCACATGTCTCTAAAGCAACCTTCTAAGACAGCACCGTATTCACTACATGCGCGTCTCCTCCTCCGCCTCCGTACAGGCAGTGTGTGAACGGCCGAATGCCCCCACCGTTATAGTGCATTGTGCGCCAACTGTGACAGCCATGACGTCAAACCGAGCACAACTTCAGCTTTTCGCTTGCATATCCAGGCTGAACCAGAGCTTGCCTAAAGCCGCTGCCTAAATTTTTTTTTAACTTCCTTCTTCTCGTGCCGCCGGTCAGTTAAATCCCAACGGCACGTGCCAGTGCAATAGCGCAGTGACAGTCAGCGTTGTGTTGTGGAATTGATGTTTAGTAATACGTACAGCTTAGCATTGGCCCGTGCTGCAATGGGTGCAACACTGCAGCAAAGGTTTGGACTGCCCCAACGCGTGTAAACTCCCAGGACATGGGATAAAAATAAGGAATGATAATTAATGCCATAAGCCAAAATAATCTGAGAACATAACAATAAATCTAGAGTAACAACAAGCGCCATAATTAACTATATTATTGTATACATGTTCCAATGCATGCGTGTGGAGATCCACTGGATTCTCTTAATTGCTATATCAAGAATACTAACCATCAAAACTATGTTAAAAAAATTAACACATCGAATACTGGACTCAGCGCATGCGCATACTGTTAGGCGGGAAAGAGGGGAAGCCATTCATTTCCTTAAGTTAGTGGCATGTTTGAGGCAGTAATATCTATTTCTGGCCAATAAATGGATACGTATCTCACTCTATTCGCATTGCGTACATGCGCACTGTATGTTCACTTATCGACACCCGAGCGGATTCTAGACATTTTTCGCATGCGGCGGGTTTGCACCCAGCGTTCTTTCTTTCTGACCATCTAACAGGCGCAGAGAGCCGACTGGCTACCGCCTCGATTGCAGCGGCATTCCGCACGAAGAAAACGTTTTGTATTGTGTTGAATCCGAGCAGCCGCCTTCACGCTCCTTCTGCTGCGCTTACTCCAAAGCACGAACGGTGTGCTCTGAAGCGAGACAAGGGCGAACAGCAAAAAAAAAAAAAAGAACGGAAGGAAAAAGCGCGTATACATAGCGTTAAAGCCCGCGTCACGAGAGAGAGGGCGAGTCCAATGGTTCTAGTTCGCACGTACCTGGCCGTAAAGCTTTTACGGTAATGAAGCTCTACCTCGGCCGCAGCGCCCCTTCTATTTCGCGTTGAGGAAAGCTGGTAATGTCGCACTTCACCCGGTTGACATTAGTTTCCTCTTGTTCTCACTTTCTACTTCCCACTTGCTCCGCTGTGGCCAGCCTCGCTGAAGCATTCAAATGGATGTTGGCTGGTTCTCTGGTTACGCTGCAGAGTAAGGAAAATAATAATTCTGTAATTGGAGTATATCTCGCAATCTAAAGATATTCTTCGTAGTTTTTGCCCCTGAGACACGTTTTGGATTATTCCTTTGCGCTAAAGCTCGAAGAAGAAATTAGAAAGGAGAATTTTCGTGCAGGAACAGTGTATTATTCCAAGAACGTTTCATAGACGTCACGACTTGCATCATCTCTCAATGCACACAGATCAATGGCATTTCGAATCGCTGGTATTGGCTTTATAATTTCCATACGCAACGATTAGCGGCCGCTTATGAACAGAAGATGAAGAAGAAACCAGTTTCTGACCCGACATTAGAAAGTTCTCGGGAGAACTAAAGGAGAAAAGGGAAATGCTGTGTTAAACAAAAAAAGTTGTAAAGCCAAGCTTAACAGGTTAGCGCATTAATCAGAGAAAGCTGCAGTAGCTTTGCTACAGCCGTTTAGCTTAATCCCCTTCTCCCCGTCCTCTCTTTCTTTCCTCTCAAAAGCACACACTGATGGGCGAAGTGCTGTTGCATTGCGGTCCACGCACGAGCGCACAAGACAGGGAAAGACGGAAGCAACACAAGTGCTTTTGTTGTCTGCGTCTTTCCCTCTCTTCGTCTGCGGTCTTCCCTCTCCTGCTTTCCTCACTCCACTCTCCTAAACGTGCAGGATGGGATTTCCCTCTCTCCACTTCGACACATAGCGACCGTGGAAGGTGGCGGCCACTAAATTTATTACAGTTCAATACATTCGAATTGCATTGCTATTTTATTATTAAAGCTGTCAGGCAGGGAGACACGATCTCGCCAATGCTATTCACCGCCCGTTTACAGGAGGTGTTCCGAGGCCTGGACTGGGAACAGTTGAAGACAAGAGCTAATGGAGAATACCTAAGTAATTTGCGATGCGCTGAGGACATTGCCTGGTAAAGTCACTCTGGAGATGAACTGCAAAACATGATAAATGAATTAGACAGGCAAAGCAGAACGGTAGGTCTCAGAATTAACACGCATAAGACTAAAGTAACGTTCAACAGTCTCGCAAGGGAACGGCAGCTCACAATTGGTAGCGAGGTGCTGGAAGTAGTAAGGGTATATGTCTACTTAGGGCAGTAGTGACCGCTGATCCAGATCATCACAGGGAAATAATTAGAAGCATCAGAATGGGGTGGAGCACATGTGGTGGTTTCTCTCAGATCATGAATGGCAGTTTACCAAGATCCCTGAAGAGAAAAGTGTACAACAGCTGTATCCTACCGGTACTCACCTATGGGGCAGAAACGTGGGGGCTAACAAAGAGGGTTCAGCTTAAGTTAAGAACAACGCAGCGAGCTATGGAAAGGAAAATGATAAGTGTAACGCTAAGATATCAGAAGAGGGCGGAGTGGGTGAGGGAACACACGCGGGTTAATGACATCTTAGTTGAAATCAAGAGGAAGAAATGGGCTTGGGCAGGGCATGTAATGCGAAGGCAAGATAACCGCTGGTCCTTAAGGGTAACGGAGTGGATTCCGAGAGAAAGCAAACGTAGCAGGGGACGGCAGAAAGTTAGGTGGGCGGATGAGATTGAGAAGTTTGCAGGGATACAGTGGCGGCAACTGGCAAAAGACAGGGTTAATTGGAGAGACATGGGAGAGGCCTTTGCCCTGCAGTGGGTGTAGTCAGGCTGATGATGAACAGCGAGGGGCCGGCACACAGTAATGACCACAACAGGTTATATCTGTGATCAAGGGAGAGTATAAGGGTTCAGGCGAATAAGAAAACTGCACCGCTTTGCACATCCACAGTTGTTATCCCATGTACTAATATTGTGCTTGAATTTGTGCGCATGCGATGAACGCTTGCGCGTTGGTTGCACCGGACATTCTGCTTTGAGAACTGCGTTCGCCAAGAGCTCCGCAACTCTTTCGCTTTGATTATTGTTATTGTGAGTTTTATGAGTTTTATTCGCATAAGATTAAATCATATGCATGTTTAAGAATCAGAAAAAGCGTAAACTTTATCTGAATGGAAATGAGTCTCGCGACTTGTTGGCAGTGGAGTGGAATTCTCTCGAGCAAAGCGACCGTTTCATCCGTGTGCGCTGTTGTCGCGTGAGCCAACCAAGGAGGGCGCCGCAGCCTTCCACTCGTAGCTTCCACTCAAAATTTTCGATACGCGCAGTGACTTTCTTGTATCGTTTCCACTACCAGCTAGATGTGTACCGGATGTATTCAGCGGTGAACAGAAAAGATACATGGCGTAATAAAATAATATCTTGAAACATATCCTGGCAGAAATGGACAAGTACACCCGAACAGCCTAACAAACTTCACGCACTGCTGCTTCAACCAGTTGCTTTGTTGTTGTCGTTTTCACCCTGCCACCCTGGCAGGTGGCAGTTAATGGTTGATCGCGAGAGTTTGCTCACCGTTGCCAGCGCTAACTCACACAGCCGAACAAACTTCACACACTGAGCTTCAACCAGTTGCTTTGTTGTTGTTGTTTGTCTTATTCTGACATTGCCTGGTAAAGTCACTCTGGAAGTGAACTGCAAAACATGATAAATGAATTAGACAGGCAAAGCAGAACGGTAGGTCTCAGAATTAACACGCATAAGACTAAAGTAACGTTCAACAGTCTCGCAAGGGAACGGCAGCTCACAATTGGTAGCGAGGTGCTGGGAGTAGTAAGAGTATATGTCTACTTAGGGCAGGTAGTGACCGCTGATCCAGATCATCACAGGGAAATAATTAGAAGCATCAGAATGGGGTGGAGCACATGTGGTGGTTTCTCTCAGATCATGAATGGCAGTTTACCAAGATCCCTCAAGAGAAAAGTGTACAAAAGCTGTATCTTACCGGTACTCAGCTATGGAGGAGAAACATGGAGGCTAACAAAAAGGGTTCAGCTAAAATTAAGGACAACCCCGCGAGCTATGGAAAGAAAAATGATAGGTGCAACGTTAAGAGACCGGAAGCGGCCGGAGTGGGTGAGGGTACAAACACGGGTTAATGACATCCTAGTGGAAATCAAGACAAGGCAAGATGTGTGGATTCCAAGGGAAGGCAGGCGTAGCAGGGGGTAGCAAAAAGTTACGTGGGGCAGCTGTCTAAATATAGTGTTAATGGAGAGACATGGGAGAGGTCTTGGCCCTGTAGTGCGCGTAGTCAAGCTGATGATGATGATGTTGATATTTCTTTAGTGTCTTTTACCAGCAGTGCAATTCAACGTCCTGCATCATGATAGCAACCGCTGCACGCCACGAATATCTTTTCTCTTAATGTGACCATTTCTTTGATGAATGTGGGGAACTAGGGCTCCAATAATTCTACGTAAATGCGTCGAGCTGCCGTGTCGTCTAGGAGCGGGGTGTGCGCTCGCACGGGCGTGGAGGGTACCGCAAACCTCTGTTCGCTTATCTTCCCCGCCTCCTGGAGATTTTATTGCGAAAGTAATACTACTTGCACTTTCATGCCTTTGCCGTGCCGCGGCGGTGAGCACCATTGACCTTCATTTGACCTTGATTGCATTAGATTGGATTAGATTAGATTGGATTGCATTGGATTGGACTGGACTGGATTGGATTGGATTGGACTGGATTGGATTGGATTAGATTAGATAAGATTACATTACATTAGATTAGAGTAGATTACATTGTATTGGATTGGAATGGAGCGGATATGATTGGATTGGATTGGGTTGGAGTGGATTGAATTGGAATGGAATGCAATGGAATGGATTGCATTGTATTGGATGGGATGGGATTGGATTGGATTGGATTGTATAACCGATGCATCATTACAAGTCTAATCACAAGCACCACCACCAGCTACACTACCAGCTGTACCATGGCATAGGTACGGATATTGCTTTCGCAATTACCGGGCTTAACCAAGCTAAGCCACAGGGAATTTTTTCTTCGGAACGCTTTTATTGTCACCACGCCTTCTTTATTTAACTACTGCAATAAATGCGCTAAAAGATAACGCCGATAACAGTGCCGCAGCCGCAAAAACAAGGGAATGTGGCCAACAGCTGCGATATAAAATTACCTTTACAGTGCCGAAGCACTGGATACCTCGAAACGCAACGTCTTCAAAAAGAAAACTGGGGCCAGAAGGCCTGCAGCGCAGACGACCGCAGCTGTAACCGTCCCGGGACCTGCATATTTTTCAGCGGCTGTTATGATGGTTCGAAGCAGAGGATAGGAAATGTCTTTTGACGCTATTCGCAAGGCACGCACACATAAGTGTTGGCAGTTCTTGTCGCACTGGAAACTAGCGTCGGCCGGGCTATCAGATACTAATGAGACATGAATATTGGTTCCTAAACGCACACGCAACTCCCAGCCAGAGGATCGGCACAGCAATGTTACGTAAGGTCACGGTGGTGAGTGTATAAGTCGGAGCTTCACGTCTGGGTGGAAAGAATGCAGCCGTGAGTTGAAAAACTGCGCCGAATTCCATCAGGCGAACGGGCACTGATGCGTAAGAGAGCGATGCGCACCCGATGAGTCCTTTCTCGAAATTGGGATCACCGCACAAACTGTCTTTCTAGGCAGGTCAGGCCGCCTAGTCGGTGCGTTCATTTCCTGCAACGCCGTAGCGTACAAATAGTCATTGGTGAACTATAGCCTGCCCTTTATTGATACCACAGCGAAGTAGTCCTCAATATTTCACAACCAGTGGTTGAAAGGCCACATTTGAGTAACATAAAATGGACCACCGGAAAAGGAAAGGGCTCTTTTTTTTTTACTGAAATACACTCCAGCGACACAAAAAAGTTGCAGGTTTGACACCCGTTTAAAAAGTGCGTTTGAAATTTTATCTGCAGCTAGCGCCTGATCCTAAGGAGACGACCACACAGCCCGAATAAGTGGGAGAGTCCGCACAGCCCTTCATGCATAAGCAAAGACCATGTTCCTTGTTATCATACGAATAGTTTATACTTAGGTGGGCTCAAAATGAGAAGTCTAAGGACTGTGGTGTCATCAGTAGGTTGCAGTTTGATTTATCATTGTTTATAATAATACCCAGAGCGCCATTTTGTTACATTACATGGAAGGGTTAGATGATTATTATACCATTATACCATTATACCACTGCAGCTGAAGAGAACGTGATAACATTGTAACGGAGACAACACCATAACATGGTAAATATAGAATGTCAAAGCATGGAAGAATATACCACGTTAAGTAATATGGACATCACATCGCCAGGCAAGTTGTTCCATTTGGACATTGTTTTCGAGAAATAAGGCATTTAACAAGTTAGTTGAGCATATGTATTTTTTGAACTCGAATATATTACTTCTTCGTAACATTCGGTTTGGGCAATGTCATTTTGCGAATGAAACATATTGTGACGCAGTTTTAGACGAAGAACTTTCTCACGGTTTCTTAATATGTCCTGGACCAGTCTTTTCTTCGCACTTTTTACCCTGAAATATTGGTCATTGTTGCTCGTACGAAAACGGACAGCTAAATTTTCAAGTATAATTTTTGTGCATAATTAAGCATTTCGGGTCCCATATCATTCGAGCATACTCCAGTATATTTTGAATGTTCGATGTATAGCACAGTTGTTTAGTTTCTAAGGAAAAATGTTTTGCGTTCCGTGGTAGAAAGCCCAAACGCGACAGGCTTTGCTAGTAAGAAAATTGACATAGCTGTGCCAAGAAATTTCACAAGTTAAATATACACCAGACAATTAAATTGCTATACTCACATCAGTTTAAAACAATTCATGCTATACGTTAATAAAGCGAAGCTTCCTTTTTAATAAAACAGACATCTACAGAGGGCAAAACGCTTGTGTTCTGGGTGTGTTTCGGGCCGAACACGCGATATCTAGCGATAACACTTGGCTAAAAATGGTCTATATGTAAGAATGTGCAATTAAACTCATAGGATTTCATCGTCATTTTTTGCCGGCTTAGTCGCAGCGGCTTTCGGAGCTGCGGACACACTCCGGTCGTTCTAGACATATGTTTTGCCCTCTGTACTTATTTTTTCTAAGTTAACTTGCATTTCCTACTTCTCACCACAACGGTATACTTGACGCTACTATTGCTGCAACGCTTCCGGCTCAGATCAATTGTAAATAACTCTGTAGAACGCAAAATCACCCGCGACAGTACACATGCATCAAGAAATAATTGTAAAAACGTCATTCAGGTACACTGTAAACAATAAAGGCCCAAGGACGAATTCCTGTCTTGCAACTGGTGCGGGCACGATTTGATACCTTTCAGAATCAGGTGAGCCGACTTTCGGCGGCTGGGTTCCCCTGCTCTGTGTTGGTTGCTGTTTGCGAGGCCCTCCTTCAAAAACTTAAGCACGGAACACAAAGAAATACCGGAAAGGATCGTCGCAGGGCACAGAAGCCTATAGCTGTGCATTACGTTTGGTTTGGTTTGGTTTGGTTTGGTTTATGGGGTTTAACGACCCAAAGCGACTAAGGCTATGAGAGACGCCGTAGTGGAGGGCTCCGGAAATTTCGACCGCCTGGGGTTCTTTAACGTGCACTGACATCGCACAGTACACAGGCCTCTAGAATTTCTCCTCCAAAGAAATTCTAGCCGCCGCGGCCGGGATCGAACCCGCGTCTTTTGGGTCAGCAGCCGAGCACCATAACCGCTGAGCCACCACGGCGGTTATTGTGCATTACGTACACAAATGGCTAAGGCTTAACTTGGTTAAGCCTGGAGAATGCGAAGCATCATCGTGTCGCGTAATTTGGAGGCGCACAACCACAGCGACGGCGCGAGGGCCCCCGTTTCTCCACTGTCGTGACGTCATCGCGTCACGTGGTGTGACGTCATGTATCACGTGATTTGGAGGCGCACAACCACAGCGACGGCGCGAGGTGGGCCCACGTTTCTCCACTGTCGTGACGTCATCGTGTCGCGGGGTGCGACGTCATGTATCACGTGATTTGGAGGCGCACAACCACAGCGACGGCGCGAGGTGGGCGCCCGTTTCTCCACTGTCGTGACGTCATCGTGTCACGTGGTGCGACGTCATGTATCACGTGATTTGGAGGCGCACAACCACAGCGACGGCGCGAGGTGGGCACCCGTTTCTCTACTGTCGTGACGTCATCGAGTCACGTGGTGTGACGTCATGTATCACGTGATTTGGAGGCGCATAACCACGGTGAAGGGCTGAAGTGGTAGCTAAAGTAGTATGCTTCGCATAAAAACCTCGCACAGCTTGAGGAAAGTGGCCAACAATTATGACGTGAGTATCGTCTTTTTGGCTCCTATCAAGCTGGAAAAGTTGTGCACCCGAATCTGCAGCTCAAGAAAGCGGGGTTGCCAGATAAAGCACGATACTCCGTTTACCAAGTGTTCCGTAGGAGTGGTTTGCGCTATCCCCTTAACGTGTAGGAAACTTTATGTTGGCCAGACTGGCCGATGCCTCAACGAGCGTTTGGGGAACCATGCCCGAAATTTACCCGATATGAAAGATAAGTACGCACAATTGGTTGCTCACTTAATGAGCTGCGACAGTTGTGATGCTTGGTTAAAGGAGACAAAGATTCTTGGCAAGAGCACGGAAAAAACTGCACGTGTTAGTCTGTAGGCTTTCTACATAAGGAAATTTGGCTGTAGTTGTGTTAGCACTCCATCTTTATCTCTTTCTGCCTCCGAGTACAATTTTCTAGATTCTCCTATCATGTAACTTTTCATTTTATTTTTGTGACTTTGGGCTGCCTGATTGTTTTTGCGTTCCGAGATGGCTGCCTTTGTTCACCTCCTCATCCTTGTCGCCCTTCTTTCTCCTTGAAACTTCAGCTTATACAAGGTGCTTCCTGGCTTCAATAAAATTTCAGTTGTGAGTTAGCGCTTGCGTCTCGTCCTCGTTCCTTTCTTGTGGTATGCATGGTGTGGCGCTATTTTTTCTCTAATTCAAGTATGTACCAACTAGCCCAAAAAGAGGTGTTAATGAAATATCACAAGTGGACTCATGATGATCACTTTATCGAGAACTTTTGCCACTTTTTAAGCGAGGCTTGTTTACACTCCTTCTTCTTTCTCGCCGTTCTGGTTATGCCTAATGGCAGGCGTCTAGAATAAAAAAAAACTGCCACGGGCCATGGTGATCAGTTTGCTTACAATCCGATGAGTGGGACGGTCCTCCGCAGCAACCCGAGCTTAACCGAGTTACTCCAAGAGCGCAAAAAAAAAATTCTTGCTTGGGCTTGTACATCTGAAGTAGTGATTCGCACTAACAACTGTTTAGGATAATTATGAAATCAGATCATGCCATGTGTATGATCCCTTAACTGCAATTTTATTCTCGTCACGGATCAGTTTTGTAGGGCATGGGAATTGAAATGAAGGCATCATCATCGTGATAGCCTGAATGCTCTCACTTAAGAGCAAGGGCCTATTCCCAATCTCTCAAATTAAACCTGCCTTGTGCTAGTTGCCACCTGTCTCCCTTGAAAACCATAATTTTGGTAGATATTTGTTAACAGTGTAAGATGTCTGAATTAACAGTTCAGATGACCTTCAACAAGCTCGGGGAGCGGGCTGTCCATACCTAGGCGGAAGATGTGGGAAGAGGAAGTGTGTGTGTTCGTGGAAACCAATTCCTATATGATGCGCCCTGTGCAGCCAGGGTCACCTTACCACTGGCATACCTTTCCACACTTCTTTTCATTAAATTACTTCATCTCTTTCTCTTTGTGCAGGAGTGTCTGCTTGAGGGTGAGGCCAGTGTGGCTGAGAATAAGATTGGGGAGATGGAAAATAAAATTTATTAATTTGTTTATTTGTTTATTGTAATACCCACAGCGCCACAAGTAGCATTGCAGTGGGGGGAATAACACATCATACAAACGAAAAAAAAGGTAAAGTGCAGCACATACAATGCAACCATGAAGCAACATTAATACAGCCTAAAAACAGCATTCAGAGAGATGAAGAGAATAAATCACCTGACGTAATTAATACCACCTCTTCAGAGAGCCGGTTCCAATCTCTTATAGACCCAGGGAAAAAAGCATATTTGTATGTACATCTCTGATTTACAATTGATTTATCGATTGATTGATTGCATGAATAAAGTTTATTATTATTATTATTATTGATTGATTGATTGACTGACTGACTGACTGACTGACTGATTGATTGATTGACTGATTGATTGATTGATTGATTGATTGATTGATTGATTGATTGATTGATTGATATAGCAGTAAGGACTGGGAAAGGTAGTGCCAGGTGAAGAGCGTTTATTCTTTGAGACCAAGATGTCTCTTAGTAACACAGGTTACTATGTGAAGCAGCTGTGTTCATTGTGCGCGCAGAGCGAAGAGGTTGTGCTGTTCAACTGCAGGGTGAGACCGATGATATTGGGTGGGTTTACTACGGGCAGTTGTGCGTTATGGACGGTGGTTGTATAGATAATTGCTGGTGGGTGTTTGACGGTGCTGAGATCGAAAAAGAAGATTGTTGACTTCAAGTGCGAGAAACTAAGGCCTCCGATGAAACGATAATCGCTAATGATGTCCGCTACCGTCTGCAACAATGGTTCAGCATGTACGCTGAGGTCCTATTAACCCTGACTGAGATGTCATAGGCGTGAACAGTGTGTTTCATCTTATCTATGGAATACAGCTAGAGCGATAAATAATTAAGGCCATAGTAAACAGCAGAACGGAGAGGACGGAGATATAAGGGTAATTCTATGGGGAGACAAGGAAGCGTATGGTCAGAAGGGTTTCTGTTGGAAACTTGGACGAGATATTAGGTAAGAAACCTTCGAAGTAGTTTTCAATTTAGGACATCTTGAAGACGAGAGCTGGGAGAGAATGAAACTGTAAGAAAAGTTGTCAAAAGAACCAATGATGTCTACTTATAGCAAAGCTCTGTGGCTCGTAAAACATTGGAGAAAGAACATCATGTGTGAGTTGAAAAAGGACGTCGTAGCTCGAAGTATCTTCCCTGAAGTTGTAAACAAATGTGTGGTATAGACCTTGGGTGTCGGTAAAGAAATGAAGATGAGGCGGGCGGGAATAGTCATTTATAAGATCGTTCCTGGAGGTAAACCACGTAAAATTAGACATAGGTGTGTTACGCAGGGAGGTTTACCGGGACCGTGAAGGAAATGAGTCAAGAGGCCGGAGAGTTTGGGATGCTGCTTGTTTGATCGCTGAAGAAGCAATGAGATGCCCCTGAAGGCTCCAAATCAGTGGCCTTCGGATGTCGCGGCCTAGATTTCTTGCATCCGATAGTTGTAAACTTCGACTTGGTCTATGAAGGCACTGGCGTCGGTCGTTATCGTGGAGTGGCCGCGTCTCGTTTGGAACGAGCGCTCTCATGTGCGGTGAGATAGAGAAAATCGAGGAATATCTCCTATTCCCCGGCGTCTGCTTTCAAAGGCACGCCAGTATGCAACTACGTAACATGTTCCCATTTGAACTTAATTTAGACACAAAAAGCGATACTAGAGCAAATTTTTTTTTCTCACTAAGAAGCGTATGCAACAGCTGTATCCTACTGCTACTCAACTACGGGGCAGAAACGTGGAGGCTAACAAAGAGGGTTCAGCTTAAGTGAAGGACAACGCAGCCCAGGTATGGAAAGAAAATGACAGATGTAACGTTCAGAGACCGGAAGCGGGCGGAGTGGGTGAGGGAACAAACGCGGGTTGATGACATCCTAGTCGAAATCAATAGGAAGAAAGGGGCTGGGGGAGGGCATGTAATGCGAAGAAGCAATTGAGGAAGGTGGAGCAATTGCGGGCAGAATAAGCAAGGCTAATCCGTACAACAACTCAAGGCAACTCAAGGAAAGATAACTGCTGGTGCTTAAGGGTTACAGAGTGGATTACAAGAGCAGGCAAGCGTAGCAGGGGCAGCAGGAGGTTAGGTGGGCGGATGAGATTAAGAAGTCTGCGGGGATATGGTGGCCGCAGATCTCAAAACACCTGGTTAATTGGAGAGAGATTGGAGAGGCATTTACCCTGCAGTGGGCGTAGTCAGGCTGATGATGATGCTGATGTGACTAAGCTGTTTCAAACTTAATGATTACTCTATCCTCCGAGTTGGATGTCCAAGGGCATCAGAAGCGCGCATTTACACACTGCAGCGTCCCGTTCTCAGGCATTAAGGTTTCTCCACCAGGGCGAATTAAGGTCAATCTCGTCATACTCGCTACTTCTTCCCTAAGTCCTGCTCCCTCAAGTATTCTTCGAACTTCTGCGCAGTGGCGGAGAAGTTACAGGCGGAACTGCAAAACTCAATGTGCAGCATCATTGAACGGGGTTCTTACACAGGTGTTACTCTCGTAAAATAGCTTGGCTTGCTAAGCTTTCTTAATGGAACATAAGGTTGATGCGAACCCTATGAACATCTGCACACGGAGTTCAGAGTGGTTTAATTCTGCCAAGTTAAGCAAACGGACGACACTGTAAATAAAGACCTCTAATTCCGAAAGCCTTAATTAGGAACACAGAGAGCCCATTTGAAAAGCAAAGCACTGCAGCTCCAAAGTCACTCCAATTATTGGTCCGTTATTACCTTAGCGTAATGGCAAGCAAACATCCTATTGTTTTCCAAACTCATTTCGTGCCTCTCACTCGTCGAACCCAAGGGATGATTCGGTGGGCAGAGGTGGAAGGAAAGCTAATTACGGTGGTTAACGCATGGCGAGATTTTATCTGCGTACTCCGGACCCTGTTTGCAAAAGGAAACGCGCTCTCTGCGGTGTACTTTATTTACGCTGCATACATTGCGCCAGCGCTTTCATTGCATCGTTGCGGGGTCTCACTCGTAATGGCCTTCCCGCTGAAGCAAGAGAGGCTAAAAAGTAAAATAACTGTAATAGCGCACATATGTACTCATCATTAAACCGTAGTTTGCAGTCAGTTTATATGGCGCTACGGCTTTTTTAAGATACAGTACACGCAAAGATTTTTACATTTTGTCACGTCTGTAAACCCAAAATATTTTTTCCCTCTATGGCACCATCTTTTCCTACTTGCTACAGCACGGGCAGTATTTGTATACGCAGGCTAAAAAATGA
Source organism: Amblyomma mixtum (assembly GCF_055824585.1). Taxonomy (NCBI): domain Eukaryota; kingdom Metazoa; phylum Arthropoda; class Arachnida; order Ixodida; family Ixodidae; genus Amblyomma; species Amblyomma mixtum. Next base: position 100,076,022 of record NC_143012.1, on the reverse strand, counting down.
TGTATTGTTTCTACTTTTCTTTAAATAATTTGCAAGATCATTTCTAGAATACTGTCGGTATTCTGATGCTGACCAGCTTGCGAGCACGTCTTAGGTCTTATTTCACGCGCAACCGATAGCTTTATTTTTCTCGTATCCTAGACCAAATATTGAAAGATAATACTCAAGAATCTGCGATTACAAAATGTTTTGAAAACTTCGTTCCAAAATAGATTCCGGACGCCAAAAGCTATAGATGAATAAAATACACTAGGATTGTTGTCGCTTCTTAGTTAAGGGTGGGTTCAGCTTTCAAATCACGATAATCTCGTAAAACACCGAAACTTTGAAATCACTAGTTTTATTGTCGATAAATAAATCGAATTATGTTACCAAAACTTTTTCCCCAAAAAAGCCCACAAGTGAGAAACATTTTTTTTTACCGTGCCCGTAAATAGCGAAAAACCAACTGGAACCTCTGTGAAAATCCCAGTTTTCTCAAGTGTGTTTCTCCTGATTGGCCTGCTTGCAGAAAGCGTAGCATGAAAACGGTTTCACGGATTTCCATGCGGTTTCTTGCGTTGCGTTCCGTGATCATTTTTACGCAGTGACGTTCCAATAATTCCGAATTACTTGCTAATTTTTCTATTCTTTGACTACTGTGGCATAACAACGATGCAAGCGCGCATATAGCATTTTGTGTACAAAAAATGAAGCGGCTAAAAATATTTGATGAATATCATTGCATCAACCATCTCTTTAGTTAAAGCTTAAAAGTACTGCAAACTTGTGCCGTGCTTTGTTGCCACGCCTGCTGCGAGTTTAGCTTAGCAATGAAGCATATAATAATTTATAATGTCAAAACTAATTGAGATTTTTCAGTCGAACTTTGTATTTCTGCAGTTTGTGGACCTTTCAATAATCACGTGCAATATTCATTGCTCTCCGCAAAGATAAAATTCTCCTCCTGAAACCGTGTGTTCCCTTAAAGTGGGCTAATGCACGTGTGGTGCTTGAAAACAATGGCATTTGGCTGTCTTTGCTCGCTAAGACGCACCTTCCGATTTGCTTTACCCGACACTGAAGTGCTTGCGTGTACACTCCTCAAGCGATTAGTCCTAGAACACAGCATAACCTTTCCAGCTTGCGCATACGAAACATTAACAGCTAAATGAGGAAGCGCCAGTAACAATCGTATCAAAGTTTCTAAAATTAATGTAGCCGCTTTGGTTCTCCTCCTGCACTTCTAGACAGGCCGGCCTTTTACCTCTGCTAGGGCGCGTTTGACGCTTATTTATTCCAGTTTGATTGCGAATTTCAAAGGGGAAAGTGACAAAGACTCTTTACTGTTCAAGAACCACCAATACAACACAGGCACGACATTCTAAATAGTGAGTAGAATACCGAACACAAGAATAAAATTCAGGCCCTCCTTTTTTTTTCATACCAATCCTTGACTGGAATTTCACACCTGACGATGCTGATAATTCCTCGTCTCTCGATGCCTTCACAGTTCTGCAACCCTTTCTGAATGCTGAGTGTTATTTTCGCTTTATCACGTTTTGTTTTCTTGCACTGGCCTCTGGCCATATATGTAACTTTTTCGGTCCCTAGTACCGCTATTTGTCTTGACAGTTTCACATTATTCAAATTTTCTGAAATTTTTGAGCCACCACTACAGACATTTCTCGTTAATCTTCGGCACTCTCTCCTATATTGTTTTACACTTTACATATGCATACGTCATTTTTATGTCTCGTGAAGGTGTTTTTGTCGCAGCCTTGCAACACCCTCGGTAGTTAGGGTAACAGTATGTCATTATTAAGCAAATAAATAGATGTAAGGTGGTGTGGTGTTCCTTTGCATGTGAGGAGCGATTATGTGCGCTCTGTATGAGACGAAATTTCAGTGAGAAATCCGATTGACCGTTGTTTAGACATATGGCTGTCTAGTTTCAATTTGACTGCAACATAGAGACGTTGTGAAAAGAATAAAAATAATTTCTTTAGATTTCACGATAGCTTACTCTTAAGTAGTTCCAGCTCATGGTTTTTTTAGCAATTGGTGATGTAAACATAAACTAGCTGAAATTATGATCTCTTGTTTAGCCGATGTTAGCACTGGCCATCTTTGCTCCAGCACTGGTTGGGCGATTGCCTGCACTTCCCTGAGATGTGACAAGGTTTTGCGGAGCGTGAAACATGAGGGCAAGCAAAAAAACTACGAGGAACTTTAGCGGCTAAAGTGGTGAAAGGCGAAAGCCTGAGTGAGTGCTGCATTGTGCTACGCGATTGTTCACTGTACATTTTGTTGGTGCATTAATTAACTGCCAATTAATGACGCTTAAGCTTCGCCTTTAGGAGGGGAACGCGACAGCGTGTTGTAGCGCTGCCACGGAGTCCAAGGAACGGCACCACCCGTTCGGCGCGATGCGTTGCCCTTTGAACACAACGCTTTTTGAGGAAAGGAAATGGGGCTGTAAATCTCTGTCATCTCGGTGGACACCTGAGCCGCACCGTACAGGAAAGGAGGAAGTGTGAGTGAAAGAAGAAAGAGGGGCCGTAATGAAGAAAATGAAAATTGTATTTGAGGAAAGGAAATTACGCAGTAACTGTCTCACATATCTCAGTAGACATTAGTGGAAAATTGTATTTGAGGAAAGGAAGTTGAGCAGTAACTGCCTCACATATTTCGGTGAGCACCCGTCAAAATTCGCGCGCTGTGACGTCACGACAATTTGACCAATCTGAAACGCGGACAAATACGTCTTGCTCGTCGATAAATTGGTTTTTGAGGAAATGAAATGTATCTGTCTCCCATATCTCGGTGGACACCTAAACCTCGCCGTAACGGGAAGGGAGGAAGATGGGAGTGAACGAAGACACCATATTCACTAGACGCACCTTTGTTCATTCCAAACCATCGAGCTGGCATGGCGGAGTGGTAGCGTGCTCGACTCGCACTCCGGAGACCGGGGTTCGATTCCCAAGCTCGGCCAATTTCCTACTCGGTTTCCTTTATTTCTCTCGTCTGACTAGAAAGGTTAATTAGACTAATTGGTTAAGTAAGCAATTAACTAAACTCAGTCAAACCTACTTGGAGCATCACTATACGATCCCTTTAATTGGTTGCATGGCTAGTAGCCAAAGTAAAATTGGCCTCGTTTGAAATTCGCGCACTATGACGTCACGACCGTTTCGACCAACTGAAAAGCGTGACATTTCTGTCGACAGCTCCTGCTTACAACGATGAGGCATTAAAGGCTTCCGCCTTAATATTCAGCAGCGTTGCCTTTCGGGCGTGTTGGTGCATAGTCGACAAACATATGACAGCGCAGCGGAAGACACACAAAGGAGGCGAACGACACGAGTGCTAACGTTAACAAATTTTATTCATCTCAAGAAGCACTTTTGTGCGCCAGGACATGACATGTTGCACTACTGCGGTGAGGTTCAATGTCTTAGATACGCCAGCTGTTTATCTCAAAGGAATATGGATGTAGGGCTTGCAAAATACATGTATAAGACACACATGAGTAAGCATTTCGTCCATATTCATTTGTGACGAGAAGCACGCGTGTGTGAGATATTGAACCTGTCCGCACTGGTGGTAACATGTCATGTTCTGGAGCATAAATGTACTTCTAATAAAACTTGTTAAACTTAGAACCCGTGTCGTTCGTCTGCCTTGTGTGTCCTCTTTTGTTGCGAAGCCAAGTGTTCATAAAAAAAAATTGGCGACGTTTACATTACTTTGCCGCCGCGGTGGCTCAGCGATTATGGTGCTCGGCTGCTGACCCAAAAGACGCGGGTTCGATCCCGGCCGCGGCGGCTAGAATTTCTTTGGAGGAGAAATTCTAGAGGCCCGTGTACTGTGCGATGTCAGTGCACGTTAAAGAACTCCAGGTGGTCGAAATTTCCGGAGCCCTCCACTACGGCGTCTCTCATAGCCTCAGTCGCTTTGGGACGTTAAATCTCATAAACCTAAACCTAACCTTACATTACTTCCTAATGCGAAATTTGAGCGTAGCTCACCAGCTGTTGCAGCTTTTTGATAGACTGAGGCAAATTATTCGAGCAAGACATGTATGTACAATTACAGACAACTTGTTATTTTTCACACATATTGCTTCTTCAAGAAACACTCCACTAACAGTTCTTGGTTGTCATGAAGGAAGCTTTGTGGACGGAGAAGAGGATGGATATATGCTCGACTTACTGCACCAATGCCTGGTTCTCAAAGACGAGGTCTGCGCAAGTATTTCGCGAGGTCGTCACTGCTGTGGGAGCCGTTACGAGCGAGAGGAACGGGATGTTCTCTTGCATAAGTGGTAAGAAATTCCCGCTTGTCTTTATACCTACAATAAAGTAACCACCCACCCTGCCACCACGGCAGGTGGCAGCGTTTCTGCCACAACGTTGTCAATTCCAAAGCATGCAGCGCACATCTGTCACTACCGCCACGTAGCTTAAACCACGACTGAGGTGTAACCGTTTGGTGCGGAATCACTGGGCCGTAGGGGTACTGCGTAGGTGTAGGGGTACTGCGGCGAGTGGCGCGGTTTCAAGATTTCTTTCGCGAAGCGCTTGAACATCGTAGCGTCGGCTGGGTCCCTGTTCGTCGTGCGCTCAGGGTGCTGGCATCGGATCACAACGGCGAATTTGATCCTAATTATCTTTCGAAGCCGATTTGTGCTTTGATACTTCACACTGCCCACTTATGTAATCTGATTAATTGAAAAGTAACAAATTGCGTCTTTTGCAATGCCGGTCCGCTATTGGTGTTGAAATTTTGGTTGAAAAGAATAGATTTGCTTCCAAGTGCAGGTATAAAAAAAATAGTAAGCGACTCATGTACGTGTAAAGCCATATATACACCTTCAAATAGTGCGCTGAGTCGAACAGCTACAGTGTAACAGAATTATTTTTAATATGTGCGTCTTCTGCAGCACATCTAAAATATGACCATGATGAAAATCTAGCTCGAGGCCCTTCGAGCTCACCAAGTGCATTTGTTTGCATAACAGCTCTGAGACCGATGCGCACGTGAAATCTTTGCAGAACACAGCATCACTCAAAGCCTTGTGTAACGAGGGACGTCTTGGGATAGCGCTGTTGAGCGCGTTTGGGATATTTGATTCATGCGTCTTTATCTCATGCAGTGCAGATCAAATGTAGATTATTTTTCCTCTAAGTCCATGCATGGTCACCTTTCTTCTGCTGGTTATAGTCTAACGAGTGTGGCCAGCACAAAGTGGAAAAACTTGATCTTTGCAATGCACTGGCTGTTCAATATCTTAAATTGGGAAAGTAATGCATTAACAGCAGAAATGCATTTTGGTCAAAAACATTTATTAGGCTCTCTTCACCAACGTAAGTAGCCACTGTACACATATGGAGTGTATTGGTACAATGGCAGTACGCCACTATAAACAATGGTACCCTACACTGAAAGCAGAACATATGTTTCGGGAAAAAGAAGTGCTGAGTGCGAACGCTAATTGATGGCTGTCATATGCCGATATTTTGGTCGTACAGCAACGTGTGTTCATAAGAGCAGCCTGCAGACATTTCATAATTTGAACAACAAAACTTGCTACCATCTGCAAACACAGGATGCCCTGCTGCTAACACAGTTTTAAAAAATCTAAACCATGTATGTTTCATGCAGAGAGGACATAAATAAGTACTAAAGCTAAATATGCAGTGTACAGTCATGTTATGAAGCCAAATGATAGTGCAGAGTGAAAAATATGTACAGAAAAAAAGTGTCTCAGAAAACATCTGCATAAATTACTCTGCATGAAAATAAGGGAGGGGGGAAGAGACACATCCTCCATTTCACAGAATAAATCTTGCGACCATCTGTCAACAAAGGGTGCCCTTCTACTAGTGCAAGAGACAGAAACCAAGCCCATGTATACACAGAGAGTGAACGAATTAACACTTTGATAAAATATGTGATAGTGTACCGGCAGGAGCAAAGCAATAAAGTTCATGTGCCTTGTTAAGTTCACCTTGACTGCTCTAAATGCTGCACAAGACTTTTAAAGAAAGTCAAATGCTTCTTCACTGGTTGTGGTGGCGCAGAGGCTAGAGAATTCAGTTGGTTAGCATGAGTTGCAAGTGTTATCTCACCTGTATGATTCACATTTCATTAGCGACAAAAACAATGTCCATGTCCAGAATGTCCGGCGACAGTGTTAGAGACCACAGATGGGCGAGATCAAATGGTGACAGATATTCAGTGTGGAATCTCTTCTAGCTATAACACAGCTTTGGGACATGAACTCCGCAAAAAAGACTAATCATTAGTAATATCAGGTTACGCACCTGCGCATAGATCAATTCATTCGTGATCAGAATAAGTCATGGTCGAGAGTGGGTAGGTAGATGGGCTTCTTGGCAACACAAAGTGAACATGGGAGGGTGCAGCCTCGGGGTGTTTGACAGCGTTTAGAGAAGAGGAGCTGTCTTCGCCAAGGCAAAGACCAGTCCTCTCGTCGAAACGTCGTCAAAAGCCCTGAGGTTCCTTCCTCCCTTGTTCACTCTGTGATGGCCACAGTCATGCCATGCTAGCTGGAAAGAATGTACGAGTGTTCTTCAAACATTCTCTAGCACAACGTGCAAAGCACGCATGCAAATATATGAACAAAACAATGTATCTTTAATATACTAGCAGCATGTGCGAATTGCATAAGATACCAATCTTCAGGTATCAATGCAAAACCTGAATAATCTCAATGAAAAAGCTTACAATGAAGTCAGAATGAAGATTTATGCAAAATACAAGTGTACAATCCTTTAACTGAGTGAACTTCATGCAAATTTTCGATAAATGATCGCTATCCAGTTTTTACAACGATGAATGTACTCCTCAAGCTGCCTCAATCGCTTGCCCCTATCAATCATCAGTATCTTGCGCGGGCGAAGCAGGACATTATACAATGCATGATGAACGTGTCTGCATAGTGATGTTCCGTACTGCACTATCAGCACACAGATTTCTTACTAATACCCTTCTTAGTGCTGCGCCTAATGACACACTAGGTACATGCATGCTGCACTTCTGTTCGATGTCAAGCTTGTCTCTCACCAACAGCGTAAGTATTGCACCACTCGTAAGTCGAACTAGATGCGACGACGACAAGGGTGGACGGTGTCAGCCCACTTCTTTCCATTGAGCTTACTTTCGAAGAAAGCGCGCAAGCGGACGTTGCGCAGCATGTTTCGCTTGGCGTAAGCAGATGAATCGATGAAGTGCTCACTTGAGAAACTGAAAAGTCGTGTACGCGTAGTGCGGCGTGAAACACAAAAGCTGGATCATGACAATTCACTGCCAAGTAGCGGCCATCTCAAACACACGGTGACGATGCAGCGAATCCAACTACGCACTTCAACTTCAGAAGTTTCGTTTTCGAGCGACAGGACGTTACCCCAGCCGCGCGCGACCCGAAGCTCGCCGGAGAAGGCACAAAGTGAGGAGAGAGAAACAACGCAGGAGGAGAGGCGAGCCAACTTCCGGTTGCGAGGCGGCTCCGCAAAAAAGTGACGCCAGGCCTTCTCCTTAGTTCCTGCCTTCCTCCATGATTGATTGACAAGTTCGCGCGGACGAACGGACACGCGGCGAGTCATGAGCCTATTGTGGCTTTCCCCTTACAAATAAAGAAACATTTGCCTATGAACATTTGCCTATAATATTTAGACGCCCATCATAGGCCCACGTACTGCACTCTAATGGTGAAGAGCAATAGTTTGAAGCCAAAAGTCAGGGCGGCACTTTCTTGACCTAAAGTGCGGTGAGGCGAAAGCCTTAAGCGCGGTGTTGCTGCCTGTGTTTAAGATGTTAAAACGCGACAACGTCTTGCAACGCTGCCAGGGTGGCCACAGAACGCCATCGCGCGTACGGCTCTACGCCTTGCTCGTCGGTAAATTGGTTTTTGAGGAAAGGAAATGTATCTTTCGCGCATACCTCGATGGTTACCTGAACCCCGTCGTAACGGGAAGGGAGGAGGATGGGAGTGAGCGAAGACACCGTATTCACTAGACGCGCCTTTGTTCATTCTAAACCATCGAGCTGGAATGGCAGAGTGGTTAGAGTGCTCGTTTCGCTCTCCGGAGACCGGGGTTCGATTCCCGAAGTCGACTAATTTCCTACACGGTTTTATTTATTTATCTGACCTGACTAGATACTAAACTCATTCCCACTTACTTCGAGCATCACTATACGATCCCTTAAATTGGTTGCATGGTTACTAGCCGAAGTACAATTGGCCCCGTTTAAAATTCGCGCACTGTGATGTTACGACCGTTTCGACCAATTGAAAAGCGTGACATTTCTGTCGACAACTCCTGCTTACAACGTAAAGGCTTCAGCCTTAAAACTTCATCTTTCTGGGGTTCAAACGGTCTTCATTCAAGCTGACCCAAACGAAGTAATTATGGATAATTCGTTTCTATTTTAACTACCAACACTAGCTGAATAAACAAAACGATCAGAAGTGCACTGCTTCTGGCGACATCGCGGGTTTCAGACTGCTGTTTTTGATCATAAGTATGTAAAAGCTGGGTACCATTTTGAATGAAGCAGAAATAAGGAAACATGATTTCTCGAAGTCCTTTTATTCCGATGCACGTTACACACATAAAACCTTATCCAAGTAGTTTTGCATTATTTATGGGGAACTGCATGTCCATTTTTGTTACAGCAAAGCAAGCACGGCAGCTATCCGCACGAGCACACCCTTTCGAAGTGACATGCACACAACAGCCACAACATTAATGATATTAGCGCAAGTCTTGCTGCTCTCCCGCATTTTAAGAATTATAATTACAGTTAATTTTTCTTAGATTCGGTGTTTCAGTGTGGCTAGTTAAAAGCACTGTCTCACCCTGGTAAATCGGCATGTCTTCGAACTTCCTCCTTTATGAGGCCGGAAACCACAAATCCAGGCGCATTAAAATAAAACGCTAGATGTTAGCTGAGAAGAATATAGCGGCATATATTTTCATTCCTCAAATATTTGAGTCGTTGTACTACAGCTAATTATATGGAGCCAAGTATCACGGCAGACTGCATCTTCTTGGAGATTAAAGCTTTCACGGTCTTGAATTTGTTTCTTTGTTTCTTTATTATTATTTTTTATCACTATACAGTGAAAAAAGGAGTCAAGGGAAAAGCCGTTCAAGCACGGCTGAGATGTCCTTGGCCTCACTCATCAGGCACTGGCAGCAGCGAGAACAGCAGAACAAAAAACAATATTCTAGAACGCAGCTAGCTCAGTCAGTATACACCAGTAAAAATGGCACCGTAGCAAGTGCTACCAACATTCAACTTATAAAAATAAACTTCATCACACTACACCAGTTGAGCGCATATCACATGTTACACAATAGAGTAAGATTCAGCGGATGAACATGGAGATGAGATAAGAAAGTTGCAGTTTAGAAATCCCGATTCCTTGATTTATATAGTCATTTAACACACGTGGTAATAGATCATGCAGCATCTGTCGACCTTAATTTGTCCGGCAGGTAGATATTTTCCAAAATGGGGCAGACTTGGTGGTGTGCACTGAATTGATTGACTGAGAGCCGGCATCCAAAAGGGCAGTTTTACCGGTACCGCAAAAATTTCCCAGATTTTGCCCAGACTGAAATTTTATTTGGCTTTCTCCGCTATGCACTTTCAATTTCCCCACAAGATGGGACATTTCCCACGATTCCGCAACGCTGCTGTGCACTGCTTGCTTCCCAAATTATTTATTTATTTATTTAAGCTTATTTACTAACGCCGCCACGATCACGTGCGCGTGTTGGCACTCGACGAAGAACTTGTAGGCCATCCACGCGGAGAAAAAAAAATGCGCAGGATTGTGCGCCATGCCTTAATGGGAGGTGAGAGGCATAAGTCTTTCAAACCGTCCTCACCTACGCAACCCCAAAGTAATGATTTTTATGTGATGTTAGCGCAGTCGTAAGTAGATTTGAAACTTCTTGTGTCTCGTCTGTTGACGAAAGTGAACAGGTAGCGAAACAGGAAACATGGGGGATGGTTTTTTTATTATTTTGTGGTGTACATAAATGACAGATAAACATGGTAATGATTTTAAAAGATAAATAATAAAGAAACATAAGAAAAACAACGGCATGCCGCCGATGGAATCCGAACTCACCACCTTTGAATTTCGCGACCGGTGCTCTACCAACGGAGCTACAGCAACGGGTGTCGGATCTGATGCTTTCCGGAATATTTACCTGTAGTGTAACCTAACGATGAGAGTGCTGGCCAGCGCCACTCTCGTCCATAGCGGCGGATGTAGTACGTCCTGCATTACCGCGAGTGTCACGCAGGGACGTGGTCGAACAGTGAAGGCGGTAGCTGTGCGAGAATCCCCTCTTATCCCGCCTAGGGTATCAACACTGCCAGATTCGAGGACGTCGTTGAACTGTTCACCACACAATTGAATGGAAAAAGGTGGTGGTAGTCACATACATGACAGAAGCCGACAGGCACCGACACCAAGGACGATAGAAGATTTTTTTTAATTGGTGGTGTTCAGCAATAGGAGAATAATTTTTAAAAAAAATTGATCACAAGGCAAGAAAGAAAGAAAGAATCCGACGGCATGACTTCCAAATTTCGCGCTCGGTGGTCTAGCAAATGAGCTATGGCGACGTCTGTCCAATCTTATGAAAAAACCGGCCAAAAAGACGGGGACACAGGAGGGACGAGGCACACACAACGACTGACTAGCAACTGTGCTTTACTGAAAAACACCAGTCTCCCAGGAAACCTAACAGAGCATGCGCAGCTCAACGCAACGCAAAACCAGCACAAAAGACCGCGATGCTTGCGAGATAGTCAAGGCAGCAGTGTCAACGGGACAGGAAAGCTATTTCCTTCTGCATCGACGTGACAGACGCCATGCTAATACAGTTATCTCCTTGATTACTTATGTGATATGATTCGAGGATTTCGCGCTCAATCTTACTCTTGCCTCTACCGAGAAAGGTGACATTGGAAAAAAAAGGGTAGCACCCGCAATCACCGCAATGGCGAGGCGAATTTGCTCCCGTGTAGCTGTGCATGCTCTGTTAGGTTTCCTGGGAGACTGACTGTTTTTCAATAAATCATAGTTGCTAGTCCAGTCGTTGTGTGCGCCTCATCTCTCCTTTGTCCTCGTCTTTTTGGCTGGTTTTTTCATAAGTGTGTACCAACTAACCAAGATTTCAACTCTCCTCTCTGTCAAATCTTCTGCTTCCAGGGGTATTTCAGTGTAGCCAAAACTTTTTTTTATGTTTTACCTTCAAGGAAATGCGAAGTTAGTCCAGTGGCTTAACGCTCTAAATTGGAAGATAAAATACATAAAAAATGACTCTGCTTCGTAATTAAGAGGCTCTAAAAAACGACTTTGCGATTGTCTCTATCAGACGTATTATTAGGGTTCGTTAGGACTTCTTCACGAACGAAGTGCACTTTGAGATGGTTCTCGTAGATTTTTCTGTGGTTTTGCGCGTTCTTTCACCGGGTAAGATTTTTCTTGTGTTATATGCTTGTCCTGTATGTGCCTCGCTTATGACACCGACAAACTTCTTACATTTTTGGGACCGAAATGAGCCTCCAGGCACGAAAGAAATTCTTCTAACCCCTATTACTTCCACTTATTAGAGACCTGATCCGTCTGACAACGTTTGTGTTTTTTTTTTTTAATCCTAGGGGGCAAAGTTCTTCTCAGTATGAAATTTTTACTTTTTTCATAAGCGAAGTGAACGACGGCAACTGCGCTCCAGCCATCGGATGTGGAAAGAAACTGGTTTAGAAGAGCAAAACCAATTTCCCCTCACTCTAACGACGTCCTCTTCTGCCACGAATCGATTTAATCGTCCCCCGAGCCCACTCACCGCATTACAGCTCGTTTGTGTGAACGAGTATTCGCGAAGATCAGTCGTGATATCCGGCCGCCATTTTGCTGTTTCCCCTGCTCTCCCAATTTTCCGACTAACGATGATATTATGTTTCTGTCCTGCACAGCTCTGGCTCCTATTCTAATGTGGACTGTGTTTCTCAAAAGGGGTTAAGTTTCTTTTTTTACTTTTGCCAGGATATGTTTGTGCTCGTGTTAAACATCGCACACGCAGTTCTCTTTTCATTGTGCGGGCATGGCTTTGAACGAACTCGATTCGGACAGAGGGCAATTAAAGCGAGCATCACGGATGGCAGACGTGCGGCCATCAACGGTCACTTTGATAGAGGGGGGACTGTGAGTGAGGGGAGGCAGTAATTTGGGTTCTTCACGAGAACCCTGGCGCGAATATCGGCAACGCTTTGCCTCCTCTCACCACCAGCAGGAGGTACGAAAATCCCCGATTTCGTTATGGCCCTAGAAACCTGATGGGGCTCATCAGTCATCGATCAGTGAGGTCCCACAAAGGGCGTAGGAAAGCAGCGAGCACATTAGCGGTATCAGCTGCACATTGTCCTCTTGATGGTAACGAGCTTGTCGATAGGGGCCGCGTGTTAGTTTAGCCTCCTCATGTACTGATTTCTGGAACTATAATATTTGCCTCAGAAGAAAAGTGATGTGTATAGTAACTTCGAGAAAGTCGGTTCAACTTGCAATTTTACAGCTATATCTCTCTTAGCATCCGTTGACAAGAACCCGAACCAGCAAGCCCAGCAATGCCGTTGTTTAGGAAGCTGCTGGTACGGTATTCCTTTACACACTACACTGAGTGTTCTCGCCATATGAATAAGTTTTCACCCGATGTACTTCCGGCACTCCCCTTTGAGAATAATTAAGGTTAGTAATAAAGCAGTAATTACTGATTGACGTCCACCCAAGCGCAACCATACGGCTACAAAGCAAAGCTATACAGCACACTCAGAAACTTCGCGGTTAAAGAAAACTTCGTCCTGCTTCGGGGTTCAAACTCGAGACCATCGCTTCACCGGAGCAGTCGCTCTACCAACCGAGCTAACCGGGACGGCAAGCTTATGGTAGGGAGAGATCGAATTGATCAATAACTCGAAATGGGAACAGTGTTGGTCAAGGTTAGTTGCGTTGATGTTCAAGTTCATGTTTTTTATTAACGCATGCATTAAGAGTAAATGCAATAAAATTAGTACAGAAGGAGGTCTCATAGAACAGGATGGACCTCCTAGAGCAAAGCAGGTGGGGTTAAATCGCAATGGGAAGTAGTGTAAGAATAAATTAGCATAAAATACAACCTACGAATTTCTGAGGTAAAAATGAACTAAGTCAACATAAAAATTAAAAAAAACAGACACATAGTGTCGACTGAGTTGCGTAATATAGAAAAAACACGACTTTTAACATTGGTTTTACACAGTAAACGATCATTTTTTTTCACATGCTACAGTACTCCAGTATGATATGCCGTGAAACATCGTTGTAAATTTTCCATTAGTCGTTGCTTCAGGCCAAGTAAGAATACATCGCTATTGAAACATAGGACGATTGTTTACAAGCTGATCAGTAACGTCATCAATATAGCGTGATCAATAATAAACTTGTACATAATTATGGATAAATTCCGACGGAAAACTTGTCGAAGTATTCTAAAGTTGTGATAGAGTGGTAAGAGTGCGATTGGAATGAACTGAAATGCATGAGCCTGATGGCTTAATTCTGAAGGCGTTGAAATCTTTCGGTGTGTGTAAAATATGTATGTTGGAAGAGATATTTCCGCTATATAATGAACGTACGAAGTGTGGTTGAAAATATGAACGTCTTTTGAGTACGACATGAGTGCTTAACGAAACCGTATGGATCAGTGATTGAACACGGGGATCAAACTTTGAGTACTTATCTGGCGTGACGTCCAGGCGCTTGAAAGTTTCGGAGACAGGCAGGGCATAGTTATGAAGTCTCAGTGTTGGTGAAACATTTGTTATCGTGAGAGGAGGATGAAATAACATGAAAGTTGCTGTTTTGATGTTCATCAGCAGCATGTTCTGGCATCACGCATTTAGTAAAGCCATTTTTTTCCCGTGAAAGTGTATGTCTGTTGCCGTCTAAACTTTGCCCTTTACTGCCTGAGCAATGTTTTTAATGTATCCCCTCTGTATTTCTCAACGTCATTTTCTTTCGCTGTTTTGCACCTTTTTATATGCTTTTATACAACTGCAAATGGACTCAAAGGGTGAACAGGAAATCCTATATGACTGGTTTATGAACAGGTATGCGGTGTTAACTACTGTATAGAAAGATTTTGCTAAATCGATGAACATGACTCCAACAATTGAACGACTATCAATGGCTTGATTAAAATATCAATAAAATTTACGAGGTCTAGTTCGGTGGAACATCCTGGTCGGAAGTCAAGCTGTCAAAGAGCTAGAAAGTTAAATGCTATGAGGTAATCCATTATTCACGTGCAGAAAAGCTTCTCAATTACTTTTCTGAGAAAGGGAAACTGCAGATGTGATAGTAACTACTGAATTAGTTTCGAACGCTTGCCTTAAAAATAAGGAATAGTTTCCCAGCCTTGTGAAAGCCCTGAAAACCACCTGTCTTCAACATTTTGTCAATTATAATTTCCAGAACTGGGGTAATGCCTTCAGAAAGGTGCTCACCTTTAGAAGGGTGAATGGAAGCTAATGTAGGGCTGGTTTTTCTGAGCGATTTAATGATTTGATGGACTTGTTCTGCAGATGTAGGACAAAAGTAAAGACAGCGGGAGCGGCGCGGAGGGGAAGATGAAGTTAAAGGGGTTGGCTAAGAGCACTGGCAATCTCACTACGGTTATTATATGCAGAAAGTCATCAAGGGAAAGTTAAGCGTCAGGGAGGCTGGAGGCCAGGTAGATGGGTTTCTTGCAATTAGAAAGTGACCTAAGGCTTCCTCCTTCCTTGTTCACTTTGTGTTTGCAGGAGACCCATCAACGTGCCTACATCTGCCAGGGTTGTTATAGGAAACATTTTCACATCCTGCCTTTGCCAGACACGGTTCGCGATTATCATTATCAATAAATTCAAGGAGAGGGCTGAGTCAGGCTGGCTGGTTCATGTTGAATGGTACGACAAAGCAGCGCTGACGGACGGTCACCAAGTATCGCACAACCTGATAAAGATTGTGAACAAAGCCGGCGTGAAGCTCCTTTTCTCTGTCAGGAACAAGTTGGGAGGCCTGTACAAGAGAGTGAATCAGGAAAGTGGAAAGAAAGCGTGTCAGAAGAAGCTCTAAAATAAATTTTTCAACTGTTGCTGAGGTGTAGTCTACAAGGTCCCGCTGTCACGCGGCCGTTTTTACATTGGGAAGACCGGACGGTGCGTCAATCACCGACTACGCGAACACGCGAAAGACATTGAAAACAAGTCACACCGAAATAACATTTGTCATTCATTCCGTAGATTGGGATGAATGTGAGGCGTTTCTGAACCGAACCACTTTCATCGCCAAGTATAAAAATCGCAGCCCGCCCCTGATATCGGAGCCTTTTCACATTCACGCATCAGGCAACACATGTGTACGCCAACCATCGATGGCTCTATTCCCAGAGGAGATCGCTTTTCTTAATCAGTGATGATATCCCGAATGTATGCCATGTCATGCTTGCACTGCATTTTTCTTCCCTTCTATGCTTTATATTTCCCCCCTCTTTCGCAATGAACCATTTGGTTGTTAGTTCAGCGCACGTGTCTGTCTGTTCTTCCGTCCCGTCCGTCAGTGCTGTTTTGTCGTACCACTCATCAATAAATTCTTTAATGACTAGCTAGTTATGTTCAGTGCCATTTTCGTTTTTCTAAATGTGATATCTTTATACTAATTACGGTTTGGAGTATTGAGTACTGTTGAAAATTTATTAGAATATTTTTAAAAGACTGTTTTAGATCATTGCGGAGAGATTAGTTTTCAGCTTTTCGCGTAAAATATTTTTTCCTGTCGGTGTTCGAAACTACTGCAGAACATGAGTATATGCGGTGCATTGTACAATATATGTGGCAACTTTGGTCGAGAACGGTTCGAACGCTTAATTTTGGTATTTTTTACATAACTCAAAATTACAATCGATTGGGCGAATTAATTGAACAAATTCTTCGTAGTTAAATGATCCTTTCTTAAAGTTATTGACCCGCTTTTTGTTTTTGAAACATGACATACAAAATGAAACTTAGATTAGTAATTCAGTGGTCGGTTACTTCTGCGGTATCGTCAGCATTCGTACTGGTCAGTATATAGTTACGGGGATGTTACGGCGGTAAGTCTGTGTTGGCGGCTGCTCTGAGATGGCCTGCGCTCAGCTCAGACACCGAGGGCCCAGCTACCAACTGTCAACGTCGTCGTCGTTCAGCGCACCGCCACTTCTTCGTTCACGGTCCATCGGTAACACTATCCCCCTCGGCTGAAGGCAACGTCCCGGTGCGTGTTAGGCGTGCGATGTCGATGGTGGGTGATAGGGCTTGAGGCGAGCTACATGAACGACGTCGGACTTCAGTGGAGCGGACGTCGACTTTGGGTGCAGCGGCGTGATTTCATACGTGACGTCTGTCACTGCCCGTAATACACGATAAGGACCTGTGTAGCGCGGCAGAAGTTTTTCACATAACCCCACACGACGGGATGGGAGCCACAGCAAGACGAGAGATCCGGCAGGGTAGCGCACATCACGGTGCAGGCCATCGTAGCGGTGTTTTTGAGCCTCTTGGGAGGCGGAGAGCTTGTGACGAGCAACCTGGCGGGCGGCGTCTGCTCGGGCGATCGCGTCATGCGCATATGTAGTGACAGGGCCGGCTGTGGGCAGCAGAGTGTCGAAGGGCAGTAAGGGGTCTCGTCCAAAGAGAAGATAGAAGGGCGAGTAACCAGCGGTATCATGGCGCGAAGAGTTGTAGGCGAAGGTGACAAAAGGCAAGCTTATGTCCCAGTCCCGGTGGTCGTCGGATACGTACATGGCGAGCATGTCTGTAAGCGTGCGGTTGAGACGCTCCGTTAGGCCGTTCGTCTGAGGATGATAAGCAGTGGTGAACTTGTGACGAACGGAGCACGAACGAAGGATTTCGTCAACAACTCGGGAGAGGAAGCAGCGGCCACGGTCGGTAAGGAGTTGACGGGGAGCGCCATGGTGTAATATGACGTCGTGCAGAAGGAAGTCAGCGACGTCAGTGGCGCAGCTGGTTGGAATGGCGCGAGTGATCACGTACCGCGTGGCATAATCGGTGGCGACGGCAATCCACTTGTTCCCCGAGGAGGACTCCGGGAAGGGCCCAAGTAGATCTAGCCCAACACGAGAAAACGGGTCGGTCGGGATGGGAATCGGCTGCAGGTGTCCAGACGGCAGGACAGCGGGCTTCTTTCGGCGCTGACAGACGTCGCAAGCGGCAACGTAGCGTTGGACGGAGCGGTACAGACCAGGCCAGAAGAAACGCCGGCGCACGCGGTCGTACGTACGGGAGACACCAAGATGACCAGCCGTAGGTGCGTCATGCAGTTGTTTGAGGATAGTGGAACGTAGGTGTCGGGGAACAACGAGCAAGTGCTCAGCGCCATCAGGTCGCATGTTGCGGCGGTACAGCGTGTTTCCGTCGAGCAAAAACCGGGCCAGAGAAGTGTCGCGCCGGTCGGTGCTGACGCGGTCGATGAGAGAGGTGAGGGCGGGATCCAAGCGCTGTTCGTCGGCAATGTGGGAGAGGTCGGAGATGGAGAGGACACAGGCATCCGACGACTCACAGTCTGTAAAAGCAGGATCGACGGGATAGCGTGACAGGCAGTCTGCATCTTGATGAAGGCGATCGGACTTGTGAACCACGGAAAAGGTGTATTCTTGCAATCGCAATGCCCACCGGCCAAGGCGGCCAGTAGGGTCCTTGAGAGAGGAGAGCCAGCACAGGGCGTGGTGGTCGGTGATAACAGTGAATGGGCGGCCAAACAAGTATGTGCGGAATTTTCCAATGGCCCAAACAAGAGCCAGGCACTCGCGTTCTGTGATAGAGTAATTCTTCTCGGCGGAAGAAAGAAGACGGCTGGCGTACGCAATCACGCAGTGCTGGCCGCGTTGTCGCTGAGCAAGGATGGCGCCAATTCCGTGACCACTGGCATCAGTGCGAAGTTCAGTCGGGGCAGACGGGTTGAAATGGGCCAATACAGGAGGGTTAGTGAAGACGGCGATAAGGCTGGAGAATGCAGTAGCCTGCTCTGGGCCCCAGGAAAAAGGAACGCCTTTCTGCAACAGATTGGTGAGAGGGCGAGCGACGGCTGCGAAGTTCGGGACGAACCGGCGAAAGTAGGAACAGAGTCCGATGAAGCTGCGGACATCGCTGGGCGAGCGGGGACAGGGAAAAGCACTGACGGCACGAACTTTATCAGGGTCAGGTTGTATGCCACTCGCATTCACCAAATGGCCGAGGACTTGGAGT
Organism: Amblyomma mixtum; assembly: GCF_055824585.1. Lineage (NCBI taxonomy): Eukaryota > Metazoa > Arthropoda > Arachnida > Ixodida > Ixodidae > Amblyomma > Amblyomma mixtum. Next base: position 100,057,668 of record NC_143012.1, on the reverse strand, counting down.
TCGCGGCGGCCGAAAGTACATTTTTTTGGGTTGAGTTGAAGACCTGCGCGGCGGAAAAGTGCCAAGATGGACGAAAGGCGAAGCAGGTGGGTTTCAAAAGATGGCGAGAAAACAATTACATCATCTAAGTAACAAAGACAGGTCGTCCACTTGAAGCCCCGGAGTAACGAATCCATCATCCGTTCAAATGTGGCAGGGGCGTTACAAAGGCCGAATGGCATGACCTTAAATTGGTAAAGGCCATCAGGGGTGACGAAAGCTGTTTTCTCGCGGTCTCTTGCGTCAACAGAGATTTGCCAATACCCGCTACGAAGGTCGATGGAAGAAAAGTAGCGGGCGCCATGTAGACAGTCCAGGGCATCATCTATGCGCGGAAGGGGATAGACGTCTTTCTTCGTGACCTTGTTGAGATGACGATAGTCGACGCAAAACCGCCAAGTTTGGTCTTTCTTTTTCACGAGCACGACAGGAGATGCCCAAGGGCTGTTTGAAGGCTCGATGATATCGTTGGCCAACATCTTGTCCACCTCCCGCTGGATGACCTGGCGCTCTGGTAGCGACACACGATAAGGCCTCCGGTGTATACGTCTTGCATCGCCGGTGTCAATGCGGTGAGTCACTACCGATGTTTGACCCAGAGGAGCAGAAGCGAAGTCAAAAATGTCGGTGTAGGACACCAGAAGGTTGTGAAGATCCTGTGCATGCTCGGGGCTCAGGTCAGAAGCAATCATCGCAGAAATGGATTGCGGAACGTTGGACGGGATGTCGGGCGCTTGAGAGACAGTAGAAGGCGGTCCAGGTGAGAGAGCAGTGACGGTACAGTCGGTGAGAGAAGACAAAGTAGCAAGCGATAGGCCTGCAGGAAGAACTTGTGGTGACAAGCTGAAGTTGAGGACAGGGAGGTAGGTGCTATTCTTGGTGACGCTCACGATGAGGTGCGGAAGAACAACATTGCGAGAGAGAACGACATCGGCGAGTGGGCAGGCAAGATAATCCCCATCAGGAACCGCAGGAAATGGTGACATAGGCAGATAAACGGCAGAGTCAGGGGGCAGGCGAGCGTACTCGGTGGAGCGAAGGCGGGGCGTGGAGCTTGAGGGTGTGTCGGCTGAGCTGAGAGGCAGGTCCAATCGTAGAAGGCCGCTGGAGCAGTCGATAAGGGCATAGTGAGCGGTTAGAAAGTCTAGACCAAGGATCACATTGTGAGGGCAGTGTTCGAGGACGGTGAACAAAACTGGGATGTTATGACCGGCAAGAGTGACGCGGGCAGTGCACAAGCCAGTGACGGCAGCAGTGCTGCCATCGGCAACGCGAAAGGTGGGCGAAGCGGCAGGGGTCTGAACTTTTTTGAGGCGACGGCAAAAGGATGAGCTAAGAACCGAGACTTGGGCACCAGTGTCAATGAGGGCAGAAACAGGAACACCGTCCACAATAACGTCGAGCAGATTACAGGGCGAAGGCTGGGTCAGTAGAGGATTTTCAGGTCGGGGCACCAATGCAGCATCACCTCCGGGAGCTGCACTGGCTAGTTTCCCGCGAAGCGGCCTGCAGAGGACGGTGAGTAACTGCGGTGCGGAAGAGGTGAGCGGGAACGGTGGGCTGTCGGAGAGGGAGAGCGGCTGGTTCTGCGAGGAGGCGGTGTGGACTCGGCGCTGGGTGGGTCATTCCGAGGCGTGAAGCGACGGGGTCCATAGTCATAACGGCGGTCGACGTAGGGCAAAGGTCGGGGAGGTGCGGACCAACGGCTTCGGCAGTGGCGAGAGATGTGGCCTACGCGCGAGCACGTAAAGCAGATCGGCCGGTCGTCAGGAGTACGCCACTCATCGGGATTGCGATACCTTGTGTAACTTGGGACGAAGGTGTTGCGGGCCGTAGCAGTAGCGACCACGGGAGAGATGGGGCTCGCACTCCGTGGTTCGACGGGACGATGGCTGGAGGGCATGCCCAAGTTGGCGACCTCCTGGCGGACGACAGCTTGAATAAGGGATATTGTGGCCAGGGTGTTGTCCGACAAGGGCGCGTTGGTCGTAACAGGAGCCAGGGCCTCCAGTTCACGGCGCACGATGCGAGTCACGTTGTCGGGGTTTGAAGGCTGCCTCAGTGTCGGCAGATCCTCGCACGTGGAACTGGCAGCGGTGTTAGGCAGGCGATCAAAGCGGTGTGCAATGCGCCGGTGCTTGGCCTGCTCGAAGCGTCGACACACCTGCAGAACGGAGTCAACCGTAGAGCAGTCCCGGCATAGAAGAAGGTGGAAGGCATCGTCGGCAATGCCTTTAAGAATGTGGCCTACCTTATCGTCCTCGGTCATGTTGGGATCGACCTTTCGGCACAGTGCCAAGACGTCTTGAATGTATGTAATATATGATTCGGTGGCCGTTTGGGCGCGAGCTGAAAGTTCTTTTTTGGCAGCAAGCTGACGGCCAACTGGTTTCCCAAACAGGTCGCGGAGCTTCTGCTTGCAGGCATCCCACGTGGCAATCTCTTCTTCGTGGGTTTCGAACCACACGCGTGCGGTGCCGGCAAGATAAAATATCACATTGGCCAGCATCAGCGTGGCGTCCCACCTGTTGTGCTGGCTAACACGCTCATAGAGCGATAGCCAGTCCTCGGCATCCACGCCATCTGTACCGCAGAATGTGCCCGGGTCGCGAGGGTGGGCTACGACGACAGTTGGCGTGGCAGGCGCAGACGGAGGGGCCGGGTCGGTAGTCATCTCGCCCGTTCGGCCCGTCGTCTCGTCGGCTCGTCGGGTCGTCGGCATGTCGGCTCGAACCCGCGACCTCCACCAAAAGATGTTACGGGGATGTTACGGCGGTAAGTCTGTGTTGGCGGCTGCTCTGAGATGGCCAGCACTCAGCTCAGACACCGAGGGCCCAGCTACCAACTGTCAACGTCGTTGTCGTTCAGCGCACCGCCACTTCTTCGTTCACGGTCCATCGGTAACAATATGATCAAATAATGCATTCTGGCCTACTTTGTCACGTCGAGTAGAAGAAAGAATTAGAGAGCAAACGCTGAAGTTCAGCATATATTGTTCATATTCAGAACAGCATGAGGTCCTAGAGGTGACAATATTAGTACTTAAAACTCAGTTTAACGAAGTGAAGGCATCCGCGACATATTTCGTTATGTCCGGAAATTCTTAAAATTGAGAACGGAATTTTTCGGTCCTTTGAAATCTAAAACCGCTACGTAGCCGCACCCAAAAGCTACTGTGACATCGTATTGCCGACAACCAGCGCCTGAGCGTATGAGAAGCCTTCGAAGGCGCTCCGGATCGTTTGTGCATGAAAGCGCCATCTGGTAAAACTAATTCGAAAGCAAAATAAGGCCGCCGATTACGGAGTCCGCTGTTTCAAGGAGCAGCGAAGCGTGCTGCCCAATAAAAACCAATCTAGGGCCGTAACTTGGGCGCCCAGATATTACTGCTGGCACACTGCCAACAGGCTATGAGACACCGGGTACAAAATAAAACTGAAATTACCTGTTTATTTTACTCACGTTTTCCCGGATAAACTTCGTTAGATCGGGTTTGTGGTTCAAGTTTGTTTCGTCATTTCGGGTTGATGAGAACATTTAACGATGTCCGTACTTGCCGGGGAATCAAAATTTGTTCGTTTTATCAGGAACTTCTTAAAATGAGGTTTTGTTAGACGTAGTTTCAACTGTAATCATGTCGCCACATGCTATGTTCTTTTGGTTTGTCAATGTATTAAAGATTATTGCCGACTCTGAACAAAATTTGGTATAAGATGATGGTGAACGATTAACGCAGACAAATATAGTGTTGCATTTGTTAAATTCTTACACAGTATCATCAAATTCAAGCTAAATGGATTCGCACTGAAGTTCGTCAAATCAGATATTGTGGCGATGGGAGTAGCTGATGAAGTGTGAAACAGCAGAGAAACAAGAACACAGCAGAGGAATGGACAGAACGAGCGCTTCTAGATCTGCTGTGTACTTGTGTCTTTGCGCTTCCACACTTCATGGTGATCTACTAGCAGGTCCAAATTGCTACCTCTCTGGGCATGGGACCAAATCAGATTTGATAAATATGACAGACCCGCCAACAGAACAAATGCCATGACTGCACTAGTCCAATGCATTCTATGCCAGCCCATATAAGTTTTCGTCATTGTGTGATAACCACGTCTCACACGAACGCATGAGGGAAAAGTGTGATTTAATGATTTATGGTTGATTGGGGTTTAACGTCCCAAAGCAATTCAGGCTATGAGGGACGCCGTAGTGAAGAGCTCCGGAAATTTCCACCACCTGGGGCTCTTTAATGTGCACTGACATCGCACACTACACGGGCCTCTAGAATTTTGCCTTCATCGATATTCGGCCGTCGCAGCAGGGATCGAACCCGCGTCTTTCGCGCCAGCAGCCGAGCGCTGTAACCACTGAACAACCGCGGCGGGTCAGGAATGATTTAATAAAGCATGTGAGGTTGCAAGGTTATAATGATTCCTGGGTATGCTACAGTGCAGTAACGATAGTGAAACTTGTTTATCTGGCAATATATCTTTTCACTCCTCGGTAAAAACAAATGGTCATGTGAATATGTGATAGATGTCAGAACAGCTTTAAGCGCCTACGTGAAGTTGGAAAGGTCAGCAACGCAGTAGACACAATAAACCGTGCTCTTCCTGACTTTGTGCAAATATCTGTGTACAGAAACTTCCACTCTTTTTTCCAGTTTGAGCTGCTGTGCACGGCAAAAACGTCGCTTTAGTTGAGGTGTCAGGTGGTCCGTCACATACAGTGGCTTCTTCGAGCTTTGTGGGAATATGACATCGACTGCGGACAACCTAGCCTTCCTAGCTTTATCAATGTACTCAGTTTCCTTGTCTCTTGACAAGACTCTTGCAACAGTCTTAGTATCGGTTTAGGTTGGCATGATTCGCAGTGTCAATATTAGTCGGATTGACGAGACAGCTAGTTCTGTCTGCAATAGCTTGATTAAAGAATCGACACGAAGCTTTCACCTTGCGTCGTCGGAATGCCTCCTGGCTCGATACTCTTTGGACCTAAGTATGGCTTCAGATCTGACACGCGCTTCGTCAGTTTTGCGCTTTTCACTTTCAGTGCTTTTTACTCGGCGTAGGTTTCGCTTCCGTTTTCTGCTGCTTCAAACAACTCGTTAAACGTAACAGGGTTGTCATCATCGTTGCCATTTCACCCCGAAGCGACCAAATTTATTTTGCGAAGTACGCACAAGTTATCATTGTTCAATCGTCCTTAGTTGAGTTTAGGCAGCAGTGGCAGCAGCACAAAATTAGACAAATACGTTACTATAGCAGAGAAAATAATTTTACACCAGCCTGATAGCAGCAGTTTAAGGGATTTAGTGCCTGTATTCGCCGATCATCCGCTTACACTGCACAGAAATATCAGTACATAGATAAGATCACTTGTTGTTGCGCTAGTTGGTAATACATACTTCTGAAGGAACCAGCGCACAAAACACAACGGACAAGAAAAAGGTGGTACACTACGGACAGGAGCGCTCCTGTCCGTCGTGTACCACCTTTTTCTTGTCCGTTGTGTTTTGTGCGCTGGTTCCTTCAGAAGTATAGATAAGATGCCTTCGAGCTTTGAAAAAAAAAATCAGCGAAAGAAGGTGGTTACGAAAATTTATGAAATATTAGAGGTGCTTTCCTTCGAAACAAAGTCTTTTCACAAGCACAGCCTCCTTTCCCAAGACATTAGTTTATTTCAGTCGAGGTATTATATTGCATTAACCAATACAGACATCATCCGTCGGCTACAACCGCGACGAGAAAAATGTCCATCACAACTTCACCTTAAGCATTAAAGCGTCGTTACCCGCTCATATTTAATATGTACATGCGTCGAAGTCATGGTGCGAGGGTTTAAGGCGTCAAGTTTAACACTAATAAATACACGGACTTCTCAGCATGCGGAAATCTGTCATATAAACACATGTATTAAGAGCTGATTATACTTGAGGCAAAATTATCTGATGGCACCTGGCAGCGACCATTTATACTTATTTCTTAGGCGTTTAAGGCTGTATATGGATTATGAGACGCTGTTGCGGAGGGCTCTAACGCGCACTGGCATCGCACAGCGTGCGTAAAGGCGTTTTAATGTTTCCCGTGAATCGAAACTTTGTCGGTGATACAGGGATTCGATCTGAACGCCAAAGATGCTGCGCGCAATTCCGAAGTCACGGTTGCAGCATAGTCAAAGAACTCTTTAGCAAGGAGGCTAGGCTGGACTTAAGGGCATAAGTTGGTCGCAGCGCTCATTTCGCCAGTGTTCATTCTTGAAGAACCAGCCAAGGATTGCTAGACAGTGATGCGCTTTGCCCCTCTAAGCGGGTGCAGTTAGCAGCAAGTTTGTTGCACGTGCCAAGTGTTAGTTTGGCTGAGCGATGCTTCAATCCTGTATCGCGACTTATTTTTTATTGTGGTAGCAACACTACGCGAGTCGCCGAGCCATTTTGCGGAGCGGATGAAAGGCCATACTGCGCATGCGCGAGTATCAGTGACGTCACACGACGCACAGCTGGCGCGCCGCTGCCGTCGCTGCGCGGGTGGCTCAGTGGTGCCACCGCCGCGCTCGCCAGTTGCGCATGCGCAGTAGCGGCGCACAGCTAGCGTGACGGGGCCGCCGCCGCTTCCGCGCGTCCTCTATCGCCTCTCTCTCTCTCTGTGACACTTTTTATTAACATAAAGGCTGTTAATAAAACGTCGTGGCCGCAGTCGTGGCCTAGAGGCTTGGTCGATCGTCCGCCTCGGCTGCGGGAGGTGGTTGGTTCGAAACCCACCGCCGGACACCCACCGGTAAAAATGGGTACAAGCCACCCCCGGCCCGGCTCCCGGCTTCTTCAGGGGTGTGCGCTTGGAAGAGGCTCCGCAAACTCCGCTGTGTCCTTTCAGGGGCAAAACCAGTTTCGAACACATCAGCCTGCAAAGGTGGTTCGTGATTCAGTTCAGAGTTGACAGATTGAGCGGAGTTTCGAGAGCTCGATGAAGTTTAAACGAGTTCGCTCTAACGTGAGCTCAGTGGCACTGCGCCAACTTGAGCAAAAGCTGCGCCTTTTTGATGGGAAGCTCTGAGCGCGCTTCGTTATCGGTCATGTCTGGCCGAGGTTTCGGTGAGCGACGCCCACCAGTGGGCTATCGCTTAGTTTTGCCTACGCTGCCTTCGGGAAACGCAATGAAGACAGCGGTTTTCCTTCACTGCGATATTGCCGGGCGGCCTTATCGCATACAGGATTTTCGTGAGCCTTTGGAAACTGCCGGTGTTCTACCTTTCGTGGCTGGCATTGGGGCCTTTCAAATGTCTCATGTGTGGATGTTGAAGCTGAAAACTGCGGAAGCGAAGGAACGACTGCTGAAAGAAGGAGCACTTGAAGTGAAAAAACGCTATTGTGCGGTCATAGACCCCAACAAACGTGAGTTGGCCTTCAGGGTGCACTGGGTGCCCTTCTACGTGTCGAATGAATCTATGCAGAAGGCTTTTGAAGAATTTGGAGAGGTGACAGACGTCAACCGCGAGCAGTGGAACAGTACCGGTTTCGAAGACGTCGAATCGACCACCCGTCTGGTGCGTATGGTTCTGAAGGAGGGGCTCTCTATCGATGATTTGCCCCACATGCTCAAGTTCTACGGAGGACAAGTGTTGGTGGTGGTGCCTGGACGTCCACCAATATGCCTACGGTGCAAAAGGACGGGACATATTCGACGCGACTGCCGCACGCCAAGATGCAGTTTGTGTCACGCCTTCGGACACGAACGGGAAGGGTGCGTCCGCACGTATGCGCGTGTGGCCACGGGTACTGCTCCGCCGCAAGACGACGGCAGCGAGCTGCTCATGGACCAGGAGGAACTGGAGAACGCCGGAGCCCCGCCCCCTTCAGGACTCAGCGACGGCCCTGCTTCCCAGCAGCCGGAGCTGCCCGCTGGCGACGAGAAGACACAAGGTGACCCCGCTGCAGAAACGACTGGCGAGAAGGCGGATGCTGCTGCGGCGCCAGAAGAGCCAACGAGGGAGAGCACTTCAGGCGACCACGACTCCGAGGCGCCGATGGATGCGACAGTCGCTTCCATTAAGCGACCTCGTGACTACAAAAAAGCACCGGCTACGGAACGAGAACTGCGTCGGCTAGAAAGGCATTGGAGAGGGGAGGGAGCCAAGAAAGGCAAGTTAGCCTTGTCGCGGTCCTCGTCGCTAACTCGCGACGAGAGGCCGAAGCAGTGAGCCTTAGTCACTGTTGTTTGTTTGCTGTGTGCACGCTATGGCTTATTTGAAGAAACCGCTAAAAGTTGGCACTCTGAACGTACGAGGGCTTGCCACGAAGCGTAAGCAAGTGCAGTTGAACCGACTGTTCGGGGAGTTAGATCTAGATATCGCGGCTATTCAAGAAACAAAAGTTGAGGATGAGCAGCAAACAGATAACATGGTGCTTGGTTTTCGTTCGCATTTCAATGTTTGTGTAAGCCATGCGGCTGGTTTGTCGGCGGGATGCTGTCTTTTCCTGAGGAAAAACATAGGCATAGTGGAGGAACAAATAATAACTTGTGCAAGGGGGCGGTTTATCGTGTGTGACTTCACATATGAAACATTCGCGTTGAGGGTTGTTGTCCTGTATGCTCCCACGATACAAAAGGAACGGCGCGGTTTTTTTGAACAGTTAGCCTCGTTCCTTGATTGCAGTCGAGTGCTCATACTATTGGGAGACTTCAATTGCGTTTTGGACCCTAAAGATCGTTCAAATGTAAAGGACGTAAAAGACCCGAGTGTTCATTTCTTGAAGAGTGTCCTCAACGAGTGCAGCTTGGAGGATGTAATAGGCCTGGCGAAGAGTCAGAATCACGTGCATTTTACGCATTTTCAAGGTAGTAGCCACGCACGACTGGACAGAATATATGTGTCGCCGGAGTTTTCACCTTCCTGTGAGCAGTATGAAGTGAAGCAAGTGTCATTTAGTGACCACTGCCTAGTTACGGTAACTTAGGGAGGAAGGAAGCAGCGTAAAGCAAAAATGAACTGGGATATGTGGAAACTAAACTCAAGGCTTATAGAAGACGACATATTTTTAAGAAAAGTTAAGGAAAGCATGGACATGTTTAATAATAGTAAAACAGGACGTATTGAATCTTGGGAATGCTTTAAGCAGGAGTTGAAAATGCATGCCATTGAGCGTTCAATCATAAGAAAATATGAGGAAAAAAAAGAAGAAAAGCATTTGCGTGAGCTTTTGGCGAATTTAGGGCACGAAGAGGAAAAAACGCCGGGCATGTTCATGCATGATATAAAAGGCGTCAAAGTTAGGCTAGAAGCTTTAGATGCTCAGAAGTACAGAGGAGCAGCGATAAGAGCACGCACGGAAAAATGGCTTACTGGTGAAATGCCTACAAAACGCGCGCTCACAGATGAAAAGCGATACGCGCGGTCAAACGAGATATCAGTTATCGAATACAAAGGACGAATCCTCAGTGAACAAAGTGAAATTTCGAGTGCATTCGTGGAACAGTACCGTGAGCTGTTTTCACGCAAAGCACCAAGTGAAGAAGGGTTTCGGGAAAACTTTTTGCCACTTATGCCAATATTAGGAAATGAGATAACTGAAGAACTAGAGAGTGAAATAAGTATTAAGGAAATAGAGACAGCAATTGAGGAATTGAATGCCGGAAAGTCGCCGGGACCTGACGGTTTGACTGCTGCCTTTTATAAGAGCTTTAAATATGACATTGCTGCTATGCTACATAAGCTTTTCAAAGAGTGTTTTGAGGTCGGTAGGCTGCCACCTTCGTTTAGCAATGCTCATACGGTCTTAATTCCTAAGACAGATGACCCTGCCAAGCTGGTAAAAGTAACAAGCTATAGACCGATCACGTTAACAAACGTTGATTATAAAATCCTGATGAAAGTGTTAGCTAAGCGATTGCAATGCGTCATAAAGGATATTGTAGGGCCTCACCAAACGTGTGGCATAAAAACAAGAAGCATATTTAAAAATATTCATGTAGCACGCAGCGTGGTCGAGTGCTGCGATGCTTTAAATAAGAAAGTGGCTATGGTTCAAATTGACTTTGAAAAAGCATTTGATCGGGTGTCTCATGAAATACTCTATTGTTTGTTGGAACATATTGGTATTGGTTCGGTTGTTCTCAATGGGGTAAAAATGGCTGATGCATATTGCTCGACACGACTTATGGTAAACAAAATATTATCTGAAAGAATTGATGTGACGGCTTCTGTTCGACAAGGATGTCCACTGTCCCCTCTACTTTTTGCAATTTATTTGGAGCCTTTTTGTAGGATGATAACTGCGAGCGAGCACATCCGAGGTTTTAGGTTGGGAGCGTGTGAGGTGCGAATACTGGCATATGCAGATGAAGTTGCCCTCTTTTGTGAAGATCGCAAAAGTATTGTAGAAGCGTTACAAGTAACCGAAAGGTTTTGCAGGCAAACTGGTAGCGCTGTTAATCTCGATAAATGTCTCGGAGTCTGGCATGGGCAATGGGACTTGGAACCAGAATTGTTCTGCTGGGTCCGATGGGCTACAACTCCCGGAGTTTATTTGGGAGTCCCGCTGGACAGATATGGGGAAAATACCAATTACTGGAATGAAAAAGCGGAAGAAATGCGGGACCGGACCAAGGGATGGATGGGCCGTAATCTTTCTATTTTCGCGCGCGCAACTGTATGTAACACCTTTCTTGTGGCAAGGATCATGTATTTACTTCAAGTATTATATTGTACACGAACCAATATCCAAAGGTTTCATCGGGTTTTTGCGGTCTTCATTTGGGCGTCCAATTGGGAACGAATTCGCAGAGATAATCTCTTCCGGAGAGTAAAGGTCGGGGGACTGTCTCTAATGCATCTCTATGTACGGCAGGTTGTTTTAAGGTTTTGTTTCCTGCGTGACCAAAATGACCCCTTCCTGCGAACATTCATACAAACCATGTTATCCAGTGCACTTCCAGAATTCATTGTCTCTTCGTGCAATGCTCGGCGGTACACAGTGTCTCGCTTCCTGCGAGAGGTTGTCTGGTCATTCAGGTTTTTGCAAGTGCGGTTCTCGCTAGAGTATTTAGCGAATGTAACGCCGAAGCGCTTATACAAGGATCTTATTGAACAGTTGTTTCCAGCGCCACTGTACAGAACCTTATACTGTGAAGGCCCTGGGAAAGACGTTCTCAGGCGAGTTAAAAAGATGACTGTTGCACCTGGCGTCAAAACATTCTTTTTTAAATTACACACAGGAACGCTACCAGTAAAAACATGGCTAGAGGAAAAGGGCCTTTTTGTTCCTTGGGGCTCGAACTGTCTCCTGTGTAGAAAACCAGAGACGGTAGAACACGTGTTCCTCGATTGTTGGGATGCGGTGTTCTACTGGGATGTTTTGCAAAGAACCCTAAAAAAGGACTTGCCATTGACACCGCGCGGAAATCGGTACTTGACCACTGAAAGTGATGTTGCACAGTATGACCAGATTATGTTATTGGGCCTTCACAGCATTTGGAGGAGTAGAATGGCTGTAAGACATTGTGACTTGGATGCACGATCGGTATGTGGTTATTTTGTGGAACATGTGTATAAGTTAAGAGAAGTCTTGAAGCAACAAGATTACGTGGATGATGTATTGAGTCTGATGGACCAACTTGTGTTAATGAAAGTCCATTAGACACGGTTGTCTGCCAAGGGGCACGACAACTACGATATTTTATTGATGTATTCATTCATGCAATAAAGAAAAAAAAAAGACAGAAGCGTGGCCTTGTGGTAGAGCATCCGCCTCGCATTCGGAAGGTGCGGGGTTCGATCCCCAGTGCCGCCGGGTACCCACCGGTTTCTTTAATGGGTACAAGATTTCCCCTGGCCTGGTGCCCGGCTCTTCTAGGGCGAAATGCTTGGAAAAAGGGTCTTAGACCAAACAGTTGTCTTGACGGATGAGTGATAAGTTCCCCCGCCAAGCAAACATAAATCCGCCTCGTGCGGTAGAAGACGAACTTGTGGCCCTTTTTTTTTTCTCGCAAGTCAGACAGCCGGAAAAACCAGAATGTCTGGTCAGCTGTGATACTCTGAAGTTTTCTCTTCGGAACGAAGGATCGCTTACATGCAGTGTTTGTCTTTAGACACGCTGGTTAGAGCGTACGAGTTTTGAGTCGGAACTCCTCACTTTGCAGTGAAACACGAACCACCTTTGCAGGCTGAGTGCTCGAAACTAGGTTGCCCCCGAAGGTGCGCAGCGGGGTTTGCGGAGCTTCCTCCAAGCGCACACCCCTGAAGAAGCCGGGCGCCGGGCCGGGGGTGGCTTGTACCCATTTTTACAGGTGGGTGTCCGGCGGTGGGTTTCGAACCAACCACCTCCCGTAGCCGAAGCGAACGCCCAGACCACTAGGCCACGACTGCGGTTCTATTAACATAAAGGCTGTTAATAAAAAGTGTCACACCACCACCACCTCGTTGCTTTCTCAATCCTCCATTTTCAACCAGAGCTAAACCACTGTAATTTTATTGCTACCTGAGGGGTGGTTATCCGAAAGGCAAAAAAAATTCTCTGCCTCTCCCGTAACCGAGAGTAGAGTAAGCATGAAATGTTTATGGGCGTAATGTCATCTCGGTGGACACCCGAACCGCACCGTACAGAAAGGAAGGAACGCCACCACCCGTTCAGCGCGATGCCTTGCCATTTGAACGCAAGGTTTTTTGAGGAAAGGAAATGGCGCAGTAATTCTCTGCCATCTCGGTGGACACCCGAACCGCACCGTAATAGAAGGGAGGAACGCCACCACCCGTTCGGCGCGATGCCTTGCCCTTTGAACGCAGCGCTTCTCCCCCGGGCCCCTGTGCGCCTGCGCGGCTTTGCTTCGATGCGCGAAGCCCCTAAGAGATCACGTATGGCAACGAAGTGTATCGTGGCATTTATGTGCTTTTTGCATCGTTATTAGAAATCGGAAATTATAAGTCCGTGCATTATCAAACGCACAGCTCCACTGATATCTTGATAAACATTGAGAAGGCACTGGCAGCAGTTATTTTTTGTCTCGTTTGGAGACCAACCGGCGCTTGCATGCCGGTCGCGTAGGAGGGCTTAGAGAGTCTCGTTGCGTCTTTTCTTTCCTTTTTCTCTTTCCTCTGATCTTTTAACTCTCCTCTATCTGCACGTGGCAGCGGTGGTGGCTTGGCTCGAGCCAGTAGCAGGCCCGTGCAATTTCCTCTTCATCCTTCTCTCAGTCACAACAACAACAACAAATCTCGTTAAGTCTCGTACGGTGCCCGGATGTTCTCGTTTCAGAGCCCGGATGACTGGAATTCAGTGCCCGGATGAGTGGATTTCAGTGCCCGGATGAGTGGATTTCAGTGCCCGGATGAGTGGATTTCAGTGCCCGGATGACTGGATTTCAGTACCCGGATCACTGGATTTCAGTGCCCGGATGACTGGATTTCAGTGCCCGGATGAGTGGATTTCAGTGCCCGGATGATGGCTCCCGGTCTCGGCGTGACGTCACCACACTGCCGACAACGGGGGCTAAAAGCATTTCATGCTTAAAAACATTATGTGCGAACGATCGGCGTCCTTATTCGATGCCGGATCTCAATAAAAAAAAGGGTTGACGACTGCCCCCCTTTTTTTCTGAAGATTATTGCCGTTGCGGGAAGTCTTGAAAAATGTATGCTTAAGTACTGGAGTATCGGTACGTTCTAGATAAAGAATGTCCGTAATGCGGGAAATACGTTGAGCGAATCACGTAATTTAAATCATGAAGTAATCATGGGCGCGCAAATTCACGACAGTAGAGCAATGCAGCTCTGCTGTTATTTTGCAGATATTTTTTTTTTGTGTCAGCGAGGTCTTGTACTGTGCTTTTGCGTGGAGCCCTAAGCTATGTATGAGCCTGTAATGAATTCCCATGCTATGAATTCTGAATACGTGTGAGGTCTGCGTCCTGTCATCGGAATCAATTGAAAGTGACACCTTCTTTCCTCGTGGCGCCAAAACAAGACATGATGAGGCGGAGTACACTCGCCGGAGGTGACAAAATTTAGAAGTGAACAGCGCTTAATAAAAGGACATACAAACGCTGATATTTGCAATTGCTTATTCCAAAAAACAAAAGAAAGGCTTCTTAAACACTATTTTCCCCAAAGCAAACAACCACATATGTCACAGCCACGTCGCGGGAACCAAGTGAAGCGACTCACGAAGTTTCGTACAATAGGTGAAACAAGTTTTAACAGTTAACACGGACAGCATGGCGACACAGTAATCACGCAGCCAAATGGACTGGGCTGTCTCTATGATACTGCGGAACAACTGTTCTCAGGAGGTTGCGTAGGGTAAATTCAGGCGCGCAGTTTTTGAGGGGGAACCTCCGCAATGCAATTCTATTGTTTATTGGTTTATTGTGGTTTAACGTCCCAAAGCAACTCAGGCTATGAGGGACGCCGTAGTGGAGGGCTCCGGAAATTTCGACCACCTGGGGTTCTTTAACGTGCACTGACATCGCACAGTACACGGGCCTCTAGAATTTCGCCGTTATCGAAATTCGGATACGGCGGCGTGGATCGAACCCGCATCCTTCGGGTCAGGAGCCGAACGCGGTAACCACTGAGCCACCGCGGCGGAGCCAATGCAATTCTATATTTCTGAAACCTTGTTTAACGTCGGTTTTATGTTTCAGCAATATTTCATGAGGGCATCTGCCTGTTTGACCTGCACATTCTTCTCCAATTGACAGTGGTACACAATATACCAGACCTGTCGCTCATCTGGGAATGTATTTTAAAAAATTCAGGGGGGCACATTGTTGACCTCAAATGCGGTGAGGAGAAAGCCTTAAGCGCGGTGTTGCTGCTTGTGTCACTGATGTGTGGTTAAGATGTTAATTAGGTACATAATTGTTTGTGAATTCTTAAATGCTGGAGACACTGGAGGGCATTTGGGAAGCATCCGTCTCATTCGACGCATTTCTGCAAACACTCTCCAGCGTCCTAGACAAGGAGACCTACATATGCGTTGGCAGGAAGTAGCGTAGCCATTAGCACGCTCGGCTGAGGAACGGATGGATGGTGGTTCGAATCCCATCGTGCACGAAGTTTTTTTTTTTTCTGGTCTGGCTAGGCGCGGCACCTCTGCTGACAACCTTCTGCTGAAAACCGTCTGTCGACAACAATGAGGCACTAAAGGCGTTCGCCTTAAAATTGCCCTTCAAAAACCTGTCCGCTTAAATCCCCCGGTGCAAAGTGCTGGGTAAACGCAGAAACGCCGTGAACAGTGTGTCCGCAAGATAATCCAGGCAGATGAGATGGCGAGGCTTCGAGGTCAGTGTGTCACCACGCCGGCCCTGTCGCTAACCAGCGAAGAATGTGATCTGTTAAAAGTTGTTTCACCCTTCCTGATTGTACAAAACCACATTTGTCACGTTACCTGGTTGGAGTGGTGTGGCTGTGACACGTGCCTTTTTTTTTTTTTGCCTTGGGGCACTTAGTATAAGAAGGCTGTGGTTTTTCCGAATATACAGCGTTGAAAGTCAGTGCTTTTCTCCTGTCTGTGTCCCTTCGTTCTGCGCGGTTGACTTCGAAGTGGATAACCAAAAAGCCTAACGTGCTATTCTCACGATTGACGATTTGACGATTTGAAACCCGTGTGTGTGCGTGTGGTTTTTGGCGCCTTTACATTACAATGAATTACCAACTAGCCCAGCAAGAAGTTCTCTTAACCCTGTGAAACTGCACACGTTTAGCATATCCTCTCCTCCTCTTCTCTGACATTGGCAGAGCTGTTAATACATCGAATCGAGAAATACCGCATTTGAATAGAATTACAGTATTTAAGAAAGCACGGCTTTAAAGAAGGCGGGTTTTGCTAACGCCTAGCATACGGACTGTCAGGAAGAAGACAGAAGGCAACAAGAAAGGATACAAATTGCAAGAGGCTCTGGTCTTTTTGGAGATGTAGAAGCGACAGAAATAGCGCTACCCACAACCATATCCTCTTCTCCCCTTTACTCTTTGTAGTGGCCTTCATCATCATCATCATCAGCTTGACTACGCCAACTGCAGGGTAAAAGGTCTCTCCCATGTATGTCCAATTAACCCTGTCCTTTGCCAGTCGCGGCCACTGTATCCCCGCAAACTTCTTAGTCTCATCCGCCCACCTTTCTGCCGTCCCCTGCTACGTTTGCTTTCTCTTGGAATCCACTCCGTTACCCTTAAGGACCAGCGGTTGTCTTGCCTTCGCATTACATGCACTGCCCGAGCCTCATTCTTTCTCTTGACGTCGACTATAGGATGCCCGCGTTTGTGCCCTCACCCACTGCGCCCGGTTCCGGTCTCTTAACGTTACATCTATCATTTTTCTTTCCACAGCTCGCTGCGTTGTCCTTAACTTAAGCTGAACCCTCTTTGTCAGCCTCCGCGTTTCTGCCCCATAGGTGAGTACCGGTAGGACACAGCTGTTGTATAGTTTTCTCTTGAGGAATATTGGAACAGTGAGCGAATAGGAACAGTGTTCATTCGTACAATTCCTAGAGCACCCTAGCTGTCGCCTGGCTAAGTAAATGACTTCGCGCCTCGAAAAGAAAAAAAAATTGAAAAGGAAAATATACGATAGCATTTAGCTTCCCTTCTATGGCGCATATAATTAGTGTCTAATATTCTTCTTGTGATTAAATTGTGCCGCTTCCTCAATTTCAGTTGCTCGCACATTTTGCTGCAACTCAGATACCACCTCTGGCCACTCCTCGACCGCATGCTGCCACACCAGGTCTGATATGCGGTGGGTTAGAGCACTGACCGCCTACACAATACTGACGTCATGACAAATTCGCAGTGCGCGTGCAGATAAACCATTTTTATGCAATTTTCTCTATTTATGCCAATTTGAAATTTCGAAAGTAGGCTGAAAGTTTTGGATGGCCCACTCCCATATTTCGTAGGCTCCTCAAAGTTTTAAATTTGGCGGCGCCTTATGATTGGTCCACTGGTGGCCACGTGGTGTCCATGACGTCATGACCCTCTCGGCCAATCACAAAATGTTGTGACGGAGATAGAAATATTTTAAGAGATGACAGTGCAAATGCTTTCGCAATAATATTAGGTGAAAGCGAGGCGAGAGATTACGGTTGCAGCATACGATACAATGTCGACGTTGCTTCAGTAGAAAAAGGGTCTATTTCAAGTGCCATTGGGAAAGCCTGTCGAGCGCTGCATAATTAAATCGATACCTTTCCAACGTTGACGCATTTGGGCCCCATAAATCTTGAATCCGTGCGCAGAGAACCGACGAGGTGAAAGGTGTCTCAAATAGAAGCTTGTAAAAGGTTGCCCGAGTAAGAGAAACCGTGCCTTATCTACTGCACCATTTTTCTACACAAGGAGAAAAAAAAATGAGAAGATAGCACAAGGCCCAAAGTTTCGGCCGAGGCCTGACAGTGGCATACTCAGTGCAAGGTGGTACTAAGAACTTTTTCCTTTTTTGATACCTTTCGGATCTACATTCCTACCTTCTGAACTTTGGCGAGTATGGGCGGCACGGTGCTGGAATAAAAGAGCTGGGAAACGTCTGCATCGGTGTGGCATTCCGTGGTTGGCTGACGTTTCTTCACCGCTGCTACCCCTGAAACCATGAAAGCAAAAGTCAGACACGGAACACGGGGTGTATGCCACACATCAAGAACAAGAATGCTATTATTTTCAATATCCCCTCGGCCGCGCGATCAATCTTGATTCCATGGCATTGCAGTAGCCGCTATTACATTTCAATGAAACATGCTTCACTGTTTTTCATTCGCTCTTGTGCATTTGAGGGAGAGTATACTGGAGAATTGTGGTAGACACGTGCATATCTGCCGACGAACGACCAAAGAAAAATATAGAAAGAAATGAGATCCCGCGAAAAATTCGCTCATTGGGAAACTCTAAGATATTCATAAAAGCCTAAAATAAGTTTGACAAGAAGGCCGCGCCGAACCAGAGGTTATCGCAGGCAAAACCGATTCAAGATGAGAGAGATCGGCAAACGGCTAAGAGAAAATAAAAAAACAAATAGAAGAAGAAATATGACACAAATGATGTCTAGGCAAAGGTAGTTTTTAGGGCGGAGAGGCCCCGAAAGGATTAATGATTAAGAAGGAAAAAAAGAAACAAGGCTGGATCCAGCGTGCCCATGCAGGACTACAGATGTTCTCGCAGGTGTCCAAGAGGAGCAAAGGTGTTGGGATCTGTGGGAACTAAAGAAGACCCCACCCCTCGAACTTGTTTTTCACTGACGCATCCTCATAGCGAGAACGCAGTTTTTAGGTGAGAAGTATCGCTATAAGAGCAGAGCGTACGCTTGCCTTGCACACAAAGTTGTGGAGACTTGGATTTATGCACTCAGTTTGGAATACGACAGAACGTGAGGAAGTTAGAATACGTCATTTCACATCGCTGGACTCATTTCAGCCCTTGCACATGTGCATCAACACTTTGTGAATACGATAGAATTAAAGTGCATATGCATTACTCAGCAATGCGATAAGCGCCAGTGTTTTATTCTCGCATTTAGCAGGGGCCAAATTCGCGTGTGATCTGTTTGCAGAAGTGGGGCAGACAGGCGGGTTCGATCAAGGCCACGGAGGTCGCATTTCGATACCCACTGAGAGCCGTGTACAGCGCGATGTAAATGGACGTTAAGTAACCAACGTTAAGGCATCGCTCATAGCCTGAGTCGCTGTGGGACGTTGAATTCTATTAACTAAGCCCTCTAAGAGGTAATAGCCTCGCCATTCAATGCGCTGTCTTAATAACACTCAGTGTGAGAAACAAGCCGAACAAGACCGCTATAGGCGGTCTGAAGAGCAGCTGCGCTCCGCGGTCGCAACATGCCTTTTGTCGAAGTGCCCAGGTCAGGGGAAATGTGTGCTTGCTGATTTGGCGTCTCTAATAAAGAAACGCATAGTGAAAAGAAAACATTCACTCATTTCGAAAATAAGGCACTCGTAAAGTGTTAAGTCGCTTGTGTTTTCGTGCTCTGTTTAATAGGAACAAAACAGAGCTATAGACAGCAGCGCAAGACTGGCTGCGCTTGAAGATTCAGGCGTACACTTGAAACGCCCACTTCACTTATTCCATTGGGATTATAGCGTAATGCTTCTATGACATTGGAACAAGTGTGCTGTAAACGCAGATTACGCAGGTACACGCACATTCTTCCTCGGCGGCCGCGATGAGCTGTTATAATTTCACGCTAACTGCAAAATTAACGACATCAGCGGGACATAACGTTTCTATGGTTTCACCGACTGCAGGGTATAGAGATTAGTTTGCGTAATATTGAGTGCCGCCATGAGAGATGTCGCATCTCGTCGGCGATCTCCGAGCATAGAAGCCGTAATTAAGAGTTCAAGGGAGAGAAGCTGACAAGGCTAGTACAGGGTCCGTCAAAAGTTCCCAGGCCACATGGTTCGCTTTTCATCGGTATGTCCTGGCACTTAAGATTCCGATAGAGCTATCGAGGTTCTGAGATGGTAGAACGATCCTTCTTCTATTCTTTACAGATATTTTGAGCTTCGAGGGTATCTCAACAGCCCGACTATGCTGCTCAAAAGCAAACCCTGTGGCCTTGGAATTTTTGACGGACCCTGTACATCCTGAGGAAGAAGAACATTTGAACGTCGATCCTATATTTGAGCACGTATGCAGCCCCTGCAATGCTTGAGGCAATCTTTCCGGAGGCGTGTTTTATTCTAAGCTCAGCTCTCAGCTAGGCTTGCATCAGGGGTTCAGAAATCTCTGAAGTTCAAGGTTAATTTTCTGCACTAGGCGTACACAACGTTTCAGGGTGGGGTACAGAAAACTTTGTTCATTACAAATCTCGGTGATACGAATGGCCAGCGCAGCTGATGGGTTATATTGCATGTCGACTGCTGATGTATGCTTCTTTGGTCATAGACTGCAAACTCGATGCGCGTTACTGAATGTACGAAACGAAAGTGAGGCGAAGATAAGTTGCAGGGCGCCATGCGTGCAAAAGGCACCAATTCACTCGTACTTGTGTTCATCCTTTCCCTTCGTCAGCTCACCCGTGGCTGCGTTGTCGAAGCAGAGGAGGCTAAGAAATTCAAGCACCCCGTGTGCAGTAGGGTTGGAGCATTTACAGGACCGAGCTTCGTATTCGCACCGAGGCGCTTTTGTTGTGTTGGATATTGGCACAACTTGTTTGATACATTTTCATAGCGCACAGTAATGAAAACTAACCGTAGTGAACAAAAGGACTCATCCAACTTTGGTTGTGTTTTCTTGGCTCGGCGATGTCACGGCTTAGCAGCGTCAGTATGCGAGATTATATTATGATCCATTTGGCCACTAAACAAACGTTACCACAAAAGTTAAGTCTGGATATAATATTGGGTGCGTTCCAATACTCCCGAGTAGACGTCTACTCAGACGTCTTGCCTAACAGTCGCCATTTTGAGAAGCATTCCATTTTTCACGAAGCAGTCCAAGAAGACTGCTTCCTCGAAGTCAACATCAGCGCAGGCTAACTTCCTGTCTAAAGATGGCGGAGCAGTTGGTGCAGTCGGAGCTGAGCGAGCCGTGCTCTTCGCAGGCACGGAGATGCACCGTCTTCCAAGTGTGAGTCATTCCGTAAAGTTGATTTTTATAAGAACTGGCGACCAATAAAGCAGTGTTTGTGCATCTACGATTGCTATAGCAGCTTACATGTGGGAATCGCACGGGAGGAAATCGTGCGGGTGAGATCGTCTGCTAAAGCGGTAGCGATTATTGCACCATTATTGCAGAAAAAACGCAAACTACTAAGAGTGCGTTTTAAACTCGTTTTATCAACAATTTTTAAGAACATAGGAGTGCAAATATTCGTAAATTTTAGTTCAATTTGTCTGCCGCAAGGCGGCGCGAGAAGTAGACAATTTCCAATATGTAGACATGTAGATGGCTTCCTAGACGTCACACTAGACGTCTTGTCGGACGTCTAAAGTATTGGAACGTACCCATGATCACGGAGGTTCCATGAGGCGCGTGCGCTGTGTGCACGTGTCGGGGACGCCTTCGCTGTCTGATCTGTCCAGCCACTTACACTGTCCAATGAGAGCCGCTTCTCCTCGGCCCATCGCTCTTCCACCAATCAGAGCTCACTCACTCTCCCTCCTACTCAACCCCTTACCTCCTCCTCCATTGACTTCATTCTCCTCCTTTCCGCCTCCTTGAGTCCGTGCACCAGCGAAAGCCTACGCTCCTTAGGCCACGAATGTTCGGTTCGAAAGTTTTCCGTAAAGAAAGAACAAAATTGGATAAATTTATAGTGCGACCTGCAAGTCATGAATAGGCTGCAAGAAATGCGATTGAAGATGCTGACGCCACGCCAATGTAATCCTTCTCCTTGCGGGTAGGGACGCTAGGTAAGGATTTTACCTGCGTGCGTCGGCAGAACTGATGTCTGCCTGCCTCAGCAGAAAGGAGAGGGGGAATATAATAAATTCTCACGTGCGCCTTTTCCTTCAGGAAAAAGAATACAATGTTCACGAAAACTGAACAAGAATGTGTAGTCTTTGTTATCATTCAATCTTCCACCGCGCGTCCTGTATGTTGAAGGCAAAATTTTAACTTGACAGACATAAAAGCTCTCTTACACTGCTTACAAATGCCTAATAAAAATATTCCAGAGAGACATGTAGACGACTTATAGCAGATTTCGCTGCCCTTTATTTCCGGAACGATTACTCTTGCTTATTTCTTTTCTTCTGTGCGACACCCGCAAGCAGCGGACGCCCCATTCACCGTCACGATGGTGATGCTTCTGGCCAAGTTGCATGCATTTTTATATCACTTTTTTATCGCAGCTGCTGGGGGAAATAAAAACGGTGTCCTCATGTCGATTTTTTTCTGCGGACCTTTTCTGCGTAGTCCTCAAAACTCATTGTAATAATACGTAATGGAAAAGCTGAACTAAAGCTCACGCGTAAACGTTAAACAAAACAGATGTGTGCAAATGGGCTATTACGTATTTGGTTTATGGGGTTTAACGTCCCAAAGCGACTAAGGTTATGAGAGACGCCGTAGTGAAGGGCTCCGAAAGTTTACGACCACCTGGGGTTCTTCAACGTGCACTCACATCGCACAGTACACGGGCCTCTAGATTTTCTCCTCCAAAGAAATTCAGCCGCCGCGGCCGGGATCGAACCGGCGTCTTTCGGGTCAGCAGCCGAGCACCATAACCACTGAGCCACCGCGGCGGGGCTGATTACGTATTTGGGCACCTCTTCGAAAAAGACGACGTCACACCAAACCCCGCGAAGACTGCAGCTGTTCAGTTACTCAAGGCACCCCTGTTACTGAAACCGCTGTGGAGTTTCTTGGCCTGGTGCTAATGCTTTCGCGGCTTTATTCATCTCTATGCAGATATCGCATGCCCCCTGAAAGGTCTCTTTCACAGAGATGTGGCTGTTGAGTGGATCTCCAAGTGCCACTCCGTTTCCCGCGCATTGAAATTTGTTCTCACGTCACATCCAGCACTTCGACACTTCGCGTCATACGCGCCCACACAGACTCATGGCAACGCAAGTATTGTTGTAATCGGAGCTGATCTCCTCCGGTGCTGTGAAGTCAAATAACCCAGTATGCATACTAGATCCGTTTTGTCAGTAAGCGGGGCCTTAATTATACAGTCACATAGCAGGAATGCCACGCAGTCGTTTTCGCCACACATCACTTCTGTTCACATCCAGGTGCCCGTTCACCATCATCGCAGACTCTCCTGCCCTTGGCTGGGTTATTAACTTCACAGTTCCCACTTTAAATGTCCAACCCTACAATCATTCCTTGAGGGGGCTGAATGTTCGTCTGCTGTGTGCGCGACGGTCTATTGTAGAACAAAAACTACTCTACAGGCCATCGCTTGTTCCTTCTTCTTGGAAACAACCAATACAATTACTCGGCACTGCGTCTTCTTCGGCACGCCACTGGCCGGGTAGATGCTGCTACAGCTGTAATCCAATTAAAGGTTGTCTCCTCAAATATTTTTGAATTCTGAGGATTGTGGTAGGTGTACAGGGAAATCAGGGCGCGTTTATTAAATGCTATAGTGGGAAAAGCGATAGATGTGAAGACCGCAGCGGCGATCAACAGCGAAGCCATTAGGGAAGACATTCAGTCGTATTGGGGGCTTGATGTTGAAGTGCGTCTTCTGTCCTGTGGTCAACATTATAAGGACCTTCTTATGTCAATTTACAGCGTTTTACTGTTTGGTTATTAGTGGCGTCTATATCCTACGGGATGCTTATTGTCTTGTCGCAGTTGTGAGTTCTTTACTAGTATCTTAAAAGAGTCCGTGTTGATAGGGGCTTCATGATATACGCTCTGTTCTTTGTATACTCCATCCCATCATGGATAGCGCAGAGCTCCATAGCCAGCTCGTAGGGGTGTTGCGAGATGTTATCTCGATGTGTGGTGAACTAATCATGTATCGGGTGAGTAGTAACAGTTCATCCGCCCTCTTCTATGGCCGATGCGTCCACATAAGTTAAGACATTTTTGAGGGATAGTTGGTTATGAAGAATCATGAAGTTTACTGCGCACACTGACATACAGCACTTTGTTCGTCTCATTCTTCGTCTCGCTGCGTGTGGTTGTTCACATCCGCTGTTAACTTAACGATGCGATTAAGCTACACAAGTTGCTGGGCTTGTATCAAGCACCGTTCCTGCGGTCGGATTTGGTTCGAAATTGGAAAATTGGTTTTTGAGGAAAGGAAATGACGCAGTAACTGTATCACATATCTTGGAGGACACCCGAACGGAACCGTAAGGGGAAGAGTAAAGGAGGGAGTGAAAGAAGAGTTTTGTCGTCTTGTTAGCAGTTATTGTCATGTGTGCCCATGGAGGAGTGTCATTCATTTTCGGGGTGTGCGCTGTCAACTCATTGATACGGCTACAACGGGCGCAGCGTACCTTCTCCGCTTTTATTGCCGTGTAGCCTCCGGCTGCTTATTAAGTTCAGTTACTGTATTCTGTTCAGTTAGTGCTTTAGTCGATACTAGATTCTATCCCCTACGCCCTGTGCTAGCCTATGCTCTAAGCCACGCGGAAATTAACGAAGAAACGGGACGCACTTTACACATTAATGACATGCATTTCGCCTCAAGCACACGGTCCCCCCACATTCATCGTCGTCACTTGTGCGAAGAACTGCCGTTATCTATGCTCGGTAAGCTCGCTCAGTTTGTCAAAAATCCGGTTTCCAGAGAACGATACTGCTGTGCCTAACGACACAAGAGGAGTGTACGAGCAGATGAATTACGCGTAGGCAAAACGTTTTCCTTGAGCCTCCAGTCGCTTCTGGAATGGATTCTTGCAGATGTGGCTGTGGTTGCGAACGTGAAAGAGAGGAACGAAAGAGGCGAAGAAACCAGCACCAGGGCGTGTACACGAGGCTTGCGAGCTTTGTCGATGTTCTCTCTGCGAAGGAAAAACGGCACGCCCCGCAGAACTCCTGGAGCGCTGATTCAGAAACGAGGGAGCAGGGTCCCACTAAGTCCGCCCTCCAACCCGACAGTGCCGAGGTGGCTCCCTGAGCCGCTCACGTCTTCAGCGAAACACGCCACTGTTGCCTGCAAAGTAGAGCAGGGGACTACTGCATAAGCTCGAGTATAATGGTCGTCGATTGCGCATACAGATTTGTGGCGTTGCCTTACATGGCAAAGGGGTGCTCTCTTCAGCCACAGTGAGCAGGAACTGCATGCTTTCTGCATACAACGGCGTCTTTGTGCAGAATAAGTGAAGGGAGGACAAATGAAATCAGGCTATCGGCAGAATAAGTTGCCGGCAGCAGTGCGGTTACGCTGTGCTACGCTGCCACGAAGCATCTTGTCATTGCGACTGTACCCATCATGCGCGAGCGATAAGACGTCGGGTGGCAATAAAACAGACGGTGGGAATGGCGGAAAGAGGGTGGTGCACCGTGAGGGATGCAATGTACTCTTGTGTTCGGACGTCGCCGCTTAAATTACAGTTTTTATTTTTTATTTATTTACAGAAGACTGCTGGCTTTATTCCAAAGCCTTAAGCAGGAGTGGGTTTTAAAATACTCTTTGTCAAAAAGAAAACCTCCTTGTAGCACACGCAAATCAGCACACAATACGAAGAAATGAACGAGGAAAAGAAACAACATTACGCAATATAAGACGACACCTCGCGTCTAAATGAGCACTGGGGGAAAGAAAGAGAGAAAAAAAAGTTGAATGCTGCAAACTTGTTATGAATTCCTAATCGACGCCGTAAACGACGCCACAGTAGAAGCCTCTACAATATTTGCTTTCAGGACATTCCATACCTGCGCAGTATGGGGGAAGAAAGAATTGTTATATGTTTCAGTGCGGCATGAGTACTTCTTCACTTTTAAAGAATGGTAGGATCGTATCGAACGACCCGGGACGAGCTCAATGTACTTGCTGCTTTTAATTCCTAACTTGTTGTGAACAATCATAAACATGTACTTAAGCCTCTCGCGGTATCTCCTGAGCTGCAGACTCCAAATAAGGCCTCTGCCATTGAATTTGTAGTCTCTCGCTTGTGCTCAGCTCCACTTTTTGTCGTTTGCTGTAATGTGCCATACCAGCACGTGGCACATTTAAAGCCTGTGACAATCGCCAGGTATGCCCCATCATGGGCGCACCATGGTTGCAGTACCGAGTATTTCGTGGGTATTTCTACAGCGAACGATGAGAAAACCGGCACTTACTTAACAACCTTACAACGTGATTTTCTGAGTTGAAAAAAAAGATATTTCTCTAAGCTCTAATTGCTTCCACAAATTTTTTACCACTTAGGCCCACGCAACACGCGTATGCAGTGGAGAAATAAAGCGAGAATATAAAAGTTGGCAGTGCTCATTTCTGAGCGTTTGTTTTAACTACAAATTAAAATATTCCGTAACCCGCTCTGGTCAATCACGTTCTAAAATTCTGAAGTGCGCTTCAAAAATCGGCTGGCGGTTTAGCACGGCTAAGGAGGAATTATTGTGCGAAAGCGCAGTTTTTCAGGTCGAAAATACCGTACGTATCTGAAACTGCGACTGAGGTGTTCACTGAACCAGGGAGTCAGTTATGCGTGCCTTCAAATTTTTCATCGCCAGTGCAAATTTACCCAGCATACGCAGGCGGCCTATGATCCAGTGCCGCGTTTCTACAGCAAGGTTGTCAACACCAGCGCGTATTCCTCTACAGCCGTGTTTTTGCTGCAACGTTTCCCACGCCAACGCATGCAGCGCGCATCTCTCTCTCACTACAGCCACATAGCTCAGAGCGCCAATATTAGTTTGCTACTACTATTAACTGATGAAGAAGGCCTGCAGTGCAGAGCACGAGAGTGTGTAGCATATATATATATATATATATATATATATATATATATATATATATATATATATATATTTCGTTATTTATTTCATTGTTTAACATTTTGAGCACCTATCAGTTGCCGCCTGTGTCTTGGCCAATCCCCCGCAGTGGGTACGCACCATTATTTTGAGAACAACAACAACGACAATAACACCTGTCATGTGCGGCTGCAGTGATAGATTAGTTATTTTTTATTGCCATACTTTGAAAAAAACACCACAAAAACTGCAACCTAGTGTTCTCGCGCAGTTACCAGCGAAGACGATGCGTTCGCGCTGCCGCGGGGTTCAAGTTCCAGTCGGGGATATTTTTATTTTTATTTATTTAATTCACTCGGTACAAACCAACAAACCAACAAACATCGCAAACCCGCAAGCATCGCAATATAATGCTCGGGGTTTACCCATCGGAATAGTACTTTCGCACTAAAACCCGATGCTCCTAGAACTGCAAGAAATGTGGTAGTATTTGCTGCATGAGACAATAGCTCTCCAGCGATTTCTCGGCACAGAAAAGAACGGTGGCAAACTGAGTGCACGGAAAGCGGTAAAGCGGATGGGGCGCGATGGAACGAATAGGGATGAAAACAAAAATTTCACATTAAACGGCAGCAGCGGGGCTGGCGGGAGAACCCTAACAAAATAGCTCTCCAAAACGTACAGCGCTCGAGTGGGCGGCGTTGAAGCAGTAGAGCGAATAATGCGGCAATCCTATCGCATTCGCCTGGATTCACGTCTCAAGCGCTGATACACGGTCTTCCAAGTTGCGAGAGCTCTGCACGCAGTCTCGAAGCAAGGAAAGAAACTGTTTTTGCGAGGTTCGTGCCGGGAGCCCCGTTCTTACGCCACCGGAGGATGGCGTCACAATAGCGATTCGCCTTATACGGTGCTCTGCGGGACGCCGGTGTCGAATGAAGTTTCGCAAAATCGCCCGCTCGTCTCGCCGGCGTTGCTTCCCCCCCCCCCCCCCCCCCCCCACCCTTTCTCGTTCTCTTCCGCTTTTTGTTTCACGCAAGACAGGGTTCTTCGGAACACGAGCTCCTCCGAGCGGGAAGTTTCGTGGGGCGCCTCGGCGTAAAGATCGGATTTCGCAGGGCGGCATAGCGATTGTCTGCCGCTTCGCGTTCCGTGCAACGTTGCAACGCGCGCTTCTTTTGTGTTGTTTCCTGCTCTTCAGCGGGAAGATGCGTGCGCTCCGAAATGCTGCTCGCGCGAAAGACCGCATCGGTTTTGGCGAGTACGGACAACTATTTCAAGATCGCGCGCACGATTTCTGAGTTGGCTGGAAAAGCAAGACAGGCGATCATATCTCTCGCGCTTGCGCCATCATCGAGTTTGATGGCGAGTGCGAGATGAAGCGTTTCTAGCTCATTGTACATTCGTTGCCTCCTCACAATACCGGTCGGGGCGCGCCTATGTGAAAAATACAAGAACGCATCTGAAAGCAGTGCCGAGTAGTTCAGTGTCTGGCCACTAAGACAGATCCGATCTCTCGTGGAGCACACACTGCTGGGACCGTCTGAGGATTTAAACTGATTTGAAGCGGCATAGACGGAGGAGCTGATGTTTCTGAGAGGCATTCAGTGGAGACATTTTTTTTAGATAATTTGCAGCACTTATCAGTGAACACTGTTGCGTTCTGCCTTTGATGGTTTGGTTTTCTTGGGATGGCGTTGCGCACACGAGCAAACGTACACAGGAAGAGGCAGAAGACAGAAAGTCTTCTTCTGCCTCTTCCTGTGTACGTTTGTTCGTGTGCGCAACGCCATCCTAAGAAAGCTATGCACCAACTCGCCCCGCAAGAAGTTCTTCTACATGGTTTGGTTCATGAGGGTTTAACGTCCCAAAGCGACTCAGGCTATGAGGGACGCCGTAGTGGAGGGCTCCGGAAATTTCGACCACCTGGGGTTCGTTAACGCGCACTGACATCGCACAGTACACGGGCCTCTAGAATTTCGCCTCCATCGAAATTCAGCCGCCGCAGCCGGGACCGAACCCAGGTCATTCGGGCCAGCAGCCGAGCGCCATAACCACTGAGCCACCGCGGCGGGGCCATTCTGCCTTTGAGATGGAAGGTACGGCCGCGCAAGGTTCGTTGTAACGCCACAGTTTTAAGGAGCTCGCGTCGCAGAAAATCCATCACCGCCGTTAACCGTGCGTATAATGGAGACACTTAAGCTCCGACTTAAGGGTTGAACGCCATAGCATGATGGGTAAATTCCCATATATCCCGAAAGTCATTGTTTACTTTACATTCATGTATCCCTGGGAGTCCTCATAGCCCTCCTAGATCAGTGGTGCCGCGGTTAAGCGATGCACCATTGCACTGCAATGGCAGGTGCTCCCACCGGTGGGCCTTGTGCGACCTGGTTTGCTGTCCCCTTGTGACCCATTTGAAACTGCCACCTGCCACGGTGGACATGCTCACTATCCGGTGGGCAGGTTGTCATGACGCCGCAGGGTCACGTAGCCAATGTTGCATGAACTTCTGCCATTTCTCACTACAGCCACAGAAAACTAAAAGCGGTTTGTGTACATTCTCTTGACAAGAGTGGAAGGGGTGCCAGAATAAGCAACGCAGCCGTCGCAAGTAACCGAATTTAAACCGCGGAAGGTCGCCAATAACTGTAATAATATCATTGGCATTGACAAATATAAGAGATCACTGCGGCAGCCGCAATAGAGTAATGCGAAAGCACTGACGGCTCCTCGGCAGTTGTCGCCTCTATTTGCTCCTATTTGCCTCTATTTGCTCATATTTGCCTCTATTTGCTCCGATTTGCCTCTATTTGCTCATATTTGCCTCTGTTCAACTAAATTCACAATTAATTACCAATTTATTCGCACTTAATTCCCCATTTATTCGCACGGTAAATAGGGATTGGTAATGTTTGCATAACGCTTCAGTTATTTTAAAGGTATCAGTAGAGAACTCGATACTGATGATGAATGCTCACAGATTACGGACATGGGGAAGTACTGACTTCCAAAATTTAGGAGGGTTGTCTTTCATAAACGCCGCCAAAGTATGACTAAAATCGAAAATGCTAGCTGCGCTCAGTTTTGTCTGGCGTGTGTTGTTCACAATACTAAACAAGGAGGGATTTGCACCTCTGGCATGCCGATGTTCGCGGCATCACTTGGTGCGCCGAATGAACGGAATGATTCCCTTGTGCACCACTGGTGTTTAGCATTACGCGTGATAGTTTTGGAAGGTACGGGACGTGAAATACAATTAGAATCAACTTCATAGAACCTTTCAAGCAGTGTCAAATGTACTGAGAGGACATAGTAGTAGCGCTAAAGAAACAAGGACGACAGGGTAGAGAAAGACAACACAGGTGCTAGTGGCGCTTTCAGGCGCTTTCTCTACCCTGTCGTCCTTGTTTTTTTAGCACTACTACTATGTCCTCTCAATCCAAACACCAACTAGCCCAGCTTTCTGCCTTAAATGTCAACTGTACATGCGGAATTTGGAAATAAATGCCATCAAAAGAAGAATGAAGCTTCTCGGTCAATTCACATGAGATCAGCACGCAAAAAAAATGGCTGAGGCTTAGCTTAGGTTAAGCCTAGTCAGATGCGAAGCATATTGTCGCCGAGTTGCATATCGAGCACGCCGCTTGGCTAGACGTTCTTCACGCTCTTCATCAGTCTCTGTAGCACGCCGCAACTTTTGCTTCTCATTCCAACGAGCAGCCCTGTCTCCAGGAGGCATCTCTATCCCGTGTACGCCTAGCAGAGGCAGGCGCACCCACTTGTATACCGCCGCTCCAGCATCACGTGTTCACTACAGCGCACCTAGCGGCAGAAGCTGGAAACACATTGGTCGCGACGCCTCGCGCGACGGCGCGAGCTGGGCCCCCGTTTCTCATCTGCTGTGACGTCACGCACTACGTGGTCATCCTTGGTCACGACGCCTCGCGCGACGGCGCGAGTTGGGCCCTGTTTTTCATCTGCTGTGACGTCACGCATCACGTGGTATGACATGGAGGTCACGAAAAGTCAATGGTAACGACACCGCCGCGCTCGAGGAGCTGGGTTGGGCTATTTAGGTTGGTTGGTTTATGGGGCTTAACGTCCCAAAGCGACTAAGGTTATGAGAGACGCCGTAGTGGAGGGCTCCGGAAATTTCGACCACCTGGGGTTCTTTAACGTGCACTGACATCGCACAGTATACGGGCCTCTAGAATTTCTCCTCCAAAAAAATTCTAGCCGCCGCGGCCGGGATCAAACCCGCGTCTTTTCGGTCAGCCGCCGAGTACCATAGCCGCTGAGCCACCGCGGCGGCAGTATGCTGCGCATAAAATCAAGAACGTGGCGGCTAGGGAGTTCAGGTTTACACATTTGGCTAAGTGTGACGAATAGTCGGTCGGTCGGTCGGTCGGTCGGTCGGTCGGTCGGTCGGTCTATGGGGTTTAACGTCCCAAAGCAACTCAATCTATGAGAGACGCAGTAGTGAAGGTCTCCGGAAATATCGACCACCCGGGGTTCTTCAACGTGCACTTACATATCACAGTACATGGACCTCTAGAATTTCGCCTCCATCAAAATTCAACTGCAGCGGCCAGGATGGAACCCGCGTCTTTTGGGTCAGCAGCCCAACGCCGTAACCACTGACCTACCGCGGTGAGCGGACCTGGCTGAGAGAGGAGGTTATGCGTGACGTGGAGCTCCTGCGCCATGGCAGACTCGACCGTCGGATCAGCGGCAGTCACTACTCGAGATTCTGCGTCCCTAGGGAGGATCGGGCGTAGCGAAGACTTCAACAGAGGCACCGTCCGTCAAGCGACATCATTATTGTTTGTTGAAAGTAGATGAAACGAAGGCATCGTTCATTTTTGGCGGTGTGACAAATGTCACTGGGGACTTTCTATACAAAGGAGCACCATGTCCAAGGTGCCGCCCTGTGAAGTATTAAGCATGAAATGCTTTTAGCTCCCGTTTTCGGCAATGTGCTGACGTTACTCCGAGACCGAGAGCCAACATCCGGGCATTGAATTCCACTCATCCGGGCACTGAAACGAGAGCATCCGGGCACCATACGAGATTTAACGAGACTCTCTAAGCCCTCCTACAGGACCGGCATACAAGCGCCGGTAGCTTCGCGCCGAACGGGTGGTGGCGTTCCTCCCTTCCTGTACGGCGCGGCTCGGGTGTCCACCGAGATGACAGAGAATTACTGCGTAATTTCCTTTCCTGAAAAAGCGTCGCGTTCAAAGGGCAAGACATCGCGCCGAACGGGTGGTGGCGTTCCATGGACTGCCTGGCATCGCTACAACATGCTGTCGAATTCCATTCCTAAAGGCGAAGCTTAAGCGTCAATAATTAGCAGTTAATTAGTATTTAGTCATCAATATGTAATTAGTCACTAATTAGTAATTTGTCATTACCTAGTCATCAATTACGTGTGACGTAATCCAGCGGTGCTGTCACCAGTGTCACCTAGGCAAAGTGGTGCGCAAAACGCTTTCGCCTCTACGCACTTTAGACA
Organism: Amblyomma mixtum; assembly: GCF_055824585.1. Lineage (NCBI taxonomy): Eukaryota > Metazoa > Arthropoda > Arachnida > Ixodida > Ixodidae > Amblyomma > Amblyomma mixtum. Next base: position 100,025,786 of record NC_143012.1, on the reverse strand, counting down.
GTTTCGAACGCGCTGCATATACATTCTTCTCAGGCCTGCGTCTCGTCGTGTCCGCGTACGCTTCTGCATCGTCCAGAATTTCATGCTTACTCTACTCTCAGTTAGGGGAGAGGCAGACATTTTACGGCGGAAGCCTTTAATGCCTGATCGTTGTAAGCAGGAGTTGACAGAAATGTGGTGTGCCGCCGGCTAGTGTAACAGCCGAGCGCCAAGTAATGTGAAAGAGCGGACGCGCCCTCCTTTCCCGGCGCCCGTCGGAGGGCGAGCCCCAGCTCGCCTGTCGCTTTCTAAAATAAAGGCTTTTCTGTTCTCAGCCACCCGTCTGAAGGGTCGTTCTTCTCCGCGCTCGTCGAACACTCACGACATGGTGTCAGAAGCGGGATCCGGGCTTCGCTAAAGAGATTCTCGCCGTCCTCAGCGGTCGGAAGGAACCGTGATGGCAGAAGCAACTGCGAGTTCGGGCTTTGCGCTGAAGCCGCCCACAGCTTTCACTTTCGACCGAGCGTCGGAATGGCCAGCCTGGATTCTCGAGTTCGAAGACTACCGCTACGCATCCGGTCTCAACAGGCAAGACCAGGAGACGCAGGTGCGGACTCTGCTCTACGTGATGGGCCGCCAAGCCAGGCAAATCTTCAGCACGTTTTCGCTCTCCGCTGAAGACGCAAAGAACTACGACCTCGTCAAGGAGAAGTTCGATTCGCACTTCGTTCAGACAAAGAACGTTGTCTACGAATCAGCGTGCTTCAACCGGCGTGAACAGGAGCCCACAGAGACGGTTGACCAATACGTCACTGTGCTGTACAACATGGCGGACAGGTGCGATTACGGTGAACTGCGGGATCGACTCATCCGCGACCGTTTTGTCTTGGGCCTCCGTGATAAAAGGCTGTCAGAAGCGTTGCAGCTGGATGCCGACCTCACCCTCGTCAAAGCTCTCTCCAAGGCTCGACAGAAGGAAACAGTGCATCATCAACAGCAGCTACTTCAACTTCAAGCCGCGGAGGGAAGCCCATCGGTCAAGACGGAAGGCACTGCTTTGGATGCTGTTGCCCGCGCAAAGCACAAGGGAAAAAATCGCACGCGACCGGCCAGTTTCGCAAAGACGAGCTGCCAGTCTTGCAGCTACTGCGGGGGAACGCCTCACCCTCGTCCTTCGTGTCCGGCTAAGTCCGAAAAGTGCTCAAGATGCAAAAGTAAGGGACATTACGCTCGCGTCTGCAGAAAGTTTCCCTCTAAAGAAGTCTCAACACTCGAGCAGGAAACCTCAGCACTTTTTCTCGGCGCTGTCCATCAACCAGCCACTGCTCAGAACGACATCAGGCTCGTCGAAGTCGGCATTAACGGATTTCCATTGGTTGCCAAGATTGACACAGGGGCTCAAGTCTCCGTTGTGCCTGCAAATTTTGCCGCAGTTCCCAGAGATCTCCATCCGGTAAAAGAAACTTTGGCAGGACCGACGGGGAAAGCGCTTCAAGTTGTCGGAAAATTTGGCGCAACTATCAAATGGAAGAAGCGAAGTTCCGACCAAGTCATCTACGTCGTTCAACATCTCAAGCACCCGCTCCTTGGATTACCTGCTATAGAGGCTTTGGGCTTGGTGAAGTTCCTGTGCGCAACCGAACGCATTGAGGAGCGTTACTCCCAACTTTTCTGCGGACTAGGTCAGTTGCCGGGCGAGTACACCATTCGTCTCGAGCCGACAGCCGTGCCGTACTCCGTGACTGTAGCGAGGCGCATTCCTGTACCGCTACGAAAAGCAGTGGAGCAGGAAATACTCAAGATGAGGGAGCAAGGGGTTATTCGTCCTGTTGAAGGCCCTACGGACTGGTGTGCCGGAATCGTTCCCGTTGTGAAGCCGTCAGGAGGAGTCCGAATCTGCGTGGATTTCACTCGCCTCAATTCATCGGTCCTCAGAGAAAGGTTTCCTCTTCCGTCAGTGGAACAGTCACTCGCACTGCTAGGTGAGGCTACAGTATTTTCTCGACTTGATGCCAACTCGGGATTTCACCAAATTCCTCTTTCTCCGGCATGCCAAGAGCTGACTACTTTTATCACGCCGATAGGGCGGTTCTGTTTCACCAGACTTCCCTTCGGTATCACGTCAGCGCCGGAATACTTTCAAAAACGAATGTCCGAAACTCTCAGTGGACTGACTGGAGTAGTCAATCTCATGGACGACATTCTAGTTTTTGGCCGGGACCAAGCGGAGCATGACAAGAACCTGGACGCGACGCTAAAGCAACTCGCTTCATCAGGATTCACCCTCAACCGCACAAAATGTGTTTTCAGTGTTAATGAGGTGACCTTCCTGGGATGCGTCATAAACCGCCGAGGTATCCGTCCCGACCCTAAAAAAGTCGAGGCAGTCAAGTCACTTCCTCCGCCAAAAGACGTCGCGGGAGTCCGGAGGATCTTGGGAATGGTGAATCATTTGGCAAGGTTTCTGCCATGTCTGGCCGAGAAAACTGCACCGCTTCGTGACCTCCTCAAAAAGACATCAGAGTGGACCTGGGGGCCTGCTCAGGAAGTAGCGTTCATGAGCATCAAAGACCTCCTGTGTTCAGAGAAGTGCTTAGCCAAGTATCATCCAGACTACCCTACAACACTGTCAGCGGATGCATCAGCCCTTGGTTTGGGTGCAGTCCTGCTACAAACGCAGCCAGATGGATGTGAACGCCCAGTTGCATACGCCTCGAGATCCCTAACAACGGCAGAAACGCGCTATGCTCAGGTTGAAAAGGAAGCCTTGGCACTGACATGGGCAGCCGAACGCTTTGAAGAATACATCCGTGGACTCACGGCAACATTCCAGACTGACCATCAGCCTTTGGTCACCCTTCTGGGAAAGGCCTCTCTGGATTTGCTGCCGCCACGTATTCAACGCTTCCGCATGCGCCTGATGCGCTTCACCTATACGATGCAGTATGTGCCAGGGAAAAGCCTTGCAACGGCCGACACTTTGTCCAGGGCACCCGTAACCAGCGACCTGGTAGCAGGAATGCTCACCTGCGACGAAGTCAGTGCCTACGTAAAGGGAGCTGTCATCGGACTTCAAAGTTCCGCCTTCGATCCGATCAAGAAAGCACAAAACGAAGACGAAATCTGCCAGCGTCTTCGGTGGTACTGCGTGCATGGATGGCCGGAAAAACGCAAAGTTCCCGCTGCTTTGTCACCATTCTGGCAACACCAAGCAAGTCTATCCCAAAACGATGGCTACTTGCTATATGGAACACGCTTGGTTATCCCTCAACACATGAGAGGAGAAATTCTCGCTCGCCTACACGAGGGGCACCAAGGAATTGAGCGCTGCAGAGCCAGAGCCAGGCAGTCTGTGTGGTGGCCGGGGTTATCCAGTGAACTCCGCCAAGTCGTCTCTAACTGTCAAATCTGCGCTAAAACGCGTCAGCAAAATGCTGAGCCACTCCTGCCAACATCAATTCCCGAGCTGCCTTGGAACATGGTGGGCATAGATCTCTTTCAACTTCGTGGCAAGCCGTACCTCATCTGTGTGGACTACCACTCTCGGTACCCGGAGATAGCGCTTCTAGCTTCCACAACAGCAGACGCAGTTATAAACCACCTCAAGAGCTTTTTTGCTCGTCATGGAATTCCTTTGACTGTGGTTTCCGACAACGGCCCTCAGTTTTCGTGCTCGGAGTTTAAGAAATTCGCGAAGACGTACGGTTTCACCCACATCACGAGCAGCCCCTTACATCCGCAGGCCAACGGGGAAGCAGAGCGAGCGGTGCAAACAGTAAAACGCCTGCTGAAGAAGGCTGAAGATCCTTATCTTGCGTTGCTGGCCTACAGAGACACGCCGGGACCAACAGGCTTCAGCCCTTCGAGACTGCTCATGGGACGCCGGCTGCGCACACGTGTTCCGACATTTCCCGCTCTCTTCGCACAGCGGGGTAGCGAGAGCAAGCAGGCAGCCGCAAAGGATCGCGAAACCAAGGAGCAACAGAGACGAAATTTCAACTCGCGACACGCCGCCAGAGAGCTTCCGGTACTCCCGCCCAAGACCCAAGTTTGGGTGAGAGACTTCGACTGCGAGGGGGAAATAGTAGAGCAAGCCGGGACCCCACGGTCATACTGGGTAAAGACAAGCCGCGGGACCGTGCGCCGCAATCGGCGGATGCTGGTTTCCTGGAAGCCATCGCAGAGTCGAACGACGCCGCCTCCTTCTCCTGCTTTCCTGGGCTACGACGATGAAGACTGGCTATTAACACCAAGAGCGTCGCCGCCACAGGAGGACGAGGGAGCTCGACCGCAGCGCGGCAGTAACTCACCGCCCGAGACATCACCCAGCACTCAAGCTGCAGCTGCAAGGGCACCAGTTGCCGTGACTCGCTCCGGGCGTAGTGTCTTTGTGCCGGACCGTTTCGGGGGCATCGCCGTGGTATCGGCTAACGGAGGGGGATGTGGTGTGCCGCCGGCTAGTGTAACAGCCGAGCGCCAAGTAATGTGAAAGAGCGGACGCGCCCTCCTTTCCCGGCGCCCGTCGGAGGGCGAGCCCCAGCTCGCCTGTCGCTTTCTAAAATAAAGGCTTTTCTGTTCTCAGCCACCCGTCTGAAGGGTCGTTCTTCTCCGCGCTCGTCGAACACTCACGACAAGAAATGTCACGTTTTTTGGGGGAGCTGGCAGCGGGAAGCACCTCTCGTGAAAGTCAGCCAGATGAGCGTGCAATAGGTGCAGCAAATATTGACGGTACGTTTTTGCAATTTTTTTTTCTAGCCGTTCTTACCGCCCCTTCCTAAAGGCCACCCACTGACCACGCTGTATGCTTTGAACGTCGTGACGGAGCTGCGGCAAACATCGTTTCCTTGTGACAGATTTCTGTAAGGGTTTGTATATTTATTTTTCTACGTTATAAATGCCCCGCTGTTATTGAATTTCCTTCCGATCAGAACGCGTAAATATATCGTCAAAACCAAATTCAGGTGGTACTTTTTGTTATCATCATCATCAGCCTAACTGCGTCCACAGCAGAAATAAATGCACCGGCGCTGATCCCACGCAGACATTGTCCTGCGAAAGCTGCGGCCACATTATCTGTGCAAATTTTCTCATGCCTTCCACCCACCTAACTGCCTTCACTTCCCCTTGAAATCTGCCTAATCGTCCTGAAAGACCGTATCTCTTTCTTCTTCGCAAGAGATACTGATGCCCATTTCTTCTTGATATCAGAAATGAAATCTTGCTCATTTAATGTCATAACTTTCCGGGTGCGCAGACCAAAACCGAGAAAAATGGTTTGACGCGGACAATGCATCGCACAGAGGCATTGCAGTGGTACACAACATGGTAGCAATTTCAGAAAAAAAATAACGATATATAACAGATTTTTTATGAGGTATGCATAAATTCGGATTCCTAATTTAAATGATGCGAGAGAATGTAGGACATCATCAACTTACATAGTAAAATTTACATGAACTCCACTCTTAAAGATGCATTTATCACACCACCAACATATGTTTTATCCCGCATGGATCACTCCCGGAAAGTTGGCGTTCCTCGTTGCCGGACAACATCCTGTATAAATTCCTTTATTTCAAAAACATCGTCGTAGTGGAACCACCTACCACCACATATTGTAGCTGCAAAGGACGTTGATGAGTTTAGGACAATGTTGTCATTACACTATGGTTTACCATAGCCTCAATAGGTTCACTTCGTTTTGAATATTGTGTATTTAGCTCTGTTACTTTTTTCATATGCACTTTGTTTCATTTACAGCCTTGTGTCATCGTACCCAGTTACTCCTTCAATGTTTCTAGGAATGGTGACGTTCTAGTACATATCTTTGTGTTTATTTGCAACGTTTTTCGACTGTTCTTGTTAATTTATTCGTTTTGGTGTTGGTATTCCTAATTATTGTATTGTTTCGCTTTTTCGAATCATGTATTTTCTTGCAGCCAGTTTTCTTTTTCCAATCATGCGTATCATTTTTTGTAGGCATGTCTATGTATGCGTTACCCCCCTTTCTGTAACAGTTTCATTTAAATCTATGTACCACTCCCCTCAATAATAGACAGTTTTAGCTGAGCGTTTTTACGGCCAGCGGAGAGGAGCGGACGAGCGCCGACTCCACTGCGCATACGCACGTCGCTGGGCTGGCCAGCGTTTTTACGGAGCGAAGCTTACGCCCGCTGGGAAGCCCTCTCCAGCGGAGCAATAGGCAGCGCGCGAGCGTCCGTAAGAGCGCGCGGGCGTGTATGGGTATTCAAGATGGGAGCCTCTTTTGTTCATCTAAAACGCAACACTTACCAAATAATTAACTAAAACTGAGAATCAACCTTTACTAAACAGTTTCAGCGCATTATTAGCAGGCTTAATTGATATTCTTTTCCCTCTGACTCGAATTGTGACCGATGGGTGGAGCAGCAGAGCAAGCGAATCTACTCCGCTCGAGACGACGGGCGATCCGCCCGGCTAAAACTCTTTTCTCGCGCGCCTCTCCGCTGGTGTATCCGCTCGCCCGCTCCGCCCCGCTGGCCGTAAAAACGCTCAGCTAAAACTCTCTATTGCCCTCTGGGCCATGAGGGTATCGGAAATAAATAAATAAATAAATAAATAAATAAATAAATAAACAAACAAACAAACAAACTTGAGTTTTTTTCCAAAACTAGATCTGCTCTTTCCCCGTCTTTTAACTTTACATTTGGCCTAAGTATCCTTTTTTCCCCTATTTTTTGTCTCCACCTGCGTTTTCTGCGTCTCAAGTGGCATATTGCAACATTAGGCCAACTTCGGCTGCAGCCACGCACATCTGCGCCCTCTCTGGGCAGACCATGGCAGCTGGGTGTGTCAGTGTGCGTAGATGATTAATGACCAGCAGCTCTACACACGGCTGTCGACAACGTGACCTCTGTCCTCGCGCTGCATGCACAATGAGCCCAGTCCCCTTTGACTGATGATGCGGCCTTTGCGCTCCTACAGGTAGTTGCAAGAGACCCCGACAGCTGGACAACCTTCGTTCATTCAACCCGTACGGTTCAGCACGGCGAACACAGCTGTGAAACACAGTGCATTCAAATGCTCCCTCCTCGCAAAAGCACTTGATATCAAGCAGCGCAGATATCCTAGACAGCTTCAGCTCCAATATGTAGGGCGCTTTTATTGCACATACTTTGTTTCTTTCTCGCTTAAGATCTTCTTAGAACTGTATGCGTAAGCTGCTACCATTTTCTGCTTCATTTCAAAAGTCCTCTCATTGTAATGCTGAATCGTGACGCCAGTTTTCCCGTCAGAGTTCGGTATGGCATATATGCCATTCTGCAGCACTTACACAACATTCATCGGGTTCAACCTATCAAGGCGTGCGTAAAGCGCAATTAAGGCCGAAAATTGCGCTATGTGTTCCTGGTTCTGCGGACAAGGTGCCTTATTTTTGTCGTATGCTGAGGCAGGTAGTTTCAATAAAAGCCTTATTGTGCTAATTTGTGCTTTGTCATCATAACAAGGCGATATATATGGTGATTATCTGCTTGAGGGCTTAAATATTCGGGACATGCGGGTTCTTCACCAGCAACCAGTTCCTTCTCTCCAGCTAAACATGCACACAATAGAAGAGTGTTTCCTTTAACAGAGAAAGGCGGCCTTTGTTCACGAACTAGACACGAAGGAAAACTTTCAAATAGGAGGGTGTCAGTGCCTGAATGATTTAAGTAAACCTTTTTTGTCAAGCTCCATGAGTTGGTACCGGCACGAAGGACGATTATCTAAAAAGGCCCGACTCTTAAAAACCACCAGAATCTTTCCGAAAACACGATAAACTTTTGTTCATTCTGTCTAACGACAATAATTTCAGTAGTATTTTAGTAGATTTCAGAAGCACTGCAGTATTTTACTGTTGTTCTTGGGCCGCGACAAGGGACAGCAATTTCTACAGCAAATTCCGTAATTGCTAGTAACCTTTCTATTATTGCTACAAATTTATGGCCAAAAATACTACAAAAAAGAGGCCAGAATGCTAAAAACAGAAAACAGGAACATTTATTTCGTGTTTCAACAAAGGAGGTTGACTTGCTCTAAGTGCTATCTACAAGTGTTTGTTTCATACAAACCCATGGCATGAATCGGACCAATTAAATCTGATAAAGAGAAATAAAGTTGCCTATATTTACATTTTTTATTTGATAACGCTGTCAGCCTTTCTCAGGCTCTACCAGGCGTAGAATTTTGTAAAAATACATATCAAGAACAGGCAAATCCGGCTGCTGCAGCTTAAAAAAGGGCTCAAACCTGAAGTGGGACCGCCTGAAAACCACTTATTTCCCAATTCAGTTAATCAAGAAAGTGTAAAGCAACAGCGAGAAATCCATGGCGATGAGGGCTAAATGGTGACAAAGTGTCAGATTGTTGAGCCTTCTGTTCTTGCTGTGGCACACAAAGTAAAATAGGTGGTTAAAACGCAGGACGAAGAGGTAGCATATTTTGGCCCTTGTTTTTTCAAGTAACTTGCGGCACGGACTATGCGAGGAAGACGCACGACAAAAGGATTGCTATGCTGAGCTCGGCAAGTTCATCGATTGTGCTTAAAAGGTTAATAAGTTAGCCTTATCGCATAGCATGAAATATATGTGCCATACTGGACACTGCGTGAAAGAAAGGCTTCGCTAACAAAGAAACGCACGCAAGAACCACAGGCTGTGACTATGGAGATAAACGGAACATATACACCCCTCCCCGCTCATAAGATAACGCGATTAGTGCTTCACCGGTAGATATCCCTGCATGGAAATCAGGGTGGCTTGTAGAACACTATCGCTCTCAACGGCCTCCAGTTTCGACTGCATTACATTATCACTGGCCATAGGCAGCGTGTCGTTCCAGTAATGCCCTCCTTTTCGACGCCTAATCAGGTCGGCATAGAGCGAGTAAACTTTTCCCTTACCAAGCCTATCCAAATCTTTTAGTTTGAATTCTGACGCGAAATGGCCTATGCTAGGCGATACGAACCGCTTGAGGACAAGGAGTGAGGCATGTTGACGGGCTAGTTGGTTTTGCAGCTTGAACTTGAAAAACATCAGCGCACCTTCATAAGCTGCATGGAAGGAGTGGTGTACGAGATAACCCTGACCTGTGGCATGTCCTATATAGGGCAAACGGGGAGGTGCATCAACATACGCCTTGGGGAACATGACAAAAAGGTAGTGAATAATAAAGACAAATACGCCACTTTGGTGAGCCACGTTAACACGTGCAAGTGTGCACCTCGACTGGAAAAGGCGAGGATCCTGGGCAAGAGCAAATTCAAGCAGGCGAGGCTTTTATTGGAAGCCTTTCACATAAAGAAAAAGGCAGCCTTGTGCGTGAGTGACACATCAGTTAGGTTGTATGCGGCGGAGTACGATTTTCTGAGCAATAATGTTTGTGCTAGGCGATAAGTCAGGGCTGCGATAAGGCACGTGGTGTGTAAACGTGAACGTAGTCTGAGACTATAAATGTATGTGTTTTTTCGAGCAGTAAACAGTTGGAAGTTGGCGCCTGTCCGTTGTCTCCTCGTCTCTTTTTGTGTCCTTGTGAAATTATTTGTGCCTAGGTGGATTATACCGAGTTCAAGATGAGGACAAGCAACTCCGTTGAAAATTTGCAAACAAACTGTGCTTCAGTTTCGGGTCTCGTTTTTTCGTCAGCTGTGTGAGGGACAACCTCCAAGCTTTACGCGAAACCTGCCGACGCAGAGCAATCAAGACCACGCAGTCCTAAGTGGCGTGCTTGTCCCGCCTCAACCGTGCTCAGCTACGCTGCTGTTCTGGCGACCCGCCGCATTAACGTTTGAGTTTGCAGATCTAATCAAAGGCTTTGTACGAAGAGATAAAGTCCATTCACCCGATTTTAGTACGAAGCGAGAAGACTGCTCCATGGAGCCCTCATTAAAGGCTGCTGCGCGACTGTAACTTTCATTTTGACCCTTTCCCAGGAACTTGCCGACTCGTGAGCCTTTCTGAAGTACCGGGCTTGTTCCGCACGGAATTAATTTTGCCAAACGAAGTGTAGAAGACAATGTTTTCTGTAAGGCGGCCCGTGGTTGATTTTGGCTCTGGACTACGCAGTAGAGAAAAACTTCGTGCGAGAGAAAGTTGTTTTTTGCTGATCGGAAAATTTAGAATGAATATTTCTGCTACACTGGTTACTTGTTTCTGTCATAGCAACGCCTAAAACGTATGTTTTAAATGTTTCTTATAATTTATAACTGAATATATTCAGTCTGTACATAACATAGACGGCCAGGCGCTATGCCGCCCAGGAAGATCACGATGAGAAAGACTAAGCACGGCTGCGCTGCCCGAGACCATTTCGCAGCAGTACATAACCATCCACACGAATAAAGCAAACAGCTTTGTGAGGAACTATATTTTAAATGAATTCACTGGAAAATCAGAAGAATGGCTGAGGGGCGAGTTGGTGCATGATGAAATGAACGGCAACAAGAAGAACACAACAAGAGAGGGGACACCACATGCGCACACTACCAACTGTTTTATTGCATGGAAAGGAGGCATATTTATACAGCTCAGGCATGACACTAATCGCATTATCGCTCAGAACCCAACACGTGGAAAAGAAACAGCAACATCAGGATAAAAGAAAAAAGAAAAAACCCTTAACCTCTGCAGAAAAAACTAAAAGATTTTGATAACAGAACTTTGAGCAGGCCATCTCGTAGCAAAAGCAGAGTCAAACAATCGTAGCAAAGGCAGAGTCAAACAAGAGAAGCAAAAGCAGTCAAAAAAATTAAAAAATACAATCGTAGCAAAAGGCAGAGTCAAATGTATTAAGCAAAAGCAGTCAGAACCCGAGAAACAACAAAACGGAAAGCAAAAAACAGTAACAAAGTTAACAACCCGCCTAAAACAAACAACAGACGGCCGCTAGAAATGCAGGGCTGAAAAGATGCACAGCACATGGCGTTACAAAAAACTGTCAAGAAAGGACACTTCATTTCTACGGAGGGATACTGAGGAGTCGCTAACACAAGTGCTTCCCTTCTTATTGATCATAAAGGCCTCAAGAATTTCGCGTGCCACCTGATCGCGACTCCTGCCGAGAATCCTTATTCCGTTAAGCACTGGCTCACACTTGCAATCTTTACAATGTAGGGGCAAATTCGACCCGCCTCCGTTTTCTAACGACTTTTCGTGTTCCCGTGTTCTGTCGTTAATGCAGCGACCTGTCTGGCCTATATAGACCCCCCCGCACGTCAGTGGGATTTCGTACACCACTCCGACGGCACAAGAAACGAAATGCTTGCCGTGCCTCTTTCCGCACATGGCTTTCTTCTCTTCGCTGATCCGCGAGCATAACCCGCTCAGCTTTCTTGGCGCAGAGAAAACGACAGGAACGTCGTACCGGCCAGCAACTTTCTTCAAGTTGTGCGCCACACGGTGTATATAAGGGACCACTTGTGGTCGCTTTGATCCCGGCTTAGCATGGAATTTCTTCTTCTTTCCTTTCATTTTTTGAAGGAGGGTCTCCGCTACACTACAAACAACAGAACACGGCAAGCCAGCCATTTGAAGCCTTTCGATCTGATTGTTAAAGCTAGCCTCAGCCATGTGAGCACAGGACTTAAGCAATGCGGACTCGAGGCAAAGTGAAGCGATCGCCCTTTTTACTGTCTTAGAGTGCGCTGATCCGTACGGAAGAAGTTCCTTTTTTGCTCGTGGGGAATACATCCAACAAACACGTCCTCCTAAAAGCTTGATATTAATATCTAAAAACTGCAAGCTGTTGTTGTCAGGAAGTTCGTGAGTAAAAGCCAGCCCTTTTCCCTGTTGTCTGAAAACGGATAAGATTCTTTCCACTGTGCTGGGGAGCGTCAATGCAGAGTTAGTACTTTTTAGTATTACCAAGAAGTCGTCCACATATCTAAAAATTCGCAGGACTGGGCCACTGTCAAGGGAAGAAGCTAAAGCACGGTCAATAGTTGATAAAAATATATTACACAATGCAGGGGCGACACAGGAACCGATGCAGATGCCTCTTCTCTGCAAGTACATTTCAGTTTCAAAGGAAACAAACGTAGACCTTAGGTAAAATTCTAGAAGTGATAAAAAATTGTCAACACTTAGTCCAGCTGAGTTCTGAAATGCGATGGCCCCATTAGATTCAATGCACTCCCGTACGGATTTGAAAAGGTCACCATGAGGAACTGAGTAAAATAAATCTTCCACATCAACAGAAAACAAGTATCCAATAGAAGACTGGTCTTTTAAAAAAGCTGTCACATCTGCAGAATTCTTGGTAGCGAAGGGATCGTCTACATCCAGTCCTTTCAAATGCTTAAGGAGAAATTTGCTCACCTTTTGCTGCCAAGAATCCCGCTCACTAACAATAGATCTGAAAGGCATGTCTGGCTTATGGGTTTTCACCGTAAAAAAGACATCAAGAGACCCTTTCTTGCAGTCGCTGATTCCCTTGGCCAGCCCGGAAAGCTGCAACTGGTTGCACAACGAGATGGCTTTCGTTTTCACTCTACAGGCACTCTTCTTCACCTGAACAAAGTTCTTCAAAATGGCCTGCGTCGCCTTTTCTTTGAATACGCCAGCCGGAACCACCGCGAAACCGCCTTCTTTGTCTGCTTGAAGAAGTCTTAGGTCGTTGTCCTTGAAGAACGACACGACGTGTCGCGTGCGCTCCTTTGGGTAGAGGTCCTTTTTCCGGGCTGTCCTCAGTATCCCGTCAACGCCATCCAAAAGGCACCTTTCCCGGTCCTCACCGGCTTTATCTGCCACCTTCCTGTTCAGGGACAGTAGCTCGAAGGCTGGGATTCTTCGAAGGCTGGGAAGGACTGGATGTAGACGATCCCTTCGCTACCAAGAATTCTGCAGATGTGACAGCTTTTTTAAAAGACCAGTCTTCTATTGGATACTTGTTTTCTGTTGATGTGGAAGATTTATTTTACTCAGTTCCTCATGGTGACCTTTTCAAATCCGTACGGGAGTGCATTGAATCTAATGGGGCCATCGCATTTCAGAACTCAGCTGGACTAAGTGTTGACAATTTTTTATCACTTCTAGAATTTTACCTAAGGTCTACGTTTGTTTCCTTTGAAACTGAAATGTACTTGCAGAGAAGAGGCATCTGCATCGGTTCCTGTGTCGCCCCTGCATTGTGTAATATATTTTTATCAACTATTGACCGTGCTTTAGCTTCTTCCCTTGACAGTGGCCCAGTCCTGCGAATTTTTAGATATGTGGACGACTTCTTGGTAATACTAAAAAGTACTAACTCTGCATTGACGCTCCCCAGCACAGTGGAAAGAATCTTATCCGTTTTCAGACAACAGGGAAAAGGGCTGGCTTTTACTCACGAACTTCCTGACAACAACAGCTTGCAGTTTTTAGATATTAATATCAAGCTTTTAGGAGGACGTGTTTGTTGGATGTATTCCCCACGAGCAAAAAAGGAACTTCTTCCGTACGGATCAGCGCACTCTAAGACAGTAAAAAGGGCGATCGCTTCACTTTGCCTCGAGTCCGCATTGCTTAAGTCCTGTGCTCACATGGCTGAGGCTAGCTTTAACAATCAGATCGAAAGGCTTCAAATGGCTGGCTTCCCGTGTTCTGTTGTTTGTAGTGTAGCGGAGACCCTCCTTCAAAAAATGAAAGGAAAGAAGAAGAAATTCCATGCTAAGCCGGGATCAAAGCGACCACAAGTGGTCCCTTATATACACCGTGTGGCGCACAACTTGAAGAAAGTTGCTGGCCGGTACGACGTTCCTGTCGTTTTCTCTGCGCCAAGAAAGCTGAGCGGGTTATGCTCGCGGATCAGCGAAGAGAAGAAAGCCATGTGCGGAAAGAGGCACGGCAAGCATTTCGTTTCTTGTGCCGTCGGAGTGGTGTACGAAATCCCACTGACGTGCGGGGGGGTCTATATAGGCCAGACAGGTCGCTGCATTAACGACAGAACACGGGAACACGAAAAGTCGTTAGAAAACGGAGGCGGGTCGAATTTGCCCCTACATTGTAAAGATTGCAAGTGTGAGCCAGTGCTTAACGGAATAAGGATTCTCGGCAGGAGTCGCGATCAGGTGGCACGCGAAATTCTTGAGGCCTTTATGATCAATAAGAAGGGAAGCACTTGTGTTAGCGACTCCTCAGTATCCCTCCGTAGAAATGAAGTGTCCTTTCTTGACAGTTTTTTGTAACGCCATGTGCTGTGCATCTTTTCAGCCCTGCATTTCTAGCGGCCGTCTGTTGTTTGTTTTAGGCGGGTTGTTAACTTTGTTACTGTTTTTTGCTTTCCGTTTTGTTGTTTCTCGGGTTCTGACTGCTTTTGCTTAATACATTTGACTCTGCCTTTTGCTACGATTGTATTTTTTAATTTTTTTGACTGCTTTTGCTTCTCTTGTTTGACTCTGCCTTTGCTACGATTGTTTGACTCTGCTTTTGCTACGAGATGGCCTGCTCAAAGTTCTGTTATCAAAATCTTTTAGTTTTTTCTGCAGAGGTTAAGGGTTTTTTCTTTTTTCTTTTATCCTGATGTTGCTGTTTCTTTTCCACGTGTTGGGTTCTGAGCGATAATGCGATTAGTGTCATGCCTGAGCTGTATAAATATGCCTCCTTTCCATGCAATAAAACAGTTGGTAGTGTGCGCATGTGGTGTCCCCTCTCTTGTTGTGTTCTTCTTGTTGCGCCGCCGTTCATTTCATCACTGGAAAATCTTACCTTTCTCGCTTACTTTCTTTCGTTGGCATAACATACACTGCAGCCTTACTTTGAAGTTCAAGCACAGCGGGATTGCCAAAGCGCGTGAAAGTACAGCTTTATTACAAGAAGCCCAAGGCTACGTCCTGGGCACTTCTCTCAACATCACGTATTGTCATGAACCGAAATTTAATGCGCGCACATAGCCGTTCGTAGAGGCCGGAGCAATCATGAAAGCAACGCGGCTGACCAACACGACGTTTCCTGCCTCCATCGTCGCTGCAAACATCCCAGCGCAAAATAACAATACCCGTAAAATCGGCATGCAAAGCTAAAAGATTCCATCTTGCGCATCAGGTAGCTTATTTACTTCAAGTCGATTAGACTCGCGTTCGCTCTTATTTGGTGGCAGCGCAGCGGAGTAAGGAAATAAAGACTTGAAATGTTTCTTCACGTCGACAGCACCCAGATGACACTCAGACGCTTGGAAGGTGACACAATGAAACGCAGAGGGGCCACCCAAACTTATCTTTTGGCTTACCCCGGGGGCATTCTGGGGGTCACTCCTATAGAATCTTCTTTTTTAACACTGTTTTTTGTTTCTGTCTGTTTGCTACGTTAGAAGTACGAGAAACGCAGTTGCTAATAAAATGACGCCCAGATACGACCCGTCAAATATTTTGAAAAGTTGCCCACGAAACGGAAGCAGAAAGTTTGGGACGGTGTGCATTTTTCCTCCGACTTTATGCCAGCAAAACATACGCGGATGTTCTTTCTTTCTTCCAATATAAGGCTGCATTTTCTATGTCCATTTATGCGATGTTTCCCTGCATTCCTTCTAACTTTCTGCAGTTCTTTGAACTGGCTGCAATACAGCTTCTAATAACTGAATACGATTTGTACGCAAAAAAAAAATTGAAGAGCACGCAAATGATAGCATCGGAGAAGAAAAGTAAGAGGCTAACTCCAATAGACGAAGCAGCAAAGCGTGTGATAGCTCGTGGGAATGTTTGAACATGTTCAAAATGAAAAGGTTTGCAACCATTACGTTTAAACAGCATGCAAGAAAATGCCTTCTGACACCTTTCTAAAAAAATCCTACAAATTTTCGCCAAAACGTAAATTTTTACAGCCTTGTTTCGCAAAATTACTGCCTCAGTTTTCCTTGGCATCAGAACGCGTAGTAATCGTCATCATCAGCCTGACTACGCCCACTGCAGGCCAAAGGCCTCTCCCATGTCTAATATTATGATCACATTACTGTATAGATTTGAGTAGAACTCTTCGACTATTTTAACTATCTTCTCCCTATTGCTGCTCGATTTGTCTCTTAACGCATACATCTGGTTTTTACCTATGCCTAGCTTCCTCTTAACCGCTTTTGGGCTACCTCCGTTCTTTAGAGAATGCTCGATTCTCTCCAGAATAAACTCCCTTATGTCGGCTACCTTGCGCCTATTTATTAATATTGATTGCTCTGCTATTTCTGTCTGTAGAGTTAGACGCCCTCATCATTTGGAGTTTCTTAATCTAATGTTTGGTTTGTGGTTAATGGCAGTTTAATTTCCCAGAGCGACTCAGCCTATGAAAGATGCCGCACCGGAGGGCTCCGGAATTGTCGACCACCTGGGGTTATTTAATGTGTAGTGACACATTACACGGATCTCTAGAATTTCGCCTCCATCTAAATCGACCGCCGCGGCCAGGACGGAACCAGCGTCTTTCTGGCTCGTGATGGAACAGCGCAAAACACCTGGACAAGACACAAGTGCTCACTTACATCTCATTTTTATTTTATTTCGAAGAAACACGGCTTCTTAAAACTTTTGCACACCCTCAAAACACACGCGTAACAACCATATTGTTCAAGCGTTCTACACTGACAACCTAAGATTTGTAATCAGATAGATTTGTAATAACATTTCTGACATGTCCAATTCTCTCCGTGTTAATGCAAGAGACGGCGCGCTGACACAATCGTCGCAAAGCTTCGCTATCGAAGCTGCGTCGATTATTTAGCAGACTACCCGATCTCTGTGATCAACCAGTGCTTTACATTTTCCGAAATCAGGTGCACAAGTTCTTGACGGTCAGTTTCTGCAATGAACTCCTAGGTTCCTGCAAGCTTGTATGAAATTCGTTTTGTGCACTAGTAGCCTTTCATTCATACACCTGCTGGTCTGTCCTATGTATTGTTTCCCACCTGTGAATGACAACGAAAAATCGAGCCTTCGGTACACTCCACAAAGGGGTTCGATGCTACATCGTGCATACCAGTTTCTTTTTGGTCCCGTTAGAATTAACTTGTGCAGACTTTTCAGTTTATTAGGGGCAGTCCTCACGACATTCACGCCAGGTTTTCTACCAATGCTTTTCAGGATATGAGAAACGTTTTGAATGTAGGGTACTGCTACCACCGGCCTCCTCTCTTTTTCCTTGTCTCATCTTGCTGCTTGGGCCTAGCCTGCATCAGGTGTTTTTTAATCTGCTTGGCAACAAATACTAACAGGCGCGAGGGGTAACCCGGGCTGTCAAGCCGTTCTTTTTGTAGAAGAAATTTCACTTCTATTTTGTGAACACGGAACTTCCTCAAGGCATTTGTGAGGCACAAGTTCACAATAGCCCTCTTGGTCAGCTTTGAGTGAGCCGATTGATGTGGCATGCGTTGGCGCTTTCTCCCCTCTGGGCTCATAGACCCAGCAGGCGTGCCCTCTAGTGAACACAAGTCGCAGGTCCAAAAATCTCAGAGACCCTTGAGCAGGAAGCTCGTGCGTGATAACAAGTGGCTGCAAAGCTTGCGCAAAGCGACCCACCTCCTCCAGTACTGTTTCTAGCGTACTCGGGCCTTAGCCGTCACAAAGAACAAGGTAGACGTCGTGGGATGTCGTTTCTGCTGACGGACGAATTCCAACATAAAAGCGTAACAACTCTTTATTCGATTAGTGGTGGCAGGGAAACGAGCATACCAACGCTACGCTCGTCTCGGTAGCGGAAGGAAAAAAGCCGCCCTTCCCAGCCGGGCAGCCAGCGTTTGTAGCCATTGTTTGTAGCGACGCATGCTTCGGGTGACGCAGCAGTGGCGCTGTGTTTTATCGGTAACGCAGTCCAGCGTGTAGCCGTGTTACGCTGGGCCGGACGATAACAAGGCGGAGGCTGCGCCGAAATATGCGCAGAGTGTGTCGCCACAACGTCAACGTACCTAAATATTTTTTAACACTTTTACCAGTGAGGGTTACGTTAAGGAACCTGTCTTTCCGAGCCAAAAATAAATCACTGAGTAGAGGAGGCGTGATACATGAACCAATGCATACACCGCGTTTCTGAAGATACACTTTTTCCTCCCAGAGGACGTAATTCGACCTCAGGTACACTGCTAAACGTTCCAAGGAGGCTAGAGTAGATATTCCGCAGAAGTTTTGAAATGCAACAGCACCGCGCGTATCTATGCATTCCTCTACAGACACCATTAGCTCGTCATACGTATGGAATGGTATAAATCTTTTACCTCAACTGAGCATGCGGCAAAGTCACAGCTAGAATTGTTATTGAAAAACCTAGCTATATCGTCCGAGAATTTCACCTCAAGTGGGTCGTCAATTGCTAGTAGTTATAATTGCGCTTGCAAGAAGACACCAACGACCTTTCGCCAAGTCCCTCCCTCAGAATTTATTATCCTCAAGGGCCAGTCCGGTTAATGAGTTTTTACAGTCAAAAACGCGTTCAGTTAGACTTCTTGCAAGTTTTTATGGCTTCGGCCTAAAAACTTGTTTTTATGCACCGCCATGAATGTGGGCATGAAATCACCCTTTCTGCTGCAGGTCAGTTACCTACCGCAACCTTGCATTCGCTCGAGCAACCCTGTCTTGTTTGCGGTGTCGTGCCCCCCTGACGCTCTGTATTCCTGTCGCCGATTGCTTTGTGAATCGCTTTGTTCATATTGCTTCAGCGCATATCTCACTTTTTTGCATCTAGCCTTGTCTGGTGACATTGAATTGAACCCCGGTCCCACCGGTGATCCAACCGCATCTCTTGAAACCATATCAGCTGCAATAGTACGTATCGAACTCACCCAAAACGCAATACATGCAGAATTTCCAACAATCCGATCTGCACAAACCAAAATAGACAACCTGGTCAGTGGTGTTTCTGTCCGTGGTGACGCACTTGAAAAATTTGTAGAGACCTACAAATCCCAGGAGCACAAAACAAGTCCGGACACTAAACCTACTATTGGTAAAATATCGTCAGACATCATGGCACTCACGAAAAAAATGCGACGACTCTGAAAATTGTCTCCGGCGCTCTAACTTGATCTTTTTTGGCTTTCCAGACGTTAAGAGTGAAACTGGGGCAGAATCTGAGCCATCCATTATCAAATTTTGTTCTGAGCAGCTGGCCATAACTCTCGAAAGTGCTGAAATTGAACGCGCCCACAGAGTGGGACAGTTCCGTGAATCTAGAAGCCGCCCCATTATTGTAAAACTGGTCAACTTTAAAAAGAAGTCCGCAATCCTCTCTGCTGGCCCTAAGCTGAAAGATTCGGGGCATAAAGTTCGCGAAGATTATTCTGCACGTGTTAGATTAGCTCGAGGGAAACTCTTTGCGTACGGCCAGCAGAGCAACTCAACCTTCAAGATGCGCTTCGACAAACTTATTATTGGCAGCAAACAGTACATTTACGATGATGAATCTGAAACGGTGCAAGAAATTAAAGCATAGCAGTCATCGCGAACGTACCGGCGCCCGTTCTTGCCGCCATGCCAGCCACTTGTAGCACCTCCGACAGTTTTTGAATGTCGAGCCATGCCTACCTTGCTTGCCAACGTACGTAGTTTCATGCCCAAGGAGGAATCTATAGAAGCTATTCTAGACGATAACAGCACCGATATCGCGGTATTCACAAAGACGTGGTTGACTGCTGACATTCGGAACGACGAACTACTTGGTAACATGACAGCATTCACCATTCACAGGCGCGATAGGCTCGGTCGAAGGGGTGGCGGCGTACTCGTCTTCATTAAGTCCTGCACGCCTTCCTTCACTATTGATATTAGCTGCCGTCAAGAAATTCTGTGTGTTAACTTCTCGTTTCCTGGAATCACATACATACTGATTGCTTGTTATCGCGCACCTGATTGTGACATTTCCTTTACAAACGAACTGCATTCAATCCTGCTCGAATTGAATTGTCGCTTTCCCCGCGCTAATAATATACTTTGTGGCGATTTTAATTTTCGCGATATTAACTGGGCCAACTTAACTGGATCCTGCCGTCTGTCTAAAGCATTTCTTGACCTAATACTTCTGTTTAACTTCATTCAAACAGTCAGTGCACCTGCTCGTTGTTTCAACACACTTTATCTAGTTTTTGTCACGGATGCAGAATTAATAGATTCTATGTCGTGTGTCGATGGTCTGAGTGATCATAAAATGCTGTTATTCAACCTATCCATTCAAGCAACTGCTCGACAACCATCCATTAAACACATACGCGACTATAACAGTGCTGATTTCACCCGCATCAACGAAGAGTTGGAACGGTTCTACCTTTCCTTTCGCAAATCTGCCAACAGAAGATCAGTAAACGAAGAGTGGATGGCTTTCAAACACACACTTTTATCTCTAATTCATACCTATGTACCACTCGTTTTCATTCGTGGTGATGCAGGCAAACCCTGGTTTTGGAATGCTTTGAGAAAACTATCGCAAAAGAAAAAACGCCTTTTCCGCGCTGCCAAAATATCAAATTCTGCTCTTAAATGCGAAAAATATTTTACTGCTCGGAGGGATCACAATAAGCTTTCAAAAAGTTCTAAGAAAATGTTTTATCATCTAGACCTACAGAGCATCCTCCGCACCAACCCCCCAAAATTTGGAATGTTCTTACTGCTCTGCGTACCATAATATTTCCTTGCTTATCGAAGACGGTTCTCTGGTGTCGGTAGAGCAGCACTCCAATGTAATGAATTCATACTTCTCATCCATTTTTACTCACAAACTGGCTCAAAACACGCCGGTCTTGCCTCGCTCGCACCTCAACGAGATGCCGCCCATTCATATTTCTTCAGAAGGAATTCAGAAGGATTCAGAAGAACTCGAGAAACTTATTGACAGCCTTAAGTTCTCTACCAGCCCCGGCCCTGACAACCTCCCCGCGAAGATTCTGAAGTCCACTAAAATAATTTCTAGCCTGGACTTGCAAATTATATTCACCCAGTCATTAACCGACAGCTCGCTTCCGGAAGACTGGAAACTAAGCAAGGTAGTGCCAGTATTCAAATCAGGAAGCCGCTCAAATCCGTCCAACTATCGCCCAATTTCATTAACGTGCATTGCTCATGGAACACATTATATACTCCCAAGTCGCCAGCCACCTTCACAATAACTCATTTTTCTTTTCTAAGCAGCATGGCTTCAGCCCCGGTCTCTCATGCGAGACACAACTTTTTGAATTCACTACTTACCTTCATTTGCATTTGGAATCATTATTTGAAACCGATGTCATATTTTTAGACTTTTCAAAAGCGTTTGATCGCGTCCGGCACCCACGTCTTATGTCTAAACTTTCTTGCCTCAATATTGATCCCCTCACATTATCCTGGATTAACTGTTTCCTCACTAACCGGTTTCAATATACCGTCATCGGCGGTTATCATTCAGCAACTCATGAAGTGATTTCAGGCGTGCCGCAGGGTTCTGTGCTTGGGCCTCTCCTCTTTCTCATATTTATCAATGATCTCCCATCCGGCATATCTTCGTCCATTCGTCTTTTCGCGGACGACTGTGTGTTATATCGTCGCATATCCTCTCACGAAGACCAGGTTATCCTACAAAATGACTTACAAAAAATAGATAATTGGAGTTCCGAATGGGTGATGGAGCGTAATATGAGTACATGTAAATTTATGCAAATTTCACGAAAGCACTCCAATATTACGTATCTTTATTCTCTTGAATCAACTATCCTTTCGCAGGTTGAATCATACAAGTACTTAGGTGTCACAATCAGCAGCAAACTGACGTGTGAAAAACACATCACTCAACTCGTTGCTGATACAGCAAAAACACTGGATTTTTTTAGAAGGTTACTTTCACTGTCACCGCAATCAATCCGTAAGCTTGCATACGAGACTTTCATTCGCACTAAACTTAAGTATGCATCAGCCATTTGGTCTACTCACCAGGCTTACTTAATTGACACCATTGAATCCATTCAGAATCGTGCGGCACGCTTTATTACTTCAGATTACGATTTTCACCACATAATTACCGCTATCAAGTCATCCATCGCTATCGGCCCACTAGCCCTTAGACGCAAAGTTTCTCGCTTATGTTTATTGCACAAATTATATCACAATTTTCCTAACCTACGCGAGTCCCTCCTAGTCTCTCCTGTGCGCACGTCATCCCGTTTATTCAACTCCATGAGTATCCAAGGTTTACACGGATCAACACGGCCTTTAACAAATCTTTTTTGCCAGCCGCTATTCAAGACTAGAATCAGCTTCCAGAATCTGTTGTCATTGAATGCGATCCAGTAAGGTGTAAAGCACGTCTGATGTGTTACCTTGCTCTATTAATTGTTTCATTTCCCTTTCGTGACTTTATTTCTATTTATGCTTTTGTTGCCTGTGTGTGTTTTTTTGTTTTGTTTGTTTTTGTTTTTTTTTAATTCTTTTGTTTTCCCACCAATGTGAGTCATGTTGAATGTACTACTCCCCGCCCCTTATGTAATACCCCTCCTCCAGGTGTCTTTAAGGGTCAAATAAATGATGATGATGATGATGATGATGATGATGAAGAAGGCAGTCAAGTCTAAGAACGACCATCGAGCACGAAGCTAGGCACGGAGCGGAATGGGCTTATGACAGCCGTCGTGAGTCCTGCATGGAGTCATGGCCAGCTGCAACGCTGACAATAAAGGAGACAAGGCACGCACCTACGGGCATTTCTGGCAGCGACAGGGGCCACGCTGACACCTCTGCTTAATGGGACCACGACAGAAAATTTTCAGGCCCACACTCTTGATGGCAAGTTTTTCCCTGTGCCTCCGCAACAGCTGTACCATATGCCTGTACCATTTCTTGGTCTACATAATTAGAAAATGATTCTTTTTTAAATGGACAAGCGAGCGGCTTTTGCTCGTGAAACACTGGAGAGCGCTGATCTCAGGTCGTCAGAAGGCCAAAGTGTGCGGTTGTTCTGCCTGTTTTTCCCTAGAGGTTCTTTTTGTCCTAAGCTGCGAGCATTTGATCATTGCTCTTGATCGTGCGTAGAGCTTTCAAGCAATGCCTAGGAAGAATTCCTCCCCACTGCCCGTGCGTCGCTGTCGGATGCCTGAGCGAGTAAAGTGCGGATAGGGCTGTTTCCGTCTTCTGCTTTCCGAGGAAGCCTTTGAAAAGGAAAGCATAGGAACAATTTGTGGGCCGGAAAGACTGGGCTCCGTTGAACTAGTCACTGTTGTGTTCGGAGCAATTCATGGCTGACTGTTTTGAGGCCGAAGTGCACCTTGTGGGCCAGTGTCGGCATTCCGAAAAAGCGGCGGCTTCGTGCAGGCGTAACTCCGACAACCATCAGCCGATACTTAAAGCACAGAGGCGTGACGCCTTTGAGAAACATCAGAGAAGAGATGTAAGGGCTGTACATTTTCGTGCCTCCTTTTCAGTGGTTATACTTGGCTCTAGGAAGATTTCCTCGTCATTTAAAACAAAAAATCAGGGCCAGGGTGGCACGATTTCTGACGGACGTGCGGAAGTGTTTAGCGCACAGGCATTCTTCTTGGGATCCATGTGGGATCTTTTTTAGATGATGGAAGACACGTGCAGCACGAATCAACTAGTAATTGTCTTTGGCTCCATCTCTGCCAAGGTGAAGTGCTAAATGCAGATGATGGTGATAGGAGAGCAAGGTGCATCTGCGAGAGAAACAGATTTTTTTTATTGCGAAAGCAATACTACGCTCGTGAACGGCCCTTCGCGTAGCGGCGGCCGGTAGCCACGTTTGACCTTTAGAATGACCTCTGACATCATACCAGGGTGAGAGATGGGCTACCAAGCCGGGTCGTCGCGCAGCGGTGGCCGGTAGCCACGCGTGGCATTTAGAATGACATATGACGTCATGCCATGCCTAGTGACGTCTTAGCGTGACGTCATACTAGGGTGAGAGATGGGCTACCAAGTCGAGTCGTCGCGCAGCGGCGGCCGGTAGTCACGCGTGACATTTAGAATGACCTATGACGTCATGTCATGCCTAGTGACGTCATAGCGTGACGTCATACAAGGGTGAGATATGGGCTACCAAGTCGAGTCGTCGCGCAGCGACGGCCGGTAGCCACGCGTGACTTGTAGACGCGACGCACTGCGTTCCTTCAGTTCGAGGCGCTGCGCTTTTTCTGTCGTAACCTTCCAGGCTTAACGAAAGCTAAGACCCCCCCCCCCCCCATCTTTTTCTTCCGCAGCTGATAAAATGAAATCGATGTATGGCGAGGTCTTCGCTTGTGTTTGCCTCCGAAGGTCAAAAACAAAAGTCGAAATCTCTGGCTCGGCTGTTCTAATTACAGTGAACTGCACCGATTTCACACTCCTCTTGTTGACAGGGGCAGCCGACCACTGGAGCCCATTCTGTTGGCGGCGATCGTCCGCTTCACAGTCCGCAGCCCAACAAAGGGACTTCGCATCCTTTCAGGAATAGGTGCGGCTGCAATTTGCGGAAGGACATTTCTTCGCTATCAGAGCAACTTCTCGCTGCCATCTGTCATGACGGTAAGTTGTATTAAAACGATGGTCTGGTTGTCAACGTTGTGTTGATTTTTACAGATATTTCACATCATGCACGCTTTCAATCCCTTATGAGATTGTTTCCACAAAGAACCATTATAGCTGGCAGTCGTATTCTCTCCGGTACGTGACTGTATAAGGAGTCACAATTGTTGAGGAGCAGCAGCACAATTGTGGTTGTCGTGCAGCATTGGTATAACTGGGATTAATTTCAGTGCCCAATTTTTTTTTTCAGTTCTTTCTAGAGTCCCAACAAACACAAAACCTCCTCAAAATCTCCCAAAAATGACCCATCGGGACATCTGGAATCTCCCCAGGAGGTGCTCATTTTTCCCGAACACATCTAAAAAACGTCCCCACAACTAGCAATGTCCAAAAAGTTGTGCGTCCCATGGAAAGCCCCAAAAGGTTAATGCTCGATTTCTCGGCTCTGGTTCAATAAAATTATTCCTCCTTTTTCATGCAGCCAGCAGGCATTCAAGCGCACATATGTGCCAAATTTCAGGTGCATACTTACGTTACAGGTGGTGTAATCCACCTTTCCACTCGTCTGAATGCGTGCTGGCTCGGCCGTTCTGCACTTATCTGTTTACGTGAAATGCCCTAGCATTTTGCACACAAAGGAAATATGAACTCAAAACGTAACCCGATTTGGCCCATATAAGAGCAAATAGCAGCGCCATACAGAAGTAATTTCAGTTTACTAGCTGTGCTTTTAGCACGAATTGCATCCTGTCGTCCATGCCGGCGACCGCACCATACGCCACCACAATCAAAATGCATTCATGTTTCAGTCAAAGAAAAACAATACAGACCGAATTGAAAGTCCGTGCCGAACAAAACCTACGTTCAACGGCGCAAATCTGAATGACTACAAACAACAGAAGCAAACGTATGCACCATTTAATACACAGTGTACATAACACTACGGCGCCATGCATATAATGATGGCCACTTTTTTCTCCAGGCCTGAGAAATCTGCAATATGAAGCAAGTAAAACAGAATACACGCTGAAAGTTCAGGCACCTTAAACGACCATTATAAAGGCTACAAAAGCAGATATGCACACGCAAAAGCAAACGTATGTAAAGAGCAACTTGGGTGACAAAATAAAAGACGACATGGGCGTACGCTGCAGACACGCAGTTTCAGGTCACGGATTTTCTTCAAATTGAAACCCCCCTCATTCTTAGAGACTCGGAGCAAGCTTCAGCGACGTGTTATCAAAACAGAAAAAAAATATTAGTTCTACTAGGCGAAAATAAAAAAAGCGCGAAAAGGGGCCTGCAGTATGCTTAAATAAAAATATAATTAATTAAATAAATAATTAAAGTAAAAAAACATGCCTTGACGACGTTGCCTACGGAAACCCAGGGATGAAATACAAGGCTGCAACAACCATAAATTAAACGCAGGCTTCTGTCCTGCGCCTTCTCACAGCACAGCGAGCGCTCAAACATACGCGTTACACCCTCGTAACGATCCTGGGAGTTTAATTTTCTTGTGACTAAGTGTGGGGATAAGACTGCTTGGAGCCAGGCGGGAAGGTGAACGTGCTCAGGTACGTGCGGTGGCGCGCTGCATCCATGGTGCGGCAGACCGCGCATGCGGCACAGTCCAGCTTGGGAGTCGAGATCAAGGCACGATTAATCCAGTGGGAGAGTGTCAATATAACCACGCGAACACTGCACAAACTATAGCGCTGCGGCAGGATGGCTGCGCGGTGGCGAAGTAGGTAGAGCAGGCTAATCCATGGGCACTCGCAGAAAGAAAGTGGTGGGTCTCCGAAGGTCCTTCCCGCCTCAGACCGTAGTCGACGGCCACGCTGCCATCACCAACGTGCTGCAGTCGTCGGAGGCGCTGAGGAATGCAGGGTGCGTGCGAGGGGTCACCTATTGCCACGAACTCCGCTGCCGCGAACGCCGCCTCGAACAGCGGCATCAGTAGGGCCGTGGAGCTGCGCAAAGGACTTGCGATGCGCCGCCGCGGCATCAGTTCCAAAAGGAATGGTGTGGGCACGCCGAGGTGCGCGGGAAAACTTCCGTGAATCCGTAGCTACGAAGTCCACGACAGCCCAGTTGGCGCAGTGACGAGAGCAAGAACTGTCGCGCGCTGGGGCTTGTGCTCGAACGTCTCGGGCAGCGCGAATAAGCGCGCGCAAAATGGCGTCCGTCCAGCGAGGAAACCGGGCGAGCGACGGGAGGCCATTACTGCACTTCTGCTAGACAGCGGCGCAGCGAGGAGTGCCGATAGTCGGAGACGCCTGGAGGGACCACCACATAATGTTGAAGTTGGGCGCAAGCTGGGACAACGCTAGAACACGTGAAAGCTGGTGACCGCCGCTGCCGGCGGCGCGATGAAACTGCAGACCGCCGTCGCCTGCCTGCAGCACGGAGCCGACGGCCCACGTGCGAGAAACGCATGCGCCGAGAGAGATGCGGGGTTTACCGGTTCCTTCGGTTGTTCGAATGAAACTGATGTTTCATCTCTCAAAACGGCGAGTGCAAGAGGAAAACCTTCTCTCCCCGCAGCTTGTGGGGCGAGGGAGAGAAAAAAGAGAGCGAGCTGTCAATTTTTATTTCTTGTTGAAAACCATTGGTTTTGAAAACGTTATAGCCAGTTACCTTTCTGGGACCAAAATGCATTAATTCTTTTTTGTTGCTGCTTAAAACTCTCGAAAGAACGTTTCTAGACCTTTAGTGGGAGCACTGCCTTTTTTCTTGTTTTTCTATGTCTTGCCTCTATGGTCTGGAAACGTTTGATAAATGCTGTACTGGGACAGGGACATTCCATCCTTTTTTGGAGTTTCTGAGGAGGTTTTGTGTTTGTTGGGGTGTCATGAAACGTTACATTAACGTCTTGCTTGGTATTGAGAAATGTACAGTGCACAGCCCTGGTAATGTGATTCAGCTTTGCTATCACTTTACTAGGTGTAGACCGAGGCCACGAAAGAGCTACTGAAAGATGTAGCGGAGCAGCCTATGACAATTGCTTGGGATTGGGGGACAATTGGGGGACTCGCCTGGGTTTTGCGCGAAATATGGCAAGGACATCATGCTATACATGGCTCGAAACAAGATTGTGCTCGAAACATGGCTCCAAACAAGATAAACATAGCCTAACCAATTACAGATCGATTTCTATTCTTCCAGTTTTTTCAAAGGGATTAGAAAAGTTAATTAACAACAGGATGACTAAATTTTGTGAAAAGCATAACATACTAGCTAAATCTCAGTTCGGATTTAGAAAGGGACTTTCAACTGAATTAGCACTTCTAACTCAAAAAGAACTCATTTTGCATGCAATAGAAAGCGAATCACTAACTCTAGGTGTATTTGTTGATTTCTCGAAGGCGTTTGATCGCATAAATCATACTGCATTACTAATGAAACTTGAAATCTATGATTCCGAGGGGTATGCCTAAGTTTAGTGAAAAGTTATCTCCAGTACCGTCAACCAGTACCCCCCACCTTCTTTATCCATCACCACCTGGCTCGACTGGCTTGGCGCTGAAGGGGAGGAAGAACAGTGACTTCTGGTCGCCCAGGCGGTCAACATGCTCGGCCTGTAAATTTTGGCCGAATAAACGTCTTCTACTACTACTACTATCTGAAATTAGGCAAATTAACCGCGGGGTGCCTTAAGGGAGTATCCTCGGCCCTGTGCTGTTTAATATTTACATTAACGACATAATATCTATTGACGAATCAGCTACATTTGTTATTTACGCAGACGATACTACCATATTTTTTACTTCACCTACTCCGGTGGGCTTATTCGACCGAGCAAACCTTACATTGTTAAAATTGCACAAATGGAGCGCCGTAAACTAATTAACAATCAACACTAATAAAACCAAAGCTATTCTCTTCAGGGCAAAAACTCAGGACGTGTCCGTTACCGGTAATCAGATGATCGGAACATAAGTCATTGACATCGTCCATTCCTTCAAAAGTCTTGAGGTCATATTCGAGGAGCATTTATCTTGGAATCCCCATGTCGACATGGCGGCTAAAAAATTGCCAAAGTAGAGCGAGTACTAACTAAATTACGTTCCTTTTTACCGACCAGAATAAAATTAGTTATTTATAACTCACTCATCCTTTCGCACATTAGCTATTGTCATTTGATTTTGGGGACTACCACTGCCTCTAACATGAAAAAGCTGTTGTTACTCCAGAAAAAGTCAGTGCGCGTCATTTCGGACTCCTCATATGATGCTCATTCAGAACCCTTCTTTGACAATCTGCAAATCCGTGCAGTTCACTTTCTGTATAATGACACATCACTCAACCGATACTTTAAAACAAGAAACCAAGGAAATAATTTCGTTGCAACATTATCGAACCTGATGAGAAATGATTATGTTTATGAAACACGTCACCATGAAATCTGGCCCATTCCATCAGTGCGCACCAACTATGGCACTCAGTCATTACGCGTGAGATTGCCGACCCTATTAAATATTCGTAATCTATAAAAAAATCAGTTAGCTAAAAGCAATTGTAGAAGACAGTCTACGCCTTTTTCTACACATTTTAGAACTTTCACCAACGTGTCACTTTCTCTTGTTTTTTCTAACGTTCTTATTGCTGGCTTCGCTATCCTGTATTCACCAGTGCTTTCGAGCTGTCCTCCTCTGTTTGTTTCGCTTAGCTATTATCCATGTATCTGCCTTGTATCATTACCGAGAATGTTTTTACTAGTACGTTGTGAATTGTTTGTCTTATTAATAACAGAAGTGTTCATTTAGTTTTCAGTCATGACTTTTTATGTTCTGAATTACAAATTTGCAACTGACGATGCCAACTATCATTTGTACATGTCAGTACGCACATGAATTGTTGAGGGGCGCAGACCTCTTTAAAGATGTCGAATAAAGATGAATGAATGAATGAATGAATGAATGAATGAATGAATGAATGAATGAATGAATGAATGAATGAATGAATGAATGAATGAATGAATGAATGAATGAATGCATCTTGAACTTGCTCAGGTAATTCTCTGCTGACATGCAGTGTTGCGTGCTCTACTACCAATAGATGCATAAACAATCAGCTAACCAGACTGGTAAACAAGCTAAATTGCCAGTGATGCTCTAGCCTGAGTGTGTGTTTAGCCCCAACCAAACGAGACTAGACTAGAATTTAGAAATTTAGAAATTTAGACTAGAATTTAGAAATTTAGACTAGAATTTAGAAATTTAGACTAGAGAGACTAGAGTTTAGAAATTATTTTTGGCATAAACATGTTCAGCGCGAATGTCAATTCGCTCCAGTTTGCCCTTTTTCTTGATTCAAACAAATAAGGTTGGCGGCAGCACGCATATGGAACTTGAAGGGTTGAAGAGGGACCTGCAGCACTTCGCGACACGCAGGGTCACTGTACCACTGTCACAGACAGGAACCGCCGGACTCGGAAATTCCTAGCCGCGCAACATGGTGACATTGACCTCGGGTTTGGCTTCTGGCACATCGGAAAAGGTGAGTTATTTCTGCGTTGTTTCTGCGCGCAGATGTGGTACATTAAATTGATGACCTGTTGACCTGTTAACTTGTTTGTGTTAACTGAGTGGTAATTTGTGAGCAACATGTTTAAGCTGTCAGCATAGATAGCTGGTGCGAAGGCTGGAAGAAAATCAGGAAATAAAGTGTCATGCTTGAAGGAAATCCAGGGAGCTCCACAAGAAGTTCGGGTCTCACATTGTGTCCATTGGGACGGTGTGTGCCATGACAGCTGAAAGACAGACGAGCGTACACATTCTTAGAAGCAGACATGTTATTGCAAGCTTAAATGACACTGACGATGACTATCGTTAGCCTGTACCGAGAGACTTCCGCATTCTCATTACAAAGAGACCACTCTAGCCGAAAATTAGTTTATGGGTTTTTAACGTCCCGAAGCGACTCAGGCCATGAGGGACGCCGCAGTGAAGGGCTCAAGAAATTTCGGCAACCTGAGGTTCTTTAACGTACACTCACATCGCACAGTACATGGGCGTCTAGAATTTCTCCTCCATCGAACTTCGAGCACCGCGGCCGGTATCGAACCCGCGTCTTTTGGGTCAGCAGCCAAGCGCCATAACCAGTGAGCTACCGCGGCGACTTCTAGCCGAAAATGAACGTTTATAAGCTAGAGAAGGCAAAAAAAAAACAATATAGATGTCGGCACCGATTTTTGGTCACAAACTCCTTAGGCCGGGCTACACAGCCCTTTACTCCAAAGGTCGCAACCCCTTCTCCTTTTCGATGAGTACGACGCCAGTTTTAATTGGTGGGTGGTGGGAATTTTAAATCCAAATTCCTTGGCTATAACTAAGTCTTGTTGATGCACAAAAATGTCCACATGGCCAGAAAGATCCAGATAATTTATTTCTATTTTGAGCAGTAATTGAATATAGTCGTTCTTAGTGCCTGTTCGAGTAATGCCTGCATTGACACAAATCTGGCTTAAGATTATAGCAATCATAGTGGCAAGTTTTGTTCATGCTAAGGCATGTCACTCTCTTTAGAAATTTAAAAAGAAGCAAAATATTTTGTGCGTCTCATTTAATTCCAAACGAGAGAGCGAATAATGAGTTTCTATCTTTTTGTAAATTTGCAGGCATAAAAGAGAAGCTTCTGGCAGCAGCTAAACGAAAAGACTGCAAAGTGACGAAAACACGGGTAAAATTTATGGTTTCCATTCTGTGCTACTGTGAGCAGTCTAGCCGTGATGATGGAGACTTGGTAGCAACAATGTGGTTGCCAATAATCAACAACATTTCTGATATCCGCAAAGACAACTCGGACCTTCTTTCCTCATGTGAACATCCAACTCATCTGCGGAAGAGGTGGATAATGCTAAGCAACTTCATATGCGGCAGCTGCCATTTCGGGTGATCTAAACTTAGTGTTTCATTGTCTTCACGTGAATGAGTGTTAGGGAACAAGTACTTGTAGACGCCACTGTAGTTTTCTCGAACTATTACATGTGGAAGACGCATATAATTACAACCTATGTCTCGCATTAATTAGAGAAAGAAGGCAAAACACCAATATCCTAACAAATGTAGAGAAATGAGCCGTTAGAGGTTCGTCAGGACTCTTTACACGAAAGCCTGAACTCTGGAAGACCAAATTACACGGCGAAAACCCTAGAACACCGCATTCCTTTGATCTTAGATTACTATTTCACTGAAAACACCGACGGTTTACAGCTGACTGCAAGGCAGGTCAAAAACATTTTCAATAAATTTTTCTTCTATGCATGAACAGATTTTCCACTGCCATCTCACTTATGATGTATTATCCGCCGCAGTAGCTCAGTGGTTATGGCGCTTGGCTGCTGGCCCGAAAGACGCGAGTTACATCGCGGCCGCTGCGGTCGAATTACGATAGAGATGAAATTCTAGAGGCCCGTGTGCTGTGCGATGTCAGTGCATGTTAAAGGAACCCAGGTGGTCGAAATTTCCGGAGCCCTTCACTTTTACTTTCCCGGGGCCCTTCACTGCAACTTTTAGCCTCGTGTCCCTCATGAGTGATGGAAAATAAAGCGTATCTAAATCTATCTATAGATGCAGCGTCTTCACCAGTCGATTGACCAGCTCTCAGGTGCAAAAAGCAAATAAATTGCGCTGTATGTGGCTCAGCTTGAAGACAGGCAGCTGGGAGAAATGTAGCTCAGCTTGAAGACAGGCAGCTGGGAGAAAACCTTGTATTCTACGTCCTATCCGACACTAAGTCAGTACTGGGCCCAGTCGGAAGAAAAAGTGGTCAATATGGTTTCACCCTGCTTCAGAATTCCACCCTCCCAAATTTTAATTAAGACAGCCATAGGCTAGGTGGGTATACGTGGAATGATTGCAGGCCATTGCCAAATTCTCATCTTCAAAGGTCATACAGGAAGTGGTCCTTGGTAGATCTGGCAGAAACAAGAAAAAATTACGGCTAGTTTTACTATTCTGTTGCTACCCGTCTTTCTAGCAATAAAACTGTTCGAATTCGGAAAAACCCAACCCTTAAACTTCCAGCTTTGCTTCAACAAATTGCGTATAGATAATAAGTGCTACAGCTACAATTCCTGTGATGGTCGTGTGCATGAAGTTCCCAGCGCCTTCATGCCCCCTGTCGAATGCTGCTATGGAGAACCTCGCTGCCCAGGTGGCACTGCAGTTATTCCACTAAGCGACTAAAAACTGCTGCCGTCAGTCGCTCAATTGGGCCCCTACAAACGCGAGAACACATTCTGAACGATTAGAAGCCCGCGTGTGGCTTCGACAGAGCGCAAAAGCTCGTGCCAATAAGCTCAGGAAGGTGGCGCGGAATAGCACCCCGAGTGCCCCCTAAACTGCTTGCTCCTCTCGCTATGCTGTGGGTTACGGCGCTGCAATCGACACGGCAAACTTCAGCGTAGGTTCCCTATTCCACCCACGCACAGCCTAATGCTTCTGCGCCGCCCGCTGAATCCACACTGGATAGCACTGCGCAAGGGGTAGTGACAGTGTTACAGGTCATTAACCCACTGTCGTTTTTATTCACAAATATTCGAAGCACGCATCCAAAAAGCGGCGATCTTTTTTCGCTTATCGTGCTTCTGACGCAGGCATATGTCTTACTGAAACATGGCTCTCTGTGAATATCGACAGCAGTGAATTGTAAAAAAGCACTAAAACATTTATCGGTGCGACATGGGTGCTTATAGCTCTCTCTGATGCTTTTTGTTTTTTCTTATTCATTTCACAAACACCTTAAAACTTGTGTTAGGTGCAATTCTGGCATTCTTCAGGAAAATGATAATGATTAGCAATCGTTTTCCCTCCTGTTCACCCACCTTTCCCCACGACCTTCATGACGTCACCCATTGATTACAGTCCGGTACCGGAGTAGGCGTTTCATTTTACTACGAGTCTTTAATTTCCCTGGTATCGTGCTCTCGAACGTCCGTTTTTATTGCAATCCTTTTTCCTGTGAAGGCGACAGGTTTTCGAATATGTGCAGTAATTTCAACTCCTCTCAGCTTGCAATGCAGGCAACTCTAATTACGTCTACTACTTCTAGAATCTTATATTTAGTGCTCACCACTTCGCGTGAGCTTTTCCAGCCCATGTCGTACATACAAGGGTTAAGTGATCAATTACTGCTTCATTTTTCTTTGACCTGCACCGTGCCTCACCAGAGCCACCATAATAAATATACCCGCGACTACAAAAGTGCTGTTAACCAGGAGCTGTCTGGTTTTTCAGACGATTACTTACCAAGATTGCATGGCCGCTTCGTGAATACGTACTGGAATTTATTTAAAGAAAAAGTTTCATCGCTCACCACTGATTAAGTTCCGCGCAAGTGATCGCGTCTAATAGGCAATCGCCATGGTTCAGTCAAGCGATAAAGAGGCCCGGTAAGAAGAAAGAAAGCATTTTGGCTCGGCAAAACTAGCCGGTTGTCAAGAACGTTGCCCTTTTTATCAGGTCACGGCTACTGAGGCAAAAAAGCACTCAACCCCGCCAAAAATTAATTTTTCAGTACTGCATAACTGGCCCTCTTAATCAGTGACTCTATTCAATTTTGGAGCTAAGTTAACAAAAGAGACGATATAGCTATCGCCCTTAAAAACTCAAACGACGAACTAATCCAGCCTGATGAATGCGCAACGGTTCTTAACTGTGTATTTGTTCCTGCTTTTTCCAAAGATGTGTGTTCCCTATCACCAGGGGCGTAGCCAGGGGGGGGGGGGTGCTTATGAGGCTTCAGCCCCCCTCCCACCACCAAAATTTTTCGAACTGTCACGCACCGCTGACCAAAACAAACACCGGCGCCAGATATCACTGTGGATTTTGTCACCAACAATGTCTTTTTCAGACTAGAAAAGATATTTTGGGGTGAACATTGCTAACTCGGCTTAGATTTCGTGGCAATGTCCATGCACCTGGACTCACGTAACGCAAGGATCCCCATCATAACATACACTTTCAAGGACCTATCGATGGCAAGCGGGCTCGCCCCGCCATCTCGCGGTGGCCGCGGAGTCTACGGAGTCACGCATTTCAATTCCGAAACATAATAGCCATAAAGTTCCCATAAACTTTTGACGCGAAAGCTGCACTGATATTTCAGAAGTCGTGCTTTAGATTTTTTGAAATCAGGAACTTCAATTAATCTATTATTCTCCTAAACTTTTGTGCCAAAGGTGCACTGACTTTTTTAATCTCGTACATCGGAGCGTACAACGGGACAAGCCAAATCAACACACTATCAGACAAGTTGACAAAGCACGCAGCGAGGTCCTATGAGACGAAGCGTTGTGATGATTCATTTGTGCCGTCATGCCACAGAATAGAATATTACCCATTTTATCTTCAAACTTCCAATGTATATTTTGAACAATATTTGTTGTTTTTACGTGTGCTCGGTGTTGCTACTAAAATTTCGGTGCACTTACTCGTAATACATGACCGGTGACAGCTGCTGTGCAGTACACTGGAAGGAAGGACAGCGTCATTGAGATTTTTCCTTGGCCGTTGCATGTGTACAAAAATGTAAGGGTTCTTGAACGGCAAAGGTTCATTAGGATATTTGTCCTCTACTTGCTCATTTCATGGCCTTTACGTTTTTCATATCAGCGGCATGCACTGCTTTGCTGGTTTCGGACTGATATCGTTCTAGACTTCATGTGATATTTTCTTTACTTAATAAATACACAAAAACATGGAAGCATTGGTATCAATTACGTTTGCCATAACTTTTAAAACATACGAATATATTCTTTTATTTTAAAAAATGCAAATTTCAGTTGTCTAGATAGTGCGTAGCGTTATCTGATACACAATTTCATTATCATTATGACAATGGAGTTATTCTTGCGTTGTGGAGTTATCCCTCCACAAATTCTATGAGAAGGCCGCGCTGCAACGCCCCTCCCCCCCCCCCCCCCCCCCCGAACAAAATTTCTGGCTACGCCACTGCCTATCACCTACCTATCTAGGTACTGACTTTTTGCAAACGGACCATAGTGTCTTTGATTGCAGGGAAGACAATATATTATAAAAACAGAAATTTCCAACTCATATGATGTTTATAACATAAATGTTCGGTTTCTGATATCGACAGCGCTGTAATACATTCTAATCTATTCCAGCAATCTCTTCAAACAGCCTGCATTCCGGTAGACTGGAAGGTTTGGAGGGTGATTCCCTCGGGCAAGTCAGGCGATAAACATTCCCTATTTGCTATAGACCCATTTCTCTTATCAGCATTCGATGTAAAATCATGAAGCACGTCATTTATTCTCACCTTGCATCATTTCTACAGTAAAATGAGTTTTTTTAACAGATTATCACCATGAATTTCATGTAATTTTTCTGGGAAACTCAACCCTCACTGTTTACGTATGATCTCAAATTCATCCTTCACTGTGGCTTCGTTGTCGATTGTATATTGCATGATTTGTCGAAAGCGTTTCACAAGGTTTCACATCAATTGATTTTGGGCAGATGTGAATAAAAACTTCGTAGCACAAGGCGCTTGAAGTATTCATTTTCTTACAAATCTGCACTCGGAACTCAGCACTGCAGTTCATATTTAGCCGCCTTACAAAAGACAGTCCAGTGGTTGCTGATTGCCATTGCCTCTGCGATGCTGCTTTGAATAACTGCGGCTCTGGCTAGGGTTAGTTTGAATCTAAACAAATATATCTACGATGAACACTTTTGACACTGGAGTCTGTGAAGCATGCTGTCGTTTGTTAAAAGCTACCAGCCCCCCTCCCGCCTCCACCCCCTCCCCTTTTAATTTCCGCCCCTTGAAAGCATACGCATACCCCCTCTCATCTGCTGAGGTTCCCTGGAGACGCAGAAACTTCATCAGTGTTTTGTGCTCCGAAGGGAAGCATTTGAGTGGCATCAACCGTATACGCCAAGGCGAAGTGTTTGGAAAGAACAAACTAGAAGGAAATGCCTACTGGAAGCGGCTGCGCATAAAAGCCTCCGCATGACGAGCCAAAAGACCCATTAGGCGGGGCTTCAACGAGAGTGATGTTTCTCGTCTTTGCTATTCGTCCACGTGTCTGAACTTATAGCACGTGCATGGAGCGCGTTAAAAGGTGCAACGGCTTGCCAGAAAAATCAAAAGGTGTAGCACCTCGGCGACACGTTGTTGCCTCGAGACATGTTTTTTAGTTCAGTTATGCCTGCAACAAATTATTGCTTGGTGCAAGGAAAAGCGGCGGCGGGAGAATAATGCGTACATTTTGCACTGTTGCTCATATCTCCAGTCACGTACGCTGGAAGACAACCAAACAGAAATAAGGAGAAAGTGCCTTGACAGCAGCGGGAGCGATAAAGCATGCTTACGGTTAAGTGCTTCGGCAACGAAGTGGACGGCAAGGCGTAAGTGTCTTCAGTGTTTATGCAGGTTGCGCGCTTTTTCCTTTCTTCACTGTCTAGGCATGTTCATGACTTACGGCTCTAATATGAAGGCTTACTGTTGCTCCGTGGCCTGATAAGTTGCTCTCCTCGCACCGAGCAAAACGTTGCAGACAAAGTAGTCTCACCTTTTTATTTCTTTAAGGTAAGTTGTTGTGAAGGCAGCGAACTCCAAAATGTGCACTAGCGGTTATACGTCGCCAATAAGGTGTTCAAACTTCTCATTTTTTTTCCGTAGTCACTTAAGTTTTTTCAGATAATACACTCTACAGACACTCTAACATAACACAGCGCTTGATCTTAATACATAGAAACGCTAGGTTGTGCTATCCAAATAAGTTCAAAATGCACTTTGCTAATAAGAAACTATCTTGAATTTGACAGTTAACGCTTGTTGCCACATGCATATTGAGTGTTCATTTGCATTTGTTATTCTTTTTCTCTTTTCATTCACTATCCTGCAATATTCTCTGCGTCCACTTGCCTTTTTTGTTGTAAACGAGCTTTCTGCACAGTTGTTAGCATTAAATCTGTTCACCATTTGGCTATGTCGATTTCAAATATTTTCTCTCATTGTGTTTAACCCAGTTTATGTGCCTAAAAAGGTTAAATTTCATTTAGAGGTTCTTGAGTAGAGTAAAGCCGTATCCGCAACTTTTTAGCCCATAAATCTCCCTAGATGTCCTTTTTCCTGGAAAAATAAAGTGAACTGAATTGAGCTTCCTGGTCTCCAATTTTCTGCTCACCTAGGCTCAGCGTGGCTTTCGAAAATCACATTCTTGTGAAAAGCTACTACCGTCGCTTACGCCTAAACAGCGCTACGCTTTCGGCCGTTCGCCACGTTCCGACTTTATTAATGCGATGGTTTTGAGGAGCTCCTGTCGCAGGAAATTAAATATCAGCAAAACTCAACCAATATGCCTACACTATCTGGCTTTTCACACCTCTGGTGACGCATTTATCACAAGAGTAACGTTCCGTTTTAGTGGCTGTTCCACGAATCAAGAGGTAGAACTAGCAATTGATAAGATACCGGCCTCAAAATGCCTGGTCTTGACGCGAATTTGAGTTCATGAGTTAATTTCACAAAACATTTAAATAATTTTAGCTCCTAACCTGCTGCAGGGCTTAACGATTGGTTTTGATGAGCTGGCCTTTCCATAGTTTTTAATTAGCGCACAGTCTTAATTCCAGAAAGCAGTGATGAAGAAAAACTGCGCTCAGTGGAGGGCTATAGCCCCACCACGCTGGCAAGTGTGGATGACAAAATTCCTGTTGAAGTTTTATCAGATCGCCTACAGTTCTCAATTTCGCTTCTAATTGGCCCTGACTGGATGTGTGGTTTGAAAGGCTCCTTAATTCAAACTAATGTACACATTGCGAGCACAATTCTGAAAATTTGCCCCTGCTGTCATGATCAGTTTGCTCTGCTTCAGATCGGTCTTCCGAAAGCGTTTGACGGTGTTCGCCATTCGTTACTCTTTTCCCTTCTAGAGCGAGCAAATGTCGGATATCACTATATGGGGTGCAACTTTGATACCCTAATTGTTTGACTGGATAAATTCTTAATTTTCATTCGTCAAACCCCGTGCTAATTCGCTTTCAAATTGAGAGAGGCTACCCAATGTCCCCGATTATTTTTGCCCTTTCTATAGAGCCGCTTTGTTTTAGTGCTCTTTATTGCAGTCATATCCATGGTTTCTGTTTTGCGTGAGGAAATGAAAGTGCTTCCACATGCTGCCGATTAGGTTTTTTTTTTGTTCAGTGAAAAGCACAGCATTGTCAAAGCTGTATCGACAAAAGACCAGTCTGGCATTGTTTCTTTTAAGGCAAGTGCACATTAATGGAAGAAGCAGGCTCCGGCCGTTGAGGGTTACGCTCAGAGTTTGGTCCCACATCAACTTTCGATTTTTGGTCGTGTTGACTCCTGGAACACCTTTCTGAAAACAAGAAATTATAATGTAGTCTATGTGTTGCACTGCGGTAGACATCACAGCAGGCCTTTACATCGAATGCATTGAATGCTGATAAATGTGTCAGCCAGTCATCCGTACATCTTAACAAAAAAGAGCTGGTCTTTCTAAGCGCCCATGAGTATGCCATTGATTAGAGGGAAGCTTACGAACCAACGAGATAACTATGGCACAAGAAGCGAGTTGTTCTCACGGGAACGGGCCCGTATAAGCCAGTTGAATGCAATAAAGCATGTTGTCAGTCAGCGCCTGTGTATGTGTCAGTCTTTTTCGTCCGTGTTCCGACCGCACTGTTTTTGTCAAGACGTGTAACCAACAAGCCAGCCACTATATATTAAGCAAATGGGAGTCCAATTTCGAGCAGATGCGAGGAGATAATCTTCTCAGGTGAACGACGCAGGGGTTCGTTGCCAGTGAGCGATATCATCCTTTCGCAGTAAAAGTATGGGCGATAAAAATCAGCGCGATATCCCTGTTCTTGTGATTCGAGGCCGAAAGCATGCGTGTGAACGAAAGCATGTTGATTAGAGCTCTGTTCGTGAGCTTAGTGAAACCATTCGTTTTGGTAATAAGGTGTGGTGTAGCGAAAGGTTGTGCACAGACGCAGGAGCACCTCCACGACACCCGCAGTAAACTGATGACCTCGGTCACTTACCCTAACTCGCGGTGGTACATGCAGTAGTAAAAACATTGCGGAGTAGAAACAGCGGCACATGGTACGCAGTCGCCGACTGGAGGGCTGCCATTTCACAGTAAATGGGAAGCTGATCGGCACATCAGACCATCCAGCGACTGCCGTCGGAAGACATACGGCAGCGGGACTGGACGGCGTGAACTTCAACGTCGTGTGTTGTGCCACCTTTTTCTTCGCCCTGATCCTTTGTTGACCGTGACAACATGTCAGCGAGAACCAGATGTTTTCCTGGAATGTACTGCAAGACAAAGTCGTACTTTAGCAAACGCAAAAAAAATCGTTGCACTCGTGGTGGCATGTCAGCAATTTCCTTTCGTGCTATCGCTACCAGCGGTTTGTGGTCCGTTTCGATAAGCACGTTTCTACCGTACACGAACTCGTGAAACCTTTCGCAGCCAAAACATATCCCAAGTGCCTCTTTCTCAATTTGGGCATAATTCTTCTCGGCTTGCGTTAAAACACGAGATGCGTATGCTACGGGCCTCCACTCACCACTGTAGTCTTGCAGTAATGCTGCACCAACGCCGTCTTTTGATGCGTCACAGGTAATCTTGGTTTTTCGCTGCGGATCAAAGATTGCGAGAAGGGGGTGGTGGTCAGGATTTGTGTTAGTTTTTTCCACTCCTGCGCATGGTTTTCCGTCCATTGAAATTCTGAGCGTGTCTTGATAAGCTCACGTAGAAGCGTTGTTCGCTCGGACAGTCGTGGGACAAATTTACCAAAGTAATTGAGCACACCCAGCATTCGCTGGACGTCGCTCTTGGACGTTGGTGTTGGTATATTCACTAAGTTCTTGATCAGCTTAGGGTCAGGCGATATGCCCGTTCGGCCTATGATATCGCCAAGGAATCTGACTTCTTTCACCCTAAACTTGCACTTCTGGATGTTGAAAGTCAAGCCGGCTTTCTCGGCGGCTTTTAGCGCTGCTATCAACCGCTCATCGTGTCCTTGTCTACTGGAACCCCATACTAAAATATCGTCAACATATACCAGTACGCCGGGTAGGCCATCAAAGACTTGGCTCATACTTTGGTGAAATACCTCTGGTGCGGAAGAAATGCCAAAGGGCAGCCGGAGAAAACGGTATCTCCCGAACGGCGAAGAAAAAGTGCAGATCCTCGAAGTCCGCTCATCAAGCGGTATCTGATGATAGCCCGAGTTCGCATCAAGGCAGCTGAAGTACTGGGCATTTGTTAAACGGGCTTCCAAATCTTCTCGCCTAGGAAGCGGGAAATGCTGCCTCTTTATGTACTTGTTGATAGCCCTGGGATTCATACACACCCTTAACGTGCCATCTTTCTTCTTTGCCAAAACTAAAGGGCTGACCCAGTCGGTAGGCTCGTTCACCCTAACAATGATGCCAGCACGTACCATTCTGTCGAGTTCTTTTTTAAGGGGTTCTTCTAGCGCCACCGGAACTCGTCGCGCTGGTTGCACTACTGGTATCACTTCAGGTGACAGGACCACGCTGTACGCCTTCTGCAAACAACCGAGGCCCTGGAAGATGTGCCCGAAATTTTTCAGAAGGTCATCAGTTGCGGTCTTGTCTACGGCACATACCCTACGCTGGACTAGCCCCAGAGCTTCACTCGCTTCTAGCCCAAGTATGGCTTGACGCCCATTTTTCACCACAAAGAACTTCACTGTGGCAGAAGTGTTCCCAAGACGGACTTCAAGCGTACACGTTCCAAAACACGTTATAATTCCTCCGTTATACGCCCGCAGGACCGAATTAGTCGGCTTCAGTTCTTCTGCTCCCCGCAGTTTTTGGTAAATCGACATAGGAAACAAGCTTGCTTGCGATCCGGTGTCCACTTTAAACGGATCGCATAGTTACGAACTTGAGCCTTGACCATCCAATCCCTCTCGCGCTTTGCCGTGGTGACTTCTAGGATGTCAAAGTCCGCGTCTTGCTGTTCTCGCACTTCACTAACCCCGGCTGACGCACAGGCACTTGCGAAATGGTTCAGCTTGTGACACAAACGACACTTCTTTCCAAAAGCTGGGCATTGCTTAGGTTTGTGCCAGCGGTTGCACTTACGACAACGAAACTTTTTTTGCTTCTTGCCCCTCTTTCGAGGGAGCCGCACGCCTCGAAATCGCGTCGACACTGTCGTCCCCTCTGTGCCAAACTTCATTCCGCTGTGCTAGCGTCTGTGCTGCTCTGCACATTTCCTCTGCTTTTTTCAACGTCAGCTGGTTGTCCCGCAGCATCTTCTCACGTAGTCGAGGATTACACGTGCCAAATACAATCTGGCCCCTTATCATCGATTCTTGCAGCGTGCCAAAGTTGCACTGTGCCGCTTGCTTTTTCAAGTCACGAACAAATTTTTCAAAAGGTTCTCCATCCGCTTGCTTTCTTGAACGGAATACGTATCTTTCATGTACTTCATTGCTAACTTCGGCACAATAAGCATCAAACTTGCTCATCAAGGTGTTGTAGTTCGTCTTGTCTTCATTGTCGCCAAACTGGAAGTTGTTGAAGACGTCCAAAGCATCGTCGCCAGCGATGCTCAACAGGAGTGCCGCCTTGGATGCTTCCGATTTGGGCTGGTCCTTAGTCTCTGTCGCCTGCAGAAATAACTCGAATTTCTGCTTAAAACGCTTCCAGTTTTCTGTTACGTTACCAGTCAGCCGCAA
Organism: Amblyomma mixtum; assembly: GCF_055824585.1. Lineage (NCBI taxonomy): Eukaryota > Metazoa > Arthropoda > Arachnida > Ixodida > Ixodidae > Amblyomma > Amblyomma mixtum. The sequence goes on along the minus strand of NC_143012.1, from coordinate 99,983,642 downwards.
TGGCTCTGGTGTCTTCAGCAGGTCCATAGCACGCCGGACGCAGAGTCGATTTCCATAGGCCTCAAAGGGCCACTTCTGACACCGTGTAACCAGCCGAAGGGACGACGCTTACAGCAGCATGGTCGGTGCAAGAATGAGCCTGTTTATTGAAGGCACAGCTTTTATAGGCACGAGCGAGAGCGCTGTACCTACTGCGCATTACTGTTGCGCATCGGCGCGATGCAATCACTGATGTGCGGCACTGATACAAACACGACACGTGTCCGTTACATCCATTCGTGGACCAGAACACTCCACGGAATCCGCTCCTACAGTGAGCTCCCGAACACGTGCTGAAGCTTTTTGTATGTTGGAACGAGAACAGTGCCGGGCATTTAGCACGTTCCACTGCTTGCTCCACAAATTTCAATGCCCTGTGCGAGTAAACAGAAAGAAATCCCAACATCGAATCTCAGTTGTGGTTGCTTATCTTGTCGAATCGCAGTATGTGCTTTCTTCATAAGATTTTTTACAGCTCACTTCTTATTATGCCACAGGGCAACCCTCCGGCGCGCATTTCACTCCGCACTGGTCATCCCTTGCAAGTTCTTCGTCTTCCTACTCATACTACAACGTTCTGAATCATTCTTTCCTGGCTCAGCCATAGACTGGAATGGCCATAGACTGGAATGGCCATATTTTAGCGCAAAAGCCGGGACAACAGAAAGACAGGACGAACACGGGCGCTACTGACAATTGCTTTATTGAAGCGAGAACGAGGCATATAAATACGCTTCAGGCCTGCGCCAGCGCTACCTACCGAGGAACTTGGAGTTACATAGGAAATCATATAAGACGCGATAGGAAATTTATCTTGGCATTATACAGAATGATAGACGCGTCACTAACGCAGTCCTGTCCCCCTTTTCTGATAAAGAAAGCTTCTAAGCTTTCACGGCTCTTTTTTTAGCACTCCTGTCATGGATTGAAACGCTGAGGAAACGCGGCTCGCAATTGGTGCAAGCAATGCAGTGGTAAACCATATTAGTGCGTTCCTTATTGTAGATATCTTTTCCATGCTCTTTGGCTGTATTAGCTCGTTGTATTAGCTGACACGTGTACCCACCCTTATGTAATGCCCCAAAAGGGGGGGGGGGGAGGAGGTCTTTAAGCTAATCAAGTGACGTGATCTGATGTAATGCTATTATTGCGATCACGCGGTAAGGTATGTGTTGAAAACGGATAGCGGTCCATCATGCAGAATTTGATATCTTTTGATAGTTGACGGCTTGATTTTTGGATGTGTATAAGGAATGCAATCCAACGTGGGAGACACTCCGCCGCGTCTCGTGTCCCTAAAAGGAATTTTGGCTATTTTTTTATGGATGCATTCTTCAGTATAGCGTTTCTACTCTCCCACGCGCAATATAGCGAATTTATAGTATGTCCATTTAATGCCCTGTGCACAGAGGTTGCAAACAATTTTAAAAGAATTGTGTTCTTAGCTGTCTCAGTTCATTCATCCCAATATTTCCATTCGCCGCGAGCAAGCTGTCCGAAGGAAAATTCTGCGCGAGTGTAGTACTTTTAACTGGTGTTGACGAACTCCTATAGTCATTTTGCCTATTGCCACGTCGACTTTGGTGCCAACATCTTGTCCTATTATATTCGGTGGTCTTGGCTAGCGGCGCGTTGCTGTTTGCGCCGGACTCCTGCGGCCACGACATTACGGGTCTGTCGCTTGTTTCTAGTTGCACCGCAGGCGTCCTGTTTAGCGCCTGGATTGAAGCCCTACAGAAGCGTCGACGTGTAGACCCGCGGCCTGTTCCTGTAAGGCGGTGGTCTCACGAACTACTCATTTCTGGTGCTGTTGCATGCAAAGCTGCCGCCGTAGCGTCCCGCCTACTTGTTGAAAGCCACATTGATGAAATTTCCGCAAATGCTGGTGACTTCCCGGTGACTTCCTCTCTTTGTGCGTTATCCTACGGTTCAGCCTTGTCTGAACTCATCCTTTTCACTAAGCGTCATAGCGATGGCAGCGGCCATAAAAGAAGCGGTATCTTGCTGCTTGATACCTCTTCCGCCAACAAAACCATGCTTTTTTTGGTTTGGCTCTTACCGTTCCGTCACCCTACTCTGGCCTTGTCACTTTGTGTAGAGAGGCCTTATAATACCTGCAAAAGGAGAGTGCAGTTACCATTGTAAAGACAGTCATTCTGTTGAAAGCTTGGCCAGTGAAGTGATGCTTCCACCCTCGTTACACGTTGTGGTGCTCTGTTGGCGTTGCACCATGTGTTGAACTTCGTGCTTCGATTAGCATATTATTCGCTTTCTTCTAACATCAGCTGCTGCACCATCGACTACGGAAAAATGACCCAAACTACCTGTGCAGCTATTTTAGAAAGCTGGGAGCCCAGGGTGTTTGATTCTATAGCCGCGTAATGGGGCTCTTGTAGCATTCACGGATGTTGTATGCTTTAGAGGGGTGGGGAGGAGAGTTACTTTCAAATTCTGACATTTAGGAAGCTGCGATCCATAACAAGTCGCATTGTGTGGTTAAGAACGCACAACCCGGTCTCTAAACAATTAGAAAGGATTTGCGTTTTTCAAATGGTTCAATCGTTGAACACATGAACAGTTATGATATGTAGGCCGGCGGCAGAGGCCAATGACCGTCTGAGTTATTTTCGTCGGAATGTTTCCGTAGCTGCGGTATTTGTGCTCGTCCACATTGCAAACAAACCCAAATTTCAGAACATGCGTTTCCTTTCATTTAACTTCTTGAAATTCCCACTACCAAGCAGGTCTGATGGCAGCCGTGAACTCGTGTCTAGCAGTCTGAATCTGCAGGCAGCGAACCATAGTAGCAGCTGCTAAAGGATATGGGACATAAAAAAATGCATCCACCAGCTACGCCTTGTGCCCTCTAAGCCCTGAAACCAGCCGACTGCAAAATTCCTCGCTCGGCTGCTCCGTGTCTACACCTCTGCCGCTTCTTTCTGCTACGTACCAGCTTTTCTCTCTCTCTTCAGCCCCCACCCGCAATTTCTGACATTCCAGAACTCTGCTGGCGTGTTTCAAAAGCTGAAAAATCCCGGCTCGTGGCTTTAGATGTCGTGGAAGCAGGCACAGACTTTCGCTTTGAACCGATATGCTGCGGGGCACTGGACGAGTAGGATGCGTCTTCTACAGCGCGCTGCCTTGAAAACAGAGCATTTTTTTTCTTCAGTTGGTTGAACAACAAGCGACGCTGGCGTTCGGGGCCCGAAGAAGTCTGAAATATTTCTTCCATAAACACACAATTAATATTTTATTTTGTTGATGGGATGTACGCAGACGACGCATTTTATTGTTGTTATATCTGCAACGCTTCGGATGAGCGGTATTCTGTGTTCTGGTCTTTAGTGCATTGAGTTGATATTGTAAATTAAAAGAATAAAAAACAATATTTGCTTGCTTTCTTAGGGCGCGCCTGCATGCTATGAAGTGTTTGATTTGGAAACAATAAAGGCATTAATTGTCAAAGAAAGATCATTCTTTTAGTGATACGTTGCTATGGTGGCAAACATGACGCCTATATCAATTGCTTGCGTCTTTTATTTGAGTTTGTTTGTGTGCCTTCGATTTACGTGGCATGCGGTTTTTTTTACATCTACTTTTTTCCCCCAGCCTTGGTCACCACGATAAACACGTCACCGTCAAAAAGCGTGTCTGATTGCCTAAGCGGTTTCGTCGCTGCATCTGAGGAGATTTTCTGCATTGCTGAGTTCTACATCGCAACCGAAAACAATCTACGCGCTATGGTGGTTCTCGAAGATGAAGAAAGAAGTAATTGAACCGGACTCTCTGACATTTTATGCGAAGCATACTACTTTAGCTACCACTTCAGCCCTTCACCGTGGTTATGCGCCTCCAAATCACGTGATACATGACGTCATACCACGTGACACGATGACGTCACGACGAGAAACGGGGGCCCACCTCGCGCCGTCGCTGTGGTTGTGCGCCTCCAAATCACGTGATACATGACGTCACACCACGTGACTTGATGACGTCACGACAGTGGAGAAACGGGGGCCCACCTCGCGCCGTCGCTGTGGTTGTGCGCCTCCAAATTACGCGACACGATGATGCTTCGCATTCTCCAGGCTTAACCAAGTTAAGCCTCAGCCATTTTTTTTTCACTCTTAGCAAGCGTGAGTGTCGATGATTTTTCGCGCGCTTGACTAAGCGCGCTGTGCTTTAACGCTAAAAAATCACGCTTCGTAAGCATGACACACGGGATGCTTAACGTTTGCACGCTTGTTTTAGGCATGGCGCGTTTTCGGCGCCCACACTTGCAATCCGTGACTCGCGACCTACCTAATGCTAAATGCGAAATAGAGCATTTTTAGTTTCTTGATGAGCCGGTCTCCTCATCTGTTAGCCTTCAGGAATCATTTGAAAAGAAAGCTCAAAGGAACTAATTATAGTTGTACCGCATTTATAGGCTTGGCAGGTGCTTTTAAAATACTGATACAAAATATCAAATAGATCATCACAAAAATGAATTTATTTTCAATTTTTATCTTACACTTATGCGCACACAGCAATACTGCGCTGGAAGGACGTAACAGAAGATAGCTAGCTTTGTTTTTGGAGATTCGGAATTAGGTTTCTATTAGAAGCAGTATGCATATAGTTAAGACACTTTCATTAATTCATTCGCGACTGTCATTAATTTGTACTAACGACACGTAATCGGTTACTACGCACTTCGTCAATTCGTCATTATGAGCTATGTTGCCTGGAACGAATATGCCCTCACAATAATGCGTTTTCTCGGGTATATACTGAATGACAAGCGGGTTTCTAGTCCCTTGAAGTCTGGCCGGTCTATGTTTATTCACTGCTGTCGCCTTTACAATCTGAGCTAGGGCCTGAAAGTTGTAAGAAAAAAGTTAATAATCTGTTGTCATTGAACCATTCCAGCTTCATAGTAGCATTTTCTTACGCATGAACTGAGTAGCTAATGAAAGTAGTGGGAGAGGAGGCCATCTCATTTCAACATTGTTTAGGAGCTGCATTATGAACGAATACCGATTGCTTTGATAGCATTTATCTCCTACCAGCTAAGAAGTTTATGGAGCGCAAAAAATCTTAAAAGCACTTTTCTGACAAATCTACGAAACATTGAACGCAGGGCAACACAAACGTGTGCAAAGTATTTTGCTCAAGTGGACCTAGCGCGCCCTCCAACTAATCGTATCTAATGCGTGTCCTTGCGGCGCCATCGCCTATACGTTTGGAAAGAAAATTAATTGAGGAATGCTAAGAGGCTTTACATGTATAAGCAAAGCTGATGAGCAGAATGTGAACGCGAAGTACAACGAATTTTAAATATTGAGCAACCGCTCCAGAAGACAGTGCGTCCTTTCTGGGGTCGTCGCTGCTTAACGTTTCTACAATAAGCTACAAAAATGCTTCCCTAGAAGAAAGACCCATAAAAAAAAAACATACGAACTAGAAAATAGGCTTAAGATGAATACTTGATGCGGTTATAAGCGAGCGTTCGAACGCTACTATGTGTAAATCAGCCCCGAATGAAACGCCGGCCCGTATATGCCATACTTTTCCATTTTGCAGCCAGACATTCATTTATAACAATTTTATGAATGTATACTGCCGTAGACTTTTTGCGCCCAAAGATGAATCAGGCTAATTGTGCAACCCAGCTGCAACTACACAGGTAAGGTAATTTGCTTTGTTGGCAGGCGCAGTTCCCCTTTCATTCCGGCCGGACTCAACCTCTCTCAAACTGTAGCTTCGACAAGAAAATCCCGCAGCCATTTCGAGGCGCATGTTATGTTGGCTATACCAGTATATCCTGCCACTCTTTCAAGAAAGTCACCGTGTAAGTAATGCCCTTCATGTGATACACACAAAAAGAAAGCAACAAGGTGCTTTGTGTGTCGTGTCCGGCAGCAATTTGGCGATTTCACGGGGCTCTGTGCAACATACTACGTGCTTCATGTCGCCCCACGAAATGCACGGGCCAACGATGTCCGCGGGTGAAACCTAGAAGAGATAAAATTAACGAAATAAAGTGATACCCGATGGAGTGAACCACTGACAAATCTAAAAAATCTCAGAGAAGGAGGGGCAAATTTGTAAAAAAAAATAATTTATTGACGCAGCCTCACATTGCGATTGTGGCGTCAAATGTTCGTTATACACGGCTGAAAAATGAGTAGTCTTGGCAGAATGAACAGGTATAGAATTGAGTGTGAAACTTCGGGTGCGAAAAGCGATTTTACTCACGCCGCCGCGGTGCCTCAGTTGTTACTGTGCTCGGCTGCTGACGCGAAAGACGTGAGTTCAATGCCCGCCGCGGCTGTCCAATTTGGATGGAGGCTAAACTCTAAAGGTTCGTGTACTGTGCGATGTCAGTCCACGTTAAAGAACCCCAGGTGGTCGAAATTTCCGGAGCCCTTCTCTACGGCGTCCCTCATAGCCCGAGTCGGTTTGGGACGTTAAACAGTCGTAAACTATAAACCGATTTTACTCAGAGTTGAAAGTGGGGCAGTTTATGCGAGCCTTGGGCGCAGGTATATGTTGATGCCAGTGTACTGCGGTTCCGCTAGGGATGCCAGTTTCGCCTCTGCTTCGTTTAAAGGCTCATCAGACAGATTTCCTTTGCATAATCCCTTCTTAGTCCCGAGCGCATTAGCAAGTGTGTAATGAGTTGTACTTCATACGCTTGTTTCAGTAAATTTAGTAGTCATCTGCGAAGAAAGCGATTAGCTCTGTTAAGAAGAAATACCATTGAAAAAGCAGGCAAAATGCAGACGTATAGAGACTTATAATCGACAGGCATGGCGGCTCTTCCCTAGTAATGCTCCCTCTTCGAGGACTCTGGACGCTGTTTGTCGCATTTTGTAGCAGGTGGTGTAGACTTGTCTGAAAAAAAAACATCACAATTTTAGATGATGCCTTGTGAATAATTTCTCTTTATTCACGGCTATGACGCATGCTTTCGTTCTCTACAGTTGCGCACAACGTGGAGTTGTTTTGTGCGTGCCACTCATGTGAGTATGTAGTTGATTTGTTCAAACTGCAACAAACTTGCGAACTAGAAAGAACAGCAGATATTACGTCTGTTTGTATGGCGCAGAGTTCAATTGCTTTAGGATGCAATGCCTCACAGGATTCCAACTAGTCGAGCAGAAAATTTGTTACAGAGCAGAAAGTACGATATGCTACTACCATCGATTCAAAGCTGACGCTGCCCAACCGATTGCAAGGAGCCGTTCCAGTTTTTCTTCGCCTCTGCTCTATTGCAGAAGCGAGGTTTTCGCTTCGTGCTCTTGTAGTCCGCTCCTGCTACTGCTTCTCAGGTGGCTTGTCGAGGACGGTACAACCGAAATTTCAAACATATCGGTTCAGAATTACAAATTTATAGTGTAGGAGAGTTCAGCACACCCGAGAAAATCTAAAAAGTGGTCGCAAATTGTTGATATGCTTCTCATGAAAATCGCTGTCTTGAAATTTGTAGTATTGAACTGTATTTATATCGAAAGAATATGCGCTCAGCGCGGAATCTCAGAAATATTCATCAATCAGAGTAAATAGTTGTGGCTACGTTTCGCTGTATAAACAAACCTTTCGTCGCGAATTTCAGGAATGCTATTCCAGAGAGAAGCTATTAGACGCTGCAGCCGGCACCAAAGAGCATAGGTTTTTGTTTCTATATTCACAGCGTTTTTGTTTCACGGCTTTAACGCGTCTGCTGTTTGCCGCCAAGAGAAAACAGCTTTTCTAACCATTCGTATGCTGTCATTACAAGAACAAAGCACAACTGCCACGGTGCTTAATCTTTGCCGCCGCGACAGCTAACGCCACCATCCGCAGCAGCACTTACTAGACACAAACCTATTTGTGCTGTCTCCCAGAAATGTAAATATTAATTTCAAACGACAGCAACTACACACACCAGTCTGAAATTCGTAAACCTAACACAATCGCATCTTACAATTTATAGTTAGGTTGTAGTGCCGCCCACAGTCACATCACCAGTTCCCAGAGCGGTCTCTTGTTACATGCGATTTCAATATTGTAACGTGCTTCCATAGAACCTCGACGGAAGAAGCAGAAAATGAAGGACCAGCAGAGAGAAAGGAAGAAAAAGAGCTGAAGGACGCTGGTAGTCTTCCTGCTTCCATCCTGCTCCGACCAATCCCCTCTGTGAATAACCCCCCGTGCGTGCTAAGCACGTAACAGTTTGGTGGAGGTGCGGGGTATCTATCCCCGTACCTCTCGCATTCATCACCACCGTACCACCGTACCAGTCGTATTCATCACACGATCAACACCGGCTCCGCACCTCCTATACGCCAGAAGCCCTATCGAGTCTCAGCCACTGAACGTAAGTTAATAGATGACCAAGTTCAAGAGATGCTATAGCGAGGCATAATTCGAGAGTCTTCAAGCCCTTGGGCAGCTCCAGTTATCCTTGTTAAGAAAAAAGATGGCACATGGAGGTTCTGTGTTGACTACCGTCGCTTAAATACGGCCACGAAGAAGGACGTCTACCCGCTTCCACGTATAGATGACACAATTGATTGTCTGCACTCCGCTTCATACTTTTCTTCTATTGATTTGAGATCCGGCTACTGGCAAATCCCCATGCACGCTGCAGATAGGGAAAAAACGGCATTCATAACACCAGACGGACTTTACGAGTTTAACGTTATGCCTTTCGGATTATGTAACGCACCTGCAACATTCGAGCGGTTCATGGATACAATCCTGCGTGGCCTTAAGTGGCAAATTTGTTTATGTTATTTGGACGACGTTGTAATTTTTGGCAAAACGTTTAGTGAGCACAACAGCCGCCTGGATATTGTGCTTGATTGCATGGAACGAGCTGGCCTTATCCTCAATTCCAAGAAATGTCATTATGGGAACCGTGAAACAATTGTTCTTGGTCATTTAGTTGATAAAGAAGGTGTTCGACCAGATCCAAAGAAAATTGAAGCTGTCAAAAGTTTTACGGTGCCTCAATCAGTGAAAGAGCTGCAGAGTTTTTTAGGGCTCTGCTCGTACTTTCGACGCTTTATAGCTAGGTTTGCGGACATCGCTTACCCACTGACGTGTTTGCTGCATAAAGATGCACCGTTCAATTGGACCAGCGAATGTGACGCAGCTTTCCGACATCTGAAATTTCTTTTGACCTCGGGCCCCGTCCTACGCCACTTCTGCCCATCTGCACCAATTGAAGTGCACACTGATGCAAGTGGTATCGGTATCGGCGCTGTACTTATACAACGCCATGGTCACGATCAGCACGTGGTAGCATATGCCAGCCGGTCATTGAGTAAGAGCGAAAGAAATTACACGGTTACTCAGCAAGAATGTCTCGCCGTTGTTTTCGCTGTACACCGCTTCCGCTCCTATCTGTACGGGAATGCTTTCACTGTCGTGACCGACCACCACTCGCTTTGCTGGCTAGTGAGTCTTCGTGACCCCTGTGGCCGGCTTGCTCGATGGGCTTTGCGCCTACAAGAATTTAATTTCACTGTGGTGCATAAAAGCGGCCGTAAACACTCGGATGCCGATTGTCTTTCCCGTTTGCCGCTTCAAACGACTGATGACGACGCAGACAACTTTGATGAATACTTGGCGTCACTTTCACAAGCCTTCCCCGATCTTCAAGTTTTCCGAACTGAGCAACTCAAAGATCAAACATTAACCTCTTTGTTTGATGCCGCTCAAGATTCTGTAAAGAATACTTTTTGCATTCGCGACGGTTTGCTTTATAAGAAGAATTTCGCTTCTGGAGGAGCACGCATGCTTCTTGTCGTACCCGAAACCCTACGCATCACAGTTCTTGAAATGATGCACGACGACGCCACGTCTGGGCACTTGGGAGTGACACGCACACTCCACCGCACACAACAACGATTTTACTGGCCTAACATGCGTTCAACCATCCAGCACTATGTAGCCAGCTGTGTGCAATGTCAGCGTTTTAAGCTGCCGACTTCAAGTCCACCTGGCAAACTGCGGCCAATCACACCTCCAACAGCCCCGTTTGAGCAAGTTGGCATTGACCTCCTTGAACCTTTCCCACGGTCCTCGAAAGGAAATCGATGGATTCTTGTGTGCGTAGACCACTCAACCCGTTATTGTGAGACAGCCGCGATACCAGCTGCTACTGCGTCTGAAGTATCTAACTTCTTACTTCGTTTCGTCATTCTTCGGCACGGCACTCCTGCAGTTCTCATTAGCGACCGTGGACGCCAATTTACAGCGGACGTTGTTGAAGAACTTCTCCGCCTCAGCAGCTGCAGTTTTCGCCACTCCACGCCATATCATCCCCAAACGAACGGTGTGGTAGAACGCACTAATCGGACGCTCACCACCATGCTTGCTATGTACGTCGCTGCAGATCATAAAGACTGGGATGGCGTCCTCCCGTTCGTTACTCATGCATACAACACAGCGCAACATGAGACAACTGGCTGCAGCCCCTTTTACCTGCTCTATGCTCGCTCGCCTCGCTGTGGCCTTGACACCATTCTACCATTTTTCATCCACGACGAACCTTCTCTTGCGACCACACTCTACAGAGCTGAAGAAGCTCGCCAGCTTGCCCGCGTTCGAATTTTATCTTCGCAAGAGCGTTCCAAGAACCGCTACGACGTCCAACACCAAGAAGTTTCTTATGTTCCTGGTGACATTGTGTGGTTGTGGACCCCTCTACGCAAGCGTGGTCTGTGTCAGAAACTGCTATCCCACTACACTGAACCGTTTGTTGTGTTGGAGTGCATTAGTGACGTTAATTACGCTATATCACGACTAACTGCTAGTGGTCGACGGTCACGCCAGTCTCAGGTGGTGCATGTAGCCCGCCTCAAGCGATTCCATCCAAGGCGGTCTATTTAACTCGCCCGACGGGCTTCGTCCGCGAGGAGGGAAATGTAACGTGCTTCCATAGAACCTCGACGGAAGAAGCAGAAGATGAAGGACCAGCAGAGAGAAAGGAAGAAAAAGAGCTGAAGGACGCTGGTAGGCTTCCTGCTTCCATCCTGCTCCGACCGATCCCCTCTGTGAATAACCCCCCGTGCGTGCTAAGCACGTAACAATATGTCATTTCAATGCGTCGCACACTGTCTTAAAGTAAGCTCAATCCAGCCGCGATGTGCAGCACAAACCGGCTTATTTTCAGCGTGGCCTTAATGCGGCGGTTCTGTGTAGTGTGACATGTTTCAAGATGTGGTAATGTTGCCGTCGACTGTCTGAATTCCGAGAGGCCTTATTTTGGACATTATCGATGCGCTGGAGGAGCCAGACGACTCAAGGACTGCAGGTGATGCTACTCCTCCTCTCTCAAAAATAGCCACCGACGCGAACCGCGACACGGCCGCGAAACTTTTGCGCCAACGAGCCGAAGCTAATGAGCGCAAGGGCGAACTAGACGACTCACAGCAACGCCAGCGAGAACAATTCTCTTTCTTTCTTGTCATCACCCTAAGGCGAAGTTCAGAGGTAAATAAGATTCCCTACACTTGACCCTGAAAACATTGTTGTTCGGAAAATAGCTCAAAATATATATATTGAGCGAAGACGTTAAAAATAATTTGCTTACATATATATTCCAAACGACCGTGAATGGCTGATAAGCGCCCACAGTTCTCAGTGAATGGCGCCGTGTCGCGCGTGAACTCTGAGCAGTCGCACTCGTTGTTTTTGCACCTACCGCGCGGCAGGCCAAGCACGTCAACCGATGTCAACGTAATCATACCATTGTTGCTACTCCTCCACTTATCACCATCGCAAACGAGCACATCAAACAACACACGCTTCAAAAGCAGGAAGACTGGACACACAAAAGAGACTTGTGCGGCCAATGCCTCTGTCGTCACCACCGACCGCGCCCGCCAGTTTCAGTCGACACTGTTTGCTGTCCTTGTGAATGTACTGGGCGTCCGCACAACCATACGACCTCCTACTACATTTCGGCCAATGGCATGGTGGAACGCCTTCGTCGACAACTAAAGGCTACCCTTACCACCCATCAGCCAAGGGAACCCTGGTCCGACCACCTCCCCGCGTCTACTTGGGCATTCGCTCGGCACTGAAGGCTGACCTCGACAGCTCTTCTGCTGAGCTAGTCTACGGTGGTCCCCTGCGCCTCCCTGGAGAATTCTTCTCTCCTTCCTACTCTCCGTTATTCCATGACGCTTCCACCTACATCCGAGACCTGAGCAACACATTTCGCCACATTACTTCTGTCACCCCCACCGCCTGTCACCCTCAGTCCGTGTTCGTCAGCCAGGACATGGCCTCCTGCACCCATGTCTTCATCCACCGTGACCACGTCTGCCCAACCCTCACATCGGCCTGCGAAGGACCGTTCCACGTCCTCCATCGTGCGCAGAAGACCTTCACGTTGGACGTCAATGGCCGTGAAGACGTCGGGGCTGCTGACCGACTCAAACCAGACTACTTGGCCACTCCTCTGCCCGTCGGCTCTCACTGTCTCTTCGGCTACGCCACCATCCTGTGCACGTTCCTCCAAGCACATCCGCTAAGCGGATCCTGTGGCTTCCGCTCTACTGGGGGAAGCCCTGTAGCGTCACACGCGCTGCGCTTGGCTCGCAGGCCATGGCACGCAGCGCCGGACAAGGAGGAGGAAGTTGGGCTAGACCACCGCAGCGCGAGCAGCTCAATTAAAAAGCAGTTCGAAGCTAAACGCTGTCAGAGCTGGTTATTCCTCTCCTTAGCTCCTACAGCTCCAACTATTTTACCACGTTTTTCAACCAAAGTAACTAAACCGAGCGCCACCTTTCAATGGCTCCTCATAAAAAAAGAAAGGAAGAGTAAGTCAAAGCAGCAAATCAGAGGCGACTAACGGCCGCGTCGATTGCCTCCTTAGGAGATATGTCATCATCAAAGGCATCATCGGACTGACTATGCCCACTGCAACGCAAATGCCATTCTTTCCTTTGCCAGCTGCGGCCACCTTATCGCCGCAAATTTCTTAATCTCATCAGCCCACCTAACTTTCTGACGCCCCTGCTACACTTACCTTTGTCTTGGAATCCTCACCATTACCCTTAAAAATCAGCAATTACCTTGCCTTCGCATTACATGCCCGGCCCAAGCCCATTTCTTCCTCTCAATTTCAACCAGAATGTAATTAATCCACGTCTGTTCCCTCACTCACTCTGTCCGCTTCCGGTTGCTTAACGTTGCACTATCATTTTTCATTTAGAGCCGAACATCTTTTCTGCAGCGATATCCTGAATTCGCCTATTTTCCCTCTTACTCCTAACACGTTAGTAGGCTTCCGCTTCACTAATTCTTCCGTTCCCTACTCAGATCAAAGCTAATTTGGGACCTTACCATTTTCTGGTCGCTACGACTCACATTTCCAAGGACCCCCACATCTGCACGATACGCGGGTGGGAGCATAGCATTAAAGGTGTACTGAAGAGGAATCTGAACTCGTCTTTTTTGCCGCGGGAACTCCATCTACACTTTCCGAGAATTCTTAGAAACTGCGACTTATTGGCCTGTGTGGCTGATTTCCCTAATTAAATCGAATTAACGTCCGGCTCCCGCCTTTCTTTTTGAATTCTCCCTCGTACGGTGGGCGGAGTCGACCAACGCGTGGAGCGCCTTGCAGCCAGCTCCGTGGAGGCTTTGCTTTCGCTTTATTTTGTTTTTTTTTAGGTTTCCGTGAATAAACAGTTTCATTCGCAGATAATATAGCCGCAAAATAAGCCCGCAGAAATAAAAATACGCGCGGACTATTTGCTTCTACGGACTACTACGTATTACTCCGCCGATGGCATAGCGGCAAGCCGCCGCGGGATTGGCTGAAAGGCACTCCACGCGTTGGTCGACTCCGCCCACCGTACGAGGGAGAATTAAAAAAAAAAGGCGGGAGCCGGACCTTAATTCGATTTAATTAGGAAAATCGGCCACACAGGGCAATAAATCGAAGTTTCTAAGAATGCTGGGAACGTGCAGATTGAGTTCCCGCGGCAAAAAGACGAGTTCAGATTCCTCTTCAGTGCACCTTTAAGTCTATTTCATTTTTAGTCTCACCATTGGGGCTCTTCCACGTCCACTTTCTATTTTCTCGTTTCCGGAAGAAGGTATTCATGATCTGTCAGTTATTTCTCTCTGCGAACTCTACTAATAACTCCCCCCTGCTATTCCTGGATCCTATGTCATAGTCGCGTACCACCTGTTTTTCGGCCTGCTTTTTGCCTACCTTCGCATTAAAGTCGCCCATTCGTACAGTGCACTGTAGGAGATATGTATCAGGATATGCATACGCGTGATGAGGAGAAGCGAGATCGGTGACAGGAGGTTTTCCTTACCGTGAGTTTTCCGGTCTTCAAGCGTGCTAGATTTCGTCACGCGTAAAAGAAAGCGAGGGGTGGCGGTGGGGGTCTTTGTTTCACCCTTAGGTGAACGAAAAGAATGCGTATCTTTAGTCACGAGCTGCTCAAAACGAAGTCCACGATGCCAAGAAGCGTGTTTCGCGCTTAAAGCCGGTCAGTGACATGAATCTCTGCGTGAAGATATTAAGAGCGTTGGACGCAGGTTCAATCAGTAGTCTCTGTGCAGAGCAGGAGATCAGATTATAGTAAAAACTGGCACTTGACATGAAGTTGAAGACCAGTTACATCTAGAATATTTGAAGCGTTAATATCGCTAAAATTTTGACTCTCTTCTCATTTGTAAAATAACTCATTTTCTTAAACGCCACGAATTTTTTTTTTTAAAGAACCAGCACTGAGCCGTTAATGGACGACATACCCGCAGCGATGCCTTTCGCTTTTCAAAATGATGAAGTCAGGAGCATTCAGGGCCAAAACGAATATACGGCGGCTCATCGAATACTATAGCGCCTTGATTATACCCCGCCTTTCAAGCAATGTCTGAGATTACCGAATAACAAGCTTGGAAATTTCGGCTTATGGACGGAGAACGAGTAACGCGAGCGGCGTGCCAAATGCATTGTTTCGGGTAAATAACCTTGCTATTCCCATCCCGAGGCCAACTTGTTCCGCTTTGGCCCATTACTTTTCATTAGGCTCATTTAGAAATAATTTACCCGTTCTCCAAAGCGTGCGTTCTATTTCTCTCTTTTTGCCCTCCATTTTCGTATTCGCAGATCGCCGCTGTGCTTAAACCCATTTCAATGGTTTTCTTTAGTTTCTAAATTCATGCTCACCGGCTGAGTACTGAGAGCACCTACACCTGGTTCACTGAAACCCTCCGCCACGGTGAACTTTCTTTCGGATCATTTCTGCTATCCTAAAGGACTACTCGGGCTCATTTCTAGGCCCTGTATATTGTGATAGGAGTGATATGTAAGGCGGCATTCTCCATGGCTCAGAGGACAAACGCAACCAGGGGATGGAGATCAACCAGAGAGGAGCCTGTCTTCGTTTCGATATAACCTGCCTGACGGCAAATTTAGCTTGCCCCTTAGTCACAGGACTGCATTAAAATTTTCCTTTACATCTCAGGCCTTTTTTCTAGTGGGCCTGCACATAGCCCCAAACTAAGCGGCACAGCTTCTTTGCCGCCGCGGTGGCTCAGTGGTTACGGCGCTCGGCTGCTGACCCGAAAGACGCGGGTTCGATCCCGGCCGCGGCGGTTGAATTTCTTTGGAGGAGACATTCTAGAGGCCCGTGTACTGTGCGATGTCAGTGCACGTTAAAGAACCCCAGGTGGTCGAAATTTCCGGAGCCCTTCACTACGGCGTAACTCATAGCCTGAGTTGCTTTGGGACGTTAAACCCCATAAACCAACCAAACCAAACAACCACATATTCCTCCTCCCGACAAGTCGAACGAACTGAAGGGCCTACCAACGGGGAGCGTCACCTTCTCTTTCAGCTCCGGTCCCAAAGAGGCAATAAAATCTGCGGATGGCAGAAATACTCAATGAAAAAGAAAACAGTGCGGCAGGCAACGAACTCACTCGGAGGGAGCCCTACATTTACTATTATCTACACAGGTTTTAAAGACTGGCGCTCCCAATCGAGCTTTACGAGTGATAAAACGGTGGGGTTGAATGTCGTGAAGTGGTACTTGCACACTTCACGCCGGAGTTGGAAGGAGGCGTGGAAGGGATTTATGCATTCCTGAAGTTCTCCTTCTTGAAGACGGCTTTAAACGCACTCGCTTCGAATCGTGCACTCTCTTGCCATTTAACGATTCTTCTCCTCCTGCCTGCAGTAATACTCCATCAATTTATAGCTTTTATTCTCTGTATTTCTGCGAGTGCAAGCGCGACACGAATGAGTGGAGTGAGTTTTTTTTAAATTTTTTTACAGCCAAAGAAATAAAACGAGAAGGTTTTCTTAAAAGCATGCAAACAAGCCGTTTATTCCGGCGCTTTTGCTAATAAAAAGAAAGATCCAAAGCAGTTTACTCCTATTAGCCTAATCGTATCGCATATGGCACCGACTTCATTCTAATTTGGCTAAAACGACAGCAGCACCTCAGTACGTGTTGGTCCTTTTATCAGTGGCGCGCGATGGTTTACTCGAGGCTGAACCGACGGTTCCAGGCAAAAAAATAAGCCTTTTTGTTTAAACGTCTTTTGCTTTTAACAGATTTATATATAGATTTATATTTAGAACCGATTTAGATTTATGATAGTTATCGTGCTTATCTCACTCAGCTGAAAATGTACAAACCGGGAAACCAAGAAAACAACAGAGAAATCAGGTCAATTTTTCTTCATGCAAAATCCAGGTCATTGAGGACCTTTATGACATTCAATAGCAAGTCATGCAACTAAACATTGATTTTCCTGGAGTTTCGGAGACCGAGAATGAGGAGGTGTTGTCAAAGGTTAATGGTCTTTAGAGCAAAGTGAACATGCCTATGGTGACTATTAACAATGTTCACATTGTGCATCACCTCCTTGTAGGTTAGATACGGTCCAAGGGAATATTTTTCTATGCTGCAGAAACTCAAAGAAAGAGGACTTGTTGAGCAAGTAGCCTAAACTGAAAAATTGAAGACTAACTGCTATTTGCCGGACACTTAAGCAAACGGAAACTGTTTTTCGTGTACGAAAAACTAGGCGATGAACACCTATCCTGAGCATTTATTTATTTATTTATTGATACCTCAAAGTTATGGGACAATACATGAGGGATGGGCATGATAGTTAAACAACAATGGTCTTGATAGCGTTCTTAAAATGAATGACGTTGATATGATGCACGGCGTCCTGTGGTAAACCATTCCAGTTCCGGGATGACGTGACGAAAAAAGATCGAGAAGGAGCGGTGGTTCTTGCAGTGGGGGCATAGACGGCCTTATGGTGATTAATACGGCTTTAAAGGCGATAAGCAGATGATATGACCGATTCTCCTACAGATGAATGATGAAGCATATGAATGAGCCACAATCGAGAAATATTTCGTCGTGTTTCAAGGCTGGGTTAGTTGGCTCTAGGTTATAATGCAGTCACACTAGTGTTGTATGAATAATCAGAATAAATAAATGCGGATAGCACGATTTTGTACTTTTTCTAAGGTTAAAGAGAGGTTAGTCTGGTGAGGATCCCATATTTCTGACACGTATTCTAGTGACGAAGCACGTTTGCACGAGAACGGGAAAATCTTTGTCAGACAGCGGGACAGAGCGAATGTTACTCGTACTTGTTCCACAGCAGATCTGGATCAGGTTGTTTACTTTGTTTTCTTGCTACGGACGCTGCTTGATGATGATGATTATGATGAAGATGATGATGTCCTCAGGCTTAATGTCATATAGCCACGGCGGGAGATTGCATCTTTCAAGGAAGATCGCACGTTGCAGATTTCTTTCTTTTCTCAACATGGTTAGGAACACTCATGGTATTAACAAGGGAAAGCTTTAGACAGTTGGTCTGACATGCTGAAGAGGCGGAATAACCGCGAACTTAGACGAGACTTAAGAAAGAGAACAAGACAGGACGAGCGGTAACTAGAAGTTGCTAGTTACCGCTCATCCTATCTTCTTCTCGTTCTTAAGTCTCGTCCAAGTTCGGGGTTATTCCACCTCCTCACTCATGGTATTGTAATGCCATGCGATTTTGTGAACGGTCATTGATGAGAGTGCATGCATCTTCCAGTGTTTTTTTTTTTTTAATGCGCGGTATGCAGTGCTAAGACAGCCGATCTTAAGTTGCTTTTTAGCGACGGAATATATTAGAGAGAAATATGTCGCTATGAAAGGACCAAAATCTTTTTCATATGTGGGGCCCGACTGCGTCGTTTCTTGTCTTATTGGGATAGCTTTGATTGTATACGTCATTGAGTTTTACAAGGTGTTCAAGGATTTCCCAAATCAGCGCGCAGAAGACCTAGAAGAAGAATTATTGGACTTGCCTGCGCCCTGCGTTGGACATACACGGAGCATGAAAAACAAGCGTGGCAAGGAAAACGTGATTACACAGGAAGAAGAGCCGCTAACAACAGAGCAGCCATGCATTAGAAGGAAATGAAATAATCTTTCTCCATAAATTAGGCACGCGTGCCTCACTGGTAGCTAGCCCCAATACGTCCCAAAGGTTGCTGCATGCTATCTTTGATCGGAGAAAAGATATCGCTCGCTAGGCATAGGTGCACGCAATTCTGCGTTTGTGCATGCTTGCTTGATTGCAAAGTGCATTAAGGGAAAAAATGCAGCTCTATGAAGACAAGGACATGTACAGCAAGATAGATTTTTTGGACACAGGAAGGACGATTTCATACCATGGTATCGCAGTTGCACCATCATTGCATAGAACTAGCAAAGCATATCACCCAGATACGCGAGCTCCTTTGGCAACTACGCAACAGAAGGGCTACTTACAGAGTAATTTTCAGCAAAGTGTAATGCATTCAGCCTCAATTATTTTGCAAGTCAACCAATTTTGGTGCGCATTTTTTTGTCGCTGCTACCTACATGTTACAATATTCCTGCAATCTGCGATTGCCCTCCTACACATTTCAGAAAATAGCAAACTCCACAACAACATAAAATAAAATTTCTTCCACTCGAGGAAAAGCACAGTACTTTCATAGCTTTTTATACAGGTGGTTCCAAAACAGATGTTCATGTCTAACGCGCAGTGGTACAAGGGGATCGGAATCAAATAGTAAGGCTTCCACAGTTCGTACCCATCTTCACTGCCGAATGTCACGTGATCTCTGCAGGCGTACAAAAAAAAGTAAACCAGAACTTTATACACACATCATCATCATCATCATCATCATTTATTATCCCTTAAGAGCCCCTGTCGGGGTATTACATAAGGGGAAAGCGAATAGAGAAAAAATACTGAACAAAAGGTCAATAAAGAAACAACGAGGTAACACAAAACATAAAATAGAGCAAGAAACGCGTCAATCATCAAACAGGGCTTATCACCACTGCAAAGAGCATCACACTATTACAAGAATGGTTAATGGAATGCGAATGGAACACACAGACCCGATAAGTGTGCTTACAGTCCTTCACTGTAGAAATGCAATCACTCAGCTACTTGATGACATCCTACACAGCATAACAACAGCCATAGCTCCAGGATAAAACATGAAACCCTGCTGGGTACCCAGTCATATAGGAATTAGAGGCAGCCAGGGAGCAGTCTTGTGCGCCGCTCAGGCCTGTTGCAAGGAAATAACCAAAGCAAACATACCCTTTAATGACTGTATGAATTTAGTACACCGTAAATTAAGAAAAAATTTGTAGGCAGCTTGGAGCATTGGATTAAACAATAAACTTCATAAATGCAGTTTTAGGTGAAATGAAGTCCTGCACACACCGGGAACGTTTCAAGGAAGTTATTGTCTGCCGGCCTCGTATAGGATCCACACGCTTTACTCATAATTTTGTAGCGAGAAAACAAGAAAAACCTATTCGTAATAAGCGAGTAATTACTCATTTGCATGCACCGGAGCGCAGCCATACGGCTACAAAGGAAAGCTATACAGCTTTCTCAGAAACTTCGTAGTTAAAGAAAAATTCGTCCTGGTCCGGGGTTCGAACCCAGGACCACCGCTACACCGGAGCAGTCGCTCTACCAATTGAGCTAACCAGGACGGCAAGCTTATGGTAGGACGAGAGCGAATTGATGAATAACTCGAAGTGGGAACTGTGTTGGTCAAATGTTTAGGGGAATCCCCCAAGGTGGAGTAGATTTGTAATAAGGGAGTAATTACTCATTTGCATCCACCCGAGCGCAGCCATACGGCTACAAAGGAAAGCTATACAGCTTTCTCAGAAACTTCGTAGTTAAAGAAAAATTCGGCCTGGTCCGGGGTTCGAACCCAGGACCACCGCTACACTGAGTAATTACTCCCTTATTACAAATCTACTCCACCCCGGGGAATCCCCTAAACATTTGACCAAAACCTATTTTTGAAAAGTGTGGGAAAGAATAAACAGCAAAACAGATTTTATTCTCATGCACGAAAGTCGAAGGAGTAAGGAAAAAGCATTTTGCACAGTTTTATAATGACTACGCTCATTTGCACCTAATGTTACTTTTGGGAGAAGATGGAATTATGCACATGTCTGGGGTGGCTTTTTAGCAGAAGCAGGTTTTATCGACAAACTGAATTTTTACCCACTGCCTCGCTTCATTTTGTGATGTGCCACGGCCACCTTCTCATTCCCGAGAAGAAGGCTAACCTGCTTATTTCGTTGTTTTGGAGGTTCAACATCCTTTCCCTGCCAAGGATGGCTGCTGAGGCTAACTGGTCTTCTTTAAAGTTTTTACTATTAGCCATTTATAACATTTCTTTCCTTTGTCATCACTAGATAATGCATACAAAAGTTATAGGGCCCCTACACAGATGATGATTTTAATTTCCTATAAAACTCTGCAGAAAACAATTTTTTTACAACTTGAGCTCGGCGCATGATGGCCTTAGCTTGACGCATGACGGATCTTGTTGATGCAGCTTGACGCATGATGGACTTTAGCGTCAGTCTCGTTGTCGGTGTCGTCTCTTCTGTCTCTGTTTTTTTGCGCTGCGTATACTTTTACTTAAGGTGGCCTTACTGCTTATGTCCCATTAAACCCAAAACAACAAAACCCCAGATACATGTTACCACTGAGGTTATGTCAGCAGTGGACCGGGGTGTGGAAATAAATGTGCTTTTCCTTAACTTTCAAAAAGCATTTGATCAGGTTTGTCACAAAACACGGAAATTTAAACTATACAGTGTACTAAAGAATGAAGAAATCCCCCGCTGACTTGACTTATCTAATCGAACACAGTACCTTCGCATAGGCAACTCCGGTTATTCACCTGCTTCCGTACTGCCATGTGTACAGCAGGGTTCAGTAAGACGTGATTCGCTTCGTCTTTAAAGGACCACAAGATGCCAGTACGAAATACCGCAACGTTATGTACGGCAGCACTCCATCAAAGGAGGGTAAACAATCTAAACACGCGTCAAGAATGCTTGACGATGCTGTTGCTCAACCTTGTTAAAGCAAGTGGAAGTCGCCAGTTCTCAACGTTGAACCAGAAGCTATTCCGGTCATCAACTTCAACATTCTTTTATCACTCTCATCACTGCTGATCCTTCGCATACTAGTTTTTCACGGAGTGAGGAACGCCGCACTGCCTACATGAAAATATTCACCAAGAAAACTACAACCGACACAATGCTAATGTAACAGTGGCCATCTGCACCCAGCACTTTCACTTTGGCATTAATTTTTTATGAACTAAGGTGTAACAGCAGTCGCTCCTGAGTAGTAACTACTTGTTTGGTTTGGTTTGGTTTATGGGGTTTAACGTCCCAAAGCGACTAACGTTATGAGAGACGCCGTAGTGGAGGGCTCCGGAAATTTCGACCACCTGGGGTTCTTTAACGTGCACTGACATCGCACAGTACACGGGCCTCGAATTTCTCCTCCAAAGAAATTCAGCCGCCGCGGCCGGGATCGAACCCGCATAGCCCCCTGTCTACAACAAAAAATGCCAAAGTAAAGGCGGCTCCTGACCTTGGTAATAAATAGAATCTAACAAATTTGGATGTTTAAAACTTAACAGTGCGGAAAGAGCTACTGCAGTTAGTGTCTATTGTGGTTCCTTTTAAGAACGTGCAAGATCTGCAAAGAGTTCTTTTCTTTTAACAAAACTTCTTTTCTTTTCTTATACTCTCCAGCACCTAGTGCAATTTCTACTACGACACAGTTTAAGACATATAGAGTCCTGTTTTCGTTCAGGTCAGATTATAGCTGAAGCTTTTTAACTGGAGCTACGTGCGTCTTTGCCCCCTAACCTGCCGATGCGATCTCCCACAGATGAGACCACTTCCTTACGTCCGGCGGAGCAAGACGTGTTTGTGGTCCGCCCAGTGCAGCGAGCGAGCGAGCGTGACTGGGAGAAGTTGCTCCCTTTAAAATTGGATCGGCAAACCTTGGTGTCCAACCACCCTCTCTGCGCCCCCTGGATTCAACATCGAGCGCTTTGCGCTGAGTCCGCGCCTGCCCCTTGCAGTTTTCTTTCTTCTAGAGCGTGTTCTCTCTACGACCGCGTTCGAAATTCGTGCAAAGCCGTCCATCATGGATCTCCTGCTGCACACGTATTACATCCGCCATCCCGAACTTCTAAGTCTTACCTCAGTGGGTGACGTGCACGTTAGGGGCACGTACGACCGATGGGGAACTGCAAGTTTTGCAGAAACGCTCGTCGTCAGCGGTCCAGGGTCATGAGACATGGCGCAAGACTTGACCCGCGTTTCGATTTAACCGTTACATTAAAAACGTTCTAAACGATTCCGCAAAACTCAATACGCCTAGTAGCGCAGCCTTCATCCGCAAAAGACCTAGATGTCTCTGAGCTCCGCTCAGCTGAACCTTTTTTTTCATTTGTTCTTTTCATATATCGCGTCATGCGCACTTTTTTCTTAATTCTTTCTTGCAGAGATGCTTTAGAAAGCCCCTCGAAAACGTGCCTCACTTTCTGGAAACTACACTCAACGTAAGGTAGAATGCGTGCGTATCGGAGATTACTTTATTTATTTATTTATTTATTTATTTATTTATTTATTTATTTATTTATACAGAATACCCCTAAAGGCCCTCGAGAGGGTATTACATAGGGGGGGGGGGGCCCAGGCAATTGAACAGAATTAAAAAAAAACCACAAATATAAAACAAACAACAAAAGCACAAATAAGACACACTGGATGAAATAAGTAAGCAAAATAATCAATCAAAAGCACAAATAAGACACTTTGCATGACATATAAGTAAGCAAAAGAATAAAAAGAATGGCAGCGCGGCAAAGAACGAAGATTACTGCATTATTAAAATTATACAAACAGAACACTAATACAATGAATCTTTTTAGTAACAAACCCTGCAAAAAGGAAGCCATGAACAAATAAAATAACAATGTATGCGAAGAGTTAAGCAGTAGTTATTGAAGATATAAGTTTAAAATATTTATCAGGATCAGTGGTGGTTGCGATATGTGAAGGCAGAGTGTTCCAGTCAGATATTGTGCGTGGTAAGAATGAATGCGCATAGATAAATGTCCTGCACGTGAAACGTCTAACTTTAAAGGGATGATCGCGACGGTCAAAAATCGAAGTAGGCAAAGAAAAAAAGTCGTTATGAAGTGATGGATGATGATAAAGTTTATGAAAAAGTGACAGTCGTGCAATTTTACGGCGGAGACATAAATCCTGGAGACCTGCGCGTTTCTTTAAGGCTGTGACGCTGGTGTTACGTGAATAATCGGAGTAAATAAAACGAACGGCGCGGTTCTGCAATGATTCAATGTTATTTATTAGGTAAGATTGGTAAGGGTCCCAAATAGCCGAGGCATATTCAATTTTAGGTCGAATTAGAGTGGTATAGGCATGAGCACGGAGGTGAGGAGGAGCATGCTTTAGGTTATGTTTTAAGAGACCTAATGACCGATTAGCAGATGCAAGCATAAGGTTAATATGGTGGTTCCATGCTAAGTCTGAATGAAGGTGAAGTCCTAAGTACTTATACGTGGTGACTAGCTCAAGTGAGCTATTATTTAAGGAGTATGCTGTTTGAATTCGAGACATTCGGTTAGTAAAAGACATCAATTTAGTTTTTGAATGATTAAGTTGCATAAGCCAGGTTGAGCACCATGCTGTTACTGAATCCAGGTCAGATTGAAGGGATTGGCAATCGGTGTTAGAATAAATTTTGCGATAAATTACACAATCATCAGCAAAAAGTCTGATATGGGAAGAAATGGAATCCGGTAAATCGTTGATAAATATTAGGAAAAGTAAGGGGCCAAGCACACTTCCTTGTGGGACGCCAGAGTGTACTTGGCTGAAAGACGAATTGTGGTTATTGACAGTTGTAAATTGAGACCTGGAAAACAGAAAATCTTTAACCCATGCAATGACAAGAGGGTGAATATTAAGCAGTGCTAGTTTCATTAATAACCGGTTGTGAGGTACTCAGTCGAAAGCTTTAGAAAAATCAAGAAATATGGAGTCTACTTGAATGCCAGCATCAATCGATGAATGTATGTCTTGAATGAATCCGGCAAGTTGCGTTTCGCAAGAGTAGCCTTTACGGAACCCACGATATAATATTGCGACAAGGATCGAAAAGTAACTAAGCTGAGAGGTTAAAACAGCTAATAAAAAGTGCAACAAAATATGTTAATAAAGGTAAAAAAATTGAAAGTTATATGAAGAAAAAAATATGGGGCTGGGCGCAAAACTACTTTGCGCAAATATTTACAAAATTTAGTAATCTCATAATAAGGGAGTAATTACTCATTACCATTACTAATTACTCCTTGACTGTTCCGGTGAAGCGGTGGTCCCGGGTTCGAACCCCAGACCAGGACGAATTTTTCTTTAACTACGAAGTTTCTAAGAAAACTGTATCGTTTTCCTTTGTAGCCGTATGGCTGCGCTTGGGTGGATGCCTTGAGTAATTACTCCCTTATTACAAATTTACTCCACCTTGGGGGATTCCTCTAAACATTTGGCGAGTACTCTAATCCTGGACAACTTGTTAACACAAATTTGAAGGAAAGAAAAATGTGGAGCTGAGTGTAAAACTACTTTGCGCAAACTTTTACTAAATTTGGTACTCTGATCCTGGGCAGAGCTGATGCGAAAGCCAAGCCAAAATGCAATTGAACAGTTTTCTTCACTGAAGGAAAAATAGCTTCCTCGATATACAGGGTCATCGCGAAGTGTGGCCTCATGCAACGGCCTCATGTCAACTGATACGAGCCCGGGGTGAGGAGGTTATCTGTTGAAATGACCTGTATACATTCCCTGAACATAACACGCAAT
Organism: Amblyomma mixtum; assembly: GCF_055824585.1. Taxonomy (NCBI): domain Eukaryota; kingdom Metazoa; phylum Arthropoda; class Arachnida; order Ixodida; family Ixodidae; genus Amblyomma; species Amblyomma mixtum. The sequence goes on along the minus strand of NC_143012.1, from coordinate 99,958,341 downwards.
CCATAATGCGTTACTAAATGTCATGAGAACGAGCTGCTAGCTTTTGATACATTTTCAATGATAGCGCGACTCAACTTCCGGTCCTTTCGTTGCGCTGTGACAGGAACTCCGGCCAGGAGAGGGCGCCGTTTGTTGCTAGCACTGCGATGGTCGCCAAATTCATCGGGTACAGAGGCGATTGCGTCAGAGGCATGCTTCCCATCTGCCGATCTCACCAGTCAGAAATATTCACTGAGATGCCGTGCGGCAAGAGGATGTTTCTACATGTGGTGAAAATAAAACCGATAAGAAATAGATTAGAATCGTCGCTATAATTTTTGGTACTCTTACTTTAGTTAGCTCAACGGCTAAATTGTCTGTTTTTTATTTTTTGATTCTTTCTACTGCGGAGGTTTTTATTAAGACGTGCCGAAGAATCAGACGCCGTTTCGAAGGCAGTAAATGTCCATCAGAGCACCCGTTTTAACAAAAAAAAAAAACGGAGATGACCTTACTGTCACTTATATTTATGCCTGATAAACAGTGTTTGTAAAATTTTCCTTCATCACCATAATGCCAAGAATTAATGTGGTACTGTCTTGAATGTAGCTGCGGATTTCACTGAACCGACAGTCACTGCAAGCAGAGTCGCGTCGAAGTCAAGGTTATACTGGCGGCACATCTATGAAAGAGCAGCTTAACATTGCTCACAAAATTTAACGGCTATCAATTTGTTTGATGTGGAGCAAATGCGATAGCCTGCTTCTTTCACTTGGTAGTCATTTCCAATTATGGTCCAATTCCACTTCTGAGTTCAATTTCTTTCAATGCCGAATGGATACCAATTCTGATTCTCTTCGAATTTCGGCTAAGCAACAAGGTGAAGTGTGCCACATTCAAAGATCCCGCCGAGTCCTCAGAACGTTACCAGCTCAGTGGCGTAGCGCTTAAGTGATGCAACGGCACTGGCAGCTTAATATTTCAAACACAGTCAGCGGGAGGGCTTGTGACACGCAGGCTGCTCATCGCGAGCAATGCAGAGGATTCCGCAAGATTAATTTTTGCATCGACAGTTCTTCGGGAGGGCGTATGTTGTGCACGTAGGACTGCTGTTATCTGAGTCATTGTCTTCTTAGTCCTTCTAGTTGTTTTTTTTCGTCATCATAATTTTATTTCGTGAAACCAATACATCAGAACTTGATTGGAGCCATAGCCAGCTCGGCTAGTGAAAGGTCCAAATACAGGATATTCACAAAAGAAATGTCAGACATTCAAACTGCATGTACAAAATGACGTGAGATACTAAAATCACGGCATTGCAAGTATGTAAAGCGCATACATATTCTGAAAAACAAACATATAATGAAAAGTACAAAACTAAAGACAAACGCATTTAGTCCCACAGCTCTGGACAGACAATAAAAACGTTTTTCAATAAGGACGAAAAATTATGCTTGAGTTCGATGTCATCGGGAATCTCGTTCCATATCTGAGCACCATTGTACTCTAATAGCCTTTGACCGTGAGTGTTGTGACAAGGCGGTATATGTTAAATCTATTATTAGTGGCGGCTCTTGTTTGTCTCAGCGGCGATGCAAACAGTGTAAGAGGAAAAGTCATTCTTCCTCTAAGTCATTCTTCGTGCGACGTCTCCCTCTCCTCCATTACAAGCGGAGAGGAGACAGGAAACAGGGGCAAGAAGTCCAGAGGACGGTTTACAGGTGAGAGAAGTCAAATCTTTCTAAATACCGCATAGCAGGTATATGCTGCACACAGAAGCCGACGCCGCCGGACAGTTTCCGCCTTTAATGCTTTCCCAATACTTTCGCCTTTAATGCTTTCCCGGCCTTAAAGCAGCCGGAGCATAGAAGGTTGTTTGAAACAAAGAAAAACGACGGCCGCTCCCCATCCGAAAAACTAGTTATGAGCCCGTGTCGAAGTGACGCACCCGTGAGCGATGCTGTCATCCCGTACCAGATGCAAGTATTGGAATTCCCCTTCGAGGGGTGGAATATGCGTGCCATTGACGCCCTTCTTATAACCAATGATCTTGACTGTGTGCAAGCCTCACTGCCGTCGCCCGATTTGTATGTTTCATTTAAAAAAGAGGACATCGCGTCAAAGAGCGGTAAAGACCGCCAAACCAAGGCGAAGGGCAGGGAATGGCTGCACGCCGTTCCACCATACGATGCTTGGCGTCCCGTGAAAGCCCGTCTGCCCGCGCCCATTCTTCTTTTCTCTCGCTTTATCGTTGCCCAAAGCAACACATCTCGTGTCCGAGGAGACGCCCACGCTGTACTTCGCGGCTTCGCGCCGAAGGAGGGTAAAGCACAACAAGGGGAAAACGGAACGGCGGAAACAACGTAGCGTTCGCGTGACTCAGAGTCGTTTGATGCCGACTGTGTCGAATGGCGCCTGGATGGGGAAAAAACGCCGAACGCGGAGGACATAGTGCCCGCATCCTGCGTTGTTAAATGGACCGCGCGCGAGATCCTTGCTTTGTCGCAGTGACGTAACCGTGACATCCAACCAGAGTCAGTGGAATCCCAGGCGCATTGATTTTTTATCTCCCTTTCTTTGCCTTTGAGGCAGAGAAACCAGCAAAATACAAACTGGGCAGTGATGCGCACTACCTCCCCCTTTTTCTCCCCAAGAGTAATCGCGAGCTAAACTTGGATTAATTTGCTTGTATGTCGTTTGCACCCGTCGCGGCGGCTTATTATCATTGGCTTCGGCTGCTGGGCCTAAAACTCAGTCGTAACGGTGCTATTACGACGGAGGCAAATTTGCAATACGTGTGCTCAGATTTTGATGCATTGAAAAGAACCTCAGGTGGTCGAAATAGAACCGTAGGCTTCGACTGTCGCACAAGACACAGGGTAATGAGTCAATTTCACTTGTGATTCCAGCGCAGTTTCTGACGGCTAAAACTGGCTTAAATCAATTTATATTTCATATTAGCACATACAAAACATAAGTAAAATGAGAGTACAATATTATACAGGGGTCATCATTGGTACATCAGAAGAAGGGCGTTACATTAAGGCGCAAGAAGAGCGCACAGTATGAATAAAATAGACGGGATTCATGTTATTAAGAAGTCATTGTGTACTGAACTTATTTCGACGACTATATGTTAGACAAAAACAAAAAATAGCGAGAACAGTGAGCAAAGCAGAGTGCAAGCTATGGTACTGTTGATTAAGCGGTCACTGCTGCGATGCACCCTGGGATAGAAAAAGATTTCCATCACTAGGCTGGATAGCCTTGGACGCCAGCGAACGCAAACATTTCCTGTCATCACATTCTGACGTACTTCGTTGTCCTTTTCGCGCAGCGTTTTGTTCAAGAATCTTATAGTTCGCTCATCGTATTTTTACCATAACATGACATGAAAAATTGTGCTGGTGCAGGTTCTACACAACATCGAAAGGGATAAATTCGGAATTATAGTTGTTTTTACATTTATGGCTTAAGTGTAATGCAAATTCAAAATTGTGTAGGAAAGAAAAAAGGAAATGTGACAAACGATATGGATGTTTATGTTGACACAAGAAAGTCTCTCTGACAAAGATAAGCTTCAGTAATTTTTCACTTAAGTAGCAGCGAAGATTTCTTCTGCACATACTATCACTGCTACAGCATCTTTTGTGACCAAAAAACCATAACAGGGCCACCGCGGTGACTCAGTGGTTATGGTGTCGGCTGCTGACCCGAAAGACGCGGGTTCCATACAAGCTCCGGCGGTCGAATTTCGATGTATTCGAAATGCTAGAGGCACGTGTACTGTGCGATGTCAGTGCACGTAAAAGAACACCAGGTGGTCGAAGTTTCCGAAGCCCTCAGTACGGTTCCCTCATAGCTTGAGTCGTTTAGGGACGTTAAACTCCGATAAACCCAAACCAAACCAAAGCAAGAACTCATAATGCTTAAGTATGTTATATAACGATAGCAAAGTTTTCAGAAGATGATGGCTTGAAATATGCTTGTGAGGTTAGAACAAGGCCATTACAGACCGGAACTGGAAATTAGGGCGAACAGAAACACATTAATTTATGAGCGCTGGAAAAAAAACGCTGCAAAAATGTTTTTAAAAAATGTGTATTAGATTTACCTACCTAGATACCTAATGTGGGACGAAATAAGGCAGAAATTTTTACAGGAGCATTGCATACCTAACAAAGTGCAGCAACGTACACTTAGTACTATAAACAAATTTTTGCCGAAAAAAATGAGTTGATCAAATCTACCCTCAAGTAAAATTTGGCAATTTTTAACGAAGTTACTAAGATCCTCGCTTCATGTAAGCCCTGACCATTTAATTAATATGGCGCCTGTGCAAGAAATTCACAACTGTCTCAGCGGATTTCAAGAATATTATTCCTAATGTTTTCATGCTATGCACAGTGGCGGCTACCTTTTCGTAATGGGCAATCTAAAGTAAAGAGTGAATCCTATTGTCTCTGAAAGCGCTATGATATTTCGTTCCGGCTGCGTCTGCAAACGGAAACATTCTTCACTGGCACGGCCACCAGCCCTAACTGTAGCACATGTGGCTCTGAAGAGACAATAGAACACATTCTTAGTCAATTCCGTCTGTTCAGCACCAAATGCAAGACGACGAAAGGAAATGTAGAGTGTTGTTTTTCTCCCACCGGCTCTTCCTGTAAACTGCGCACTAATTAGCCCGATTTTACACTTTCAAAAACGCTGTGCTGTGCTCTAGACTGCTTGCATTCCCTTCCCCTGGCGTCGAGCAAAATGCCCGGACGATGGCCACAGTGATCGGCAGCCCTGAAGACAGACAAAGCACTCTTGTAATCCATGAGGACTTCGTGCTTGCGTGACAGATTGTGGTTTTCAACAAGTATATCCTGACTAGATGTCTCCGTAATTCATACCCGTCCTTCCGGTTTTACATCCCCTCTTATGCAGGGTAGCTCCTGTGCAGGGTAGCGAACCGAAACATGTTTCCAGTTAACTGCGCTCCCGTTCTTCTTTCTCTCTCTGTTCAAAACGACCAGTAGCGCGACTGTCGTACTTCTAGAAATAAAAGATGGTTTAATATATTCAAAATAAAAAAAATATTTCACAGCAGCATTAAGCTAAATGCTTGGTGAATACCAACGGCTTAGTGCTTTGGTGTAATATTCAGAAATATGACGTTAAAAGAAGCAGGACCCGAAAGACGCTGATTCGATCCCGGAAGCGGCGGTTGAATTTCAATGGAGGAGAAATTCTAGAGGCCCGTGTACTGTGCGATGTCAGTGCACGTTAACGAACCCCAGGTGGTCGACATTTCCTGAGCCCTTCACTACGGCGTCCCTCATAGCCTGAGTTGCTTTGGGACGTTAAACCCCAATCAAACCAAAACCAAAAAAATGCAGCTAAGATGTGCTTTTAAGAATTGGTGTGCAGAGTACTATTTGAAAAAAGACGCTGAGGCGTCGTTCGGAGGGATGCTGTCAAAGAATATGTTTCGTTTCAAAACTGTTTTATTGGTGCATCGTCCTCCTTGCGGCGCATCCGCGTTCATTCTCATGTCCTGCTCAGCACACTCCGTTCGTGGTTGCCACTCCTTCGACAACTTGCAAACTTCTCGAGGCCTGGGCATACCTGGAGAAAAGTGAGCAAGCGATGCGCCTTGCCTCCAAGCGGCAAACACAGCAGAGCTGTCGCACTTATTGTGCATCTGGTGGGGAACGTGAGTGTGAGTGAGTGAAAAAACTTTATTAAGCTCTAGATTCGCTGGTCTTCTGCGGTTTTCAGATGACTTCGTCCATCTTCTTGCCCAAAGGTCGGTTTCCCTTAGTCCAGGGCTCCGCTGGATGCTGCTGCCAGTTGTGCTCGCCGAATTAGACATTCTTGGTCGACTCGGCTATCGCTGGAGAACACTCCCTCCCATTGCTCCGCACTCGGGTTTGTTATAACGGGTACCACGCTTATCCTCTGGCATGCCCACGTTAGGTGGTGGTTCTTGGCACTAAGGGCATTTGTCATTGTTTTGTGTGGGATACATTTTGTTGAGTAAGTTTAGGTTCGGGCACGAGCCCGTTTGTAGCTGCCTCCACGCGACAGTCCTCTCTGCTAAGGGAGTTTTCCGGTGGTGGATACCGCTTTCTACAACCCTTGTAAGAGTTTAGTATCGCCGAATAATCTTGGGGTACAGGTTCGTTCCCCTCGAGGCCATCCACGTTCTATGCTCGGTAATAAATGTACCCTCGAGCTATCCTGTCCGCCTCTTGGAAAAAATAAGGCCAGGGGTGACATGCAGGATGCTCCAAGTTTCGCGTAATTCGGTATCTTTCCGAACTTTGGCGACGTCCTCAGATGAAGGAACTAGTGGTATCAATGCACCAAACTCAATCCTTGGCATGCGTTCAGTTTCATTAGGTTATCTGGAGTCAATCTTATCTTATCACCACCTGGGCTTCACCTTACGTCCTTCACGGGCGGGTAGGTACCTTCTTTGATTTGTTTATCGTTCCGCCGAGTGCATTTGCTCTGGATGTAAGTTATGCAAAAAATGTTTCAGTCCATTTTAATTGGTTTGGTTTGGTTTATGGGGTTTAACGTCCCAAAGCGACTAAGGCTATGAGAGACGCCGTAGTGGAGGGCTCCGGAAATTTCGACCACCTGGGGTTCTTTAACGTGCACTGACATCGCACAGTACACGGGCCTCTAGAATTTCTCCTCCAAAGAAATTCTAGCCGCCGCGGCCGGGATCGAACCCGCGTCTTTTGGGTCAGCAGCCGAGCACCATAGCCGCTGAGCCACCGCGGCGGCGTCCATTTTAATTACGCACGTAAGCATTTTATACTGTGCAAGTTGCGCATTGAATGAGGTTTAGAATAGCTTTTATCCATTACATTTTTACTTTTACCGCAAGGGAACGTTACAGTCGCGCCATCAGCTGTGGCGGCTTTGACTTCACATATTGCGCCTAGAGTACAGGGTCTTCTATCTAAGACTTTGCACAATTTTAAAAAATAGGGTCTTTTAGTTCGAACGCTTTTTTCGGTATAGCATTGTCAGCGGTGAATTGCATCACAGTACCACTAGCACTTGCCCGCTGGTTCTTTACTTAATTCTTGAGAGACGTGTAGCCAAGTGTAATTAATGCTCATATAAGTTTTTAGAACTTCGAAAATGCGCTTATTCTCGGCGCTGTGGCCGAGCAAGTTTTCGCTATAGCACGCCAAAATACGTGCGCGTTCGTGAAGTTTGCAGGTAAAGCAATCTCTCCAGTGCACATAACCTTTCTAAATAGCTAAAATTTGTTGGGCCACAGCGCCGAGGGTAACCGGGTTTTCGGGATTATAAAAACTGTCATCGATATTACTTACCGTAGGCTACACGCCCATCAGTGATTAAGAAGCCTAACACTAATAGTTAAAAAGTTAATGAATTAATTTATTTATATTTATTTATACAAAATACCCATAGCACCCCTCTGGGGCATTGTTGTAGGGGGGAAACATCATAAAAGCAACAGATGAAATACAGCAATTGAGGCAAATGATGCAATATAGTGAGAAAACCCAAGGACTATGGGAGGAAAGGCAAAAATGAAAAGAACGTTGCAGAAAGAAAAAAACGCTCGCGACAGACGCAGAGAAAATGACAATCAAAATACAACACTGTTTTAGCAACACAAAGCTACAACACAATACACCACGATAATAGCTATTGCTACACTGATAGTATCAGTGATACTAACAGTCATTTTAACTCAATGCAATCATATTAACAGGTGGTTTTGCAAAGCGTTGTAAAAAGATGTCGGAGGGGAAGCAGCAATTTGTGCAGGCCGACTGTTCCAATCGTGTATTGTCCGTGGGAAAAAACCATATTTGAATGTGTTAATTCGGGAATTGTACTCGCGCACTTTTAGTGGGTGGTCGGTGCGGGCGGGAACGTAAGTTGGCTCATGTATATATTTCTCTTTTGGAGTGCCAGTTTTTCAATTAAGAACATTATAAAAGAAAGAAAGTCGCCAATATTTCCTCCTTTTTTCAAGTAACGGCCACCCCAACTTGTCACGCAAACCAGAAGAGCTTTTATCGAAGTTAAACCGTTAAATATTAGCAAACCAGCATGCTAGTTAGCAAGTCTCAGCTGTATGTGTTTATGCAATACACCGCTGCCAGGGGCCGACGCTTGTCGTAAAGGGGCCGTCAGCTGCCCTCACTTGCTGGCTTTCTACGCTGCAGTTGCATTTGTCTTGGCTGGTGTTTCTGAAGCGTTTTGCACTCATCTGCACAGTTCTTTGGTCTTGTTTGCGCTCTTCTTTAAGCCCATGGAGCTGGAAGTATCAGCAACTCTAGGCCAGTTGGTATGACACTTACCTAAGTGAGCTGCAAGTCAGCTCCCGTCTAAGTGCCTTCCCTCAGTCCTAGTCCAAGTTCGAGCTGTTCTTCAGGCAAGAGTAAAAGTGTACCTACCTTTCTTTTGCACATGCATGACGCTATTCAAGATCAATTTACTGATTTAACAACACCCTTGCATCCAGCACGGTTGAACTGCAGAAACGTCAGCCCATTCGAAAGTACGGGGCCTTTTTTGTATCTGCAGCATTAGACTGCAGTAGTCAGGTCCCTTTGGTCCCAACAATAAAACGAACAGAATGCAAAGCTGTTCTCAGTGAACTTCGCAAAAAGTGTGAAGGCCATTTTTGAATGCCAGTGTCACAGAAGCACTTCCACATGATTGCCATGGACCCTTTGGGGTCAATTTTAAGGCGAAAGCCTTTAACGGCTCATTCTCCCGTCCGTCCGTCCGGCGTTTCATTCAGTGCCTGGGGTGACTCATCGACAAGCGCAGCAGCCAGAAGGTGACGTAATCTTCGTCGACAGGTGGAGCTGTTGGCGTGGCGGCGTCGAGCGCTGGTCCGTCGTCAGTCGGTGCGCGGCAGCTATTGGAGGAGGATGACTCCCAAGTGGTGCAGCCGTAACGAACACACGCAGTCGGTGGCAGTCGATGTAGCGCGGCAAAGCTTTTCGCTTAGCGCACTTTATGCTGCCAAAGTGCCCCAATAGTTTTTTTTTTTTTGATCGCGGATAAGAATTGTCGCTGCTTGCGGAATACGGTGGCCGCAACTGACAAAGGACTGGGTTAATTGGAGAGACATGGGAGAGGCCTTTGCCCTGCAGTGAGTGTAGTCAGGCTGATGATGATGATGACACGAACCAACTATCGGGATAAATCTGCTTGCGCCTACTCAGCATAACGTATGTTGCATACAAAAACCTTCAATAGCGAGTGACATGTGCGATGTCGATTAGCGGATCGCAATCAACTGGATCCGGATCGCGTAAAATAGCTATCGAAAGTTTCTACTAGAAGCCAAACGAATCCTAATCAAACTCGACCGTTCTCTCAAAATGAATTATTGCTACCAACGTGTCCATCTTCGATCTTCTTTCAAGTTCATAAGGTGGGCTTGATACTGGATATTGGATATTCAACTTGACTTTCCTGTTTCGTTTCTTCAGCACAATGGACAAAGTAATAAAATTAGCAGACTGGATCCGGTAGTACGTGGGAAACGATTGTTGGTCTTGCGGCGCTTTTTCAGTTGATGATTTTCTACGAGCACCTGCTATAGAGGCTCAGTGGTTAGGGCGCTCGGCTACTGAATCGGAGTTCCAAGGCTCGAACCTGGACGCGGCGGCCGTGTTTCTATGGAGACGAAATGCAAAGGCGCCCGTGGGCTGTGCGATGTCAGTGCACGTTAAATATCCCCGGATGCTCAAATTAATTCGAAGCCCTCCACTACGGCGCCGCTTTCTCGCTTTCATATTTCACTCACACCTTCCTCCCTTCCCTTACGGCCCAGTTAGGGCCTATGTGAGACAATTACCGTGCCATTTCCCTTCCTCAAAAAGAGAAAAACATCCTACGAGCAGTCCTCGTCCGGCAAGTTTGTGTCCTGCCAAGGAAGCTTTTAGACAAATCTGCTCTGAAAGCAAGGAGTAAGACAGGCTATGCCGCGAAAAGCGAGGCCCGCATTTAGTTACCGATAGTTACCAACGCCACACTATCCGGACCTGCAGCCGCCGTGCTGGCTCAGTGGTTACGGCGCTCGGCTATAGACCCAAAGAGGTTTGGGCTACTAACCCAAAGAAGCGGGTTCCTTAAAAGCTGCGGCGGTGGAATTTCGATGTATGCGAAACTCTAGACGCCCGTGTTCTGTGCGATGTCAGTGCTTGTTAAAGAACCCCAGGCGGCCGAAATTTCCAGAGCCCTTCACTACAATCACTATGGCTTCACTATGGTTCACTGCGGCTTCCCTGATAGCCTCAGTCGCTTTGGGACGTTAAACCCCCACGAACCCATAAACCTATCCGGACCAGCTTTGCGAACGCGGCGCGGCGGCACCTTAGCGGCCGGCAGCGCTCCCTCGTGGTGGCGGCGGGATGACATCACTGCTGAGGCCGCGCGAGCGCACGCCGTCGGCACACTATCAATCAATCAATCAATCAATCAATCAATCAATCAATCAATCAATAAGTCAATCAATCAATCAATCAATCAGTTTATTTTCAACATCAACGGTGTTGATGTTGCAAATAGACCAGTATATAGAAAATAACTCAGTATATAGAAAATATGCCAGTATATTCTCTAAGAAGTTTGTACGCGGGGTGAACCTTCTTGTCACGTGCTCTGGTAGACGACGAACCTGATTTCAATGGACTGTTAGTTGTGCTGGTTGGCATTGCTCAGCACTGTGTGAAGAAAAATGACGCAGCGCTAAAGAAGCGGCGGAGGAGCGACAAAAAGCTGTCAGCTCCTGCGCGCTTAGTTGCAGCTTCTTTCCTTTTAGGGGCAGCCACACTCAAGTTCGTTATTTTATTAGCAATGCACACTTTTGCAACTTGGTGGTCATCATCAGCCTGACTACGCCCATTGCTGGGAAAGGCCTCTCCCATATCTCTCCAATTAACCCTGTCCTTCGCCAGTTGCGGCCGCCGTATCCCCGCAAACTTCTTAATCACATCCGCCGGCCTAACTTTCTGCCGTCCCCTGCTACGCTTGCCTTCTCTTGGAATCCACTCCGTTACCCTTACGGACCAGTGGTCCAGCGGACCAGCCTTCGCATTACATGCCCTGCCCAAGCCCACTTCTTCCTCTTGATTTCGACTACGATGTCATTAACCCGCGTTTTTCCTCTCACCCACCCACCCGCATCTCTTAACGTTACACCTATAATTTTTCTTTCCATAGCTCGCTGCGTTGTCCTTAACTTAAGCTGAATCCTCTTCGTTAGCCTCCACGTTTCTGCCCCATGGGTGAGTACTGGCAAGATACAGCTGTTGTATACTTTTCTCCTGAGGGATATTGGTAAACTGCCATTCATGATCTGAGAGAACCTGCCATATGCGCGCTCCACCCCATTCTTATTCTTCTAGTTATTTCCCTCTCATGATCCGGATCCGCTGTAACTACTTGCCCTAAATACACATATTCCCTTGCTACTTCCAGCACCGCCCCATCAATTGCGAACTGCTGTTCTCTTGCTAGACTGATGAATATAAATTTGGTTTTCTGCATGTTAATTTTTAGCCCCACCGTTCTGTACTGCCTGTCTAATTCATTCATCATGCTTTGCAGTTCATGTCCTGAGTGACTTAGCAAAGCAACGCCATCAGCGAATCGCAGATTACTTAGGTATTCTCCATTAACTCTTATCCCTGTTCCCTATTCAGGCCCCGGAGTACCTACTGTAGAAGGCAGTGAATAGCACAGGCGATATGGTGCCTCCCTGCCGGACACCTTTCCTTATTGCTGACTTTATGGAGAACCATGGTACCTGTGCAATCGTTATAAATATCTTACAATATTTTGACATAACACTCTTCTGCACCCCGATTCCGCAATGCCCGCACAACTGCTTAGGTTTCTACGGAGTCGAATGCTTTTTCGTAATCAATGAACGCTATATATAGTTAACTGCGCGTTTCTCTTGTTTCCTGGACAGCTTCCATCTAATTATTTGAGCGTCCCAGTAAACTAACTTTGTGAACCTTCTTCCAAACTTAGTGGCCTCTTCTGATTTGTCGAGGGGCCCATATTTTCTGGTTCCATGAAGGAAAATATGATTCAGTGCGTTTTCTGGCAGTTCGCTCTTCTTATCAGTACTTATTCTTTGTTCCACGTAAAATTTAACAAAGTATTGAAATCTATGCTCTTTCTGCTCCATTTTATCGCTCTCTCTTCTCTAATTACACTGGTCACAATGTGCTGAGACGAGACAATGCCGATTTTGCCTCGTGCTAAAATTTTTTTCTTTAAGCTTGACATCCGAAATGATACCTGTTGAAATGTGGCTTAAAAATATTTTTCTTTCTTCTGTTAATTGTCGGCTATGTAATGCACCTGAAACCATCGAACACTGCTTTATTGGCTGTAAAGACGCGATAATATTTTGGGACGTTCTACAAAGGACACTGAAGACTGTTCTGAATTCTCACAGTGTGCGTTACGTAATGACCGCCCAACATGATGACGAAATCTTTGACATGATTTTCGGACTCCAGAGCCTGAGGAAAACGCGCATGTTGGACCGGCATGCTGAGTCTGACGTCTCCTGCTGCACACATTTCGTCCAGATGGTGCGCCAGCTGAACGACACTTACGAAGGCAGTGACTGTCAAACGGACTGGTTCCCGTTATTGATGTCTTGTCTTTCCTTGCCACCGTTTTAACTAAGATGCGTTAAGACGTGTGTTGTACTTGTGTGGAGTTCAGTTTCCATTCATCTTCCTCAGCTACTGGCTGATTACTTCGCAAATAATGTATATAGCTCTTTCCTGCGTTTTGCAATGATGAAAAAAGCCTCTTGGAGAAGTGGCAGCGTCCCCTTCTCGCTCGCCGGCGGCCCGGGTTCGATTCAAGCGCAGTCCCAAGCTTCATTTTACGCATTCATTCGTCTGGAGTGACGTAATCGTGCGGGCGCGTTCTGCGGAGAAGTTCTGGGTCAGAAGTGAGCTGTATAATGCTTTTCTATTAATAAACTTCCTTCCGTCGGCTACCTTACGCTTCTTTGCTACCTTTGATAGCTCTGCCAATTATATTGTGTCCTTAGGGTTAGACGCGTTCAGGCTTTAGTGTTTCTTAAGCAGATATTTCTTCTCCTGGAACAGCTTGCCGGTATCCCGTTTGGCACCTTGAATCAGTGTGAAATCAATGTAGGCAACCTGCATTGCAGTTTGCTGCTGCTCGTGTCGCCGTGCAGTGGCCACGAGTACCAACGCTGAGTCGGCTAAGAAGTGCTGCCTCCGTTGTGCTTAGAAAAGAGGGGAATTAGACTTAACTTTGTCACCTTAGTTAGTCTCTTCGGAGTATAGTGGCGCTTTTACTGCGTCAAGCCGCACATGGGAAAGAAAGAAAAGATGACTCTTGCCGATCGATTTCTCGCCTAGTACGCGACGAGTATCGCACCGATACGTTGAGGGGTGTGTGTGGTTTTGGCCAGGACGTCGACTGCGGTCAAGCATGGGAAGGGGTTTGGTTCAATGATTAACTTGCTAGTCTCGATTAGCTTAAACTGCGAATGATCCGAAGGGCAAGAAGAATGAGCACCGGTACTGCTCCCATATGAGCAATGCAAAAGCGGAAAGCAGCTAGTGAGGCTCAGGTAACAGCAGATTTGTTGGAGGACGGGGGAGAGACAGTGCGAGAAAAACTAGCCACCCTGTACAAGCAGTGGCTTTGACCTCGAGCTTACCAGAAGCTGCGCTAATATTATCTAAATTCATAAGAAAGGAGACGTCAAGGACTTGAAGAATTACAGACCGATCAGCTTACTGCCCGTTGACTACAAGGTATTTACTAAGGTAATCGCTAATAGGGTCAAGTCAACCCTAGACTTTAATCAAATTAATGATCACGAAGGCTTTCGTAAAGGATACTCGACTATACTCGACCATATTCATGCTATCAGTCAGGTTATAGAGAAATGTGCAGAATATAACCAGCCCCTATATAGACTTCAATGATTAGGAGAAGGGCTGTGGCTAGAGTTCCGTCCAGACGGAACTACAATTTGCGCTAGAGTTCCGTCCGGACGGAACTACAATTTGCGCTAGAGTGCCGTCTAGACGGAACTACAATTTGCGCTAAAGTTCCGTCCAGACGGAACTGCATGTAGCGATGGGGTTCCGTCCAGACGGAACTGTATCTGACACCACACAGTTCCGTCGAGCATTATGTGCCACAAGAGTTATGTCAAGACGGAATTAAAGCTGACGTTAGAGATTGGGAAACCAGTTGGCTTGCATGTCCATTTAAAAAAGTGGCAATTCTGTTCCGCCTAATGTGTGACAGGATATTCTGCTGCATTATTTTATTTTCCAAGCAGTCAGTGAGAAATGGCAATAGAACGAGTTTTGGCTTGGGTTTGTTGGTGCGCTTGCATAATGCTTGTTGACCGTTTGTGTACAGCCTTTGTCAAAAGTTTGGAGCCCAGGGGGTTGGCTTCTGAAGCACACTGTGTGGTTCGTAATGCATCTCCAGCACTCCAAATTTCCTGAAGGTAAAAAGATTTCTGGTCCTGTCTTCTCCAATGGGTAGGGCTGCTGCGAATGCTTCAGGAGTCCCACTACAAGGTTTAGAAGCAAACCTCCTGGGCTCTAAACTTTTGACAAAGACTGTACGTCTTAGTCTTCTTCGCGATACGTCATTTTGCAGCACAAATAGCGACAGGGCTTCACATCACTTCGCGAAGAGTTTCTGCGCTCTGCTTCTAACAGTGTCATTTTCCAGATCCTGCATGCATGCACGGAAGTTGTACCTTCGAGGATGTAACTAAACGCAGTACACGGACAGATATTTTGGTGCCGTATACATGCGTAGAGAGAACATCTGGATACAGCTTTGTAAACTGGTTATTCCAGAGGCAAACAAATGATTTATGTCGGTAGAAATCACCCATTTTGTACAGAAATGGACAGTACGGACATTAGACAGTTTTAGTTTTACGTACGTAGAACCTTCACGCACGTACACGTGAGCAGTTTACGTAGCGTACGCTCGTGTCGCTTCGTACAATATTAGCTACACGTACTGTACGGGACGCAAACTGTGTAGATCTGCCATAGAACCTAAAAAATACGCTAGCATGTTGTGCCGCGCCTTCTAGTACAGGTAAAGAAAACTAATTTTGTTTAGTCGAGCTGCTTGGAGCGGAGCCAGGCCAAGCCACAGTGCGGGCGCTAAATACTTTCCCCCTTTCCTTTGACAAACTTTGAGCGATTTCATTCCACTCAACTGTATGTTGCATGTTATCTTCAAAGGGATTGCATTCCTTCACGTCCCGCAGCATATTTAAATCATCGCTTTTCGAGAAGCGAAGGCGCGCTGGTGTCCCACTCATGTTGACGACGTGTGCGTATGGAGCCAAAACGTGCACCATTTTGCTTTTCTCGCTGACTGTGCCGAGGGTCTCGCGATATCCCGCGAGGTCTCAAGCTTCGCGTGGTCTCGCGAGACCGTCAGCACACTCGTTGCTATGACGACCACAAACGCTTCTCGGTCAGGCTTAGGAGCTCCTAAAACGGGTTTCTTTCTGGAAAACAAAAGCTAATTCTCATCTAAAACTTCATGCAATAGCAAGAATAGACCAACTGAAGGCAAATACAGCAGTTTACAGCACGATATCACGTCGAGGGATCAGCGACGAAGCTGTTATCGTTGTGAAGCGGGAGGGCAGGGCGCCGCCATCTTGCCAACGCTACGTACGCAAGCAACGTGAAGACCGCAACGCAAAGATCCGAATCTCACGTACGTCCGTGCGACCCACGCAGACACTTCACGTTCTGCGCATGCGCACTGGTGACCCGTAAGCTCTCTACTTGCGTGAAGATTCTACGTACGCGAAACTAAAACTGTCTATTGTATGGACGGAACTCTAGCTGCAGTAAATATTCCGTCTGGACGGAACTGCACCAGCAGCAAATGTTCCGTCTGGACGTAACGCTAGACACTCCGTTAGGAGAAAGCGTTTGACTAAGTGGAAACCCCAGCTGTCCTGCAGGCAATGCGGAATCAGGGTGTAGAAGCGTGTTGTGTGAAAATATTGGAAGATATCTATAACGATTGCACACCTACCATAGTCTCCATAAAGTCAGCAATAGAATTCTAGGAAGGAAAGGTGTCAAGCAGAGAGACACAATTTCGGCAATGCTATTCAACGCCTGTTTACCGGAGGTATCCCGGGGCCAGAAATGGAAACAGTTGTACATAGGAGTTAATAAAGAATACCTAAGTAATCTGCGATTCGCTGATGACAATGCCTTGCTAAGTACACTAAGGTCATGAACATCAAAGAATGATCAATGAGTTCGACAGGCAGAGCAGAGCGGTGGGGCTAAACATTGACATGCAGAAAGCCAAATTAATTTTCAACACTCTAGCAAGGGGATAGCAGTTCGCAATTGGTAGCGAGATGCTGGAAGTGGTGAAAGAATATATCTACTTAGGGCAGGTAGTGACCACTGATCTGTATCATGAGAGGGAAATAACTAGAAGAATAAGAATGGGGTGGAGCGCATATGGCAGGTTCTCTCAGATCATGAATGGCATTTTACCAATATACCTGAAGAGAAGAGTATACAGCAGCTGTATCGTACCGGTACTCACGTATGTGGAAGAAACGTGGAGCCTAACGAAGAGGGTTCAGCTTAAGTTACGGACAACGCAGCGAGCTATGGAAAGAAAACTGATAGGTATGACGTTAGGATATCGGAAGCAGGCGGAGTGAGTGAGGGAACAAACGCGGGTTAATGGAATCCTAGTCGAAATCAAGAGGAAGAAATGGGCTCGGGCAGGCCATGAAATGCGAAGGCAAGATAACCGCTTGTCCTTAAGGGTAACGGAGTGGACTCCAAGATAAGACAAGCGTAGCAGGGCGCGGCAGTAAGTTAGGTGGGCGGATGAGATTAAAAGGTTTGCGGGGATACGGTGGCCTCAACTGGGAAAGGAACGGGTTAATTGGAGAGACAAGGGAGAGGCCTTTGCTCTGCAGTGGGCGTAGTAAGGCTGATGATGATGATGACTGCTGCACACCGGACTGCCACGCCGCAACTGCGAAAGAAACCCAGGCGACAAAAGACAGCCGGCAGTCGAGACCTTGGGAAAATTTCACCTGGTGTTTACACATCTACGCTTTTGCAGATGCGGCTAGCAGCAGCGACCCGGTTTGCGCAAAATGCTTGTGCCGTTTGGAGCTTCTTGTGATTCGATGGAGGAATGTGCATACGTGTTTCGTTTGGGCCGCTCGAGTCGCAAGCCAACGCACAAGGTAAAGAATGCGTGTTGTTCAAAGTTGGAACAGACCGGTGCTGTCACCAGTCGTGTGGCGTGGGGGACGTTGCGGAATTAGCTGTGCGTGGAGTGGTGCGCACCACGAGGTCATACACAACGATGACGCCGCGACGAGAACAAACGTGCTGGCGTCGGATGTGGATTGCGGCTATGCATCGCTTTCCTGGTGGTCCACTGCTTACTCCCTGGTATGTGAGACTCAATGCCTTTACAGCGGTTCAGCGCATCACAAGGTGGGAATTCGTCTGCTTTTCTTCAGTTGACCAAAGACATTTTTCTTCGCTACAACCTGGAAGGAGATGATAAGTGGCCATTAAGCAATATTACACTGGTTGGTTTGGTATTGTATGCGTGATTTAGTTTGCTCTGTTACGTTTATATATTGAATTTTAGCGCCGCATGGCTTCACAAACACGTGCGCTGAGGGTTTCAGGTGTGCAGCGGTGGTAAGAGACTACTTATAGTCTTATAGTTGATGACGAGCCAATCAAAAGCGCGGCGTAAACAGGCTACACGATGCAAAAAGAAAATGCAGCTCACAGAAGCGGCGCACGAATTTATCGCAGAAGGTATGGTTCTGCTGCAGGTATGGCAGTTGTTGCAGGTATGGCCAATTGCGTGTTTCATCGTGAAAGCTTGGGCATTGTATCCTTAAAGATCACTGTAATGAACACTTTAGCGTTGAGCACATTGCTATCCTTGGCTTCCCCCACATTTGTTCAAGGCGCCCACTAGGGCTTATTTAAAAAGCACGCTAGTTCGAACAATTGATTGATTACAATCATGAAATCAGCCATTTGCCTGCCTCTGACCTTCGCAGCGTTGTCGTGATCTGCAAGCATAAAACTCGATCATGCATGATGCGAAATTCCAGGCCTAAATTACGAGGGAACTGTACCTATAGTGTAGCGAAAAATATCGACTCCAGGGGGTCTAAACACACTTGCCATAATAAAGTTTTTCTCTCTCTCTCTCCAGAAACAAACGGTATCTCTTGAATTTCGTTCTCGTTTTAATGTTTTCTGAGGTAAACATCCCTCGGATCGATCTATTGAGGCCGCAGACATAAATTAGGCAAACAAGTAAGCGCAAATTAAATACTCTGTTAAGTTCAACATCGCACGCATGCTTGTTTCGTTGCGATAGGAGCTTCCCCGTTGCGTCCATGCCATTCTATTCCTGAGCCATTTATACTTGCCCGTTTTTAACCAGGTGGCATCCTCGAGGCAATATCGGTGGCCTCCAGCAGTCGACATGATACTCAATGGCCTTAAGCCATAAAACAACGACCTAAGCATCCTTGTGAAGGGCATGGCTCAACTTGCCGCTGCCTCGAAAGCAGCAAGAGCCAGTTGAGGGGCTATAGTTAGTTCAGCATGGCGATGTGGAGCGCAAGACAAAAGGACAATAGGAGTGTCAGGAGCTTGAGCGGGAAGCATGTGTCGAATTTTGACAGCGCCTTCAAAAATTCGCTGGCTTTGGCTCCGGCGTCGTTCCATTCCCTTGATGCAAGGCTATGAAGAAACGAGATGAGGGGGCTATATTTCTGAACAACCGACCCCAGCAAAGTGGCCCTAAGCGTCCACCTCGTGGGACACAACGTTCGCATGTTAACATTTCATCTTCTTTCGGAAATTCCTCGACCAAATTTAGACGTTTTGAGGAGCATGTAACAAAGTTTATCATTTCTGATATCATGCCCTGGAAATCGCCAGATATTTCTAGTTTCTGAGAAATGTCCTGCAGCACAAAGTTAAGTATGGGCGCAA
Organism: Amblyomma mixtum; assembly: GCF_055824585.1. NCBI lineage: Eukaryota > Metazoa > Arthropoda > Arachnida > Ixodida > Ixodidae > Amblyomma > Amblyomma mixtum. The sequence continues at coordinate 99,939,265 of NC_143012.1, read as the reverse complement.
GGCAGTGTACAGTCGGTGACAAAAGTCTCCGGACCACGTGTTCCTCAAACAAAACTTATAGCTCTCCTATCAGACAGCGGCTGCAGACCGCACTAGTGGAGATGAAAGAACAAAAATTTCACTTTTACCTCCACAATTGTGATCTCCAGCCGCCGACTAATAGCAGAGCTATCGCCTTCGTTAGAGGAACACGTGGTCCGGATACTTTTGTCCCCGACTGTACGTACAGTGCTCGCGGCTCCTCCTGCTGTATTAGTGCTTGCAGCCCACCATGCAGCGCTCTCATGCTTGCAACGCCAACATAACATTGCACAAAACTGCTAATGCTCATATTAAAACGATAGAAGACGTCCTTAAAAACAGCAAAAAGACTGGCCGCTCTGGTGTCAGCAGTGCTATAAATTCCACAGGGCAGCTCATGTGTTTCGAAGTTCTTTTGAACAATACGAAAGTGTATCGACACATGCTCCTTGGCTGATATGTCTGCTGTTTCGTCTATGACCACGGCATAGTGCCTTGCTTCGCGCACCTCCTTGGTGAGTGCCCGGAGGACATCATGAGCCATTATTTGCAACATTTCGCTTAAAATTTCATGGGAAAGCCACCTGTACTTTGTTTGAGAAAGTCATGATTGCAGTTCTGGAATGTAATTGGCCCAAAGTTCCAGAAGCTGTCTTAGATTACTTTCTGCATCATCATGACCAAGCACTGCCAGTCCTTGGCACGCTAAGTACTGCAGTGAAGATCACGTTGCTATCTCTGCTTTTCTTGCGTCTTTCATTACCTTTTGCTTCTCAATTACACAAGCAGATGGTCCCTGCTTTGATAGCTGCGGTTCTCCTCATGACCGCACGTTGCGGACCCGAGGCTTCATGACTCTTAAATTATAGAGGAGCTTTGCTTGAGTTAGAGAAACCATTCGTTACAAAAGTCAATTGAGAGTCCTTATCCCCGGAAGTATTTTGCAGAAAGATATTCATGGCACAAGGAGCGCGACAACACTGACAGAATACCATATCCATTGACGCGTCATAAATAAGCCATTTGTACGCCTTTTTCCACGTTGGTTGGTAACGTCGCCGCTGCTGTGCTTTAGCAGTATGGGCTGCATCCTCACGAACAATTTGATGCTTGCGGAGGCAGGGGTTCTAGCGGCAGGTGTCTAGCCTGGGCCGCTAGGCCAAACCTCAGTATGTTGAGATGAGCTCGTTGAAGGTCCTGTGCCGGGTGAACTGGGTGTCCTTTCGTCACTATCTTGGAAAGGTTTGTCCCTCTTGATGAGATATCTGTCCATTGTTCGTTGTATTTCACGCCTTTCTGAAAATTCAATACCTGGGAGGTAAGGCGACGAAGAAATTGTGCGCCGAAAACTAGAGAAAAAAAACACCGATCGCTAAGTGCCGCGGTATCTACGGACATCGAACAATACACGGCGTCCCGTATTTATCTGTACAGGTTGCAAACATTTCTCCTCACCAAACTATTGGACTATTGGGCTGCAACCGCCGACCACAGAGTACATCACAAGAATGGCCTGAGGGGCAAGTTGGTGCAGGATGAAATGAACGGCGGCGCAACAAGGACACTAACAAGAGAGGAGACACCGCATGCGTACCACATGCGCACATGCGCATGCGGTGCCCCCTCTCTTGTGAGTGTCCTTGTTGCGCCGCCTCTCATTTCACCACAGAGTAGATTATGGTAGTCTGCGCATTTTTATTGGTAATTTAATATTGTAACTTCCCTGAATTGTCCGGAATCGGTAAAAACCTGCGGTCGTCTGCGCGCAGAATTTTCGTCGAGGCGAGCAGGATAGCCGATTTGAGCGACTGCGCCATCTGACGAGCTGTGAGGCAACCAGTATCCCTGCTTTGAGCTGGTGTAAGTCTCGCCGTACCCCAGATGGAGCACCACGTAAATTCTGTTGCTACGCTAGCCGAGATGGAAATTCTCCGCGAAGACGGCTGAAGCATTTCGCCGGTCCCGGACAATTCGGACAATTATATACTGACATACGCAGAGTGGTATAAGCTACCCCATGGTCTGTGCTTGAGCGCAAAACAGGCAAAAAGTTTGTGCAGGAGAATTTTTTGCAAAATGGACAGATAAATACGGAACACCCTGTAGTTCGCTCCAGCGATAGCGTTGGAATACCTTTCAGTTAGCAGAGCAGAAGCGACGTCATTCATCCAAAGAATACGCAGAAGCCTCTTGTCGATTCTCAGCGATTCCGACAGGCCTAGTTTTCCAGGACTTAAGCCAGTTGTGCCACCTACCGGCTTGTGGCGGCGACAAGGTGCATAGCTTAATGGAAAGGGGTTCAAAAAACGCAAAACGTGAACAAAAACGCGTAGAGAAAATGCTTTGGGAATATGTATAAAAATTATAGGCGTGCAAGCATGGCTTGAACCTAGTGATAGGAAAGCTGTGTTAAGCATAGTTGTGAACATTTTGGAAGGTTTGAATTAGGATTAACGCTCAAGCTTCGACTTTAGAGCAGCCGCGATAGCCCCCGTAACACCACTTTTTCAAACGTCATTTTTCATATCTTTTTTTTTTCTTTAAGTTAAGTTTTTAGGAAAGGAAGGTGCAGTACACTTTTGTGTGGACACCACCGAATGCCGGACACCTGCAGTCGATGAGGTCAAGGTCACTGTTTTATATTTTTTCTTTAAGTGAGCTTTCGGGGAAAGGAAGGCACCGTATACTTTTGGGTGAACACCATGGAATGGCGGACACCTAGACTTAATCAGGTCAAGATCCCACCAGCTTTTTTAAGGTGAAGCAGGTGGACAGTTTCACTTTGGCTGAGACATGGCGTAGTGAATCTTCGGCTTCAATATAGAGTAAGCCGAAGAAAGTGCCGAAGTTTCAGTGCTTCGGTATTATTACACTATGTCATCAGCTAATCATTATATTTATTAACAGTGCGCCACTCGTTGGTACGAACACTCCCGGAAACCCTTAGAGTGAGTGCAGCTATTTCTGTCTCGAAAGAGAGGCCCTCGACTTGCGTGACAAGTTCAGCCGGAACCCAGCTACCTGTAGTGACAGAAGGGGTGGCCGTTTGGTGCCCTGCTTTGGCCCGTTCAAGCCAGAGAAATGGTCGGCGCTAGAGCTAACAAGCAAAACAAACTTTGTACACAACAAATCAGTGAACTCGCAGGTTTCCCGGCCGGCAGATTCCTTGCTGTCTCGAAGAATTTTCCGGTCGGCATCGAGTAGATCAGCATTACTTGTAGAAGTATGTCCGATTAAAATGTCGCTGAACAACTGCGGGAGAAAAACGGCATGCCTGTTAAGCAGGCCTGCAACCGCGGATGACGTAGATGACCATGCGCTGCTGTGTAGCATGCGTCATTCTCAAAGCTTATCGTATCACAGATCTCTCTCTCAGTTGGCATGGTCGTGCTGTCATCGAATGAAGCCGAAAGATTGGCGGAACAATGCGCCACCTGTGTTCTGTTCAGCTTCGACCTTACGATACACAGGTAATGGCCAAAAGAGTAGACACGCCGTTCACGCGCTCGAAAATGGCACGGCCAATGGCTTCCGGCAAGCGTGTAGATATAAACAGAGGATAAGTCACGATATTACGATCAATAATGTTACACTGATCTCATTAGGAAGCGCTGGTGTTCTATTACCCAGTTTGATGCGTTTTAAATGTAGAGGAGACACGCGTATATTGCCATACAAGGCTTTATCTCCACATTTTACTGTCTGCGCCCTTTGCGCGTCCCCTCGCTATCTTCGTTCACTGAATGCTGTTGTGCAACTTCGCGAAAAGCTCGTGCGACGCACAACTCGGGGCATTGCGCATAGCAGCCCACAGTCCGTCTTTCCGAACGAAATGCATCTGGTTGTGACAAAAACGAGGGATAACGCAGTGTCGGCCAGAAACCAGAGAGCGAGTATGTTCCTGTGTGTGGATCATTTCTTATTTTACTGCTCTGTTTGCGTAGCTACCGTATTTTGCTCCAGCCGTGTAGGACATCTCACATGCAGTGGCAGTTGTAAAGCTTCGAAGCTGCAGTATTTTGTTAAACACCAAAGCGTAACCGGCATTGTATAAAGCACCGACATTTCTATCGATAGAACGCTGAAAGACACAGTTTTGAAGACTACATTTTCATTTTGCTGATTTTGTAATTACTGTAGCATTTGGGAAGTATAGTGCGCCCAAAGTTTCTGCATGCAATAACACAGGACGTACGACGCTGGCACTTTCGACAACATCACACGCCATAAGCCTTACATATAATATTCATGACCAGCGGCGTAGTTATTCGTTAAACAGCAAACATATCTGCGGTCTGGAACTGTCTATGTGGACGGACTATCCTGAGACCATCCATTTGCTAAAAACGCACAGGTTACACAGCAAACCAACACGGTATTCAACCCACCCCCCCGACCCCTATTCCCCAATCGCTTTTTTCCCCAACACTTCCCTGCCGCTTTTCCCCCCGGGCACATCTGCCGCTTCCTGACTCATGTTCCTGCGTCTCTCGGTGGGTTATTTGCTGGGTCGGCGGTAAAGAAAGGACAGCGAGAAAAAAAAACGGGGGGGGGGGGGGGGTCCGAGGTGGGGAGGGAAACTCTCTCACAATGCGGCAGAATGGGAGGCTAAATGGCTAAATGCGTGCCACCTCACTGGACCGCACGAGGGGAGCTTTTGCTCTTAGCAGTTTGCTGTCAACGCCAACAAGCCCGAGGCGGGATTCGGGAGCGCATTAATTACGGCTGGGTTCTTACGACGGGACCACTGGGTTGCGGTTCGATATTCACCATAGTGGCAACGCACGTACAGCGGCGGATTTGAGTAAAACTAGCACGAGATATTGTTCACACTAAAAGCATGCCTTCGCTACCGAAAATCAAGAAACATTGTGCAGTATAAAGCACACTGGTCTCTATTCCAGTGTTCACAAACTATAGTTCGCAGTTTCAAATAGCCAACGTGGGAGAAATGTTAGAGCTGGCTCCGTTAACATTTTTCTGCACTTGTACATAAGGCGGACGCCCGTATTCGGGTATATACCTTCAAAACTGTGGTTATTTTTCTAAGGAAAGCAACAATGGAGGCTGCAAACGAAGGCAGTAGAGGCTGGTTTCTTGCGTTGCCCAAGCTTGTCTTGTTTGAATCGAAAATATCAGCCGCAGGGGAACTGAACTGTTGACATGGTCGAATGCTACAGCGGCTGCAGGCTAGAAAGACGAGAAGCTTTCTGACAAGCGTGCTGCTTTTTAAGTTAGCATTTCTTTAAACCTCTGCGGGACTTACTGAAGAAACCGAAAGTGGCACTGAAAATAATGAGTTGCTAGAAAATGCACAAGGATCCCTTTGAGTTTTGCCATTTACGCAGCACTGCATAAACGTTCCCAAAGTTTTACTGTCAGAACCTCGTTTACCCGCACCCTGCAATGACAATGCAAAAGGAAGGTGAAAAATGGCAGGTGTGGAAGGCACATCTCAACACGTTAAAATTATATTTGCATAGGTAAAAAAAGGCGCACGAGTGATAGGCATTCCACCACTCGTCTAGAGTATGGCAGTACAAAATTTTTACTGGCGAAAGTATATGAAGTTATAAGAAATTACAAGGTTGTTGCGTTGCATTTTTTATTTATTTATTCATACTGTTAACCCTCTGCATGAGGGTCATTACAGGGAGGGAAACATATACAGACACAAGTGCAATTCTCTTCGCTAAAAAAGAAACACTCAAATGCACAGAATTACAGATTTGCACAGCAATCTTCCAGGAACGCGTTCACACCTATCACAGATTTGTCTACATCTGTTTGGTCCACAACGTCACTTGGTAGTTGATTCCAAATTTCTACAGCATCGGGAAAAAAGGAGTAGCGATAGACATCAGTACGTGTAATAATAGGTTTTAATACCTTACTGTGATTTTTCCGAGGGCAACGCTTCAGGGGAGGTGTAACATAGTGATGTTTATTAACTTTGACTTTATCATTCATTATCAGAAAAAAAAGTTTCAATTTCTGCTTTGTTCTTCTTACTTCTAGTGATTCTAACTGACACACTTTTAGCATTGCTGTGACTGAAGCAGTGCGGCGGTATTTAGAGCATATAAAACGTGCTGACATCCTTTGCAATTTTTCCAGTTTCCGTTTTAAACCCTTTTGATGAGGACTCCACACTGCACTTGCGTACTCTATGATTGGCCGCACGAACGTCTTGTACGCAATCAATTTAATTTCTCTAATCGCATTCGGCAACTTCCTCCTCAGGGAACAGACCTTCTGGTAGGCTTTTAAATAGACATTTTCAGTATGGGTGCGCCAGTCAAGATTATTTGTTAATGTCACTCCCAAGTACTTGAGAGACTTTACTTGATCTAAGAAATTTTCACCGATATTGTATCGAAACATCATAACATTCTGCTTCCTTGTTACTTGCATGTAATTAGATTTTTGGTAGTTTATTTCCATACCCCATTTCAGGCACCACGAGTTTAACGACTGAAGACACCTATTTATGTTCATCTGATCTGCCGGGGAAGCCACAGGAGAGTAAATTAAACAATCATCGGCAAAAAGTTTCATTCTGACAGGCGATTCGACGATAGCAGAAATATCATTTATATACAATAAAAACAAAAGCGGACCTCAAACGGATCCCTGTGGCACCCCCGACAGAACTTCAAGCCTATTTGATACTGCACTTTCTATTTTGACGACTTGAGAGCGGTTACTTAGATAGGCCTGAATCCATAGTACTATATCTTCAGCGATTCCTAATCTGCGTAGTTTAAAAAGAAGCTTATGATGCAGAACTTTATCGAAAGCCTTCGAGAAGTCTACACAGACCACATCTACCTGCTGACGCTCATCTATAGCCTTGCAAAAGTCGTTCACTGTTTCAATTAACTGCGTCACTGTCGAAAGGCCGGTCCGAAAACCGTGCTGGAATGGACACAATAGGTCATTTATTTCCAAAAAATGAAGGATGTGTTTAGCTATTATGTGTTCAAAAAATAGCTGAGGCTTAGCTAAGGTTAAGCCTAGTCAGATGCGAAGCATATTGGTGGCTAGGCTTGGTAATACATGGCTTTCCTTGGTTGAATACTTGGCCATTATAATACAACCACTAGAAGCCTTCGTCGTGAGGGAAGACAACAGCATGGCTACAGCGGAACGCCGACTAACCCGTGGACGCGCGTTGGGTGAGCGCCTGGATTGTCACGGAAGCCGCGTCTGCCTGCCCGGTGGAGCGAGCGTTTCACCTACACCGAGTGTGAACGCGCGTTCGAAATGCGCGGGAATGCCTCTCGAGGACATTCGGGCGTCTGTGCGATGGCATCGTTCTCCCTCTCCCAGCGCGTGACGGCGATCTGTCGTGACGTCATGTGTCACGTGGTATGTCACGTGGTGTGACGTCACTGTACCACGTGGTCTGCACGGCGTGCAACCACAGCGACGGCGCGAGGTGGACCCCCGTCTTCCTCTGTCGTGACGCCATGTGTCACGAGGTATGTCACGTGGTGTGACGTCACTGTACCACGTGGTCTGCACGGCGTGCAATCACAGCGACGGCGCGAGGTGGACCCCCGTCTTCCTCTGTCGTGACGCAATGTGTCACGTGGTATGTCACGTGGTGTGACGTCACTGTACCACGTGGTGTGCACGGCGCGTAACCACGGCGAAGGGCTGTAGTGTACCTCTAGTAATATGCTTCGCATAAAACCTTGCAACATACGGAAGTGAGTGAAACTGGCCTGTAGTTTTTTACAAGAAGTCGACTACCACCTTTAAATACCGGAACTACTACTGCGCTGCGCCAGTCACGAGGTAAAGAATGATCCCGCAATGACTTTTCAAATAAAATTTGCAAATAATATGATAACCACTCAGCATACCGTTTAAGGAATTCCGTCGGTATTTCATCGGGACCGCTCGATTTCTTCGGGTCCAGAGACAGCAGCTGCTGTACCGTTCGCTGTTCCTGGGATACTTGCGGTATAGCTTTCCCATTTTAAACAATATCAGAAAGACAAACCTTCAGACACTTCAAAGTGTTCAAGCGCAAGATCTACGAATCTGCCTTGGGCTACCTAAATGTGCCTCAACGGCAGCCACTATTCTTGTCGCTGGGGAGCATCCTGTTACTTCACACATTACTGTTGAAACCATGAGAACACACATTCGGCACCTCACGCGAGTTCCGAGTCATCATCTTGCAGCTCTTCCCGTACTCAGACCACATACTACATTTGCAAATGTAATTCAAGCTCACCGTGCCTATCTTCCTTCGCAGTTCGCCCACCCATCAAGATCATGCTCACCCATATGGAGTCTCCATGAACCCCGGGTGCACCTATCTATTCCTGGAATTAATAAGAAATCTGATTTATCATTGCCTGCTCTCAAGCAACTGACACTGCATCATTTGCATTTTAACCATACACACCGCATACATGTCTACACAGATGGCTCAGTGACTTCAACAAGCTCTGCTGGGTCTGTGGTGATACCGGCCAGGTCTATTTTAATGAAGGTGAGGACTACCTATCTCACCTCTTCAACTGGTGCAGAACTAGCTGCCCTACGGGCTGCAGTTCAGTTCATTAGTCAGGAATCTGCACATGACTGGACAGTTTTCACCGACTCTAAAGCAGCCCTTCAAGGCCTGCAAACTGCACTACGCCGTGGGTCACACGAACAACTCGTTGCCGAAATCCGCAAGCTCTACCATGACGCCCTTTGAAAGGACATAACATAATTTTCCAGTGGCTGCCGGGCCACTGCGGCATTCATGGCAATCACCAGGCTGACGAAGCTGCCCGTTCTGCCCACAATGACGGAATCCCCGTTAATATTCCCGTAACGAGAGCTGACGCAGCGTGTGGGCTTCGTTCCTTGATGCTGGAGCTCACACTTTCAGCGTGGAACTCTGGTGTGTTGTGCAACCGTCGGCTCAGGACTTTGGACCCTGGACTGCGCCTCCGTCTTCCGTGTAATGTAGCGCGTCGTGAAGCAACACTACTGTGTCGTCTATGGCTGGGTGTTGCCTTCACGAATAAGTATGCCTTCCGGATCGCGATGGCCGACAGCCCCTCTTGTGTGAACTGCGCCTGTGATGAGACAATCACCCATATCTTGTGCGAGTGCCCTGCCTTTGTAGCCGAAAGACATAAGCTGCGATGTGCTCTGGACCGCCTGGACCCTCGCCCTTTCACAGAGGCCAAGATCCTCGGTCTGTGGCCACAACAGTCAACTGCCATCAAGGCTTACAAGGCACTCTTTCGCTTTTTGAGAGAGACTGCCTTAATTGACAGACTGTGATTATTTCCCTTTACTTCTCTCTTTCCTCTTTAATTCCCCTCATTCCCTTCCCCTGTGCAGGGTAGCCAACCGGAATCCTTTCTGGTTAACATCCCTGCCTTTCCCTCTCTCTCTCTCTCTCGTGCATTGAGTATGGTAACCTGCAAATTGTTGTATGATCACTCTCAGTGTCATTGTAATCCCTACTAAAGGCCGACTGGAAGAAATCATTAAACAGATTTGCAATATCGTTTTTATCAGTCACCTCATTGTCCCCATCGGTTACCTGTGTGATTGCGTTCTTTTTCGCTGAAAAATATCGCCAGAACTTTTGTGGTGAGCTTATGAGAAAATTAGTCAGTGTTGTATTGAAGAAAGTTTTTTTAGAATCTAATAACACTGTTTTGAGCTTCTTTTTGATGTTTTAAAGTTCTGTCGCTCTATTTTTTTGCTTTCGTAGCCTTTTTACCTTGCACTTAAACTGAATGATCTGTCTAGTGATCCAAGGATTGAGCTGCTTCGATTTCTTTGAGCGAGTGGGAACAAACCTATCAATGCAATATTTTAGTGTGCCCTTAAAGCATTGCCACAATTCCTCGACACTTTCATGGTGTGATGCAGTTGCAAACTGATTCAAGTTATCTTCTAAGACGTATCGGCTGCCCGGCTGTAATCTTTGACCCGTATTAAAACATGCGATTTTTTGCGGACTTGTGTGTTCAACCGCACATTCAAACAGATCATCTTGTGGTCAGATAAACCCGGCTCGACAGATATAGTGTGGTGTGCCACTTTAGGGGATAAGAAAACCAAGTCCAACAATGACTGGGACCTTGGTGTAACCCTTGTAAAATCCTTTACCATTTGCTTAAGGTTATGAGTAAACATAATTTCCATTACTTAATTCGCACTGCTTATTTCTACATTACCTGTTGACAAAGTTTCCCAATTAATATGTGGCAAATTGAAGTCGCCAGCCATTATCAGTCTGGTGTTCTTATTTACATGAGAGTTAAGGAACAAAAGCAATTCATACAAAATTTCAGGAGATGTAGAAGGCGGCCTGTACACAACACCTACTAAATGTACAAGGTTCCCACAAGAAACCTTGCACCACGCCATTTCAGAAAGGCTGCAGTTAAGAGCGACTGCAGATACTTTGCTTTTCATAACAATAGCCACCCCCCCTCCTTTAGAATTTCTATCCCATCTAAAAACATGGTAGCCTGGTGGGAAAATGCTATCGTTACTAATTCACTCATGTAACCAGGTCTCGGTTATTAACAAGTCAGGGTTCTCGAAAATTAGCAAATGTTCTAAATCAGTTATTTTGTTTGCTACACTACGGGCGTTTAACAGAATAATTCTATGCTATATTTGCGAGCAATCGCTATGATCATCAGAATCTGCAGTTGATTTGGTCGGGGATAGCGAACTATGACCAGCAGACTCATCGTTAACTTTGGGTCGTCCTATCTTATCTTGGTGGGTTCGGTACAGACAACGCTCTTATCGTTCATGATCCCATGCGTAAATGGTGTTGTTAATCTTAAGTTTATCATGTACGAGGGGCGTTCAATAAAGATTTTCCCTGACTCACTTCTATTTATTGCAGGATGCTGAAACTGCACATGTGTAATGGCTTAAGTCTCTATAGGTCACGTGCTAATGTGCAACTAAGAACTAATAACAGCCTATCTTTTACAGGTGTTGAACTGGTGTGAGGTGTGATAATGAATGTAGTGGAATACAGAGCAGTCATCAAGTTCCAGTACTTGAAAGGTCACACTCCAAGGGAGAAGTTCGATGAAATGAAAGAGGTTGATGGCGAAGATTGCCCATCACATGATGTAGTGAAGCACTGGCATTGCCATTTCAAATGTGGTCAGACTTTGATGAAAACGGCTCGGATTGCAGGGCGACCCCACTCCGCTATCGGTGAACACACCATCCAGCAAGTGGAGGCCGCCATTTTAGAAAATCGCCGCCTAACCGTACGAGACCTAATCCAAAATGTCTAGATTAGTGCGGGGTTCATGCAAAAAATCATTCAGGACCATCTTCATTTGCGTAAGGCATCCGCTCGCTGGGTTCCCCGATTGCTCACACCTTTCCAAAAGCAGGAACGGGTCGAATGCTCTCAGGCACTTTTGTCCATTTGCCATGAAAACCAGGAGGACGTTTTCAACAGAGTGATTGCACAGGATGAAAGCGGGGTCCATCACCATGATCCGGAGACTAAAGTCCAGTCGATGCAATGGAAGCACTTGGACTCACCGCCTCCAATGAAAGCACGCGCCCAGCCCTCGGCGGGCAAGGTCATGCTCAGAGTCTTTTGGCACCAGCATGGGATAGTCTTGATGTATTTCCTTGCAAAGGGTGCCACGATTACTGGGGCATACTATGCTTCACGGCTGCGGAAATTGCCGGAGGCCATCAAAAACAAGAGACGTGGCATGCTCACCAAAGGTGTCCGCATTCTACAAGACAATGCCCCAGTTCAAAACTCACATGTTGCCCTGATGGAAGCACGCTGCTGCGGCTTTGAAATTCTACCGCATTCCCCACATTCACCCGACCTCACACCATCGGACTCCCACCTCTTTCCAACAATGAAGTCATATTTGAAGGGCAAGCATTTTCCAGATGATAAGACACTGATTTCTGAAGTCACAACATAGCTTTTGGAGCAACCTGTCGACTTCTAGAAGCGAGGTGTTTACAGTTGGATAAAAAAATGGGAGAAGTGTGTGTCCCTGGGTGCCACCTATGTAGAGAAGAACTAATAAATCTGCAAAGCTTCGTTGCTCTGCATCCAGAGGAAGTGAGTCAGGGGAGGTCTTTAATGAACGCCCCTCGTATCAGTTTGACCTTTGTTCCGTTGTCTCTTTCTGCTTTACTACTTTGCCACAGTTTTTTTCGTACTGCTACTGTTTCCTTCGCATAGTCTGGGCTTACACTTATCGGGCCGCCTTTCAACTTCCCGCAATTCTTAAATACCAACTCTCTTTCTCTAGAGTCGAAAAAGTGCATAATGACAGGTCTATGGCTACCAGTTTTTATGCGAAGCATATTGCTAGAGCTACCACTCACGCCGTCGCCGTGGGACCCCTAGCCGTGACACCACGTGACACCATGACGTCACACCACGTGACATCGGATGAGAGAGCCGGCCTCCACCTCGCGCCGTTGCCGTGGGACCCCTAGCCGTCACGTCACGTGACACCGTGACGTCACACCACGTGACATCGGATGAGAGAGCCGGCCTCCACCTCGCGCCGTCGCCGTGGGACCCCTAGCCGTCACACCCGCGCATTTCGAACGCGCGTTCACACTCGGTGTAGGTGAAACGCTCGCTCCACCGGGCAGGCAGACGCGGCTTCTGTGGCAATCCAGGCGCTCACCCAACGCGTGTCTCGGGGTTAGTCGGCGTTCCGCTGTAGCCATGCCGTTGTCTTCCCCCACGACGAAGGCTTCTAGTGGTTGTATTAAAATGACCAAGTATTCAACCAAGGAAAGCCATGTATTACCAAGCCTAGCCACTAATATGCTTCGCATTCCCCAGGCTTAGCCAAGCTGAGCCTCAGCAATTTTTTTCTTGCCTATACGATGAATTCTGTCCATAGTTTTCGCCTGAACGCCCAATTTTTCATTAAATATCTTCTGAACCACAGCTTCCCTCAGATCGGAATCTGATTCGTCTTTTGCTTCTTTGACACCAAAAACCAAAAGATTATTACTTCTGCTCCTGTTCTCGTATTCAGTCAACTTATCTGCCTGCTGACGAACAAGGGTCTCTAAAGTTTGCATTCGTTTGTACATTTCTTCGATAATATCAAGAAATCCAGTCATCCTATCGCATTTTGCATTAAGTTCGGTCATTTCCGTTCTCAGTTTATCTATTTTAGCATCCGACGTGGCCTGGTTTTCTAGAATTAACTGCAACATTTCAGCAGTCTTTGGCCTCGGGTTTTCCTCAATATCACCAGAAACTAACAAAGACAATAACATAGACCAAGTGTCACTCAAAACAGTCAAAGCAGTCAACAATCCTCCAGGGCACAGCAGAACTAACACAAAGCGGTTGTCACTCCTAACACTTCCAATATTAGTCAAATAACGAACCTGTAACAGCAGGATCGGAGGCTTAGACATGTTGCCGAATGTCCAGGTGCCGTTCCCTCTGAATTTTCCGGCGTCGCGCAGTTCCTTTTGTAGGCTAGCCACTGGTGACGTCACTGCCATCGACGGAAGACGCCCCTTGAACAGGTTATCGCCGATATCACTGTCGTGATGGGTCGCGTAGAAAAATGGTGTTTCATCCGTTCCACAGGTGGAAATGCTTGCGGCAACAATCCACGGCAGGTCCTGTAACAGCAGGATCCGAGGCTTAGACATGTTGTCGATTGTCCAGGTGCCGCGCCCTCTGAATGCTCCGGCGTCGCGCAGTTCCTTTTGTAGGCTAGCCACTGGTGACGTCGCTGCCATCGACGGAAGACGCCCCTTGAACAGGTTATCGCCGATATCGCTGTCGTGATAGGTCGCGTAGAAAAATGGTGTTTCATCCGTTCCACAGGTGGAAATGCTTGCGGCAACAATCCACGGCAGAACCTGTAACAGCAGGATCGGAGGCTGAGACATGTTGTCGATTGTCCAGGTGCCGTGCCCTCTCTGAATTTAAATAGCGTGCCACTACAAAGAGTAAAATAATTTCAAATATCTTGGTGTACACTTTGACCCTGACATGCACTAGAAAAGTCAAGTAAAACAGGTTTGCGCACATGATGGCAGATTTTATTGCAAGCGCGAAAATGTTTCGATTTTAAAATCCTTCTCATACTGCACTTTGCTTTTATAGTTTACTTTAGTTTATTGGGGTTTAACATCCCAAAGCAACTCAGGCTATGAGTCACGCCATTGTGAAGGGGTCCAGAAAATTTGCCCGCCTGGGGTTCTTTAACTTGCACTGACATTGCAGAGTACACGGGCTTCTAGAATCTCGCCTTTATCGAAATGCAACCGTCGCGGCCTGTATCGAACCCGCGTCTTTCGGGTCAGCAGCCGACCGCAATAGCCACTGAGCCACCGCGGCGGCTTTGCTTAGCTTTTATACAGAATCTATTGCATACAGTCATGGGGTAGAATGTATCCTACATATCTCGAACCTGTAATCCAATTACAGAAGAGAGCGGTAAAAATTATTAGTTCATCAAAATTGCCTGACTCTAGCAAACCACTTTTTAAGTGAACCCGTATTCCGCCCTTTCATTCACTATACGCTTTAAAGGTAGCGCACGCAATTCACCAAATCTTACCAATCTTACCAATGAATGATCCATTCCCCCCTAGCATATTTATAAGACATAAAAGGGAAACTAGAGCGGCTAGTGTCCAACATTTCAATTTACTTTCAATATTTTCTTCCACGAATCACGGGAGCGGACTGATGGGCATGTTTTGTTTGTGGTCTTTACTGTTTCTTTCCGACGGCAGATTTCTTTCTTGGTCAGCGGGATAGATTAGCTGTTAATATTTCGATCACCTATTAATGTAATCATATGAGAGACTTCGATTATTTCTCTGTTTTTTTCTGTCTTTCCAGTTTACAGCGACAGCTGTAGGCACACTCTCTTAAGTTTAGCGTTGTAGCAGTAGTGCTTAGCTGGAGCATGGATGCGACGGGAACCACTCGAAGGTTTGGTTTGGTTTGGTTTATTGGGGTTTAACGTCCCAAAGCAACTCAGGCTATGAGGGACGCCGTAGTGAAGGGCTCCGGAAATTTCTACCACCTGGGGTTCTTTAACATGCACTGACATCGCACAGTGCACGGGCCTCTAGGATTTCGCCTCCATCGAAATTCGGCCGCCGCTGCGGGGATCGAACCCGCGTCTTTCGGGTCAGCAGCCTAGCGCCGTAACCACTGAGCCACCACGGCTTGGCACCATTCGAAGGGGTCCTGCAGTTAAAATAGTAGGGTATGACCAGACAAGAAGAACGTGTACCTGGAAGGTGGGTACCAAATAAGGAGGGTTTTTAGAAGTAGTTTGGTTTGGGCTACTTGGTTCACAATTGTAGTGGATGTCAGGTCGGCGCGAAAGAAACAAGGGCGAGAGAGGCACAAGAACACAACAGGAACGGCGCCCGTCCTGTTGTGTTCTTGTGACCCTGTCGTCTTTGTTCTTTTCGTGCCTCGGGACATAAACTGCAAGGAGGATTTTTTGGCGAAAGTGGAGGAATCCGCAACGGACGGCGGTGTAACATTCTGAGGGCGGTTACCGTGAATAGCGGGTAGGGAGAGGGTAGGAATCGGCAACCGAAAGGTCGTCCCCATCTGAACTCTCCAGGGGGTGGTTACTGTGGAACGATGAGACTACGGCGAAAGCTGAGGACTGTGTAACTGGAAGGTGGTTACCGCCAGAACCATCCGGATGGGGGTTACGTTGAAAGGAGTAGGGCGTGACGACAGAGAGGAATACTTGACCGGAGGGTGATTACAACCGAAACCACTCTCGCCGTTTCCCCTGGAAGGAAGAGGGTATAATGAGAGCGTAGGAATACGCGTCAGGAGCCTGGTTACCGCGGGAACCATCCGTGTGGTGGTTACTGTGAAAGGAGGAGATAATGGCGAGTTAAAGAACGGGAAAACGGAAAGCGACTGCTGCGAGAACCCACAAGGATGCTGAACTGGGCATGTTGGAGAGGATGCATGTTTGATTAAAAAAACAGCGCGAAAGAAGAACGGAACAGAAGCAAGCTTGTCCGTGATACCTTGTTTTCTTCCCGTTGATATTTCGCCCTGGTCTTGAAGCGAAAAGTTTCACTACGCTCGTCAACACCGCGCTTCGCGTGAGCCGGCGTATATCGGAGCACGAGTGACGTCAAGCACGGCGCAGGCGGCTGCGCATGTGCGCCGCCGCTTCTCTTCCTCGCCACCGTTTGACCTTTCGCAGCAGCCTTGCGCAGTACGCATTTGAAAGGAGGGGTGTATAAGGCGCGCGTGCCATAGAACAGGCGCACGCTGCCGCGCGCTATGCGCCATCGTTTGACGTTCGCCGTAAGCGCGTTTTTGTCGCGGATCACCGCAGCTTATCTCTTCGAGATCCCCAGCCATTTTTTTCCCCAAACGAGAACACACAGAGTGTGGTTAACGTCGACGGACGAGTGTATAGTTCCAGGGTAAGAAACTGCAACAGAAGGATATCTAGCTTCGAAGCAGGCAGTGGAGGGTGACCGATGAAGGGGGAAATGGAGAGACAGAGAGAAGGAATGTGGAACCGGACAGTGGTTACCAAAGGAACCACACCGAGCGAGGTTATCGTTGAAGAAGGAGGGTATGGCGAAATCGCACGTATGCACAAACATGAATGTGGATGAAAGGGCACGGCGTTGGGAGTGCGGGGATTTTCAGTGAGGAGGGTGGCTGGCATGGGAACCACCCGGAAGATGCTTTACGCAGAAGGAGGAGTAGGAACGCTGCCGTGAAAAGAGCAGGGTTTGGCGAATGCGAGGAATGTGCCGCCACAGCTTGGCTAGCAGAGGATCACACTCTGGGTGGTAACCGTGAGAGATGAAGATACGAGGAAAGCGTAAGAAATGCGTGATCGAAGAGGGCCTGCCCCAGGAACTAACCGTAGTGGTTCCGTGGGCTGTATGGCGAGAGCGTAGTAATGAGTAACCGGGGTGTGGTTAGCAAGGAAAAAGGAGTATATTACTGAGAGAGGAATGCGTAACCGAACAGTGCGGCTGCCACGGGAAGAATCTGAAGAGTAGTTACAGCGGAAGCTGGGGGACTCGTGTGGTCTGGGAGAACTAATGTATCAGGGTGTCCTAGGCGGCTGCTGCTACGAAACGCACCGTGCGAGAAGAGGCTCAGCGCCAATGGCGGAGCGCTCCTGTATCGGCGGACTAGAGAGGATCGGTAGTAGTGGAACAAGTACACGTTGAAAACTAACAAAAGTGCTCTCTGGTTTTGTGTATTGGCATGGCGCACACGAACTCTTCCCCTGTATATGCCGCGCAACGTGAAACCTACGAATCGTTCACAGAATCACACGTTAAACAGTAATAACCATCTTGCGAGTTTTTCTTATTTGATTTTTTTTCTTATCTTCGAATTCCATCGGTCTTTATTTTTTAGTGTTCAAAGCCGCACTGTGCCTTGTGCGTCGCAAGGTTGCCGGGACGCTCTATGTCTTCACACTAAGGCGAGTAAACCCTCGTCCTATTAGTAAGTAGAAAACCAGCGGAAGAAAGGACGCGTTCACAAGGAGGAGAAGTACACAGGACAACGCTGGAAACACAACTCCTTTTAGTATTTCTGTCCTTAGTACATTTTTTTCAAGTTGGCGTTGTCCCGTTCAAGGTTTCCCCATAGCATGCCTCTTTCTCAAGCGGGACCGCTTGCTTGTGCTTGATTCTCGGCTACAAAACGCATCTCTGTTCTTTTAGTTTTTGTTTATAATCCAGCACTCATTTAAACCAGGAAAGCACAGAATGCGGTTGCCGCCTTTTGTAATGTTCAGCTAATTGAAATGGCGAAAAAAAGTGTAATCTTCCGAGACGAAAATAGTTAGCAGTAACTGGAAGAAAGGCCATGCACATGGGGCCAGTGTCAGTCAAATGAAGTACTTGCATGTCGCGTTTGATTCTCTACTGACTGAATTACGCTGGTAGTTATCTAGTCTTTTGCTTTCGAATGTACTAGAGCATTCTGCAGTGTGTGTTCACTAGCGCTACAACCAATACTTGTACAGGATGTGGTTAGTCCTGTTCTACGCTTTTTGAGGGCCATGTGCAATGTTATAGATGGTGAAAAGCGGCGGCTAGGCAAGCACCCTCTTAGTTTGTACTCCTGGGAGCAGGAGCCCAGCGTGACGTACCATTTAGACCTCTGGTAAACTTTCCAGCTGAGAGCCCTCAATTTGAGAGCCGTCAAGAGCCGTCAAGGCTGAATTTTGGTAGTGTCGAAAATAGATACAATAAAGCCAGCCTTATAAACTTTCGTTAAACGTTATTGATACCTTGTTATCCTCGTAAAGGAACAATTACACGTAAAAACAACGGTTCCATCAAGCGCTTATGTTGAACTAGAGATGTTGAAGGAAATGTTACGTCTTTTTTTATTTACGTTCTTACTGCTTATATCTAGGCAACTGAAGTTTAATATTCCATAGTGTGCACTGATCAAGCGAAGATTTAACATACAAGAATGGATTATCTTTCCATTCGTGCCAAGTTTCCACCGGTGACTATAAAAATGACCATTTCATCCAGTTTTCACAACAAACCAACAAGGTGCCCATAAGGGGCTTCGGAACAGTAACTTTGGCATTTTTTCCTCAAATATTGGCGCGAATATTGGTAGTTACGTATCTGGAATATTTCTGCCGAATTACGTTTGGCCCTAACCGCCAAAACAGAAAAGGAACAACTTCTGCAACTGAAGTTAACAATTCAACGCTCACGAAAGTTCCAATCCTAAAGATCGCTGGCTCAATCGATTGTCACTGTGCATTCAGAAGAGCACAGAGAAATTTATGACTGGAGAAAGAGGTATTATTTATGTTCGCTTTCAAATTGGCGGACAATAAATATTGGACTGCTAAGGCGGTTGCAGCTCCTTCTACGAACCTGGAACCAAAACAGAAGCTGAGCGCAGAGGATTCTTTTATCAGCATATGGCGGCCACGAAAGTAACGGCGTCCCCTCTGTTTCCGATAACCATATCGGTGGCGCCTAAAAGGCGCGACTCCGCCTCTGAAACAATGAAAGCCACGGTCGTTAATCTCTCCACAGCCCCATTGGTTTCCGCAGCTTGCGCTTCCGCCGCTCGCGCACCCCATTGCCAGAATCATCAGTGCAGAAGACGACGGTCGATTCACGCTCCCCTGGAGCTCATCTCAAGCTGAGCTGTTCTTGAGGGGACCTCGGTGAACCGAACCAAAACAGAAGAACAGCCAACAGTGAATTCGGTCTGCCAGGCGACAATGCTCATTTCGCAATGCCGCGTTTTTCAAGAGCTGCAACTATATTCAACGCAAGGACATCGAAACGGTCTTCTAGTTTCTAGCTTGCAATTAATGGAAAGGGCGTCATTTGTTTCTGAACCTCTGTGTCGAAACTAGACGCGCACTGGTGAAAGAGCGCGCTTCTTAGTTGCGGAGGTTTGTGCTCACATTTCACTTTTCACAGAGCAATAACTTCGATGCGCAGCACTTGCTCGTGTATCGGTGAGGATGACAATATGAGGAAGCTTGCTGCTATACGTACGAACGCGGTATATTGCCTTTCGAAGACTTTTCAATGAACTATTCCGGTAATGGGAGCACAACCGGATCTCCCTCGAATAATCTGCTTACGCCTCAAAGGACCGTGAACTGTCCAGTGTCGTCTCAAGCCTTACTCAACACCGAAGCGTGACAATGCTCATTTTGCAATGTCTCGCTTTTCCAGAGATGTAACTAGATTCAACGAAAGGACAACGAAGTGGTCGAGCACCTTCTAGCTTTCAATTAATGGTAAGGACGTCGTTTGGTCATGAACATCTGTGTCGAAACTAGGAGCGCGCTGGTGAAAAAGCGCGCTTTTTGTTGCTGAGGTTAGCGCTCACATTTCACTTTTCACAGAGCTATAACTTCGATGCGCAGCACTTGCTCGTGTATCGGTGAGGATGACAATATGAGGAAGCTAGCTGCTATACGTACGAACGCGGTATATTGCCTTTCGAAGACTTCCCAACGAACTATTCCGGTAATGGGAACACAACCGGACCTTCCTAGAATAATGTGTTCACGCCTCAAAGGACTGTGAAGTGTCCAGTTTCTTTTGAAGCTTTACTGAGCACCGAAGCGTGCAGCATTAAACCACTACATTTTCCTTTAGCTGCGAAATGGCAGCCTGTTCAAGCAAATTAACTAAATGCATCGTGCCTACATCGAATATTCATTGTACAATACAGTACACAGCGCTCGATTCGACCCAGACAGAAGGAGAATAAAGTTTATATGCAAGGGATTGTCGATCTCAGCAGCCAGGGTTGCTGCTAACTTCTGCCTCTAGGGCTGCGCCTCTATGCATACAGCCGCTGCACAGTCTCTGTGTCAAAAGACGAAACGATCGTCCAGAACTGCGCTTGTCAAGTCCGCGTCCCATTGCTCCAGTGTGCGACTTTGGTGCGAAGGCACTAAGGGGTTATGATGGGAGGACCACGTGGGTTGAAGTAATGTAGCTATACCACCGAAATTGTATTGCATTTATTTTAGTACAAAACGGTACACGTTATAGTATAGAAAGATTACAAGAGGAACTTTCTGCCAAGGTGAACGAGGAAAAAGGCGTTTCACTACGCATGACAGGGCCTGGCTCCCGGTGGGAATCATTGTACTCTCCATGCTTTAAAAAATCCTGTCAATGAGTGAGAGCAGATATCCCACTGCATCTTTCATCACGTGCTGAAAGCAAAGCTGTGAAGTAATGTGATCAGGGCATTATACAAACTCGTAAGTACTACAAAAAATTTCTCTTCAAACAAATGTTGCATCGCGTGATCAGTTAAATGATTATAGTATCAGAAGGCAAGAAGAAGCAAAAGTTTCACCGATATGTAGCATTAACATAAGAGACATGGTATTGCGAACAAAATACCAACACGAATGAAGTAACATTTTAAGAGCAGGGGATTTGGGGTAATCCAGAAAAATGCTTTCTACCTGTGTTTTATAAGTACATACGACTTTTCATCCACTGCAATGTCAACAACCTTTAGAAATAGATTCAAAAGCTGAGAAAAATAAAATAAATAATAAAATAAATAACTCATTATTCCAAAGCGCACTCTAAAATGCGTATAAAACGGTAATAAGTTCCAAAAAAATCAACTAAAGTGCCGTGTTTATAACTTACTTGCCCAGGAAATGTATTCGGTGGAACGATACACAAAGGAAGGAATCGCACCGGCGGTCGGATCGCGTGACCCGTGCTTTGTCCACCTCCCATAAAGCCCAAGAGGTGTAATTCATGTCTTGTTAACCCCCGAGTACATCTAGATAACCCGTTGAAAGTGAAGGCGTGGCGAGGGCTGAATTATATGCCTTGATACCATTAATTCATTCATTTGAGGGCATCGGCAGAGCTCGCTGAAATCTTGAGTTTCGCCAAACTATGGCCGTTTAGTATTGCGCCCCAGACAACGAGTCTAAGCCGTAATAAGCTTACGCGAGCCTTAGTCCGAGGTCTTTCTATCTAGACCGCGAGAGAAGACTCAGTGGCTCTGTGGCCGGTTCCAAAGCACTACAGTGAGATGAGTACGCACCACAAGCTAAATCTCCGAGTCTACTCCCACCACACAAATGCCTGACGTGGGAAGGGCCCGTGGCTTGGAGGCAGCTACATACGAGCACATACCCACAACTTACCCTCGTGCATAAGATACAGGCTACATTAGACAAAAACATCTAGCCGCTATGCGGGGAACACTCCTACTGTGTAACCCAACATGGTCACGCCAAAGCATGCAGGCCACTCTGAAAATTCCAAGCACACAATCTGATCTGCGGAAAGCCATGCTGTCGAGTTCAGGCCCAGGGGATTAAAGACATTTTTTTCACCGGACTCAGGCATTTCAGGCCGTAGGAGATTGGAGTGAGGGTCCCTCCCCTCTCGGGAGCCGCAAAGCTCTTTATTAAATAAAATTTTTATCCTCACCACCACCAGTCGACTTGAATAGGGCCAGACGGGTGGGGGATACAGCAGTTTGCTGTGTTTCTGTGCTTGTCACTTATTTATTATTCAATAAAAAACGAAACTAAAATCCTAAATACCCACCTAGCTGCATTTAGCAAATGGGAAAAAGTAAATATGTAGGCTGTCAATAAATACAGCAGGAAGCAGTCTTTTTTTAACAAATGAGGAAACTTTAGAGACCCTTTATATTAAACTCTAAGAGCCACAGCAAACACTAATAAAAAGAACTGTCATTTAACAACGCTGAAATTCGGGCTTGTTGGTTCATACTTCGGAGCAATAGCGCAAACAGGACAAGGGACCAAGAACGAGTAGACACACACAGTTCTAACTTCCAACAACTTTATTAGAAACAAAAGCAAAAGAATATATACATGCATTTTTACCGGTCCGTATTTATCTTGTGGAATGATAAGCCCACCTTCAAAAAGAAGGAATTTGTATCGGCTCTTCCCTTACGAAAATGGCAAATATGGGCCAGATATATTTTATATATGGCTGTATATACTCATATATGGGATCATATACAGTTAAATAGGTCCATATATGGTCGTATATACGGCCAGATATGACAATGGGAAACCTGATATGCCGCAATATACTGCTATATATGGGCGTATAAGACCACAAATACGGGCAGATACGGCCATAAGGTACCTTATATAGTGCCACATACTGCTATATATAGTCGTATTTGAGTCCTTATATAGATGCTCTTTCTTTATATGGGGACCTTGAAATCCTTATATGGACACAATCTCGCAGATATGGAACATATCCTACCTCATATGTGGGGTGCTTGTGCCATATACTTCCGAACTTAAATAATTAACTTTGTGTCAAACATGATAATATTGGTTAATTAAGATGGTGAAACACACCGCACAACAAGGTACTAAGCTTTGTATGATTGAGGCTTCAATCAAGTTAGACTGCTATTACATAGCGGTGTTTAACTAAGGTGAATTAAAGTACAGTGCTATAAATCACCTTCAACTTTGCTATGATTTAAATGTACTAATACATGCATATACGCGCTTTCTATCTAGGGTGGACTTCGAACCTTCCTGACGAACTGAACCTTCCTGACTGGGTCTAAATAAGTGGATTACAAGTCCAGCGAGTTGGTTGCGATCGAAATCATAGTTTTTAGAATTATTGATAGATTATAGAGTCCCGAACATACAACAAGTGCTTGGGGATCGAACTCAGCCCCTTCGCAAACGTGATGAATACTCAAACCATCAAGCCGGTGGTGCGGTGTACGTTCCTTCTCTGGACGCTGTTCCCCAAAACTATGTCGTTCTGAAAGACTAGGAAACCTGAATTGTTTGCGGTAATGCCAGACAACAAACGTTTGCAAAACCGCTGCAGCATACAGCCATTTCTTGTCCAGGAGCGTAAATAACACATCGCTCCTTGCTGCACAGTGATGAAGATTAAAACGCTCTAGTATAATTGTCAGAGAAAAAATACAAAATGTCTGGAAATTCATTTATCTAGAGTTGCCAGCAAAACGTTTACAATGCAGACGAGAAAAACTCCACAGCTACACGCAAAATCTTTTACCCATCGCCTTTTCCGCGCCGCCGAGTCTCCGTGGTGTACTGACCAAGCTCATCATTCTACTCCGACTGTTGTGCCAAGCTGAACAGTTTGTAAAAAATCTTCTGCAAATATGCAGATGCAACGCACTATGCGCGTTGGTCTGTTTCTTTTCGCCTCAACTTTTTCTTCTCTTCATAATCCAACCTCCCCTGCCGGCCGATATTCAGATGCCAGTTCTGAGACCGGCCGCCACGGGGAAGCAAGACATCCTTTATTTGCGTATTAAATGAGTCGCCGCTGTGTCCACGGTCAGCCACACGGCAAAATGTTCCTTACCCTACTGAGCGAGAGATGGCGTTGCTGAGGCGGTGAGAAAGTGGACCCTCGAGACCCCCCCAGAACGGCAGAAAAGCGACACATTGCCGCCTTCGGCGGTGCTCAGCAGATAGCTGGAGGGTGGATAGTCCAGGTCCGCGTCACTTTCCCCTTTCTTTCGCTCCGAAAGGCACGCCGAGGGAACCAGAGCTTTGCAGAGGGGCGTTGCAAGCGCGAGTGAAAAGCACCATAGCACCGTCTCCCGCGAGTCGCGACTCCCCACAATTGACCGGAAAGACCTGTCACCCATACCATTGAGAAGTTTCGCGTAACGCCGTTCCTCTTGAAAAAAACCAGTTCCGCACATGCTTTGCACGTGTTGGACTGCCTGGAAATCTGTTTGCGCTGACGCTTGCTTTTTCCTTCGTGCTAGAACGCTGACGAGATTAAGAGGATTAGGAAATTGTACAGGGGCGATAGAAAATAATGTGAACAGCATGTTGCCTACGCACTGCGAAATTGGAATTCATGTCTGTAGCGTACTTGTGTTCGAATTAGGCGCTGCGCTGTTCGCATTTCTTTCTATCGCGACAGTACCCTCTCAGGTGCAGGTTCCAAGAAAGAGTGGTCAGCGATTTTTTTTTCTGCACCGAACCGGAATAAAAAAGAGAACTGACAGTGCATCAGGTCCACTTCGTGGAGCAGATATTTGACGAAACCGCCGTCACCGTTGCGCCGACATGTATGTCGCAAGTAAATGGCAAGTTCATTTCAGACGTGGAATTCGAGCTTAATACCTTTTTTTTTTATGCACGGTCATTTTCCCAAAATACTTAATTTTGTTGAATAGCTCAGCACTTCGATGTACGCAACTTTTTTGGCCAAATAGTTGGAATTTCTTTACGTTTTTCGCCGAATAAGAACGAGTATGTGTTTATTTGGACGTAAAATAAAGATAGGCGAGGCTGAAAACAAAAACGAAAATACGCGCGAAATGTGCTTACCAGCTGCTCGCTTATGGCTAAGAGAAAAAATGCTATAGTTTGGTCAGTCACTATTCAGTGGTTGGTACATTTAATTTAATGCCGATTGCAGCGCACGTGCATTCCCAAAACAATTTATTTTCAGAGCCATCTCTTATATTCAAATGCTCACTCATGTGCAAGCTAATATCTTTACTACTTTTACTTTTAGACATTTTTTACATCTAGCAAAATAACTTGGAAATTGAGCCGGGCGTCACACAAAGGAACAATGAGGCGATCACTGACCTTGCCTCACACGCGTCTGCCTAACGCAGCTGTTGATGTCAGCCTCCAAAATATTTGTTTGCGTTACCTGACCGGCGGAGGGCTTTACAGGAAAAAAAAATAGTTTCGTTAGCGTGAGCTCTACGACTAAACACTGCATGCTTAGTGAATTACAATGAAAATTCGTCAGAAATAATATACACGCGCAACATACCAAACCAATTTAGCAAGAGAAAACCGCCTACTTCAGCTTGCGCACAGAAGTTATCCAGGCTTGCCCTCTCTCGTTCTCAATCATTTCACAGACAACAATTCCCTGGAAAACCATTTTTGAATGGGAAAAAGTGTATGAACGCATTTTTT
This sequence comes from Amblyomma mixtum, assembly GCF_055824585.1. Lineage (NCBI taxonomy): Eukaryota > Metazoa > Arthropoda > Arachnida > Ixodida > Ixodidae > Amblyomma > Amblyomma mixtum. The sequence goes on along the minus strand of NC_143012.1, from coordinate 99,913,751 downwards.
TTTTTACACTGGAAGATTTCACTATACCAACCTCCCGTCGACATGCTTGCATGGTTTTGTTTTTTTTTGTCTTGCTATTAATGTTTTTGTTATCGCTCGATGCGAGTGATGGAAAAGTTCTGCAAGATTTTGCTACACATCGAAAAGATTCCCCGTTACCTCCAAAATTTCCTCAGCAGTAGATTACAAATTTCGAATACTGATTTTTTTTTTCAGGAATGTGGGACATATGTCCAGGAAGTCTATAAAGTTACACTGGCTGCTCTTGGCCGTTGATGTTGTGAGAACTATTGTGGCAGCAAACGACTCAACAATACGTTTCTCCACTCTCTCAACGTCGCGGCATTCCAGTCATGACTCACAACGAGCGGCAACCCCTCTTTTGTGCACCCACGAGCAGGACGGCACGTGCTCACAATGAAAGAAAGAGTGTCAGCAGCGCGAGCAGCACGGGTACCAGTCGAGGCGTTGCTGACTCCATGCGCTCCGCCGGCGACGTGCCCGCACAGAATTTCGGAAATGACCAGTGAAGCTGGCTGACTGGCTCCAGCATTGTAGTGAATTAAAACGAGGACGCAGCTATTATATCGCAGTTTTTCATGCCTCACTCATTGACGTCCCACTCATAGTGAAGTTATTGAAGTTTAAACAGCAAGACAAAAAATCGATAATAAATTATTTAGCAGTTCTAGGAACACCACGTGGTACTCCATGTATAATAATGCCTCACGCATCATTACAAAGAAGAAAACACGCACCCAAAACTTAGGTGTCCATACTCCTATAAGAGCCCTTACAGTTTGAAGAACAGGTGTCTAATTGACTCGCATAATGAAATCAGCCGCATGCCTTACATCCGCATACATAACATGGTCGGCTGGAATTGCGAAAAACGCAACGTTTCTACACAAAGACAATGGTAGTGCTATATACTGCATGTCTCAGGATGAACACTGGTTTGCTTTATGTACATGTATTCCGCTCAGAGAAGCATAGGTGTAAGTAAATAAAAAGACTAAGCATTTCTTGCTGAGTATGTTACAGGACTTTTCTGTTAGGTATTTCCTCAGGGCATTCATTTAATTAGGGACAGCAAAGGAATTTTGTCGTGATGTATCGCATTGTGATGATAAACTTCAGGAAGGGTTTAGCGATGTGAAATGCAATATATTACTTTACAAAATGTAACGCCCTTTCTAGTTTTCTTTCTATTGATCAAGAAAAGGGTTTTAGATGGCGGGAATTCACCAATATCAATATAAAAATTTTAAACCGCTCTATGCAACGTGATACAAATCCATACAGAAAAACTTGTAAGCGAAACATCGTGAAAAACTACATAAGCACGCTCAGAAAAACGACATCGCACCCACAACGCGCACGCATGCATGTAAAAAATACCGCCCTAACCCGCTGAACCACACAGATGCATAAAAAACCGTAGTCTGAAACTACAGATGCCCGCTCCAAGAACGCCCCCCAAAACCACTGCCTATTACTCAGCGCATTACTTCTCTTTACACAAAGAAACAAAGCAACTCCTAGGACTCCTACCAGTGATGGCACATTGAAAACACCCTAGACTATGTAAATCCGCTCCCAGTTTGCACTCATGAATTTAGTTCCAAAATACACTCTGTTCCAGTGGACCCTCACGTGCATGCGCAAGCATGCATGATCTCCATGGAAAGAGATGTAATTTTATCTTCGATATATAAACACAGCAGTAGGTCGAGCCACCCATAGTTAGCGAAGTTTGTTTTCGCTTTCGGGGGGAATATCTTGGAGCTCTCCTAGCTGACTGCAAACTGAGCGAGAGAGCGACGTCCACCTTCCCCCCCTCCCCCTTCCCTGTTACCCAGATGATGTCACTCGTGCTCGCCAAACTGCAGCGCATGGAGCCTATACTTAACTTGGACACCACAGCCATCGTTCGGCTATTAAAACCCCATTCTAAACACCATGTGAGAAAAAAATGCTATGTAAATTATTTACTGGTCAGATGTTAACAGCCCATTTTGTTCCGTCAACAGCAAGGCAAGCGAACAGCCCATGTGAACAAAACAAAATATTTTGCCTGTCTACTTTCAGCTGTTGTGCAGAACTAGGCTGATTCCTGTGTCTGGGTGAAGGATCTACCGAAGTACATATTTTTTAACTGGCTCCAAGTGAATACTTCTCTGCAATGTAGAAAAAGAAGGCGATATGCGTGTTCGCGTTTCATTCCGGCTGGATTGTATAGCCGATCCTAGTTATAATGAACCTGACGCTCCCGCTCATTCTGTTTGCTTCTTAGTATGATGACTCCCCATATTTCCGCAAAAAAATACTAAATCATAGAAAGATAGCTTTTGTCTCTTGAATTGAAGTCCATTGTGCACGCAACCAGACCATATCACGGCGCTTCCCGAGCTCTCCAGCGCCGTCATGAGCTGCTTCGATGAGACCCTTGCTTTCGACGAATAAGCGCTAGTCCGCATTGTTCGCGTATGTGGTCTCGGCTTTTGTGGAGAGCGAGTACACAAGTTTTGGCGAATGCAAATGGTCATAAGTGAAGTTTCGGAAACTGCAACCCTTAGCGGAGGATTGCTGATATCGCAGGACAAATAGAACGAGCGGGAAGCGCCGGTGTCACCCGGCATGCCGAGCATTGCTTTAGGGAGCTGTCAACAGTCGACCACTGGCGCCGCTCGTGGATAACAAATCAGATCATTTTCATTGATGCGATCAATCGTCGAACACGCTTCTGGATAAAGCAGTTCAGCACCGAGTATTTGTGGTATGGAAGAAAGCGGATCTACCACGACCGGGAAGCGCCAGTTCTCTGGCTATCAAGTATTTCGTCGCAATCATCCGGTCTTCTTGCAGTGATCATGCTGCGTAAACAAGCATAGTTACAATCCGCGCATCAGAAAGAGAATATTCAACATAGCTTGCATTTTATGCATATACAAACGATAACAGGTATGCAGACAACGGTGGTACTGCAGTGCAGTCGACATTTGTGTATTCCCGCTGAAATTTCACGCGCACGCTGTAAATGCTGAATGACGAGTCATTAACTTGAAGCACTAAATTAGCGACAACGCAAGCAGTGTGCTAAACAAAGAGGAGAAGAAACAAGTCAGCAGCAGATGTTGAAATCAAGAGGGCCGAAGCAGTTGCGGGACGCGGCTCTGAGACAAGATAACGGCCACCGCCAATGACAGGGGCGGTCTCTGTTCGCATTTCGTAAGCATTTGAAACCGTCGAATGTCGGCCGGACGCCGAAGAGCCTCTGAGTGCTCAACTTTCCGCTAAGATATCTTTTTCTCATTTTCCGCAAAGTTCTGTCGACTCGAGTGGCGATCGGTTCGACGGGATTTCAAGCAGCCGTGTAGCACGCATTGGGCATGGCAAGGAAAATACTAGCGATAACGTCAAGGGGAGCGATTAGAGTATTACTGAACAAACTGGTGTCATCCATATATTAGCACTAATAAAATGCGGAAAAATGAGCTTAGGGTGGCCAAGTAACGAGCCGATCAAAGGTCGGCGTTTAGAGTGGCAGAGTGGACTCCAAGGGCAGCGAGTCACAGTCAAAGCTTATGGAATGTCTGATGAGCAGATGTGACAAAAAACAAGGGTAGCCTGACCCTGCCCGACTGAATTCAACAGCAGCTAATCGGTGGTCGATGGGAGGGTTCTTTGTCTTGTAAAATTGATCACCGATGATGACGATCCCCGTCTTCAACTTTGGAGTGAAAAGCGACCCTCAGATCAGGCAATTCGGTTCTTATAGCCGTTGCAGCCTTCTGCTTCTCCTTAAAGAACTACAACACGTTGTTGTGTGCTGCAATGAAGTACAGCGCACACAAATCCCCCCCCCCTCAAAAAAAAAAAAATTCCGACCCAATCCGTGCAATTATGCATGCAAAACAGTATATACCAGCGATCTAATTTTTCCAATGAAGTATGCTAACTACTGTTCCCTGGTAGAAGGCATTTGTTGCTGATTTTTGTGCGTTCATGACGACGAGCACTAGATGAAGCTGAAAAGTGTTTTGTTTCATTCTAGGCAAGAGAAATCGAAGAAACATCACGAGATGCACCTGGTCATCACACCAGGGAAAAGTTTGGCGCCCTTGGTCACTCTAGTCAGGTCGTAATCACGTCGATTTAACCGGACATTGAAGATACCTCAGAACGCCGTCGTTTTTTGAAAAATTCAGGCAAAGATAACGCCCTAACACAATGACTGCCTGTGTTTTCACAAAAGCAAGCACTTAAGCCTCAACAAGTAATTAGAATTTTAAGAGGTTTGTTAGGAAATTAACGGTGATAATTCCACCACACTATACGGCCGGTTGGCCGAATAACTTGCATACAGAAACCGCTGTGGTGTACCGCTAATCATTTCTTAATATAAATTGTGAAACCGCACCTTCACAACATCATTTATGTGTGCAAAAAACTCATGAAACCTATTTGTCCAAAACGGAAATTGCCGTTTGACTAACTACATATTCGATAGAGAAGGCGCGCCGTTACCTTTGATAACCAGCTGAAACGTTCCCGTAATCCACCCTGTCCTAAAGCAACAAACATGTAAAATGACGTGATTATGTGCCACAACGGGCAGCTAGTATAGGCATTCAAGAAGAGAAGACCGCTCACGCATGGGGTGCCGAATCTGCGGAACAAGCAGATGCTAAATCTGCGAGCGAATGCAAACGTCAAGCTGCGCATCGTATCAATCTCTAGGAAAGGCGATTGGGACCTTTGTGATGTATCTGACGTGATGTATGGTCGAATTCATTGCGCAGTGTCCAACACAAGGAGCAGAGAGCTAGCGATTTTCGAAATTCGCTTTAACAATCACTTCGAATATAACAGGTCTCAATCAAGCCTCTCTTTGGCTTATGTAGATAGGACGAAATATTTATTCGGTTCAGTTTACATAATACGTCCTACAGAGTGATCCGAAAACACGACGCAGCAGGGGTATCGTTAGTTATATTTATTTTGATAAAGATACACGCGATATAAAGCCCCATCTCGATGGACACTTCCAAGGCATACACGCGAAGCGCCTGCGCGCCCAGCACGCGCCGCGACGGGCGTCGAAAAGTGGCATGAACCTCCATGCTCCTGGTGCTGGCTCGCTCTCCCTCGGGAGCTGACTGAAAAAAATGTCAAGCCGTGAAGAGAGATAGTTGGGGAGCTGCAAGGATTCCAAGAAAATTTAAGGGAGGAGAGCTTCAAGCCATGAAGAAAAAGAGTCCCCGACAGCCCCCGCGGTCCTCCCATTGTTGTAAACCGGACCCCGCTTCTGACGCGCGCGCGAACGCCCGTGCGCAGGTGCCGATATCTGACATGCACAGATATGCACAGATATCTGCTAAGGAAGGCATTGGTGGCGCCACCCTTGACTGTCGTCTGTTGCACAGAGCTAGAAGCCGGACTCTGCAGTGTGCTACGCACTTTCGTGCCGGACGAGCTTTCCCTTTGAAATAATGGTACAGCGCCACACTTGTGCGTTTTGAGGAAGAAGACACTTCTGACGTCGTTAAAATGACCTGCGCCAAGCATGCATGGGATGATGAGCCATCGGAAGGATCCAGGGTGCAAGTGAGCGGGAAATACCAAGGTTTCTGTGAACCTGCAATCATCAATATTTCAGGTAAGCGTGAACAACCATTTACTGTTTTTCCCGTATTGCTTTGTTGGTTATCTTTCTCAATGCTGTCGGCAGTTTTCGATGAGAGGGCTATAAATTAATCTAAATGGTATCATAATGCATGATTTATTTGTATGTGCAGTCGGAGAGTAATATCTCATTTTTCAGTAGCGAAATTTTTACCGCCAGCGAGTTGCGTTCCTGCCAGCGGTAGTTCGAGTGCATGATATGAATTGTGTAACGCAAAAAACATAGACTAACCTCGCTAAGCACATTGCGGGGCTAGTTAGGGATGTATTTTCTAAGTAACGAGACGTAGACAACAACCTGTCATGGATTCTGTCATATGCACGTATCAGGAACTGAACCCTTTTCATTGTCGTAAGTAATAGTGCTAATTCTATTTTAACACGGGATCAGCATTGTTGCGTTCTGCGTATCCAATTAGGTTACAATGGCCCCATTACATTTGCCACAAGGCTTGCGCTCTACAGCTAAGCAGGAGCAGTGGAATGAAGAGCTGGTACGCGTTTTATTTCGGGTGGTTAGTGCGAGCGAACGTGTTTCAGAAACAATTGGCGTATACCTGTTTCCGTTCGCGGTTGTGCCAGGAAACTTTAATGGTAAAGCCCGAAAAAAAAGCATGAGGCTAAGCTTTTAAAGGGGCATCGCGATGATTTGCTCTGTACCAGTTAATATTATTAAATAGATTTATCATGCGTTCCAGAGACCAGAGCAAAAAGAATTATTGAAATCGGAGCATGCAAGCGAAAGTTATTCCACTCTGAAAATTCTAAATGAAAATCTCAGACGAAAACGCATTTCACTCTCCCATTTCACTCACCCAGTACCGAGATTGGGCGCTACAAATCAGAACCGCGCCTACCGCCCACGCAGCGGAAGCGTGCATGCAGTTGTTGCTTTGTCGGGGCTGTAGACAGCGGCGCATTTTGACGGCGTCTTCCCCCCGTGTACGCGACGCCGTAGTAAGGGCAGGGGTGACTAACGACAAAGGAAGCTCCCCGAAGTTTCTTTTTTAGTCGGACTGTAAGGCTGTCAGCGGTAGCCCCCCTCCCCCCCAAACTCGACTCCCGTCTCCTGTCCGGCCTTTCTCTTCACATTTTGGGCAAGGTGTATGGACTGGCTTTTTTTTCGCTGCCGTCTTGGTATGGTCACGGCCGGTCTCGACGCGCGCGCTTTCTGGTCTGAGCCAACGTTTTTTGAACAGCGCTGGCCGCCATGAAGGTTTGAAGCGGAATGGGAAGTGTCGCCCCTAGCTGTATTCTTGTTAGTTTTCGTTCGCTTTCCCTGCTTCTTTCCAGTTTTTGTGGCATGCGAAAAAGCTTTCAGTACTCAGAGACATAATATTTTGGATCCATTTCACAATTATGAAGGAACAATATGCAAACTGGACGCCCAATCAATGAGAAAGGCAGCGCTCTATCTAGATGCCACCTCATTTCCGCTGCCGCAAATGGCCGCCGCGTTGCGACACCATCGGCTCGAAACAAGCATTTCTAGCGAAGATTAAAATATCAAATATTATGATTTCGGTGATCTCATTGCGCGCCCAGGACTCACAATGTCCCTTACTCTGCATACAAAGATTAAAGAACCCATGCTTTATGTACGTCGCAGGGCACCTTTAATATCCCACAATGGATTTTACGGTAGGGTGTCTCGGATTCAGTGCATAATTCTTCAACTTATGCTACTGTGGCCATGTGCACAAGTTCTGCGCAGATTTATATCATGACCGCTCTAAATTATCTCCCACGCAGCCTACACAACGTCCCTGCCGACCAAGAAGGGGCGGGAGCTCTCCGGAAAGCTTGTGTTGCTGGCCGTGGGCACTAAACTCAGCGAAATAAGGAGCGAGAAAGAGAAGCATCGACGATAAGAAGCATACAGAACTATAGAACCACAAGAGCATTAAATGTACCCCAATAAAATTTCCTGCGCAATTTCTGTGTGGCAATTGTGTTACTTGTGTTACCTATGCTATATGATTATCAGGAGCTTTAGAGCAGCATAAAACCGAGTGGTTTTTCAATTTAAAGCAGCACTTAGAGATGTATTGGATGACATTTTTTAACGTTTACAGATTTTTATTTTACAAAGTGCGAGAGATATGTCGGTTTGGTCAGTGAAGGTGGACCGTACAGCAAGACGGGCATTATGTACGTAATAGAGCTCAATAATCTGAAAAATGATTAATTATATTTAACTAATCAGCTTTCATAATTTTAATTTTGGGGCGTAAGTCTGTATCGCGAAAATGAAGGCCGTCAGTAAAAAAAGATAACCTTAGCTTTTAAATTTTCGTAATCGTTAATGTGGTTCGAAATACTGAACATGCACACTTGAAAGCTCAGTGAATTGCCTTGTCCGCTTCGGCATAAACGCGTCGCTGCGCGTCGTATCGTCGCGAATTCAAAGAAACTTTTTCTACATCACAAAATACAGAAACGGTGTCTGTGTTTGATGCATAAAAAAAGTGACCGACAGTTTTATGCATTTTCAATGCGGGTAAGCCAACTCAGCGAGCTTTGAAAAGCGCAAAATCTGGCGCTAGATATTTCAAACCCCTATACCAATTAAAAAAAAGTTAGAAACTGGGCTCACCTTTTACGATGACGGCCTTTAATTTCGCAACATAATATTGCCCCTTAGAATCAAAATGAAATGTTCATTAGTTAATGTTCGTTAATTAATCGTCTATTAAATCAGGTTTACCGCTTACATAATGTTAACCATCCTGTATAACCCCCCTACACAGCACCAACGTATCTCTCAAAGTTTTAAAATAAAAATCTGCGTAAAAAATTTAAGCTGTATTACATATCTGAAGTAGTAGCGGTAAGGACGTACTGCACAGTCGCTTACGTCTGCATGTGGCGATAACGGCATATGTATGACAGCATTCTGCAATGGTTGTAACTAATTTCATTACATCTTTTGTTTGGCCGCCCTCCATCACTGTTTGGAGACGCCACGCCCCAGGCTCACTCTTTATTGGCTAATGTGATAGAAGGCCGCGTCGCTGTTGCAGGCAGTCACTGAGAGCGAGCAGTACAGAACTCGAATGAGAATAGTTTTACTGGCTGTGATGCTGGTGTTGTTTTAAAGTAGCAGCCTGCAACATTAGAGAAGGGGAGCCTAGGTGCTTGCAGAGATGCAGATGAAGCGCGCCGCAAATCGTTGGATTTCTTCAATTTTTTTTGTACCGTCTCCTTCGGTAGATCTCGCCGTTTGAGGGCACATATACATAGGCTGCCATTTATTATATATTTACATATGAAAGCTTATAAGGTTTTAATAAGGGAGTAATCACTCATTTTCATTCCGCCAAGCCGTCACACGGCTACAAAGGGACCCGACACAGCTTCCACAGAAACTTTTGCTCTTTTGTAAAAAGATTCGTCCTGGTCTGGGGACATGGTGTATGACTGTGCTTGGATGGATGCGAATAAGTAATTTATTTATTTATTTTATTTAGAACATACTGCAGGCCTACAGTAGGCCCAAGCAGGAGGGGCGAATACATAATATATGCAAAAAAGAACAGGTTTAGCAAAATTGAAAAATGTTAAATACAAGTTGTAACACAAAATACAGCAATAAATACAAGGCTCAGATGGAAAATACAAAAAGTAAACGTAGAAATAAATGGCTCTCAAATTAAATGCTGTGAAGAAAACATAGAGTCAAAAGAATCAGCTCTGGTTAAGAGATCTGGTGGACACCTGTTCCACTCCTCAATGGTGCGTGGAAAAAATGAGTATTTAAAGGCGTTAATCCTAGCACTGTAAGGGGTTAATGATTGTGTATGATGATTTCGTGTTTGGCGCGTAGTGTTAGGTTTGAGGAAGGGGTCTGCATTCATAGACAGTTTATGGTTTTTTAGTAAGAAAAGTAGTTTCAGTCTTTGAATTTTCCGCCGCAGCTATAATGTTTCAATACCGTGAGTTCGCATGAGGGTCGTTGGTGAGTCAGTTACACGATACTTTGAAAAAATAAAACGGACGGCTTTGCGTTGAATCATTTCAAGGGCCTCGATGTTACGTTTAGTGTAGGGATCCCAGACGGTGCACGCATATTCTAGTGATGGTCTTATTATCGAAAAGTAGGTTAATTTTTTAAGTTCAGGTGGGGCAAGTTTTAGTTTATGTCTAAGAAAGCAGAGTTTACGAAATGCTGAGGAGCATACGTTTGATACATGTTTATTCCAGCTAAGGTTTTTTGTTATTGTAACTCCTAGATACTTGTACTCGCTCACTTCGGTCAGAAGGTGAGATGAAATATTGTAAGGAAATGAGAAGGAAGCCTTTTTGTTAGTTATCGTCATGTATACTGTTTTCTCTAAATTTAGCTTCATGTCCCATTTAGAACACCCTGTATGTATGTTCTGAAGATTGGAGTTTAGTAAAACTTGATCATCTTGGCAAGTAATTTGGTGAAATAAAACGCAGTCATCTGCAAATAATCTAATTTGAACAGGGGTAGTTATAACGTTAATCATGTCATTGATATATATTAAAAAGAGGAGAGCTTCCATTAATAGCTTAATGGAAGTCTGCTCCGCCTTAGCGGAAATTTCCCCTCAACATTTAACAAAAGTATATAAGGTTATGTGCAGATCTGTCAGTATATGTTCGTATATAGAACTAGCTCCATATATAAGCTCCAGCCAAATATGGACATATACAGATTTATCTATATTTGGCCATATATGGCCCATATAAGTATATTCATCCATATATGACTGTTCGCAGATATGGCTATATACGGATTTGGCCGTATCTGGGTATATAAAGACCATATATAGAAATGCCATATATGGGCTCCTTCAGATATGGTCATATAAGGATAGGACATATCTGGCTATATAAGGACCATATATACATATATTTCCATATATAAGTTCAATCCATATATTAATATATAGGGAATTGGGCATATCAGGCCATATATGCCAGATATATCCATATCTGAGTTCAATCATGATATGGATATATAGGGAATTGGGCATATCAGGCCATATATGCCAGATATATTCATATATTGTCATATATGAGTTCAGTCATGATATGGATATATAGGGAATTGGGCATATCAGGACATATACGACCATATATACATATATTTCCTTATATGAGTTCCATTCAGATAATGGTATATAGGGAATTGGGCATATCAGGCTATATACGCCCGTATATTAATATAAGACCTTATATGCCCAATTCCCTATTTGTTCATATCTGGATTTTTTCATATCAAACCAGATATGACATTTCCGTACGGGTTGTATTGCCCCGATCTTAAGTGACCTCGTTTTAGCAAAACTTGACAAAGCCGTTATGGCTGGATTAGACAATATGCAGGTTGCCGAAGTTTTAGATACGTTGATGATTTTCTGATTTTTATTGACAGTGGCCATGATTCCTTTGAATACAAGGCTTTTAAGATACTAACTGTGCTCAGACAAAGTTTTAAACCGCTTGTTCTAACTTTCGAACTGCCTTCTAATGACAAACATACATTTCTCCACATTAGCTTCATCTTTAACCCAGGTCATACCCGCTGGGCTTATAATCCTCGCAATAGCAGCCTCTCCTTCCGTTCAATCTGCCCACTATAAACTGGCCAAAAGAGCGATAGCGAACCTGCGATTTGAAAATGTGCTCCGAAAATCATGTCCGCATTTTATGTATGCAAGTCTACAACAATAGCGCAGTAGGCTATCGCACGCTGGCTATCCTGGTCACCTTCCGATTACAGTAGCGGAAAGTTTGATCAGGAAGCTGAACACTGAGCTGCATCCTTGTGCGCATGTGCCCTTAGAAAGACAGAAGAAAAATTTGCAGTTATTCCATACTTGCATACCATTTATGACAATCTTAAGCGCATTGCAAAACGGATAGATTGATGTGTCAGTTGTTTTTTCTGCCGCTGAAAAGTTAATCAGCCTATGCAAGGTAAACGCAGGTGTTCGTCCTTTGTCCAAGTCCGTTTGTAGAATGCAAGGTAGGCGTAGTGTACCAGATACCGCTCTCATGTGGACGACAGTATGTCGGTCAAACTGGTCGCTGCCTGACTGACCGCCTCCGTGAACATAATGACAATGTAAGTAATAAAAACGAAAATTATGGAGAACTTGTGATACATTTCATCTCATGTGCAAAGGGAAAGCCGTTACTAGACAAGTGTTTTTTGGTTGGGGAAAGTAAGGACAAGAGCACTCGTGAAATTATTGAAGCAGAAAAGATAGCCAGATTAGGAAGTGCTTGTGTAAGCACACCTTCTGTCAGACTCTCAAAAAAAGAAATTGCTTACCTACGCTCGCCGTGAATTTGCGCATGCTTTGGGATGACACGGCAAAAATGCATGTATATATTCTTGTGCTTTTGTTTCTTATAAAGTTGTTGGAAGTTAGCGCTGTGTGTGTCTACACGCTCTTGGTCCCTTGTCCTGTTTGCGCTATTGCTCCGAAACGGTCATTTGTTTCGAGGCCCTAACTAGCGTGAAAATGGAAATGAGACGTGCATCATGGCACCTACTTCCTAGCCCAATCCTATTATTAATGCAGCGTAATACAGTTCCCACACGGGATAGGCCCAGTTGGACTAGGGCCGGCACAATATCTAGAGAAAAAATGAGCACTAAACGACGGACGAAAAAAGAGAGGACACTAAAAGTGGTTTTTGAGTGTGCGCTTTCTCCGTTCGTCATCATTTTCCGTTCTCTTTCCCAAGATTTCGTATTAAGTGGCTGAAATGTCAGTATTACTTAAATAATATAAAGTGTGCAATTCCTAGCCCGCCTAATTACGTTTCGAATTTAACAGCAGCTGAAATCGGGAGTTTTTTGTCCCGACATGCAACGCCAACGTGTTTCACGGGGTAAAGCTAAATCCTACTTTATAAAACAGCACAAAAAGTGTGTATATAATTTCGTCTGAAACGTCCCAAACTCATTCCAAAGCATTCCAAAATAGGTAGAGCGAGAAAAGGAGACTATTCCGAAAATGCACTAAAACGAGCTTATCTGTAAGGCGCACAACTGCTCCTCAAGTCGGCGAAGAGCACAGTCAGCCCCTCCCTGAACGAAGGCTGTAAGTAACCCACTCTTCCCCACATACAATGCACTGCTATGCCGTAAACTCCGCCCTCCACAGACTCAGTGCCACACCCCGCTCTTAGGACAGGGTGTAAAAACCGAGAGGTTACGATCGTTGCCAGGTGCCAGGGGAAGTTGCATCGACCTGGGTCGGGAGCCATTTCCAGCGGCTCCGGTGTCGATAGCTCCGGCGTTCTATAGCTAAGGCAGGCCGGTTTCCTTTCTGGGTCCTTACTAGACTTTCTGTAGACTCGAAAGTCTTTGACCGGAATCATTCATTGTGGCAAAGTCCACTAGCCTGCTTGATGGTGAGACGAAAATAAAAGGTTACTGTGGCAGCCCTGAGCGGCTTCCCTCTTCTCGAAAGCGCCTTGAATATTTTTTTCCTTCAGGATTCACGGCCTATTATCCTGGACGCAGTATGGAACTTCGAGAACGGGCATTCCCTCCGCGTGTGTATCAGATGAGCATATTTCAACCAAGTATTGCTATTCTCCACATTCTTACTCTCATTTCGCCATTTGACAGTCTATCTGGTGTACGATAACAACCTTGAATGATCAGAAGAACCGTCATAAAGTCATCTAAACCCTGCTGGAAACTCCTTAACTGACCATTACTCTGTTCCGTACGTGACCGTTGAAAAGCGCTGTTACAAAATGTAGTAGCTGCATACAAATCCTAATGCTCGTAATTTGATCTCTCTTTTTGGAAATGCAACTTCTGTCCAAGCGTATAGTACAACCACAGGGTCTGGGTAAACTGATACGCCCACGACTCTGCTCGTATTATTTAAGTAAGCGTTTCAGTTGTCGTGTATTATTACACTGCTGTCAAAAGAGGAAACCGCAAGTACCCCTTTTCTATAATTGCTCAAATAGGGACAGTTTGAGAGCAAGCAGAACATACTCTAAAGATCATTCGATCTACTTTAGACAAAAACAAAAACACACTCCAGTGCAGGAATGTTTGCCTGCGTGGCTATTATTTTGACAAACGAGAAGTATTTTGACTGGCACTCCCCAGAGACGAAACGGAAAAAAAGTAAATATTTCATTGAATTCAAAAAATAGATAGGCTCCGGTATTTATCATAGAAAAGGCTCACATTTATTTCCACAACTCTTCGGTTACTAAAGATATATTAGATGCAGTCACATCGACATTTTACATTAGTTTTTTATACAGCGGCTGCTCTTGAGAGCCCGCTCCTGCGTTTCACTTTGAAAGTGTAGTCGTTGTATAGAAATATCAGTAGTAGTGTCGTAATAGCTGTTCCTGCAAAAGTCTGGTTACCAAAGAAGAAGCGTGGAATGACATGAGTGGAGGAATCCGCAACCGAATGATGGGCATCATTGATGGATGTGGGCATGGCAAGAGCGTAAACAGCCACAACGAATAGACGGTCGCCAGGGGAACCAACTTGAGGGCATCCGCTCTGGAGGGTGTAGAAAGTTAGCCATAGAAGGAAGGTATGGCGAAAATGTACGAATACGCATGTGGAGGATGGTGACCACGGTAACTGTCTGGTAGGTGGATGCCATGGAAGGGATGGGGAGTGGCAACAGAGGTTACATACTTTTGCAGATTGGTAGTAAGCGGACACGGCCTCGGAGGTGCTATGACCGGTAGCCGAGATGCGTTGCACCAAGAGCGTGCTTGCCAATGCCTCTTCTTTGTCGGCGCGAAACTAAGCGAGGGCACTGCACAGGCCCCCTTCCCAGGCCTCAGGTCTAAAAAACGAACCCATGACGAAGTCCCGCCCACCCCATTACGAAGTCCTTGCTGTCAAGTCTGGCTCAATGATATTTTGTGCCTGCTATTGTCCAGCGGATAGCAGTTCTGCTGAGCCCTTTTTATTTTATGATTCATTCCTAGAATTTGTTAACACAAACCAAAATCAGTTAGTTTTAGGTGGCGATTCTAATATTGATATGCTGGCCAATAATAACACAACAATAGAGTTCAATACTTTACTCAACGTTCACGCCTGTGAAAATGTCAGCATGTCACCTGCACGAATCACTAAAGAATCAGAAACACTTTAAGATCTTTTCACAACAAACTTCAAGACAGAAAGCTTGAAATCAGGCACCAGCCTTTATGCTCTAAGTAAATCACATGCCAATTCGCACATCTATCGATCTCACTCCGAACTCTCAAAGAGAAATGGACCAAACGTCATTTTATCGAGCTATAAATGATCACACGTTATGCGAGTTCAAGGAAAGCTTATCTATTGTTGACTGGGCACATACTTTTGAGGAAAGCGGCCCTCATGAAGCATACAGAAAGTTTTGAGAGACACTTACGCACATTTATAGTGCTTACTTTCCGCTGAAGAAATTCTCCCAATCAAAGTAAAGTAGGAAACCATGGGTCGGCAAATACATGTTGCAGGTGATAAGAAAACGAGGTAAACTTTACAGACTGTTTTTACAAAGCAGGTGTCTTGCAGCGCTGAAAATGATCAAATATTTAGGAACTTCGTCAGAAAGCAAATTCGCGTCGCCAAAAAGCAATAAATTTATAACCGGTTTATTTCAGCTGGTGGACAATATGAAAAAGTTTGGAAGGTTTTAAAATCTCTCTGCGGTAAATCTTCAGAACCTACCATAAACATTATTCATGACAGGATTGAATTAAAAGGTGCTAATCTAGCAGATTCCTTCAATGACTACTCTGTTTCCTTTGCCGACACATCAAACGAGGACGTAAATCAGTCCTATATGAGTCCCCAAAACCGTGAAACAATATATCTAACATCGGTTACAGTAAATAAAGTCATTCCTGAATTTTTGTCGCTCAATAATATTAAAGCTGCAGATGCGTCAGCTTCCTGAATACAGCCCATAAAATTTTCTATCGACATTCTTGCACCTTGCCCCGCTCACATCTAAAACGTGTCTTTGGCTTCTGGCGTTTTTCCGCGTCTTATGCAAAGGGCAAAACTTAGAGTAGTATACAAAAAGGAAAAAAATAAAATGGCAAACTATCGCCCGTTAAGAGCGTTACGTGTGTTTTCTAAGGGTCTGGAAAAAGTTATTTTAATACGGCTATCCTGTATCACTGAAGCATATAACATGATCACTAAAGCTCAATGTGGCTTACGTAAGAACAAATCGACTGAATTAGCTCCCCTTGCTCAGAAACAACTCTCACTAAAAAATTATGAATAGAAAACATGGTACTTGGATTATTTTTAATTTTTCAGAGGCGTTTTATCTTGTTAATTACTCTGTGTTACTTTAAAAATTGAACCACTACGGTACTAGAGGCGTAGCCCATATGCTGATTTCCTCATAATGGCGACATAAGTATTAGTTTGTTCGTATTGCCGGTGAATGTTCCCAGTTCAAATCAATAGATTCTGGCGTTCCCTTTCTTTTGTTCTCTATGCCAATGATATTGTCCACATCGATAGCGCCTCTAAGTGCATAATTTACGCAGATGACATTAGTCAGTTTTTTCAGGTACCTCAACTGCTGATCTCGCAAATCGAGCTAATAAAACCTTGATATAAATAAATACTTCAACGGCCGATAATTACTTAATAATTCGCATTATTCAAAATACAGCAGTCATGTTTCACCCACGTCATAAACACTTTGAACTTCCTCTAAATGAATTAAACAATACCAGAGTGGAATTTGTACGCTACGTGAGAACACTGGGCGTTTACTGACGATATTAATTACGTAGTTCAGAAACATTCCAGAACAGTTGCTATGATGCGTCTCAATTGCTTTAATTTTCCTGCCTCAATCAAGATGTTACTGTCCCATTCTTCGTTCTCTTCCATAGCCAACTACGGATGCATGGTGCGGGCAGCAAGCACAGCTGAACATATTTACCAACTCACTCACCTACAACAACGTATTATACGCATTGCATGTAAAGTGCCGTATTTCTTCCACAATGTGGGCCTTTTCCATCAACACAACGTTATACAATTGAAGTCCATGTATAACTGCAGGCTGGGCTCTAAATATGAACTCGTCGTGATGGCAAATGATGACTCCTTACTTACACTTGCTGGGTTAGAGCAAAGCAGAACTGTGTATGATACCCGCGCAGCACAGCCTTGGAATGTTAAGAAATGCCGGACAAACTATGGCAAACAAATATTGCAGCATACCTTACCGACACTTCTGAACCAGTTGTACTGCCACAAGAATCGTGATGTACCTAATGATTCTCTAAAAGAATTGCCCCAGAAGTTCGTGTACTAGTTTTTTTTTTCTTGCTATTGCCATTTTCAGGGCTCCTGTCAATTTTGCTGTCCTTTATTTTCTCCTCCCTGTCTTTGGCTTTATATGCTCTTTGATCTAATGCAGTTTTTTTTTTCTTTACAAGCACAATGCACTGCATACTAGTGTACATTTCTCATTCTCTGTTCCGAGCGTACGTGATTTCCTCTTGACATTTTTGTTTGATGTTGTACTCCGGCGTCGTCAATGCTGCACTGTAAGAGGAAGCCACGACCTCTCAAGCTGTCTACACAGCTTTTCCCCTGGTTGTCCTCGCGACACCAGGTTCGGGAAAATATACCTTCAACCTTCAACCTAGATGGCACGATGTCAAAGGACGCTCCTTCTGAAAGAAAGATTAGAAAAAAAATAAGAGCATGAAAGCACTTAAACCCATAATCTTGAAGTATGAGGCACTTCAAGTATAACCTCCATAGGCACTTCAAGTATAACCTCAGTATAACCTCAAAGATCCGTATATACGCCGATTTTTGCGTATTGTACCACCCTATTAACTCTGTCAATGATCACTTCCTTCTGAATGAGTCTTTTGGTATGTTCAGTGACTGGTGCAATACGTGGCAGATGAATATAAATTCCGCAAAACAGTTGTCATGTCTGTCATCAGCCGCCTTTCACCTTCTAATTACAACTATCCATCACTGCAAAGGGTACGTGAATAAAAATCTCTTGGCGTCGTTTGTTCTCACAATATGGCATGGTCAGAACAAATCGACTACATCACAGCTAAAGCTCAAAAAAAGGTAGGTTACTTGAGTCGCACAGGAAGGGATGCTCCTAAACAGGCCAAATTGCTCATGTACAAAACTTCAATTCGCCCGATTCTTGAATACGCTTGAAATTTTCGGAATCCATATCAGCAATGTGAAATTGATTAAATAGAATCTGTACAACGAAAAACTGTAAGATTTATTTTCTGCCGCTACGGGGGTGGTGTGTTGGGTTTAATGGCACATAGGCATTTAAGGCCACCATGCACCAAGCACACGGTGTAGAAAAGTTTTTGCAGAATTTTATAAAAATGAAGTGATCGGTGGTGTAGAGGGCCTAACACGTTATTTCCACTACCCAGTGATGCCAAAAGAAAAATATTTTAAAAATGGCCTCAAGTAAAAGCTTTAAAGAAAGTCGGGTAACCTCTGCAACCATTCTTGGCTGGGCAAGGATGTCGAGGCTCCCAACAAATCGAGTAAAGACCTCAGCTTTCTTCTCAGGACGATAGAGTGGCTGAGGTGGGGTTCAAAAAATCTGCTTGTTGTGAAAAATTGTCCATACTTTATCACATCTACAATTTGTTTAAAACACCTGCTGTGTTTAAAATCATAAAAACCTGTGAAATGTCGACAAGTGCATGTTCACCTACGAGCAATGTTTGATGGAATGGTATGTGTTCTTTATAAAAACGGTAAAATGCTCCTTCCTCAGTGTTTCTTGTTTTCTGCATGAAAAATAAAACATGGTTATTTGATAGCTCGTCTTCGCATATTTCACGCACGGGCTTGTCTTGTTTTGTTAGTAGAAAATTACTCGTGAGGTGTAATACGAAGACGGCAGATAATCATTTCTTTGAAACGTTCCTGGTGGGTGCGGGACTTCCCAGTATTAAGCAACCTGTGTCCAGCTAAGCTGTCTTCCGGTTTGTGGCAGTTTTTTGTGCTCAAGATGTGTTTAATCTGCAAGTCTCAGGAGCCTTAACTTTGCTTTCACAGTGCATGGCATTTTTAATTTTAACTTAGGAGTTGCCAGAGAAAGGCGTCTTACAATTCCTGGAACTCACTCTCGGATTTAAGGCAGATCATATTTGTCGGACACATTATCCGAGGGGCAAAAATCCCATTCTCCCGCTTGACTCGGCCAACTCAAAACTTATAGAAAGGAGTGTAGTTCAAGCAGTGTTCACAAATACTGTAACAAAATCCTACATTCATAACACTGGACAAAGTTGCTCAAGGCAGACAGCCAGATTTGAAAAAGCAGGGTACCCTTCAACGCTTCTGTCCCCGGTCGCTGAGCTATGCGGAAATATCCTAAAAAACCTGGAACTGAGGGAAGACAAATGCGCAAAAAGAAATTGGTTGTCCTGCCTCACAAGCATCAAATTTTGTACAACCTGAGAAAAATTGGAAGAAAAGTAGGTGTTGAGGTCGTTTTCAGTGCAGCTGAATGGCTATCTCTTCTTTGAAATCGTGTGAACAAACCTAAAAAACGAGAGCAGTATTGGCACCACTCGCCCAAAGGAGTCTGTCCAGTGCTCTCAGTCAGTTATTTCTTCCATTCATCTGTCTAGTGGAAAAACTTACATTAGTGAGACCGGTCACTGCTTAAATGAGAGACTGAACTAAACTACAAAGTGAGTGTTCTAAAGCCTCGCCTTTACGGCATTCACTCCAGACATTGCAAAGTTCTCAACTCAGGCTGCTTACCAGACTCAGAAAAAGCCGCTGTGATAAGGAACCACTTTGGCAAGCTTACACGGGAGGTTGCGGAAGCTGCCGGCATAAAAAGGTTGAAGCATCAGTGCATGAGCATGCCTCCGATTTCATCGTCAGAAAAAGAAGCAGCCTTTCTGCAAAGAATTTCTAGATTCTAGCAAAAAACTACGAGGAACTTTAGCAGCTAAAGTGGTGAAAGGCGAAAGCCTGAGTGCTGCATTCTGCTACGCGATTGTTCACTGCACTTTTTTTGGTGCATTAATTAACTGCCAATTAATGGCGCTTAGGCTTCGCCTTTAGGAGTGGAACGCGACATCGTGTTGTAGCGCTGCCATGGAGTCCAAGGAACGCCACCCCCCGTTCGGCGCGATGCGTTGCCCTTTGAACGCAAGTCTTTTTGAGGAAAGGAAATGGGGCTGTAATTCTCTGTCATCTCGGTGGACACCTGAACCGCACCGTACAGGAAGGGAGGAAGTGTGAGTGAAAGAAGAAAGAGGGGCCGTAATGAAGGAAATGAAAATTGTATTTGAGGAAAGGAAGTTCAGCAGTAACTGCCTCACATATTTCGGTGGACACCCGTCAAAATTCGCGTGCTGTGACGTCACGACAATTTGGACCAATCTGGAACGCGGACAAATACGCCTTGCTCGTCGGTAAATTGGTTTTTGAGGAAAGGAAATGTATCTGTCTCTTACATCTCGGTGGACACCTAAACCTCACCGTAACGGGAAGGGAGAAAGATGGGAGTGAACGAAGACACCATATTCACTAGACGCACCTTTGTTCATTCCAAACCATCGAGCTGGCATGGCGGAAGCAGATAGATCTGCTTCTGGCTGCCCTGCTAGACGGACGCAGAAATCGCTCGCTCCGGGCGAGGTGTCGCAACGGCCTTTGTTGGTCGGGATGAATCGGTGTCTGGACCACCTCCTGGTTATCGCTTTCTGCTACCGTCACTGCCGGCTGACGAAGGTATGCGTTTGTGTGTTTTTTTGCACGGTGATACGTGGAAGCGTCCGTATGGAATAGAGGACTTTCGTCAACCATTAGAAGATGCCGGCGTCCTTAAGGATGTGAGCGGCATTGGCGCTTACCAGATGAGCCATCTATGGCTCGTGAGGTTCCGCACCCAGGAGGCGAAGGACACTGCACTTGCGGCCGGGGGCCTGAGTGTGAAAGGCGGTTACTGTGCCATTATTGATCCCTGTCGAAAGGAGATCAAGGTGAAGATTCACTGGGTGCCATTTCACATACCCAGTGAGACCCTTCGGAAGGCCCTGAGCGAGTTTGGGGAAGTGATGGAAATTAAGCATGAGGAATGGAGTGTTCCAGGATTTGAATCGGCGGAGTCGACAACACGTGTCGCTCGAATGGTGCTTAAAGAGGGAGTCACTGCGGAGGAGCTACCACATCTTTTCAAATTCTACGGGGGCTCCGACCTTGTGATTGTGCCCGGTAGGGCGCCTGTTTGTCTCCGATGTCGCAGACGCGGGCATATCCGCCGCGACTGCCAGACGCCTCGCTGCACTAAGTGCCGAGCCTTTGGTCATGTCCGTGAGGACTGCATACGTACGTACTACGCCAATGTGATAGGGGCGGCCTCAGAGGACTGTGACGATAAAGAGGTTATCATGGACATCGAGGAAGCTGAAACGACGGCCCCTGATGACCGTCGAAAGAAGAGTGCGTCTGGGGAACAGGGAAGCGTCTGTGACGGAAACATGGAAACTTCGAGCAAGACGCCGAACGAACAACTAGCTTTGAGCAACACGACTGAAACGCCGCCGATGAGTGACCAGGCGTCTGCCATGAACGCCGAAGCGGAGCCAGTTTAGGATGAAAGGGCATCACAAGATGACACCTTCGGTCCGGCTAAGCGTGTCAAGACGGTGTTGCCATCCCCTTCACAACCTTCCACCGAGGTCAGGTTGCAACGCCTTGAGCACCAGTGGCTCAGAGCCACCGGGACCAAGGGGAAGTATGTGCCTGAGTGTCGTTCATCGTCCGCGTCTCCCGTGCGCAGCGCAAGGAGCGCTGATTAATCGCCCCTTCTCGGAGGGTAAGGCGTACGCCTGGCAAGGCACTTGTACCTTTTTGTGCTCAGGATTTTCAGCATGGCTTGTCTTCCATCAAATATAAAATGCGGCACGTTAAACGTGCGTGGACTAGCAGCTAGACGTAAACAATGTCAGCTAAGGCGTCTGCTCTATGAGAAAGACCTGGACGTTCTTGCAGTACAACAAACAAAGGTAGAGAGTGCGAGCGCGACAGACGCTATGGTTGCGCAGTTCAAGCCGCGATATAACGTGCGTGCTAGTCATGCAGTGGGGACATCAGCGGGCTGTGTTCTGTTAATTAAGAACAGTCTTGAT
This sequence comes from Amblyomma mixtum, assembly GCF_055824585.1. Taxonomy (NCBI): domain Eukaryota; kingdom Metazoa; phylum Arthropoda; class Arachnida; order Ixodida; family Ixodidae; genus Amblyomma; species Amblyomma mixtum. Next base: position 99,891,899 of record NC_143012.1, on the reverse strand, counting down.
ATCGAGGAACAAGCAGTGGTGTGTTGCACGAGGGGTAGGTTTGTGCTCTGTGATCTGTTGTACGGGGAGGAATATTTGAGAGTTATCTGTGTGTATGCTCCTACGAAACCCCGTGAACGACTTTTGTTTTTCCAGGAACTATGTGCGTATCTGGAATGCAATAGACTTGTCATTCTTTTGGGGGATTTCAATTGTGTTCTCAGTGCAGATGACCGATCAGGCTCAACAGTCACCGAAAGCGAAAGTGCTGTTTTCTTGAAAGAAAACATTGAAAAGTATTCTCTTCAAGACGTAGCCTAGTTTGCAAAGCGCGGAATGAGGCGTCATTATACACATTTTCAAGGGCGTACTCATGCTAGGCTAGATAGAGCTTACGTTTCCCTTGAGCTGGCGGCAATTTGCGATAACTACATCGTCGAAGCGGTTACGTTTAGCGATCACTGTTGTGTCATGTTCACCATTGGAAGGAATGTGACACCTCAAGCGAAATTCAGCTGGGACTTGTGGAAACTGAATGCAAAGTTACTAAAGGACGATTCGTGTCTTTCAGAAACAAAGAACGTGTTAGAAGAAGTTGGGTTGAATTATGGAATAAGTTGGGCAGAAAAGTGGGACGAATTCAAAGTTGATGTCAAAATGAGGGCTATTGATAGGTCCGTAGAAATCAAGCACGCTGAAAAAGCGGAACAGAAGAACCTAAAACAGATGTTGAAAGAATTAATTATAGAGGAAAATAGAGGGACTATACACTGACCTTATCAGCGAAGTTAAAGCAAAGCTTGACGTTATCGATGTGACATTGTTTCAGGGAGCTGCAATTCGTGCACGAGCAGATCGCTTGCTGGCAGATGATATGCCCAGTAGGCAAAATTTGACGACAAAAAAAAATACCTAGAAGAAAAGATATCGTAGAAATTGAAAACAAAGGCATTCTGACAGACAATCCCAAGGCGATAAGGGAGGCTTTCAGTGAGCATTACCGTGGTTTGTTCGCTTCCAAATCGGCGGATGTACAGGCCTTTCAGGATGAATTTTTAGGTCTATTACCCCGACTGACCAGTGAAGACACTGACAACCTGTCTGCCGACTTATCAACAGCGGAATTGGAATGCGCTATTGATGAGCTTCACATGGGAAAATCGCCAGGTCCTGACGGGATAACAGCAGAATTTTATAAGGCGTTCAAACGTGAAACTGCTCTCATTTTACAACGCGTTTATGAAGAGTCATTTAGAACTGGTATTTTACCACCGTCGTTTTCTCGTGCACATACAGTACTTATACCGAAAAGTGACAATTCTGATCAGCTTAAGCAAGTTACAGGTTATCGGCCGATAACGTTTACTAATGTTGATTATAAAATTTTTATGAAAGTATTAGCCAAACGTTTACAATCAGTTATAGACATCTTGGTTGGCCCCCACAGGACGTGTGGAATTCCAGGGCGGACCATCTTCACGAATGTTCATGTCACTCGGAGTATACTGGAATGCTGTGACGCTGACTTTAGGCGAGTCGCAATGTTGCAAATTGATTTAGAGAAGGCATTTGACCGTGTATGTCATGGCATTCTATTTAAAATCCTTGAACATGTCTGTGTTGGAGAAGTTATTTTAAAAGGGGTTAAAATGGCCTATAGCAACTGTACCACGAATCTGGTTGTTAACCGAGAGCTCCCAGACAGAATTGCCGTTAGAGCATCCGTGCGGGAAGGCTGCCCAATTTCACCGCTACTTTTCGCTCTGTACCTGGAGCCACTTTGCCGAAATGTATTAAATAACAGCTGTATTCGTGGTTTCGTACTGGAAGCATGTGAAATTAAAGTATTGGCTTATGCCGATGATGTGGCAGCTTTCTGTAGTGACCACAGCAGCATAGAACATGCGATGTCGGTTTTTCGTAGGTTTTGTGATGTAACCAATAGCGTTGTTAACCTGGACAAGTGTGCGGGCCTTTGGCATGGGAATTGGGCATCAGCGCCTTTGTTTCATGCAAGTGTAAAATGGTCACATGTTTCTTCCAAATACCTAGGTGTGCCTCTTGACAAGTATCGAGATAACGATGACTTTTGGAAGGAGAAAATTCAAGAACTTTCCACGCGTGCACAGAAATGGTCGGGGAAGGAACTGTCTGTATTCACGCGCGCAAACATATGCAATGTATATCTGGTTTCAAAAGTGTGCTATTTGTTGCAGGTCCTTTCATGCTCTCGACTTAGCATTCAAAAGTTTCATCGTCTCTTCGTCGTTTTTGTTTGGGAGTCCTCATGGGAGAGGACTAAACGTGATAATTTATTTCTGCGTTTGAGAAAAGGGGGTCTTTCCTTGCCACACGTGTACCTGAGGCAGGTGGTGTCAAGATTTCTGTTTCTTCGAGATCAACGCGACCCTTTCCTGCCGACATTTATTCAAGTGAGGCTTTCTTCGGCTTTGCCAAACTATGTTATTTCCAGTGTGGACGGGATGAAATACAGTGCAAGTAGGTTTTTGAAAAAAGTGGTCTTTGCTTTCCGGTTTCTTAATGCGCGCTTTAGTTTGGAATATCTTTCTAATGTCACGCGTAAGAAATTGTTAAAATATTCGCTTGACACTGTCTTCCCGGAGCTAATCTATCGATCTATGTATAGTGGAGGCCAAGCAGGAAATGTTTTAAAAAGAGTACGAAAAATGGTGGTGCCAGCGGGTGTGAAGACGTTTTTCTTCCAGTTACACACTGGGACGTTGCCGGTTAAAACATGGATGGAGGAAAAGGGATTGTTTCTACCATGGGGTGCTGACTGCTTGTTGTGTCACAAACCAGAGTCAATAGAACACGTTTTTATTGATTGCTGGGATGCGCTGCTCTTTTGGGACGTGCTCCAGCGTACAATAAAGAAAGACTTACGCTTGACGCCGTTTGGGATACGATTCCTGGACGTAGAGCCGGGTCTTTATAAATATGATGTAATTTTCCTGCTTGGCCTGCACAGTATTTGGCGAAGCAGGATGGCTGTACGACACTGTGATGAAGATGCGCGTTCTGTCCGCGATTACTTCAAAGAAAACATATTTAAGCTACGTGAAGTGTACAAGGAGCTATGTTTTGGAGATGAAGTTATCGAGTTGATGGGAGAGTTGTGTTCCTTGAAACAGTTTTGATTTTCTCACGCGAGTGAAACACATGTCCGTTCTTGTTGTTTGAGTGTGCTGCGCAGAACATCTGTTTATGATCTGTTGTAATCTGTCAAAACAGGCAATAAAGACAAAAAAAAAGCTGGCATGGCGGAGTGGTAGCGTGCTCGACTCGCACTCCGGAGACCGGGGTTCGATTCCCAAGCACGGACAATTTCCTACTCCGTTTTCTTTATTTATCTGGTCTGACTAGAAAGGTTAGACTAATTGGTTAAGCAAGCAATTAACTAAACTCAGTCAAACTTACTTGGAGCATCACTATACGATCCCTTTAATTGGTTGCATGGTTAGTAGTCAAAGTATAATTAGCCCCGTTTGAAATTCGCGCACTTTGACGTCACGGCCGTTTCGACCAACTGAAAAGCGTGACATTTCTGTCGACAGCTTCTGCTGACAACGATGAGGCATTAAAGGCTTCCGCCTTAAAATTCTGTAGCACGCAAGTTTCTGCCCACTCCTAGGTTATTTAGCCCTTTTCAGTCTATGACCGCTGTTTTACCTATTTCTTCTTTGTTATTTGTTGGGCTTTTGTCCTTTTACCGTCATGCGTACCGATAATGTTTCCACCCGATCACTGGTGTTTTTAACTTTTTACTATGTTCATTGATGGTTTTTAGCATTTTTATCCTTTATGTTGTTACCCGCATCAAACAGCGATTTTTAGCATTTTTAATTTTAGCCACATCCTTTGTTCTATCTTTTTTGCCTTAACTTGTTTTATGTCGTTGTTCAACCTTGAAATTGATCATTTGGCACTGATTCACTCTTGGCTGTCCTTTAAAGAAAACGTTTTAAAAATTTGTTGCTCTGTTTGTGAGTGGTGTTTGTTCAGATGTGTCACCTGAGCTGCAGCTTTATCCTTTTTGAGAGATGCACCCTGTCAAGATTTCACTTGGGTTGTGGTCATGACTTTTCTTTCGCTTGAGCCATGGTTTGTTAGCCACGGTTTTAGCCCTGCACCTTCTTCGCCTGGGTCATCTGAGCTGATTAGCCGCTCTTAATACAGCTTCGCATCTTTTTCCTATAAAAGTAGTTACTCTAGCGCTCCATGCTGTCTTCCTCCTTGTTCTTGTGTTCCGTTCATTTTTGTGCTGGGTCCTGCAAATATACGCACTGACAAATTAACGCATGGGTCCAATTTCTTTGGAGGTTAGTTACCTATTAGTTCTCCTAACTTTTACTGAGATTTTTTGTACAAGTGGTTTAGGGTCTGTCAACATCATCCATCGTCGAGCTGTTCCACGCTAGATGCATACGATAGCTTCTCCGACAACAGGCATTCTGCGGATGCGTGTGTGTGAGAGACAGACAAATGAATAAAGGAGAGGTCTGCCTATTTATGAGCCTAGCATGCTACTTTAGACCTGCGGATGTGGTGGATGTTTCCTGCTCAAGGGGATAGGACAGAATCGGCCCTGTAGAAGGCACAAGCCCGCAGTACGAACTCTCGTTAGAAACTCAGTCGTCGATTGGTTAAGGTTTCTCTCTTGCAGTAATTTTAGACCTTGTTGCAATGAGCGGCTTATAGTGTGGCTGCGTGTGGCATGTGGTCCTGCACTATATTCCTTATTGTTATTTGTCCCCAAAAAGCTGAGCTGGTTCTACGAGTACGCTGTGTTCAGACGTAAGAAAAGTCGAAGATATAGTTAGAAGGCGTTTAACGACGGGCAGATGTTGATGGGTGAAATTGAAGTTACTCGACACCAACACGCATTTAACTGATTCTGAACAGCTGTCACATTAATAGGCTGCACATTTGGGCATCCAGTAAACTACACTGATTGTCAGCAGCTACTTGAAGTGAAGTGCCGAAGTCGCACGCCTTCTACCTTTTCGCGAGCATCTTGTCCTGCCCGTGGCCCACCCACCTGCTAGCTTCAGTCAAATCATGCACTGTAGCAGCTAGGTGACATGGCAGGAGACAGCTCCGCCCATTGTGGATATTGACCACGTGAAAACAAGTGAATCCTTTCCGTACTGCCCATGCTTGGAGTGAGAAGATTTATACATCACCTCCGTCGTAAATTTCCTCCAATTGTTTCTTGGTACAACTCTCTGACTCATTAGCGTGAGTGAGAAGATAGCATAAATTTGTGCCTCAGTGAGACTGCTCCTGAATTTCGTGTCAGTGCAGAATTCTTACACATATGCAAACCGGAAACTTCGGGACACTCGCACTGCAATAAATCTAAACGCGTCGCTATATGCACGTAGCTCCAGCCCTGCTGTCTGAATACCTCTAGGCTGTCAGGGTTCTCAAGCTGTCTGTCCATGGAGTGCGCTTGGTATCCGATTTTTAGCCAGAAGTTGAAGGATCGAGAGAGGAACACCGTTTCAAACGCACTCAGTGCCCTGATCGGGACGAGTCTCTTCCACATGACGAGCCCGGAACACCACGCGCAGCCGGAAAGGAAGGTTCGCAATTACTGCTGCCCCGCGATCCCGCTTTCCTTTCGCTTTCTTACGCTCCGTCCTTCTCCTCCACTCTCCGCATTCATTCCGCACGTGCCTGCGACTCCCTAACGAGCTTCCCGAGCCATCCATTGTCCGCCTCAACGTCTGTGGTTCTCTGTCTCGCCCCTACTTCCTGATACTGCCACACGGTCGTCTGTCGTCGGAACAAATTGGGGATGTCCCATTGCTGCAGGCGCTACCCCATGCCGAAACCGTCATGAATAGGTGCTCTTTGACATGCCTATTCTCGGGTTTCTGCAGCACGGAAAAAAAAAACATGAGAATAAACTTGTTGCTTGATGTTGCGGAAAGTTCCTATGTTGTACAGCCGAAAGAAGTATCGAAAGAAGATGACCTGTCGAGGAATATCTGTCGAACGAAGAAGTGGTGGTACCGAACGTCTCTTGTTTGCAGATTTTCCACTTTACTGCAGTTTTTTTTTTACTTTTGTGCGCGAATCGTGTCCTCATCATCCTTCGAGATGGCGGGCGCACGTACACTGCGCCCTCCCGTCGTCGCCGTCGAGCAGACTGCAGCTCTACCAGCTGGCAACTCCAGTGCACGAACGTCGCTGATGTAGAGCTTCCAGATTGGGCTGATGCATCCACGGTGACAGAGATGGGATCTGGCAGTAGCTGCTTCACGCCTGTTGTGTCGCGCCGCCTGCCAAGGAAGTTGCGCCGCACATCAACAGCGGATGAGTTGCCTACGAGGACTGTTGAAAAGCCAGGAGTTTTCACAGTGGCCTTCGTTCCTACAACACAGATGGCTAATCTGAAGAACATTAACAGACAGCGGCTAACCCAGTTTTTGAACCGGGTGGTTCCGGGACAGGCCTGTGAAGTCAAAATTAATGCATGGAAGAATTTCCTGACTGTAGATGTTAAATCTTACGCATCAGTGGAAAGCTGAAAGAAACTGCTGTCCTCGGTGGTATGGCAGCCCTCTCCTACGTTGCGCCTGGGAAGCGGATACTACTGGAGTTATCACTGATGTTGACCCGGAGATAGATAACAAGGACCGCCGGACGCTGATCAGTTCTGCGACCCGGATAGTTGACATTCATCATTTCGGTCCCTTCTAGTGTGGCAAGTTAGTTTTTGAAACTGACCTCTAGCATCGCACGTCAAGGTGGGCTATGTGAGGAATCCTCTCCGCTTGCATGTTCAAAGGGCTGTTCAGTGCCACAAGTGCAACAAGATAGTACACGTGAGTGCTGTTTGCAAAAATTAGGTATCCCGCCGTCGATGCGACGGGATGCACCAGCATAACACCAGCACGAAGGAGACCATAAAGTGCGCAAACTACTCGGGTGCCCATGAAGCAACGGCTAAGGACTGCCTTACGGTGAAAAACGAAAGACTCATCCTGAAGAAGATGGTGAAAGACAATTCGACCCATCAAGAAGCGGCTGCGCGTAATCGTCGCCGCAAACATCATTCCCGGCGTCGTCCTCCGGATCCACACAGTACAACAAGTCTAGCTGCACCAACGTTGCAACAAGTATTAGCTCAGCCGGCACAGCAGCATGAGCCTGAAAACGATAACAAGACGCCTGCGGTCGTGTCTCATGTTACCTCAGTGGCTCAGTTCGATGCGCTTGTGTTATAAACTTCCTCTGATGCTGAATGGCCTGTTCTGCCGTCCATGGACAGCGCCACGGCGCGACCAAGACTGGTTGCCACTCCAGTTGACACTGCTGGGAAGCCCGAAGGTCAGGAGGTGAACATTACGCTAAAAAGGCTTGTGTGTTCCATGCGCGTGCTGCTTTCAGGCATCAGCACGCCACCAGCAAGGATTGTTGTGCAATTTTTGGACGCGCTTGAGCAGCTCTTTCTTCGTTGCAGTAATTCATTATGGCCCTACCAATACCCACCTCCTCTGTGGCAATGCACGTGCGCCGCAGTGTAGTGTGCAATGCAATGCCTGAGGCCTACGCATTAGTTTGAGTGACTTCTGGTAACGCGTCCACAAGTACCACATCCCTGTGCGTGTTATATGTGAGCCCAACATGCCGTCTCCTTTCCGCCTTTCTGTGGTGTCGCGAAGAAGACGAAACAAGCAAAATGTTAGTTTGCATACGCCAAGACATTGCTCACGTCCGCCAAGACCTACAGCCGCACAACAACAACCATTGCAACTTCTTGATAGTCACGCTAAAAGGACGGGTCTTCTCTATAATTGGTGGCTGTCCTCACTGTCCTCAGTGGGGACGTGCACTTATCAATAATCAAGGCAGGAACCTGTTTGACTTTATGCACTCCCAGAATCTGGTCAGTATCAACCATGATTCACCTACGTTTCTGCGTGGCACGTCGTACAGCAGTTGCATGGATCTGTCGTTTCCTTTAGCCAGGCTCCAGTCTTTCGTCAGTTGGTGCAGTGCCGTAAAAACACATGGGAGTGACCACATTCCAACATATGTATGCGTGAAGTGGTACGCACATACTACTTAGTCTCACGAGCGATATACAGACTGGTCCGCCTTTAGGACGTCCGTGGAGACTTCATGCGTGGACCTTACATCCCCGTCTAAAATAGAAGACCTGATTACGTCCTCTCTTGGTGAGAGCATGCAGTATATATGTGCGCCTACGCCAGAATCTACTATTGACGTGGAATTCGAGAGACTACACGCAGTCCGTCGGCGCGCCGAAGGAAAAAGCAGAGCTAAATCCATGTATGATATCGCCGTTTGCGCCGAGCTCAACGACAAATAAAGCGCCACCTCGCGAGATTAGGGAGACAACACTACAGAAAGCTCTGTTCATCGCTGCACCCTCGTTTTAACCGCTGTCGCGTTTGGCACAGAGCCAGGAGCTTGCGTTCACCTCCACAAGAACGGAATCTTTTCCGTGCCCTGTCCCTTTACCAACGCCGTAATAATGTAGAGGTAGCAGAAGTATTCTGCAAAATGGTTGTGGGCACAACTCCGGTAGCATCAAACATTCTGGGGGCTTCTGTGCCACCTTCACCAGAAGACCACTACGACATGCTTTTCACTATGCCTGAACTATATAGGAGTCCATGTACACCTGTTCCTGACGGGATTTCGTACGCGTCTCTCTCCCATCTTGGGATAGAAGGCCGAACTGTTCTGCTCAGTTACTGCAATAATGCATGGGCTTCCGGAATTGCTCCAGAACAATGGAAGATCAGCCGCTTGGTTGCTCTTTTGGAGCCTGGAAAGCCTCCTTATGAGCTTACCTTATACCGGCCAGCCAGTTGCACTAGCAAGGTTCGTCGATAAGGTTATGGAGCGGCTCGAATGGTTTTTAGAGCAGAACTCTCTCCATCCGGACATGATGACCGGGTTCCGGCGGGGACGTTCTTCGACTGACAGCGTAATCGACCTCATATCGGCAGTGAAATATGAAAAACGTAGTCGCCGACTCGTCGCTGCTGTCTTCTTAGACATCAAATGGGCCTCCGATAACGTGCATCATGACGCCATCCTCGATGCCCTTGACGACATGGGCGTTGACGGCCGAATGTACTCGTGGGTTATGAGCTGCCTCAAAGGCCGGTCCGTTTACATGTCTACGCATGGCGGAGAGACTACCCGTCATCAGGTTTGCCGTGGAGTTCCGCAGGGAGGAGTTCTCAGCCCAACCTTATTTAATGTGGCGTTGATTGGACTGGTGAGTGACCTTCCCACTCACCTCCATATCAGTGTCTATGCTAATGATATCTGGATCTACAAAGCGCCGTGTCATCTACTTCAAGGTACCTAGGGCTTGCACTTAGCAGCTGAAAAATGTGCTGTTGTCGCTTTCACGCGCAAGGCTGTCGTCAGCTGCTCGGTAACACATCAAGGTGTTGTAGCACCATACGCCTCCCACCCCAGATTTTTGGGCACTATCATTGACCGCGATCTTTCGTGGTCGAGGCATATAGATACGCTAAAGAAAAGACACACTCTTTTTTGCCGTGTCCTTCGCCTCGTAGCTGGCATTAAACGGTGCCCAATGCCTATCCTCGGTTTCAGCGAACGTTGTCTTCCTTCGTATGAGTCATATGAGATGGTATAGGGCCACGATCGATATGCGTCTGCATAAGACTTAATTTAGGATGCTGAAGGTTAGCCAACCAAATATTTGAAAATTACTCTGCTGAAAGCAAGCACAGACAACCTAATTAGCAAAACACCTGCAGCACAGGGCCCGAAGTTGCGTCATTAGTCGTGATAAGTGCCCCGTCCACTGTCTAACAGCTCTCTGTCAATTACTGTATGTTGTAAAAGACAAGCATCAACACGCAGCGAGTCTTGAACACCTTTCTTCCTCGGGCATTTAAGGCGCGTATTCCAGTCAAGAGCATCTGTTATCCTAATTCGTTACACATCCGCTATTTTTATGCTAACTGCATCGTCCTCATTTCGTTAATCGATTAATTAGCAAAGACGGAGACACACGCAGAGCCGGAAGAAGCCGCTTCTTCTTGACGTCACAGGGACATTTGCCGGGAGCCAACTCTGGGCTCCTCTGCCCCGCACCTCATCCCTGCTTCGTAATGGCTTCACAATTATGCACCCACCCACCATCCTGCTTGCTCTTTTGTCTCAATCCACCAGTCCACGTGAAGTTTTACTTTTTTCTTTTTCGCTCCACACTGTCTTTATGCATCGTCGAAGTATTCAAAGCCACTCGTAAGGCTGCCAGCTACTCTCTTTGCCGCTCGCTCATTTAAACAATGAAAACCAAACAAAGGAAAGACACGGATTTATCGAAGCCTTTTAGAGGCGACTGCCCCAAAGAGCGGAGAGCAGACGGGGTTGGGGCCAATTAAGATGCGGAACTCTGGCCCTCCGCTGATGTCCCGGCTCGCTCCACTTAACAGGAGCCATCCCGCTCCGTGTTCAACATGGAGAGCCACTCCGAGTGCGCCATTGGTTCTCGGCTCGGAGGGCGTTAATAGCGCCTATCAATCGCGAGACCTACCGTTTTCATGACATACCCGACAGCTTCTTTCACCTTGTGTAAGCTTTCAAAGAATTTGTCGCCTTTCAACAAGCGGAGCAACTACGGGGCTCAGTTTATTACTTTTTTAGACAATAAAAAGGAGCTCTGCCTATGCCGCATCTTCAGCACCAATGCGAGACCTTGCTCTAAAAGGTTCTAATAATAATGTTCTCTTGGTATAGCTCCCTTTTACGCCAAACTGAGGAACGTATATATTCATTTAGTTATTCATTCATTTCCTTTTTTGCAACAGCTGCCAGTCTCTGGGCGAGACCTGAGCTGGTGGGAGTAGAATGAGTAAGATTTTGCGAATTATGTTATAATTACTTAAGCAGCCGATATTCGGCTCCAACTGAGGAGCCTACCTTAATGTCAACAAAAAGTTACGATAATCTTACAACTATCATTGCGGAGTGCGCAGTAGAGGTAGCCGGAAGGATGTTTCCACAGGATAAAGAGCTGATCAAGAAATACCGAAGGATAAAAGCGTCTAACTATAAAGACAGATACAGAGCTGTCAGAGGTGTAAAAGTTAATAAATAAGCACAAGGTGGCTCACATAAACCTTAATATGGAGAGAATCGAGCGGACTCTAACGAACAGAAGTAGTCTAAAAGCAGTGAAGACGAAACTATGCATAGGTAAAAACCAGATGTATGCTCTAAGAGACAAAGAGGGCAATTTCATTAGCGATATTGATATGATGTTTCAGTAGCCCAAGACTTCTCAGCAAATCTATTCAGTAGTCAACGTAATCAGAACGTTAAGGAGACAGGCAGTAGAGCACAGCAATGGGACATCCTGCGAGTAACGAAAGAGCAAGTAAAGATAGCCTTAGGAGAAATGCAAAAGGGGGAAGGAGTGTGAAGATCAGGTAACAGCAGATTGCTTGAAGGACGCAGAGGAGATTCCGCTAGAAAAACTAGCCACCCTGTATGCACAATGACTTATGACCTCGAGCGTACCAGAAGCTTCGAAGAACGCTAATATTATCTCAATTCATAACAAAGAAGCCGTGAAGGACTTGAAAAATTACAGACCGATCAGCTTACTTCTCTATAAAGTATTGCCTACAAAGCTGGCTTACAAAGCATTTACTAAGGCAATAACAACTACAATCAGGACAACCTTAGAATTCAATCAGTCAAATCATCAGGCAGGTTTGCGTAAAGGATACTCGAAAATAGACTATCTTCACGCTATCAGTCATGGGATAGAGAAATGCGTAGAATATAACCAACCTTTATATACAGTCTTCATTGATTACTAGAAAACATTTGACTCAGTGGAAACCTCAAACAGTCATGCAGGCATTGTAGAATGAGGGTGTGGAAGAGTGTTATGTGAAAACACTGAAGAAATCTATAACTGCTGAGCTGCCAAACTGCTCCATAAACTCAGGAATAAAATTACAAAAGGGAATGGTGCCTGGGAGGGAGACACAATCTCGCCAATGCCATTCACCAACTGTTTACGGTAGGTACTCTGGAGCCTCAAATGGGAACAGCTGGGCATAAGAGTTAATGAAGAATACCTAATTAATCTGCGATTCGCTGATGACATTGCCTTGTTAAGCTACTCAGGGCATGAACTGCAGAGCATGATCAATGGGTTAGACAGGCAGAGAAGAACGGTGGGGCTAAAAATCAAGATGCAGAAAATCAAAGTAACGTTCAACAGTCCCTCAAGGGAAGAGAATTTCAAACTTGGCAGAGAGGAACTGGAAGTCCCAATGGAATACGTCTATTTAGGGCAGGTAGTAATCGCTCATCCGGGTCATGAGGGGGAAGTAACCGGAATAAGAATAGGATGACGCGGATATGCCAGCTTCTCTGAGATTATGAATGGCAGTTTGGCAATAACCCTTAAGAGAAAAGTATACAGCAGCAGTATCTGACCGGTAGTCACCAATGGGCCAGAAACGAGGATGCTAAAGAAAAGGGTTCAGCTTAGGTTAAGTACAACGCAGCGAGCTATGGAAAGGAAAATAACTGGTGTAACGTTAACAAATAGGAAGAGGGCAGAGTGGGTGAGTGACCAAACGTGGTTTAATTGTTAACTAGCCAAAATGATGAGGAAGAAATTAGCTGCGGCTGGACATGTAATCCGTAGGCAAGATAACGGGTGGTCCTTCAGCGTAACGGAGTGGATTCCAAGAGAAGTCAAGCGTTGCAGTGGACAGCAGAAAGTAGGTGGGCTGATCAGATTTAGTTGCTTTCGCAGCTGGCAAAGGACAGGGCTAATAGGAGAGACATGGGAGAGGCCTTTGCCATGCAGTGACCGTAGTCAGGCTGATGATGATAGTGACATTTAAGCAGCTCTGCAAAATACAACAAAAATTACGAGGAACTTTAGCGGCTAAAGTGGTGAAAGGCGAAAGCCTCAGTGCTCCATTCTGCTACGCGATTGTTCACTGCACATTTTTTTGGTGCATTAATTAACTGCCAATTAATACCGCTTAAGCTTCGCCTTTAGGAGTGGAACGGTGGTGGTGGTGGTGAAAACATTTATTACGAATGAACAGGAGGTATGTCTGGATCAGCCCGTAAGGGACCGATCCTTACAAACACCAGGTGGAGGTCCCTAGTAGAGCACTGCACGGGCCTCAGTCTGAGGCCCGAGCCCGGCCCGGGCCCGAGACCTGAAGCCCGAGCCCGGCCCAGGCCCGCGGCTTCAAGCCCGGGCCCGGCCCGGGCCCGCTGAATTATCGCGCTAGCGAGCCCGGCCCGGCCCGTGAATCCCAGAGTGAAGCCCAGCCCGGGCCCGGCCCGGCCCGTTTCACAGTAACGCATGAGGTATACTGCTCACTCTGAGCAAATAGACTGCTTCTATACCGACAAGAAACGGGCCGGGCCGGCAAAGGTTCTGAAACCACAGTTTGGCTTGCAGAAAGTTGGTTCTTTTTAATCCAGAAGGAAGTGATTAAGAGTAATGCTCGCCAGGCCCGTCTTTTGGACAGTGATCTCGTGTAGGTGCGCAATGATAAACTCGGAAGTTCCGAGAGCCAAACAAAAGGGGCTGCATACATGCGTAATAGGCTACTTTGCATTCCCCCATGATTTAATCAGTTATATTTTGCCGCCCGCAAAGTATAAACATTAAAGCTGCCTATTAAGCAGTGGGATGAAATTTTTTTAGTGAACACAATCTCACAGGTAGAACTCATAGCCGAACTGGTCGCCTTTCAGCAGAAATGAAAAGCTAAAAGGCTTGAGTATTTCACGGTGTGTGCTTGAAGACTATAAGCGTCGTAAACTAATATGTTCTTCCCGAATGCATTTCTAATAGTGTATACGTACGTTTTGGGATGACAAACGATCAATGGCCAATTAAGGCCGGTTGAATTTTACTCTCATTGCGTCGCGGCGTACAAATTAGGAAATAAATAAGTCAATGAATAAAGCTTAGTTTTTTTCTCAGTGCGTACTATATGTCATAGCTCATCCGTGTCGCTGCTTCAATGCCGCAGTTGTGTACTTCACTCTGAAATAGTGAATAAAAAGTCGGAGACCAGCCGTGTCTGTACGGACCCAAGCCCGGCGCGGGCCCGCAGCTTTAAGCCCGAGCCCGGCCCGGGCCCGCAACTTCAGGCCTGGGCCCGACCCAGGCCCGGCAAAACAATTCATGTCCCGGCCTGTATCAGATGTGGCTATCAAGCAAGCCGCCTGATAACATGTCAACGCCCCTTCTTCCTTTCCCTTTCCCTCGCTGCAGCCGCAGCTATAAATCTATGCGCAATAAAGGACCGGGCGTCTTTTCTGGCCTAGCTACTGATGTGTCGCGTCTCTGCATGAAGCGATTGATACATCGTGTCAGAAGTGGCCCGGTGTGCCCAGCTGGATTATTCAAGCAGCCGAAGCAACGGACATCGTGAAACCGCCGGGACCACTTCAGTTGACTGGGAAGGTCAGAAGAAACTGGATAATATTCAAGCAGAAGCTGCAACTGTTCCTGACAGCGACGTCGACCGCCACCCCAAAGTCAGCAGCAGTCAAAGCAGCGATCCTTTTAAGCGCTGCCGGCGACGAGGCACTGGACATCTACAACAACTTCAGCTACGCGAAAGATGAGTCCAAAGATGATTACGACACGCTGCTCAAGAAATTTGACAGTTACTTCGACGGAAAAGAAAACGAAGTCTACGAGAGGCATGTATTTCGTATGCGGGTACAAGGTGAGTCCGAGCCATTTGAGCCCTTTGCACGAGACCTCAGAACGCAAGCTAAGCTCTGCAATTTTGATGGCCTTGAAGAATCCATGGTACGAGACCAGATTGTTTTCGGCACTAATAGTACCCCGCTCAGAGAAAAAATGCTACGAGATAAGAGTCTCACATTGCAGAAAGCAGAAGAGATGTTTTATTTAGTAAGGAACCCACAGCGCCGTGGCATTACAGTGGGGGGGCAGCGGAGACTGCCGCGCAGAAAAATGCTACCTGGTCCAAAGGCGACGTCCACGTTGACTACGCCGTAAGAAACCAGCCTGGTAAAGAAAGGCGGATTCGATGCAAGCAGTGCAACCAGGCGCACGCGCCGCGACAGTGTCCAGCTTACGAGAAGCGCTGCTACACTTGCAAAAGAATGAATCATTTCTCGTTGTGCTGCAGAAGTCGCCAAGTCAACCAAGTACAGGAAGAGGTGGAAAGCGATGAAAAGTTCCAAGTTTTGGACGTCAGCATATGTGGTGTCAACAGGCAAGCAGGGCTAGATTGGACAATGCAAGGCCAGATTGCTGGATGCGTCATCAGTTTCAAAGTTGACACGGGCTCCCAGGCAAACCTTCTTCCCCTCAGCATCTTTCGATGCATCTGCAGTACAATGCCCCTGCGCAAGAGTACAGCGGTTCTTACTGCCTACAATGGCAGCGTTATCAAGCACGTGGGTGTCGCCACAGCATCACTGCTCCTGAACAAAGCGAAGCACGAGACGAATTTTTTTATCGTGAAAAAAGGCCGACAAGGAATCCTTGGCTTTAACACATGCCTGCAATTTGGCCTCATTCCATCAGTTGTCGATGCCGTTAACATGCAGGATGGGCATGAAACACCAGAGTAAACGGCCCCGCACCTTTTCAGTGGAACCGGCTGCGTCAAACGACACTACAAGATGGTCCTGCGGCCCGGTGCGGTTCCAGTTGTGCAACCAGCTAGGAGGGTACCCTTCTCCTTAAGGGAACCACTACGTGAAGAGCTCAACCGCATGGAGAAGGCGTCCATCATTAAAAGGGTAGACGAGCCCACCGAATGGGTGAGTCCCTTGGTCATAGTTCGCAAAAAGAATGGAAGCCTCCGGGTGTGCATGGACCCAAGAGAAATTAACAAGCACATCATGCGTGAGCACTACCCTATGCCCGGACGTGAAGACATTGAGTGCGAATTGTCAGGGGCGCGACTGTTTTCCCGCCTTGACGCAAACTCCGGCTTCCACCAAATACCGTTAGATAAGGCCACGTCGCGAATATGCACGTTTGCGACTCCGTTCGGCCGCTACAGATTCCTTCGGCTCCCTTTCGGTATTTCGTCTGCTAGTGAGGTCTTCCAGAAGATGCTCGCAGAGATCTTCGACGGCCTGCCAGGGGTTCATGTATATGTTGACGACGTGCTAATCTGTGGCAACAGCAAACAGCAGCATGATGAGCGCTTGCGAGCAGCACTGAGAAGGGCAGAGGAAGCTGGTCTTACGTTCAACCGTGAGAAGTGTGCCTTCGGTGTGAAGGAAATAACCTTTCTTGGAGACGTCATCAGTGAACATGGCATACTGCCGAGTTCTGATCTAATTTCAAGCATTCAAGCTATGCCACACCCGAATGACAAAAATGCAGTACGCAGAATGCTTGGAGTCGTTAACTATTTCCGCAAGTACGTGCCTCGACTGAGCGATAAAACGTCCCTACTTCGCAGCTTGGTGAAGGAGAACGTCGTTTTTGGCTGGAGTTCGGCTTATGAGCGTGAGTGGAAAGAGGTCTGCGAAGCATTAACAACGCCTCCTGTGCTGGCCTTCTTCGACGCGAAGAAAGAAACCAAAATTTCGGCTGACGCATCTGGGCTAGGGTTAGGCGCAGCAGTATTGCAGAAGCATGGCAGTGAGTGGCGCCCAGTCATGTACGCTTCGCGAGCGCTCACCGATAGCGAAACACGGTACTCGCAAATCGAGAAAGAAACCCTGGGCATTGTTTTCGCATGCGAAAAGTTTCACCAGCTGGTATATGGCCGCAAGATTGTCATTGAAACGAATCACAGACCTTTGCTGGCAATCGCGAAAAAGGCAATCGGAGATATGCCACCAAGGCTGCAGCGTTTCTTTATTCGTCTTCTTCGTTATGACTACGAACTGCAGTTTGTTCCTGGCAAGGACCTGCTGTTGGCGGACATGCTGTCCCGTGCTCCTGCCGTCCGTGCCGTCCTGGAGTCAACCGAAGACGTCGACGTTCATGCTGTACAGGTCCTCTCAAGCATAGTAAGCACACCAACAAAACGGCGCCTGCAAAGTGAGACTTTAGCGGATCCATACTTGAGCAAAGTCTTGGAGCAGGTGGCACAAGGAACTAAGATTGAAGGAGAGTTGAAGCCATTTGCAGCAGAACTATCGGAAATTGATGGAATACTGCTGAAAGGATGCAAAATTGTCGTACCGAAGACAATGAGAGTGGAGATGCTGCAGAAGTTGCACGCGGGACATCTTGGGCTGAATAAAAGTAAAGCCAGAGCTCGGGGCCTGATCTTCTGGCCAGGAATGGGCAGTGCCATTGAAACGCTCATTCGCAAATGCAGCGCATGCCAAAAGTACGCCTACAAGCAAGCTTCTGAGCCTTTTATTTTGTGGCCAACACCCAAGGTGCCATGGCACCGGGTGGGAATCGACCTTTTTCATTTCGCTGGTGACATGTACGTAGTGGTGTTTGATGCGCATTCAAACTTTCCAGACGTTGAGAAACTCGCCGTCACCACTGCGCGCGAAGTCGTTACAAAGGTTGCGTCTATTTTTGCGCGGTACGGAATTCCTGCCCAAGTGTGTACCGACAACGGACCTCAGTTTGCTTCCCAAGAGTTCGCGGAGTTTGCACGGCGCTATGACTTTGTCCATATTACTTCGAGCCCTGAATTTCCGCGGTCGAATGGTTTGGCCGAGAAAGGAGTACAAATAGTGAAGCGCATTATGAAGAAAACTGCAGAGTCTCGTGACGACTTCTGGATGGGTCTTTTACCATATCGCAGGTCCCCATTAGGGGACGGACAATCACCGGGAGAATTGTTGCAGGGTCGTCGGCTGCGCACTACTCTGCCTGAATGCAGCGTCGACAGAAGCGCCCGGTAGTCAAGCACCGCCAGTCGTCCAAGGGCAAACTACTGCCTCCACTGCAGCAAGGAGACACGGTGCGGGTTCGTGACGACCGCCAATGGTCGCGCAAAGCGATGGTTCTCCAGAAGGTGGCTCCACGATCCCACATCGTGAGAATGGACAACGACCGTCTTCTAAGGCGTAATAGGCAACATCTGCTGCGAACCCAAGAGCACTACGACGTCATCGATGACAGCGACGACGACACGGACATCCGCTCCGAGGCTAGAAGAACTTCAAGTCCTGGTACCGCCGATGGCCAGGGTGAGCCACGTGATGGACTTGCCACAAACACTCGGCTCACAGCATCAGGTGCAGCTGGTGGATCAAGCGTGGACTTGCCACGTGATGGACTTGCCACAAGCACGCAGCTCACAGCATCAGGTGCAGCTGCTGGATCAACCATGCCAGCCATTCCACGCAGGACAACCCGGCCACGCATGGAACCTAAACGGCTGACTTATGATCACAAGTGCTGACTTACGATCACAAGTTTCGGCAAATTTCTTAGAGCATTGTCAAACTGATCTTTTCACAGAGGAAAGAAGATGTATCAGATGTGGCTATCAAGCAAGCGGCCTGATAACATGTCAACGCCCCTTCTTCCTTTCCCTTTCCCTCGCTGCAGCCGCAGCTATAAATCTATGCGCAATAAAGGACCGGGCGTCTTTTCTGGCCTAGCTACTGATGTGTCGCGTCTCTGCATGAAGCGATCGATACACGGCCCGGCTCGCGGGCCGGGCCGGGCCCGGGCTTTCGGGCTGACCCGAGCCCGTGCAGTGCACTAGTCCCTAGTATGGGACCCCAGTGGCGTTTGCCGCCGCCCGGGCGCGCCCGACTAAGCCTTGTTGGGCCTGTAAGTCGTGGCAGCCGAGCAGGGTCGCCTCCCAGTCCTCCCGGGTTGGGTTGGAGATGGGGGAATAGCGGGGTTGGAGGGGCAGGCCCACACCATGTGATCGGTGTCAGAAGACACTGCACTACAGTGTGGGCAGCTGCCGCTAAAGGAGGGGTCAAAATGTTTTAGCGCTGCCGGGCACAGCAATGTATTGGTGAGAAGGCGGAGAAGGAGCCGCTCATCCGCCTTCTTCAGGCCTTTACATGGGCTAGGGTAAAGGCGATGACAATTTTGAAAATATGTTGCAATATCTTTGAATGTATATACCGGATTAAAATCGGGTTCCTGATCGGATGGGGAGGAGAAAACAGCCCGGTGAGAGAGCGCGCGGGCGGCTGCGTCTGCTGCCTCGTTTCCTGCCAACCCCTGATGAGCAGGGGCCCATATGAGGTAACGGTGTGCGGGGTCCGTATCCCGTATGCAATTTTGGTATATTCGATAGGCTAGGAAGGGAATGCAGCCTTGTTCGACGTTGCGACAGGCCCCTCGCGAGTCGGTGATTATGTATTTTGAATTGGAATGTGAGGCGGCGAGAGCGATCGCGACCTCTCCTGCTTGTGTTGCACTGCGGGCTCTGAAAGTTAGGCCGTTAACTGTGTTGCTGTTGTGAACTACCGCGGCCGTGTACCATCCCCCGTGGTGAGGGCCGGAGGCGTCCACGTAGTATACACCTGTTTTCTTGCCATAATATCGGGCTAGCGCTTCCGCTCGTGCCAGGCGCCGACCATATGGTCTTCATGTGACATGTTTGCTAGAAGAGGCCGCACGTGGAGGGCACGTCTCCACAGTTCCGGGATGCGAAACCTGTCTTCCATTGGAGGGGGATGTTGGATATGGAGTCGAGCAAGAAGGCGGCGATCCGACTCCGTTAGCGACAAGCGCGTGTACTGGTTTGTAAGGTGCGCTTCCCGGAGCTCCCGGAAACTATTCACCACCCCAAGAGCCATAAGCCGGCTGCCTGAAGTAGTGATGGGGAGGTCAAGGGCACGTTTAACAATTTTGCGAAGTATGACCTCAAGGGCGTCCTCCTCTTGTTTCCGTAGGTGGAGATAAGGAGTCGAATAGAGAATTCGACTAGTTACGAAGGCGTTTGCCAGCCGCAAGGCATCCTTACTTCGTAACCCTCCCTGTTTGTTGGAAACCCGGCGGACCATGCGGCCCACCTGGTCCCCCACCTTACGGAGTTTGGCCAATGTAGTGTCTGGCCGCCTGTGTTTGTGGATGTAGAGTCCGAGTACCCGTATCTCATCACTTTCGCGTATGGGGCCACTCTCAAGAGAGGGAGATATTTTAGTTGTGTACTTCTGTGAGGGGTGGAGGTGCACAAGTTCCGATATTCGAGGAAAACATTGAAGACCGCAGCGGCGGGCGTAGCGGTCTACTATCGTCTCCGCTGTTTGCAGGCTGGTTTCAATGTCTCCTGTGCTGCCCTGCGAGGCTCACAGAGTGATGTCATCGGCGTACAGGGCGTGCTGCACGCCGGCGACACCACTCAGCTGGGCCGGCAGGTGCGTCATGGCCAGATTGAAGAGCAGCGGGGAAAGTACCGCGCCTTGAGGGGTTCCCCGCGTGCCGAGTAGGTAAGGACCATGGTCTCTATCTTGAATTCGAATGTAGGATTGACGATCCATTAAAAATTGGCTTATGTATTGGAATGTGTTGAGGCCACAGTCGGTGTGACTTAGGTTAGTGAGTATGATCTCACGTGTTACATTGTCAAATGCCCCTTTAAGATCCAAGGCGAGTACTACCCGGTCATTATGGGGGCATTCGAGGTGGTCAAGGACTTCCCGATTGAGTTGCAGGAGGACATCCTGTGCGGATCTGTGTGGGCGGAATCCGAACATGGTGCTCGCAAAGACTTGTTTGTGTTCAAGATATGTAGATAACCGATCCCGCACCATCGTCTCCATTAGTTTGCCCACATATGAGGTGAGAGAGATGGGGCGGAGGTTATCTGTGTCAATTGGTTTGCCAGCTTTAGGAATAAAAGTGACCAAAGTCGTTTTCCATTCGATTGGCAGGGGGGTGTCCCCGCGCCAAATCGCATTGACGTATTCCAGGAGGGACTGGTATGCCAAGTCGGGCAGGTTCGTCAAAAGCTTGACGGTGACCTTATCCCGTCCTGGCGCAGTGCCCCGTTTCATTTTGGCGAGAGCCGCCCGCAGATAATGGAGCTGGAAAGGTTGATCCAGCTCCGTGTTCTCTCTGCCTGCGTAAGAGTACGCAGATCCACGGGGGTCTTGGGCTGTACACACATACTGGTCCCGAAGTTTCTGTGCCAGTTGAGTCGTGTTGCCAGGAAAAGCGTGCAGGGCTCGCGGCAAATGTTTTTGTGTTTCGGTTCGTGTTTGGGTTGGGTCGATTAGGGCTCGAAAGAGATGCCACGTGTTTCGGCTGGACATTTGTCGCGCGGCCGGGTTGCATCTATCTACCCAGTTGGAGTCGGCGAGTTGGGCCGCGTACTCTGCCGCTTTCTGGGTAAGCTCGGCAATTCGAGCTTTAAGCTTTCTCGTCAAGAGAATTTTATTGGACCCCATGGTTACACGACAAGGAACCACAGTCCCTCAAAAAATACAAGAGTACAGTTTGCGACTAGTGTCGCTCGATTACGGAAAAGCGATCACTCAAGACACAGTGTCCATAATGTCCGGATGCCGCGGGGGAAGCACGCTCCCTAACTAAATAAGAAACGCGCAACAACACCGCGCACTGCACACACTCAATAAGGCAGGAGCCGTACGGTCACGCGGCCCCTGTAGACAGCGATGAAGCGAGTGCTCCAACGCCGAAGGAACTCTTCCTCGGGGAGCATCACTCGGTCCAGGCACGCCTGTTGGAAGAGGCGCGCCCGAACCCGCTGGAGCAGGGGGAACATGGCTCGCTGCGGTCGGCCCTGTAGAGACGCGACGCCACGCTGGCGCCACAACAAAAAAGCGCCCACACAAAGGAGCAGGCGCTCAAAAAAGTCGCGCGGCCTAGTGCGCGCGTCGAGAGTTACAAAAAGCATGCGGGACAAAAGTCTCCAAAAAGTGCGCGCCACGACGCACTCGAACATGGCGTGCTTGAGGGTCTCGGTCGCACCGCACTGGGGACACCGCGAAGAAGCAGCGATACCCCACGCGGCGATGCGGACCCCCGTCGGAAGGACAATCCAGCCTCGCAGCCAGCCGAAGTCGCGGACGTCTGGTGGTAACGTGTGTGACGTCAAGTCCCGCCACCATACCCGCCTGCTTCGCTGTAGCTGGTCGGGTGTAGCCTCCTGAATTGCCAGGAGCTCGCAAACGCGGGAGGCCTGCGTCTCAGAGACATCGACCTCGGGCAGGGTGGCGGTGAGGGACTCGGCCGTCCGGCAGGCATACCGGAAAAACCCCGGCTGCTGTTCGGCTGAAGGACCTGTGCAATTACCAAAAAGCTTTCTATTGTGTTTCTGGCGTCGCCAACGGCGGACGAGGCTGCGACGGGCTTCCCAGAGGTGTAGAAGGTGGTTATCCACGTCTGTGACCGCCTCTGAGAGCTGGATGTGTGTTTCATGCGAGGAAAGGTGTGCCAGCCGCTGTTGGGGCCATGCTGTGTAGCCTTGCGCGGAAATGGGTGTATTATAAAGTGAGTTAAAATTTTGCCTGAATTTCATCCAATCTGGGATATGGGCTTGTGTTCTAGGACGCTTGAGGGGGCGTGTGCGTAGTGTAGTGTTAATGATGTAGTGGTCGCTACCGAGGGTCGCTACCGAGGAACGCGACAGCGTTTTGTAGCGCTGCCACGGAGTCCAAGGAACGCCACCACCCGTTCGGTGCGACGTGTTGCCCTTTGAACGCAACGCTTTTTGAGGAAAGGAAATGGGGCTGTAATTCTCCGTCATCTCGCTGGTCACCTGAGCCGCACCGTACAGGAAGGGAGGAAGTGTGAGTGAAAGAAGAAAGAGGGGCCGTAATGAAGAAAATGAAAATTGTATTTGAGGAAAGGAAATTACGCAGTAACTGTCTCACATATCTCGGTGGACACTAGTCGAAAATTGTAATTGAGGAAAGGAAGTTGCGCAGTAACTGCTTCACATATTTCGGTGGACACCCGTCAAACTTCGCGCGCGGTGACGTCACGACAATTTGGACCAATCTGAAACGCGGACAAATACGCCTTGCTCGTCGGTAAATTGGTTTTTGAGAAAGGAAATCCATCTGTCTCTCATATCTCGGTGGACACGTAAACCTCGCCGTAACGGAAAGGGAGGAAGATGGGAGTGAACGAAGGCACCGTATTCACTAGACGCACCTTTGTTCATTCCAAACCATTGAGCAGGCGTGGCGGAGTGGTAGCGTGCTCGACTCGCACTCCGGAGACCGGGGTTCGATTCCCAAGCTCGGCCAATTTCCTGCTCGGTTTTTATTTATCTGGTCTGACTAGAATGGTTAATTAGACTAATTGGTTAAGTAAGCAATAAACTAAACTCAGTCAAACTTACTTGGACCATGACTATACGATCCCTTTAATTGGTTACATGGTTAGTAGCCATAGTACAATTGGCCCCGTTTGAAATTCGCGCACTGTGACGACACGATCGTTTCGACCAATTTAAAAGCGTGACATTTCTGTCGACAGCTCCTGCTTACAACGATGAGGCATTAAAGGCTTCCGCCTTAATACCGTAGCAATTACTGCAGCATCGAAAACTGAAAAGAAGTTAAGAAATTTAGCCTGTTAAATTTCAAACAGACACGTACGAGTTAAAAGGGGAAACATCGGTATGACAGACCATGCATTGCATGGAACAGACGAAGTTAAGAAAAAACGTTTTACATGTAGAAATTTTGCTAAAAAGAAAACTTTCGCAATAATTATTAATGCAATACCTGGATCTAGAGCAGTCGTTATAGCATGCTTTTGAACATGAACGATGTACCACATTATGCGTCTTACCGGCGGACAAAAATGTAGAGTCCACACTGCGTTAACAATCGTTCGAGGCGAAGCATTTCATTCATGCTGTCGTCTGAGAAAGAAAAATTAAAGAACAGATGACACCACCCCACAAAGAGTGTTCGTAATTTTTTTAACTGCGATTTCTCCTAAGAGAAACATTGGACGTTGACCCTCTCTCTCTCTTTATCTGCGCCTCTGATTCTCTCTACCAGTAATTCTCTTCGCAAATTTCTCAGATATATCTTGAGATCAAGACCAGCAACTGCTGAGTTCGGGCAAATCCAACCAAACTTGCTTCTCGACATGCTAGGCTTCCTTTCAATATCTTAGCTACACAAAGCTTCCTAATTTTAACCTCTTTCATATTTTTGGCAACCTCATCTGTACAGTGCTTCTGTCGCGCATACTTCTGCCTTACCCTAACGAAACCTAACTGTTTTCGTGGTGCTTCATTATGAACGCATTGCTTTTAAGGCGGAAGCCTTTAATGCCTCATCGTTGTAGGCAGGAGCTGTCGACAGAAATGTCACGCTTTTCAATTGGTCGAAACGGTCGTGTCGTCACAGTGCGCGAATTTCAAACGAGGCCAATTGTACTTTGGCTACTAACCATGCAATCAATTAAAGGGATCGTATAGTCATGCTCCAAGTAAGTTTGACTAAGTTTAGTTAATTGCTTACTTAACCAATTAGTCTAATTAACCATTCTAGTCAGACCAGATACATAAAAATCGAGTAGGAAATTGGCCGAGCTTGGGAATCGAACCCCGGTCTCCGGAGTGCAAGTCGAGCACGCTACCACTCCGCCATGCCTGCTCAATGGTTTGGAATGAACAAAGGTGCGGCTAGTGAATACGGTGCCTTCGTTCACTCCCATCTTCCTCCCTTTCCGTTACGGCGAGGTTTACGTGTCCGCCGAGATATGAGAGACAGATGCATTTCCTTTCCTCAAAAACCAATTTACCGACGAGCAAGGCGTATTTGTCCGCGTTTCAGATTGGTCCAAATTGTCGTGACGTCACCGCGCGCGAAGTTTGACGGGTGTCCATCGGAATATGTAAAGCATTTACTGCGCAACTTCCTTTCCTCAATTACAATTTTCGACTAGTGTCTACTGAGATATGTGAGACAGTTACTGCGTAATTTCCTTTCCTCAAATACAATTTTCATTTTCTTCATTACGGCCCCTCTTTCTTCTTTCACTCACACTTCCTCCCTTCCTGTACGCTGCGGCTCAGGTGACCAGCGAGATGACGGACAATTACAGCCCCATTTCCTTTCCTCAAAAAGCGTTGCGTTCAAAGGGCAACGCATCGCGCCGAACGGGTGGTGGCGTTTCTTGGACTCCGTGGCAGCGCTACAAAACGCTGTCGCGTTCCACTCCTAAAGGCGAAGCTTAAGCGTCATTAATTGGCAGTTAATTAATGCACCAACAAAATGTGCAGTGAACAATCGCGCAGCAGAATGCAGCACTGAGGCTTTCGCCTTTCACCACTTTAGCCGCTAAAGTTCCTCGTAATTTTTATTCAAAGTGGTCTAAAGAATGGTCGTCTTTGCAATATGCGATACGTGTTTCAACTGTCTTAGCAAAAAAATCAAATCAGTTTTTTTTTGGAAATTATCTTTTCTTCCTTTTGTGCCTACAGCTGAAGTGACTGCTCTGCGAGCAGTACAGAAACAAATCCTACTATATTAATTATCAGCTTTTGGATGAACTTTTTCGCGAGTTTAGCGCCGTGCACCGGTTTGTGCCGGTGATGTCGGCTCGTTCCTCTTATTAGGCCTTATTACGATAGCTGCCACCCTTTGGTTAATACTATAGAACTCCAGCTATGTTGCCAGCTATATGCTGATTGATGGGGAATTCCACACCGACTTCCCGTCTCTTCGCTAATCCACGATAGCACAGTATGTGCCCGCCCGTTGGTACTTCATATGCCTTATCTGTACTCCTAAGGTCATTAAGCACTATGACATCCCATTTAATATCTGCTAGTTCCGCGAACAGCACTTCTAGGCTAGCCTCACTTGACAACGTTCTTGCGTTAAACGTTACCAGGTTCAGTTTCCATTGGCGGCATGTCCAGAGCCAGAGATTTTTAGCCTCCTCCGCTGTATCACAGGTCTGAACACCACCTTGGCCACTTGCTCCGCAGCCGCTGGGGACAGAGGGCTGAGGGTTAACTGGTTTGTTCATGGAAGGTTGTGGCCAAGTACTACACCAGGGTGACCAAATATGCTCTGTTCAGTAGGTGTGTTGTCGGTTATGGTCACCGAGATCAGGCCGCACCCAGGCCTGGTTATGCAATTCCATTAACATGCGGTGTTTATTTTTATTTATTTGAACCGGCTGGAGAATCTCCAGTGAGCTATCACGTCAGGGGATGCCGCGGCGATATATTGTTACGGCTATAATCTTTATAGCCGGGGTGTTCTAGTTGGTTCAACAGGCCAGCGGCGAGAGGTTCGATCGGCGAGCGGGAATCAGCGTCCAGCGGGGCACAACACTCTAAACCTCTTCTTCTTTTGTTCTCCGGCCTTGCCCTTCCTGCGTTTCTCCAATCCCGTAACACTTCCCCCGTCGCAGGCGAAGCCCGCTGGGCGAGTCAGGCATCGGCACGTGGATGACAAAGTTTCAGCCGCGCGACATGGATGAGTTCTGTGCGGGCAGAACGTCGGCCGCTTGCGGTGACGCGCGCAATCCTATAAGTGAGGTCACTGAGTCGCTCCAAGATGACATAGGGACCGGTATAGTTCGCGAGCAGTTTCTGGCTTAAGCCACGCTTCCTGAGTGGACGCCAAACCCAGACCAACTCGCCAGGGAGGTAGGTGACTCGGCGATGATGGTCGTCATAGCGGGCTTTGGAGCGGTCCTGTGAGGCGAGAGTTCTCAGGCGAGCTAGTTGGCGGGCTTCTTCAGCATTGCAGAGGATCTCAGCGATGCCAGGGTCATCGTCGGTGGAGAACGGAAGTATAGTGTCCAGGGTGTGTCGTGGAGAGCGGGCATAGAGGAGGAAGAACGGACTGTAACCCGTAGTTTCGTGTTGAGCGGTGTTGTATGCGTATGTGATAAAAGGTAGGATGGAGTCCCAGTCTTTGTGGTCAGGAGCGACGTACATGGAAAGCATGTTGGTGAGTGTCCGGTTGGTTCGCTCCGTTAAACCATTGGTTTGTGGATGATAAGGGGTAGAATGTCTGAACTGCACTGTGCACAATCGAAGGAGTGCTTCAACAATATCGGCGGTGAACTGGCGGCCACGGTCGCTGATTACGACTCGCGGGGGTCCATGGCGCAGGATCACAGAATGCAGCAGGAAGACAGAGACGTTAAATGCAGTAGCCGAGGGGAGAGCAGCTGTCTCACAGTAACGAGTGTGGTAATCTGTACAGACGACAATCCAACGGTTGCAGCCATGGGACTTGGGAAAAGGTCCCAAGAGGTCTATCCCAACCTTCTCAAAAGGAGATCTGGGAGGCGTCACCGGGTGAAGAAGACCAGGAGGAGGACCGGTGGAACGTTTGTGACTCGCACACTGTGCACAACTAGCCACATACTTCTCTGTCGTATCGCGCATACGTGGCCAGTAAAAGCGCTCTTGGATGCGGTGGAGTGTCCTCGCAGAACCCAGGTGGCCCGAAGTGGGATCGTCATGCATGACACGCAAAACAGATGAGCGGAGACTTTCAGGCACAACCAAAAGGAAACGGAGACCAGTTGCGGAGTAGACCTTCTTGTAGAGAAGACCATCGCGTACACAGAATGCACAGGAGGTTGTAGGGGCCTGCGCAGCGGTAAAGAATGACGTAAGATGCTGATCCTTCCGTTGCTCCTCGTGGAATGTACGGGCATCGGGGAATTTAGGTTCTACGGATGCGATGTAGTGGTCAAAGTCGTCGGCGTCACATTCCGTCGTTGCAAGCGGCAACCGAGAGAGACAGTCTGCGTCAGCGTGTCGGCGTCCACTCTTGTACGACACTGTATAATCAAACTCTTGCAAACGGATTGCCCACCGTGCAAGACGGCCAGATGGGTCACGGAGGTTGATCAGCCAACAGAGGGAATGGTGGTCGGTAACCACTGTGAAAGGTCGCCCATAGAGGTAGCAGCGAAACCGCTGAACGGCAAAAACTACCGCAAGGCACTCCTGTTCAGTAATGGTATAGTTACGCTCAGATTTGCTCAGGCAACGGCTGGCATAAGCAATGACGTGTTCCTTGTCGCCATAACGCTGAATTAACACGGCACCAATGCCAACACCACTGGCATCAGTATGCACTTCTGTTGGGGCAGAAGGATTGAAATGGCGGAGAATTGGATGCGATGTGAGGAGAAACTTAAGCTGACGAAAAGAAGAATCGCACTCAGATGTCCAATCATAGGGAGCGTCTTTGTGGAGCAAGCTCGTGAGCGGGTGAGCGATGTCAGCGAAACGGGGAATAAAGCGGCGAAAATACGAACAAAGTCCGAGGAAGCTGCGAAGTTCCTTTGCAGTCTGAGGTGTTGGAAATGATGCTACAGCCGCGGTCTTCTGCGGGTCAGGGCGGACACCTTCACTGTCGACGAGGTGTCCGAGCACCAACGTCTGGCGTTCACCGAAACGACATTTCTTCGAATTAAGCACCAGACCAGCGCGTTTCAGGCAATCCAGCACAAGGGCGAGGCGTTCGTTGTGCTCATTGAATGTCCGGCCAAAAATGACGACATCATCGAGATAGCACATACAAATATGCCATTTCAAGCCCCGTAAGATCGCGTCCATAAATCGCTCAAAAGTTGCAGGAGCATTACAGAGCCCAAAAGGCATTACGTTAAATTCAAAAAGGCCGTCCGGTGTGATAAAAGCGGTCTTCTCTTTGTCCTCGGGATGCATAGGGATCTGCCAGTAGCCCGACCGTAGGTCAACGGATGAGAAGTACGATGCAGAGAACAGGCAGTCAATGGCATCATCAATCCGAGGAAGCGGGTACACGTCTTTCTTTGTTACAGCATTCAGGCGGCGATAGTCCACACAAAAGCGCCATGTACCATCTTTCTTTTTGACCAGAATGACAGGAGCGGCCCAAGGACTGCAGGACTCTTGTATAACACCCTTTTGCAGCATATCCCGAACTTGTTGATTGATGACCTGTCGTTCTGTTGGGGACACTCTGTACGGCTTCTGTCGAATTGGGTGTGAGTAACCGGTGTCAATCCGATGCCGTGTACGTGACACGGGAATGCCACGGGAACCACTGGGCTCTGAAAAGTCAAAGATAGACGAGTATTTGACCAGCAAGGCTTCTAAGGCATCACGCTCGACACTGTTCAGAGACTTGCTGATCATCCGACGCAGCTGTGAGTCAGTGGCTGGAGTAGCAGCTACTGCGTCTGGTGCGTCAGCAACCAAAGCCACCGAGGCAGGGACATCTTGATTACACGTGGCGACCTTCATGTGAACTGGTAAAACAACTGGTTGCGAAGAACAGTTGATGGCCCACAAATGGGTCCTGCCCTGGAACACTGACACCAGGCAATGTGGAACCAGAATGAGTTTCTTAGCGCAGTTAGAATATAGAGGCGCCACAGTGGCATCGAAGGTATCGGAAGCACGGCTGGGGCATGAAACTGGGACGCACTTGATAGAAAGCGGGGGCACACTGGTATCCTCGGATACACAAAACACATCTTGTCGAGCCGGCGTCTCTTCGAAGAGTCCAGATGGAAGGGAACCATCAACGCAGAGTTCTCCAGAGCGACAGTCAACAGTTGCGCCACACATTCGTAAAAAGTCAATACCTAAGATAACGTCATGCGTACATCTCGGAAGCACTGCAAACTCCGCTGTAAAAATGGCTCCGCCGAGGTACACCACAGCACTGCAGATCCCCAAGGGGCACAATAACTCACCACCCGCGCCATGAAAATTAACACTCCGGTCCCAAAGAAACATAACTTTGCGGCCTAACTGGTTCTTGAATGACAAACTCATAATTGAGACAGTTGCACCCGTATCCACTAACGCCATTGTGGGCACACCATCTACAAGCACATGAACTGTGTTCTTCAGCATAACGATTGAGGGAGGAATTTCTAAACGCAGCGCACAGTCTCCAGCGGCCTCACCTCCCGCGGCCGCGCTGACTAGTTTCCCGGCGAAGGCGATGGGGAACGTCGCCGGGGTGACGAATAACGGCGCACAGAAGAGGAAGGGGGTGGTGAGAAACTTCGGTCGGAGACGGGAGAGTGGCTGCGTTGTCCGTCGGGCAGAGGATAGTCGCTCGAGGTCAAGGGCCGTTGAAAAGGAGGGTCGTACGAATTGTTGACCGGCGGAGGAGGATGGACGGGCCGCTCGTATCGAGGTGGTGGACGGCGGCGGCAATAGCAAGCGATGTGCCCCTCGATGCCGCAGCGGCGGCAAACGGGAGCGGTGCGACGAGGAGCTTGTTCTCTTGAAGACTCTGACGAGGCGGGAAGCACTGAATACCCACGCGCGTCCTCAGGCCTTGTGGCTGGGCGCCGGAAGGAGGGTGCAGGCGGTCTTGAACGATGTTCATAATCTGGATCGTAGTTCATTTCGAAGTCCGCCGAGCGTGGGTAGGAATGATAGGGATGACTGGGTCCACCGAACCTGGACGTGTGTGCGGTGTTTACAGAACTCAGCCCAGGCATCGAGGGGACTACTAATGGAGAACTTTGATAAACGGGAACTTCAGACGGCACAGATGGAGGACACCGAGGAGGACAATATATTTATCCTACTACAAGGAGGAGCACCGGCGCTACCCGGCCCCTTGTAAGGGTCTGGATCGCGCTGACGAGCGCCTCCTCATCAAAATTCTTACTAACACTGTACTGTGCCCGGCGGTGCTTAAACATTTCAATACATCCTTTGATGGCGCGTGCCAGTTCTGTGGGGAGGTGGCTGACACCTTCCACATGGTTTGGGCGTGTCAGTCAAACCCATCTATCCCCCCCAACCCCAACCCCACCAGAGAGGACTGGGAGGCGGCCCTGCTCGGCTGTCAGGACCTAAAGACCCAAAAGGCCTTGGTTCACCGGACGCGGGCGGCGTTGCTTGCCAATGGGGCCCCGGAATAGGGGCTCCACCTAGTATTGTTAGGGGAAAGGGCCAATAGGGCCTACCCCAATCACCTCTCTGTAAATATTTATTGCGTTATAAATGTTTTTCACCACCACCACCACCGGGCTATCAGGCGCCGCTGTCTTTTCAACGCATCCCGTAACGTGCTTAAGAGCGCGCACGCTACGGCTTGTAGCGTCCGTACGCCCGCAAGACGTAACTACATATGTTACGTTCTGCGCATGAGCATTCATTCCCCGCAGAGTCGCTGCGTACGTCAGACCAAAAGTGCCCAAAACGCAGTTTTGGCATTGTAGCGGGGAATAATATATAGCTGAAAATAGCGTCATGTGCGCTGCAGCTGCGCTTAACGCCAACCGCGCCCGAGTTCTTGCGCACGCTAGGTTGGCGTATACGCTAAAATTTGAGTTTAGCCTGCCTGGCCTTTGCGTACGCTAGGAGATTACCATTGTCAAGATGGCAACGCCCAAGTATCCCACTTGGCACAAGGCTAGGCCGTGAGATTTGTGAGGCTCATCACATTAACAGGGAAGGTGAGACTGGGTTAGCACGACATCACTTGCCCTGACCAGAAAAGAAGCAATGTATCTCAGAAGCAGTTTGCCGCGCTTTGATTAGTTTGTGCTCGTTTTAAGCCGGTGTGCGCATGTGCCACTGAAGTGTTTTTAAGTACCTGTTTGTGGTAGTAAATCTCCAGTTGATGTTTAGCGCTCATCATTTGTCCTTGTTTTATGCGCTAGTCTCTTAATTAACGAATTAACGCCAACAAGTACTGCATGCCTTGTCGGGCTTTTCCCTACTGTCAAGAGCCGGGAGTCTCGCGGCTCGCCCTTACTCGAACCTGGAAGCGCCCGCTGACTGAAACCCGCCGAGTAACAGCCGCCCCTGACGCGAGTCAGCAGCGGTTTGCGCCGGAGTTGTCTCGCCGCATAGGCCTGCGCGCCCCAGCCCTTGTACACGCCTGCATCTGGCGCTGCCTGCTCTCGGGTTGCGGTGGACGCTAGGTGCCTATTAGCTGAGGGAGCGTAACACTGTGATTCTGTTTCTATCAAAGCTGTTTGCGCAGTAAAATTTAGGAGGTGGGGGGGGGGGGGGGGCATTTTGTTGACCTAAAGTGCGGTGAGGCGGAAGCCTTAAGCGCAGTGCTGCTGCTTGTGTCATGACGCGTTAAGATGTTAGGCTTCCCCTCGGAGTGAAACGCTACAGCGTCTTGCAACGCTGCCAGGGAGTCCATAGAACGCCATCGCCCGTTCGGTTGTACGCCTTGCTCGTCGGTAAATTGGTTTTTGAGGAAAGTAAATGTATCTGTCTCGCATATCTTTGTGGACACCTAAACCTCGCCGTAACGGGAAGGGAGGAAGATGGGAGTGAACGAAGACACCGTATTCACTAGACGTGCCTTTGTTCATTCCAAACCATCGAGCTGCATGGCGTCGTGGCGTCATTCCAGTTCCGGCTTCCGTGGGAGACGGTCGTGTGATGGGAAGCTCTGAGCGCGCTTCGTTATCGGTCAAGTTTGGCTGAGGTTTCGGTGAGCGACGCCCACCAGTGGGCTATCGCTTAGTTTTGCCTACGCTGCCTTCGGGAGACGCAATGAAGACAGCGGTTTACCTTCACTGCGATATTGCCGGGCGGCCTTATCGCATACAGGATTTTCGTGAGCCTTTGGAAACTGTCGATGTTCTACCTTTCGTGGCTGGCATTAGGGCCTTTCAAATGTCGCATGTGTGGATGGTGAACGTGAAAACTGCGGAAGCGAAGGAACGACTGCTGACAGAAGAAGCACCTGAAGTGAAAAAACGCTATTGTGCGGTCATTGACCCCAACAAACGTGAGTTGGCCTTCAGGGTGCACTGGGTGCCCTTCTACGTGTCGAATGAATTTGTGCAGGAAGCTTCTGAAGAATTCGGAGATGTGACAGACGTCACTCGCGAGCAGTGGAACAGTCCGGGTTTCGAAGACGTTGAATCGACAACCCGTCTGGTGCGTATGGTTCTGAAGGAGGGGCTCTCTATCGATGACTTGTCCCACATGCTCAAGTTTTACGGAGGGCAAGTGTTAGTGGTGGTGCCTGGACGTCCACCAATATGCCTACGGTGCAAGAGGACGGGGCATATTCGACGCGACTGCCACACGCCAAGATGCAGTTTGTGTCACGCCTTCGGACACGAACGGGAAGGATGCGTCCGCACGTATGCGCGTGTGGCCACGGGTACTGTTCCGGCGCAAGACGACGGGAGCGAGCTGCTCATGGACCAGGAGGAACTGGAGAACGCCGGAGCCCCACCCCCTTCAGGACTCAGCAACGGCCCTGCTTCCCAGCAGCCGGAGCTGCCTGCTGGCGACGAGAAGTCACAAATTGACCCCGCTGCAGAAACGACAAGCAAGAAGGCGGATGCTTCTGCGGCGCCAAAAGAGCCAACGAGGGAGAGCACTTCAGGCGACCACGACTCCGAGGCGCCGATGGATGCGACAGTCGCTTCCATTAAGCGACCTCGTGACTACGAAAAGGCACCGGCCACGGAACGAGAACTTCGTCGGCTAGAAAGGCAATGGAGAGGAGAGGGAGCCAAGAAAGGCAAGTTAGCCTTGTCGCGGTCCTCGTCGCTCACTCGCGACCGAAACAGTGAGCTTTAGTCACTGTTGTTTGCTGTGTGCACACTATGGCTTATTTGAAGAAACCGCTAAAAGTTGGCACTCTGAACGTACGAGGGCTTGCCTCGAAGCGTAAGCAAGTGCAGTTGAACCGAATGTTCGGGGAGTTAGATCTAGATATCGCGGCTATTCAAGAACCAAAAGTTAAGGATGAGCAGCAAACAGATAACATGGTGCTTGGTTTTCAGTCACATTTCAATGTTTGTGTAAGCCATGCGGCTGGTTTGTCGGCGGGATGCTGTCTTTCCTGAGGAAAAACATAGGCATAGTAGAGGAACAAATAATAACTTGTGCAAGGGGGCGGTTTATTGTGTGACTTCACATATGAAACATTCGCGGTGAGGGTTGTTGTCCTGTATGCTTCCACGATAGAAAAGGAACGGCGGGTTTTTTTTGAACAGTTAGCCTCGTTCCTTCATTGCAGTCGAGTGCTCATATTATTGGGAGACTTCAATTGTGTTTTGGACCCTAAAGATCGTTCAAATGTAAAGGACGTAAAAGACCCGAGTGTTGACTTCGTGAAGACTGTCCTCAACGAGTGCAGCTTGGAGGATGTAATAGGTCTGGCGAAGAGTCAGAATCACGTGCATTTTACGCATTTTCAAGGTAGTAGCCACGCACGACTGGACAGAATATATGTGTCGCCGGAGTTTTCACCTTCCTGTGAGCAGTATGAAGTGAAGCAAGTGTCATTTAGCGACCACTGCCTCGTTACGGTAACTTTGGGAGGAAGGAAACAGCGTAAAGCAAAAATGAACTGGGATATGTGGAAACTAAACTCAAGTCTTATAGAAGACGACATATTTTTAAGGAAAGTTAGAGAAATCATGGATATGTTTAATAATAGTGAAACAGGATGTATTGAATCTTGGGAACGCTTTAAGCAGGAGGTGAAAATCCATGCCATTGAGCGTACAACCGTAAGAAAATAGGAGGAAGAAAAAGAAGAAAAGCAACTGCGTGGGCTTTTGACGAATTTAGGGCGCGAAGAGGAAAAAACACCGGGCATGTTCATGCATGATATAAAAGGCATAAAAGTTAGGCTAGAAGCTTTAGATGCTCAGAAGTACAGAGTGGCAGCGATAAGAGCACGCACGGAAAAGTGGCTTACTGGTGAAATGCCAACAAAACGCGCTCTCTCAGATGAAAAGCATACGCGCGGTCAAACGAGATATCAATTATCGAATACAAAGGACAAATCCTCAGTGAACAAAGTGGAATTTCGGGTGTATTCGTGGAACAGTACCGTGCGCTGTTTGCACGCAAAGCACCTAGTGAAGAAGGGTTTCGGGAAAACTTTTTGCCACTTATGCCAATATTAGGAAATGAGATTACCGAACTAGAGAACGAAATAAGTATTAAGGAAATAGAGACAGCAATTGATGAATTGAATGCCGGAAAGTCGCCGGGACCTGACGGTTTGACTGCGGCCTTTTATAAGAGATTTAAATATGACCTTGCCATTATGCTCTATAAGCTTTTCAAAGAGTGTTTTGTGGGCGGTAGGCTGCCACCATCGTTTAGCAATGCTCATACTGTATCGTGTAGTTGACCGGAGTGACGAACGGCACAGTCAGGGAACAACAACTCACAAGGTTTATTACGGTCCGTGCATATATAGGGCCGTGGGAAGAGAAGGCAGGGTAAAGAAGAGAGGAGGCAGTGCAGCACGTTCCACATGAGCTGGTGATAGCAAACAGGCACCGGCACTGATATGATACATCCCCCTCCCTTTAACAATAGGAATCAGCCGTTAGTGACCTCTTGAAAGTTCGTGTCATAGCCTAAACGCATGGGTTGCCTTGTGGGTCGCGTGGACCGCCTTGGCAGGGGAGGTTGTGCCGTCGTAGAAGTGGCTGTATGGTCCTGAGGCGATGAGGTGACATGCTGATGCTGGGCTCCGGTCGGTAGGTCGTCAACAGAGTCACTGCCGTCCGATGAGCATGAAGCGAATCGCTCCCTTGTTGCGAGCAAATGCTGCCGGTTGCGCCTCAAGATGCTTTCGCCGGTTTGAACGCGATAGGATCGCGGACCGGCAGGTGATATCACTTTGGCTTTTCTTTCCCATGAGGACCCTTTTATCCGTACGACGTCACCTTCTGCAAGGGATGGCAGGTTGCGGCTGTTCTGGCTCGACTGCTTGTGCTTGCTGACCTGGATGATCGGCTGCGGGCGGAAGTCGGGCAATGGGTTGCGAAGACTCCTTCCTTGAAGCAGCTCTGCAGGCGACCGGCCGTCTTCCAATGGACTCGTCCTGTAATTTAATACACCAAGCCAAAAATCTTCATTTCTTTCGCTTGTCTTCTTAAGAATCCTTTTCATCACTTGTACGCCCTTTTCAGCAAGACCATTTGAGCGCGGAAACTGTGGGCTGGATGTAGTGTGATGAAAGTCATACAGTTTCGAAAAACTTGCAAACTCGCGGGTAGAAAATTGAGGTCCATTATCGGTGCAAAGTTCAGCTGGGATGCCATATCTTGATAACATTGCACAGAGCTTTTCAATGACTGTGCTCGCACTCAGATCTGAGAGCTTCTCTACATCCGAGAAATTTGACATTGAGTCATAAGCGCAGAAATAGTACTTTCCTCCGTACTGAAATATATGAGCACCGACACGCTGCCAATCTTGATTCAGCGTTGAACGAAGCATTAGTGGTTCTGCTGGCTGACTGTAAGCGTACTTCCTGCAGATTCCGCATTTTTGGTTCAATGATTCTATGTCAGAGTTCATCCCAGGCCAGTAAACCAGTTGCCTAGCTCTTGCTTTGCTCTTGGCTATACCGAGGTGCCTTGCATGAATGCGCTGCAATATCTCGGTACGCATGCTTGTAGGAATTATGACCCTGGTGTCTTTCATGAGTACGCCGTTCACAACTGATAGCTCCGGCGCGATAGGCTTAAAACACCTTTCTATAGGGCCGCCTGTCGAAATGTTCTGTATCACAGCCTGCAGATATGGATCCGCCGATGTCTCGCGCACAAGGCGCGTCATTGTTCTTTCACTCACGGTTGACGATAGTACATTGATGGCGTGCACTTCGACATCATCCGTATCCACAGCGACGACATCAGCAGGGAGTGGCGACCTTGACAGCATATCGGCGAGCTCCATCTGTTTGCCAGGAACATACGATAACACGTAGTTGTATTTCAAAAGCAGCAAAAAGAAGCGCTGCACTCTAGGCGGCATGTCCCCAATCGCTTTCTTAGCGATATCCATCAGCGGCCGGTGGTCACTTTCTAAAGATATCGGATGGCCATACACAAAATGATGGAATTTTTCACAACCAAAGATAAAGGCAAGTGCTTCTTTCTCGATTTGCGAATATCGTTGCTCGGCTTCTGTCAGGACTCGAGAGGCATATGCTACCGGTCTGAAGGTAGCACCATGACGCTGCAACAGGGCTGAGCCCATGCCAGCTTGTGATGCATCTGACGTCACTTTCGTTTGCTTTGTTGGGTCGAATATTGCCAGAAGAGGTGCTTGGGTCAATACTTTGCAAATGTCCTGCCAGTCCTTCTCATGATTTTGTGTCCACTCAAACAGCGCATTCTGTTTGATAAGGAACCGCAACGCTGTCGTCTGCTAAGCTAGTGCTGGTAGGTATTTGCTTAAGTAGTTCACAATGCCAAGCATTCTCTGCACCGCTTGTTTATCTTTCGGTTTTGGCATTTTTAGAAGGCTCTTCACGAGAGTGTGATTTGGTCTTATGCCTTTGCTGCTAATAATGTCGCCCAAGAATGCAATTTCTTCAACGCCAAACTGACATTTTGCCTCGTTAAAGGTCAGTCCTGCTTTTTCAGCCGCGCTTAGGACGGCATGCAGCCGTTCGTCATGCTCTGCCCTAGTTGTACCCCAGATTAGAGCATCGTCGACATACACTCGCACACCGGGGAGGCCATCAAATATCTTATTCAGGGCTTTCTGGAACACTTCGCTCGATGAGGCTATGCCGAACGGAAGGCGTAGAAAACAATAACGACGTCGCGAACGTGCATATTCTTGCCGAGTTCTCATCCAGCGGAATTTGATGAAACCCCGCCTTCGCATCCAAACGCGAGAAAAATTTTGCGCCTGCCAGCTCCGCCTGAATGTCCTCTCGACGAGGCATCTGATAGTGCTCCCGTTTTAGACTCTCGTTAATCTTCCTGGGGTCAAGACATACTCTTAACTTGCTGTCTTTTTTTGCGCACAATGACCAAAGGGCTTACCCAGTCTGTTGGGCTGCTCATTTTCCGTACGATGCCTTCTTGTTCCATACGGTCTAATTCGTCACGCAGCGGCTGCTGAAGAGACAGCGGCACCCTTCGCGCCGGCTGGACGACGGGGACGGAGTCTTCGCGGAGCGTTATTGTGTGTTTTCGCTGAATGCATCCAGTACCTTTGAACAGCCCAGGAAACTGTTGGAGTACGCCTTCTACTGTGGTCGAGACCGCTCCTATCGCTCGTTGGATAAGGCGCAATCGCTCGCTCGTTTCGAGACCCAAAATGGCTTGGTGGTCCTTTCTTACCACAAAACAGTCAGCGGCCACCTCTCTGTCTCCAACTAGTACGCTTGTTGCAACCACGCCGCAATGCTTGATGAGCCCACCGTTGTAAGAACGGAGCGTGGTATTACTGGGTTCCAATGCAGCCATACGCAACTTGCGGTACACCGACAAGGGTATGATGTTAGCTTGTGAGCCAGTGTCAACTTTAAACACCACTTCTCGGCTGCCCATCTTCGCCTTGATGCGCCAGTCGCGGTTGCTGTCGACAGTTCCAATAGCGACGGTTAGCACTTCGAAGCTGTCTTCTTGCTGAATCTCATTTACACCCCCAGTTCTGCAGCAAGACGCGAAGTGGTTCAGCCCATGGCACGAGTAGCATGTCTTTCCATACGCTGCGCAACGGCGAGGGCCGTGTACTCGGCCACAGCGAGTACAGCGGCCGTCTCGTTGAGGACGTCTCGGTGCTTTTGGCGTATGCATGCTCGAGCTAACTGCATCCACGTCCGTCTCTTCTTTTCTTGTGTTCCACACTTCGTTTTTACGGGCTGCAGTCTCTGCAGTCTTGCATAAAGCAACAGCTTTTTCAAGCGTCAACTTTTTGTCCCTTAACATCTTCTCCCGAAGCTGGGGAGAGTTCGTGCCAAAAACGATTTGATCACGCACCATGTCGTCGACCATTGTGCCAAAGTTGCAGTGCCTGGCTTGTTTCTTGAGATGCCGAAGAAACTGCTCCAAGGACTCCCCTTTATCTTAGATGCGAGTGCGAAATATGTATCGTTCGTGAACGTCGTTTTGCTGCTCGATGCAGTACGACTCGAACTTTACGACCACTGTATCATAGTTCTCTTTGCTTTTCCCTGTGGCAAAAGTAAAGTTATTGAAGACCTCTAACGCGTCTTCACCCGCCAAGCTTAGAAGCTGTGCAGTTTTCATGGCGCTGGATCTTGGCTTTTCACTGCACAACGTTGCTTGCCAAAATATTTCAAACTTCTGCTTGAAGAGGGTCCAGTTCTTACCACCGTCTCCGGTGATGCGCAGTTGTTCTGGTGGTCTGATGCAATCCATTCTTGCTGCTTGTAGCCGGCAACCGCCACCGCTGCTCTCAGACGAGGGTGGCTATCCCACTTCTGAGACCATGTATCGTGCAGTTGACCGGAGTGACGAACGGCACAGTCAGGGAACAACAACTCACATTTATTATGGTCCGTGCATATGTAGGGCCGTGGGGAGAGAAGGCAGGGTAAAGAAGAGAGGAGGCAGTGCAGCACGTTGCACATGAGCTGGTGATAGCAAACAGGCACCGGCACTGATATGATATTGCTGGTTTGTCGACGGGATGCTGTCTTTTCCTGAGGAAAAACATAGGCATATTGTGCAAGGGGGCGGTTTATTGTGTGTGACTTCACATATGAAACATTATTCAGCAGTCATTTTTTCAGCGTACTGCACGAGACTGGAATGACCTGCCCACCGAAGTTGCCATTATCATCAACCCACTAGAATTCAAGCGGAGCGTCGCCAGCCTTTCATCTTAACATTTTTTACCATTGTTTGCCAGATACCGTCCACTCCATCATGTAATGTCTCAACCGAGACCTTTGAGGAAATAAATAAATAAATTCGCGGTGAGGGTTGTTGTCCTGTATGCTCCCACGATACAAAAGGAACGGCGGGGTTTTTTTGAACAGTTAGCCTCGTTCCTTGATTGCAGTCGAGTGCTCATATTATTGGGAGACTTCAATTGTGTTTTGGACCCTAAAGATCGTTCAAATGTAAAGGATGTAAAAGACCCGAGTGTTGACTTCTTGAAGACTGTCCTCAACGAGTGCAGCTTGGAGGATGTAATAGTCCTGGCGAAGAGTCAGAATCACGTGCAATTTACGCATTTTCAAGGTAGTAGCCACGCACGACTGGACAGAATATATGTGTCGCCGGAGTTTTCACCTTCCTGTGAGCAGTATGAAGTGAAGCAAGTGTCATTTAGCGACCACTGCCTCGTTACGGTAACTTTGGGAGGAAGGAAACAGCGTAAAGCAAAAATGAACTGCGATATGTGGAAACTAAACTCAAGC
Source organism: Amblyomma mixtum (assembly GCF_055824585.1). NCBI lineage: Eukaryota > Metazoa > Arthropoda > Arachnida > Ixodida > Ixodidae > Amblyomma > Amblyomma mixtum. The sequence continues at coordinate 99,851,861 of NC_143012.1, read as the reverse complement.
CTTATAGAAGACGACATATTTTTAAGAAAAGTTAGAGAAATCATGGATATGTTTAATAATAGTGAAACAGGATGTATTGAATCTTGGGAACGCTTTACGCAGGAGGTGAAAATCCATGCCATTGAGCGTTCAACCATAAGAAAATATGAGGAAAAAAAAGAAGAAAAGCAACTGCGTGGGCTTTTGACGAATTTAGGGCGCGAAGAGGAAAAAACGCCGGGCATGTTTATGCATGATATAAAAGGCATAAAAGTTAGGCTAGAAGCTTTAGATGCTCAGAAGTACAGAGGGGCAGCGATAAGAGCACGCACGGAAAATTGGCTTACTGGTGAAATGCCAACAAAACGCGCTCTCTCAGATGAAAAGCGATACGCGCGGTCAAACGAGATATCAATTATCGAATACAAAGGACAAATCCTCAGTGAACAAAGTGGAATTTCGGGTGTATTCGTGGAACAGTACCGTGAGCTGTTTGCACGCAAAGCACCAAGTGAAGAAGGGTTTCGGGAAAACTTTTTGCCACTTATGCCAATATTAGGAAATGAGATTACTGAAGAACTAGAGAACGAAATAAGTATTAAGGAAATAGAGACAGCAATTGATGAATTGAATGCCGGAAATTCGCCGGGACCTGAGGGTTTGACTGCGGCCTTTTATAAGAGATTTAAATATGACCTTGCCATTATGCTCTACGAGCTTTTCAAAGAGTGTTTTGTGGGCGGTAGGCTGCCACCTTCGTTTAGCAATGCTCATACGGTCTTAATTCCGAAGACAGATGACCCAGCCAAGCTGGTAAAAGTAACAAGCTATAGACCGATCACGTTAACAAACGTTGATTATAAAATTCTGATGAAAGTGTTAGCTAAGCGATTGGAATACGTCATAAAGGATATTGTAGGACCTCACCAAACGTGTGGAATAAAAACAAGAAGCATATTTAAAAATATTCATGTAGCACGCAGCGTGCTCGAGTGCTGCGATGCTTTAAATAAGAAAGTGGCTATGGTTCAAATTGACTTTGAAAAAGCATTTGATCGGGTGTCTCATGAAATACTGTATTGTTTGTTGGAGCATATTGGCTCGGTTGTTCTCAAAGGGGTAAAAATGGCTTATGCATGTTGCTCGACACGCCTTATTGTAAACAAATATTAACTGAAAGAATTGATGTGAGGGCATCTGTTCGACAAAGATGTCCACTGTCCCCTCTACTTTTTGCAATTTATTTAGAGCCTTTTTGTAGGATGATAACTGTGAGGGAGCACATCCGAGGTTTTAGGTTGGGAGCCTGTGAGGTGAGAATACTGGCATATGCAGATGATGTGGCCCTCTTTTGTGAAGACCGCAAAAGTATTGTAGAAGCGTTACAAGTAACCGAAAGGTTTTGCAGGCAAACTGGTAGCGCTGTTTATCTAGATAAATGCCTCGGAGTCTGGCATGGGCAATGGGACTTAGAACCAGTATCTTTCTTCGGGGTTCGATGGGCTACAACTCCCGGTGTTTATTTGGGAGTCCCGCTGGACAAATATGGGGAGAATATCAATTACTGGATGATAAAGCGGAGGAAATGCGGGACCGGACAAGAGGATGGATGGGCCGTAATCTTTCTATTTAAACTGTATGTAACAACTGTATGTAACACCTTTCTTGTGGCAAAGATCATGTATTTACTTCAAGTATTATATTGTGCACGAACCAATATCCAAAGGTTTCATCGGGTTTTTGCGGTTTTCATTTGGACGTCTAATTGGGAACGAATTCGCAGAGATAATCTCTTCCGGAGAGTAAAGTTCGGGGGACTGTCTCTAATGCATCTCTATGTGCGGCAGGTTGTTATACGGTTTTGTTTCCTGCGTGACCAAAATGACGCCTTTCTGCGAACATTCCTACAAATCATGTTATCCAGTGCACTTCCAGAATTCATTGTCTCTTCTTGCAGTGCTCGGCGGTACACAGTGTCTCGCTTCCTGCGAGAGGTTGTCTGGTCGTTCAGGTGTTTGCAAGCGCGGTTCTCTCTAGAGTATTTAGCGAATGTAACGCCGAAGCGATTATACAAGGATCTCATTGAACAGTTGTTTCCAGCGCCACTGTACAGAAACTTATACTGTGAAGGCCCTGGGAAAGACGTTCTCAGGCGAGTTAAAAAGATGACTGTTGCACCTGGCGTCAAAACATTCTTTTTCAAATTACCCACCGGAACCCTACCAGTAAAAACATGGCTAGAGGAAAAGGGCCTCTATGTTCCTTGGGGCTCGAACTGTCTCCTGTGTAGAAAACCGGAGACGGTAGAACATGTGTTCCTGGATTGTTGGGACGCGGTATTCTAGTGGGATGTTCTGCAAAGAACCCTAAGAAAGGACTTGCCATTGACACCGCGCGGAATTCGGTGCCTGACCACTGAAAGTGGTGTTGCACAATATGACCAGATTATGTTATTGGGCCTTCACAGCATTTGGAGGAGTAGAACGGCTGTTAGACATTGTGACTTGGATGCGCGATCGGTATGTGATTATTTTGTGGAACATGTGTATAAATTAAAAGAAGTCTTGAAGCAACAAGATTACGTGGATGATGTATTGAGTCTCCCTCCGTCTCCGTCTCCTCCGTCTCCCTTATAAAAATGGTCTATAGACAGTCTATAGACTTCTTATTGACTCTATTGACTACCTATAGATATTGCTTTTTGTCTATACATAGTCTATAGACTGTCTATAGGCAAGAGTCTACTAAAAGTGCATGGCCATAAATCTATAGATTGTCTATGCCGCCGCGGTGGCTCAGTGGCTATGGTGCTCGGCTGCTGACCCAAAGGACGCGGGTTCGATCCCGGCCGCGGCGGCTGGAATTTCTTTGGAGGAGAAATTCTAGAGGCCCGTGTACTGTGCGATGTCAGTGCACGTTAAAGAACCCCAGGTGGTCGAAATTTCCGGAGCCCTCCACTACGGCGTCTCTCATGGCCTTTGTCGCTTTGGGACGTTAAACCCCATAAACCAACCAACCAACCATAGATTGTCTATAGACTGTCTATGGCATTTGTATTGCCTATAGACTATAGACTGTTGTCTAGGATTTGTCTAGAGACAATGCACAGGCTTTATAGATAGAAGTCTACAGACACTCTATAGATTGTATAAAACTTTTTATAAGGGTTACAGGGTGGGTGCGGACACGACCAGGCCATTGCTGCGAAGATAATGGCTAAAAGGGGCGCATTCTAACCAATGCATTCTCTCAACGAGAAGCAAAAGAAAAGCAAAGGAAGCAAAAACTCACTGAAGCAGGGTCACTAAACAACAGCTTTGAGAAAACGTGCGAAATACCTGTCGCGCAGTTTTTTCTCGCGGCTCTCGGGAACGAAAGCCATAAGCGCTCTGGCATCGGCCCGAAAAAGAATCGATCTGCCTTCCCCATTGTGCTACGGTGGCTGCTGTCGTGAAAAGCTACTATTCAAGTGTCCATTCTTTACGCGTCCGCTTGGTCGGGCAGGCAGTTCAGCCCAGTCCTATATAAGGTGAGTCCGATCTGAATGGAAAAGCCTTGACAGTGCTCGACTGCGTGAAGAGTGGCTTGCCAGCTAACAATAGCTTTGAGAAAATAGGCTTGGAGAACGCAACGGTTTCGGATGCGAACGACAGACTGCTGTTCAGAAGGAACCACTACTCTTTGCTTTTTGCACCTGGCCTGTATTGCTCTTTCCCGTCTAAATAAAATCATCTCAAAGCGGAGTTTAGACATTGCCACCACTTCCTGGTCCCAAGCTTCTTACGCGAACACCAGTGGCTGAATTCAATTTACAATGGCAATCAACGTCCCCAAAGCTGATCAACGAGTGAAGCAAGGAAATGTAAGATAACGTCAGTGCGTTCTCGCACTGCTGACACTGAATGGGAGTGCAATAAATATGGCCTCGATAAAAACAACATTACTGATACCGACAAATATAGCTCTGAATGCTTTCAGACTGTGTGTTCTTGGTGAACTCTATTGTGGTGTTTGATTCCTTGCATCTACCCAAATAATGAACACAATCAGCACTGCTAATCTATATCCAATGCCATAGGCATGAACACGTCTGTCTCAGGTCGCGCACAATATTTCAACCGCTAAAGAGGCGAATTTTGCAGCTTAACAGCGCCGTCTGATTACACAGGTGTCGTTCTGTATATGTCTGTATATGTCGTTCTGTATAGCGCTCTCTATATGTCCTGTCTGTTCCTTTGTTGTGTCCCATCTTCTTCTTCGCGCAAGTACGCGTACCCGTTCAAAAGTATCGTTATGTGGCACAGATTAGAAATAGAGTTGGTCGTTCCCGACTCAAGTTCCAGCTGTTTTACTGAGGGCGAACGGTTTATACAAGCCAAAAAATTACAGAGAAATTGTGCCTAAAATGTATAAATGTGCGCAAGAAGAATTGCACGAATGATAACGACGATTAAGACAGAAGTTTCTCTTGGTCTTCGCACTGTAGATAGAAGTTGATGAAGACGACTATCTGCAATCATAAGCCCGAGAGTGGTTGGTATACGCTCTGAGAATAAATTTCTCTCTCTCTCTCTGAGAATAAATGTGTTCTCGTCAGCAGGAAACGGACGTGAACGCACTGAACATTGTGAAGATCTGCGCTTCCTTCACTAATATTATTTCTCCACGAAAAATGCTTGTTTTCAAGCTGTGAGGCTAACCATCAAACTTTAGCAGAGAAACTCAGGTGGTGGTGGTGAAAATATTTTAATGAAATAGTTTAGAAGGTTGTAGCGGCGGTTGGAGCTCTCAGTCCGGAACCCCATTGGCGTAGGCTGCGGAATCATCTTCATAATCATCATATGCTTAGTTACGCCCATTTCAACGGAAAGGACTCACTCATGCCCCTCCAGTTGGCATTGACCTCTACTACTACTGCTTAGTACGACCATTAGAGGCGGTACTTGCCAGTCCTCAAAGCTCGCGGTACGTCCGTTCATTTGAGGCGCACTGAGGATACAAGGGTAAGCTTACGGGAAAGGGGCCCTAGCTCTCGGCGCGTGCGCTGATGCTGGGATCTCTGGCGGTGGACTACTGCGTTGCCGAAACCAACACTTGCACAGTCCTGTGCGCGAACCCCACACCTCAAATAGCACGACCGCCACAACTAGTATACACTTACGGCATTGGAGCTGTGAGCCTTTTATAACAGCTGTTCAAGGCATTCCTCGCACGCCTTAGTGGTTGTAGTGACGGCAGCCCAGCGGTCAGGAAGACACCAACAAGACTTACAAACGAAGCCCTTTATTTGGGCTGACTTGTGCCCGCAAAAGAACTAAACAGCACGCCAGCGGCGTAGGCAACAAACGTGCTAGTCCGTCGTAAAACTACGAATGCCCGCCGCTTGCTGCATGGATCAATTTAAAGCCGGCAAAGAAACTTCGAGATAACAGGTCAATATCATCTACAGTAATCTAGAAAAACCTATATGCAGATCTTCATGGCTGTGATCAAACGAGATTAGTCCGGTCGCTTCTCGCGTCTCGAACAAAAATGATACGCATCGTTCCTGCGGCCTTGAGCGCGAACGAAGGAACAATACAATGATACGTAGCATTACGCCGCTCCCAAAGAGACATCGCCCCGATGCTTTACAATGAAAATAAACACGGAGAATGCAAACTTCGAGTCCTTTAGCGTTCATAGTAAGGTTTAAGGCGTACGACATGTACGACTTCCGGGCGTGCGCGTCATCTCTGAGGTGCTGTCGTGCCGTCGGCGATGATTTTATAGTCTAGGTCATCGATGCGGCGGAAAACCCTGTACGGACCAAAGTAGCGTAGCAGCAACTTTTCACTCAATCCACGGCGGAGAATTGGCGTCCATATCTAAACACGATCACCTGGTGATGCGTGTCTCGTCGGCGCAGATTGTAGCGTGGGATGTCGGTGTGCTGCTGGTCTTTAATGCGAAGACGTGCAAGTCTTCGGGCTTCCTCGGCGCGATGAAGGGAGGCGGCGACGCCGAGGTTTTCTTCGTCTTAAACGTGCGGGAGTATTGCGTCGAGTGTTGTCGTGGGCTTCCTGCCGTGTACAGGCTGGAATGGGTTAAACCTGGTTCTCTCCTGGACGGCAGTGTTATAGGCCAAGATCACGTAGGGCAGAATGGTGTCCCACGTCTTGTGTTCGGCGTCGATGTGCATGGACAGCATGTCTGCGATGGTTTTGTTCAGACGCTCTGTGAGACCGTTGGTTTGCGGATGATAGGCAGTTGTCCTCCGATGGCTTGTCTGACTGTAGTTTAAGATGAATTAGTCAGCTCTTCTGTAAACGCCGTTCCTCTGGCTGTGATGAGCACTTGAGCACTTCGGGGACGCCGTGTCGCAGGAAAATTCGTTCGACGAAAACTTTTGCGACTTCTGTTGCGGTACCATTAGGCAATGCTTGTGCTTCGGCGTAGCGGGTCATGTAGTCGGTGGCCACGGTAATCCACTTGTTACCTGATGATGAAGTCGGAAACGGACCTAGGACGTCCATCCATATTTGCTGAAAGGGCTTAGTTGGAGGTGGTATGGGGTTCAAAAGTCCGGCTGGTCTAATGGAGGCGTTATGCATCACTGACATAGTAGGGCCACCCGTGCCCCTGGTGGCAGTAGGTAGCGCTCCCCCACCACCTTAAAAACTGTCTTTGTGGTATTAAGGTGGCAGTTTGGGCTTGTTGGTAACACATGTCAAACAAAAATAGCGCAGGAACAGAACAGGGGCAAGCATGGACACACACGAGCGCTAGCTTCCAACAGTTTATTGTGAACCGCAGGACGGTAAATATACGAGACGTGGCGATACATTACGCAAGGGCAGGAGGACAAACAATTTGAATATTTTCTCAATAATATAGTTGTTTTCGAGATAGTCCTACAGACGGTTTCGCGATGCACAAGCCATAGTAGCCGAGGCTATCTATGGCTTCTGATTTGATGATTTCACGGGTAAGTTTGCTAGGGTTCTTGGGGATGACCTTGCATGCTTCATAGATAGGTACACAATCTTCACAGTTTCTGCGGTGTAGATCAAGAAAATCACCTCCTTTTTCTTTTACATTGTGACGATGCTCGCGAAGACGTTCGTTCAGGCACCTTCCCCTCTGGCCTCTATAATTCTTTTCGCATGTCAGTGGTATGCTGTACACAATTGATTCCATTCAACGAACTTGGTTACATGCTTAGTGGTACACCCACCATTTCTCGCAGGGACAGGTCTTGTCACCTCGCAGAGTTCCTGCAGCTTTTCAGGATCTCAAAAAATGACTTTGACATTGGCCCAATGTCCAATCTCGTGTGTGTCCTTGCTTGTCCCTGTTCTGCTCCTGCGCTAGTCTTTGTGAACCAAGAGTACAGTGGGCCTCAAGGTCTCTCCCCAGTAGGCAAGGCCCAACAAAAACACAGCTTTGCTTTCTGCACGGACGTAGATCGTATCGCAAAATGCAGTGGACACACAACTTTAGGCAGCCCTGTACCATCAACCTCGAATGAATGGCAAGGCTCCTTATATCGACAAAAAAGAGAGAAGCCTCGAATCAAAGCGCTTTTAGCACAAACAACTTCTTTCAGTCCACAAGCGTAATGCAACATGGATTTCATACGCTGAAATGCAGGAAACTTTTACATAACGTAATTGGCAGAAAAGACACACTAGCTATATTCTCACGTGTGGCCTAGCGTTTAGAAAAAACGAACTCGGGTTCTAAACACAAAAAACGTGCTCGAAAACTATAGTCTTCCGTCACGACCTAGGGCCGGCGAGCAGGCTCTCAGGCGGCTTTCCTTCATAGTAAAAACGGAGTTGCACTCGAGAACATACGCTTAAAACTTCTAGCGCCCAGCGACGCTATACAGCGCATGCGCTGAGATCGGCGTTACCAGCCCGCGATAGAGGTGGTGGTGGTAAAAACATTTGTTAAAAAGGGACAGGAGGTATGTTTGGATCAGCCCTTAAGGGACTGATCCTTACAAACACTAGGTGGAGGTCCCTAGTATGGGACCCCAGTGGCGGTGGCCAGCGCCCGGGTGCGCCCGACTAAGGCTTGTTGAGCCTGTAAGTAATAAAGATCAACGGCGCGTGCTCGGAGCGCTCGCACGGCACGGACTGTTCGGAACTAGAAGCCTGCCACGCTGGTCATCTTGCTCTGGTGCTCCGCTCCGACCCCGCAAATCTTCAACAGTGGTGACTCCGGCCTAAGACATGACCGACCCCAGCAACCTACTGCCCTCAGGAGACCTTCCGCCTGAAGCTGCCTTGCGCCCACGGGACGTCGCAGCTCTCCAGCTCCGCCTACCAACATTCTGGCCCATGTGTCCGCAGATCCGGTTCGCCCAAGTGGAAGCCATCTTCCATCTGCACCACGTCACCTCGGAGGCATCTCGGTTTCGTCATTTACTTTCCAACCTGCCTCCTGAGGTGGCTCAAGAGGTAGCGGACATCATCGCTGAACCCTTGGGCGATGCCCCGTACCAGCGACTAAAGCAAGGCCTTCTGGACCGCACCCCGGCGTCCGAGAGTGCGCGCCTCCAGCAGCTGCTCACCTACGAAGAGCTTGGAGACCGCCGCCCCTCCGAGCTACTCAATAGCATGCGGCAGCTCCTGGACGAAAGCAACGCAGACTCGAACGGCGCACTGTTGAGGCAGCTCTTCCTGCAACGTTTGCCGCTGTCCACCCGCCTCGTCTTGGCTGCTGCGAGTGACTTGACCCTTGACCGCCTCGCCCAGCTCGCTGATCGAGTCCACGACGCGACTTCTCCTTCCGTCGCCGCCCTCTCTTCTCCACCGGAGACCTCCGTCATTTCACGGTTAGAGGCCCGGATCGATCAGCTGGCCGCTTCTATCTATGCCCTTCGGACGTCCTCTCATGCCCCGCACGGTTTATCCTCAACACCTCGCCGCCATTCGTCTTCGCCGAGTAGTCCGCATTCGTCCAGTCCTCGCAGTCCGCCTCTCTGCTGGTATTACCTAACTTTCCAGCACCGCGGTCGCCACTGCACTCCACCATGCAACTGGTCGGGAAACGCGCCGCGAGATCACTGACGGCGGCGTGTGACCTCGGTCTTCAACCTAGCCGCCTTTTCGTCGTCATGGATCGCATTTCTGGCCTGCGTTTCCTCGTCGACACTGGTGCCGAAGTCAGCGTACGTCCGTCCTCCAAGGCAGACCGTGCTTCCAAGTCACATGGACCTATTCTCCGTGCGGCCAACTCAACCTCCATCGCAACGTATGGTCTCCGATCCCTCACTCTGGACATTGGCCCGCGGAGCACGTTTTGATGGGTCTTCATCGTAGCCGATGTACATCAACCCATCCTCGGTTCCGACTTCCTGCCGCATTTTGATCTGGACGTCAGCATGCGTCATCATTGTCTCCTCGACAGCAAGACGCGCCTTTCCATCACTGGCGTTATATCGGCTGTCGCTTCCACTGGCATCCGAACTCTGCTTCCGCCATGCCCGTACGCCCAAGTGCTCGCAGACTTTCCCGAGGTCACGAGGCCTTGTAATCTCCATCAGCCACCCAAGCACGGTATAGCCCACCACATTGTCACACGTGGTCCACCTGTCGCAGCTCGACCGCGCCGCCTATTCGGTGAGCGTCTCGCTATTGCAAAACAGGAGTTCGACCACATGCTCCAGTTGGGTATTATTCGCCCTTCATCCGGCACTTGGGCCTCAACACTCCATCTGGTGCCCAAGAAAGACCCAGGTGACTGCCGTCTGTGCGGCGACTACCGGGCTCTCCAACCTCACACGGCCCACGACGGCTATCCCCTTCCACACATCCAAGACTTCACTGTACATCTGGACGGCTGCAAGATCTTTAGTAAAGTGGACCTTGTCAAGGCCTACCACCAAATCCCTGTTGAGCCGGCCGATATTCCGAAGACGGCCATCACTACACCCTTCAGACTGTTTGAGTACGCGCCTTTTGGGCTACGCAACGCAGCTCAAACTTTCCAAAGATTCACTGCTTAGGTGACGCGTGGCCTCCCGGCGGTATTTGCCTACATCGACGACATCCTCGTCGCGAGTCGTACTCCACAGGACAACGAGCGTCACCTCCGGGAACTCATTCAACGCCTCCAAGAGTTTGGCTTGGTCGTCAATGCCCAGAAATGTGTTTTCGGCTCTTCTGAGCTCGAGTTCTTGGGCCACCACATCTCGGCGCTGGGAATTCGTCCATTGCCTTCTCACGTCCAGGCTGTTAAGGACTTCCCAGCACCCACTACCCTACGCAAGCTCCATGAGTTCCTGGGCCTAGTGAATTTTTCACGGCGCTTTATCCCACACTGCGCCGAGCTTCTTCACCCCCTGACTGACCTTCTCCACACCACCAAGTCCTCATCCTCTGCGATTTCCTGGTCTCCCGAAGCTCAGGCCGCTTTCACGGCTTCAAAACAAGCCTTCGCCGTTTCAGTCGTCCTCGTCCAGCCTAGGGCTTCCGCGCCCACTCGCATCATGGTGGATGCTTCCAGCGTGGCCATTGGTGCGGTTCTCCAGCAGAAGATTCACTCCGAGTGGCACCCACTGGGTTTCTTCTCTCGGAAGCTCCAGCCGGCTGAGTCTCGCTACAGCGTGTTTGGCCGTGAGCTGCTTGCCATCTACTCCACCATGCAGCACTATCGCCACTTATGGGAGGGCCAGCCTTTTTATGTTCTCACGGGCCATAAGCCTCTGGTGAATGTGTTCCGTACGAACTCTTCGAAGTACGTCGCCCGTGAACTTCGTCAGCTGGCCTACATATCGGAGTTCACAACCGATATTCGATATATCAAAGGCACCGACAACGAGGCAGCTGATGCAATTTCACGCATTACCACCAACGGCGTTGCTTCACCTGCTGTGGACTGCCCGTCCGTGGCCCGGGCACAGCTTGAAGATCCTGAGCTGCACGCCCTGTGTGACCACCCCGAGCCCTCCGTCTGCAGCTCGTGCCTCATCCGTTTGTGCACGGATCGCTCTGGTGCGACATATCATCGGCTCTACCGCGACCGTTCAACCCGGAGGCCTTTCGTCGTGCCATTTTCCATTCCCTTCACGACATCTGCCATTCTAGCATTCGAGCCACGCAGCGCCTCGTTACCCAGCGGTACGTCTCGCCGAACATTAGCACCGACGTTCGCCAGTGGGCACGCTCGTGCCTTGCTTGCCAGTCCGCCAAAGTGACACGCCATACCAAGACTCCCCCTCAGTCTTTCCTGCCGCCTGGATCGCGCTTTGACCATATTCATCTTGACCTGTTTGGACCGCTTCCCCCCCTCTCAGGGCTACAAGTATATTCTGACGATGGTCGGCCGCTTCACCCGTTGGTCCGAAGCCGTGCCAATTCCGGACATTACTGCGGAAACAGTTGCCAGAGCCTTCGTTTCGACGTGGGTTTTCCCGCTTCGGCTGCCCCGGCATTGTTACCACGGATCGCGGCCGCCAGTTGGAATGCGCCGTTTTCACTTCACTCACCCGGCTACTCGGCACTAAACACTGCCACACCACATCATACCATCCCTGTGCCAACGGCATGGTCGAGCGGCTCCATCGCCAGCTCAAGGCTGCCCTCACTGCGCGCCTCGATCGCGAGCACTGGGTAGACCACCTCCCTATGGTGTTCCTAGGCCTACGTGCCGTCCTGCGTCCTGACCTTGGCTGTTCGGCGGCCAAACTCGTCTTCGGTACCTCCCTGTGGCTTCCTGGAGACTTGTTCGTACCTTCGGCTCCCTCGTCCCAACCCCTGCAACACCTTCAACGCCTACAGGACTGTCTTCAGCATCTGCACCTAGTGCCGCCTCGCTCAACTGCCCATCAAGTCTTTGTGCACCCAGACCTTGCTTCCTCGACGCATGTTCTTCTCCGGCGAGACGCTGTAAAGGCGCCTCTTACCCCCTCATACGACGGCCCGTACCGCGTCCTCAACAGGACGACAAAGTCAGCGACAATCCTGCTCGATGGTCGTGATGAGGTCGTCTCTCTCGATCGACTCAAACCCGCGTACCTCGAGACACGGCCCCAGGAGCTCTCCTCAGATGTTGCTGGCCCACCTGCAGACCTGCTTGCCGCCGTGGCTACTCCACCTCTGCCCTGTCGGCGCGTACATTTCGCCCTTCCGTCTAGGCGGGCGGCCCTCTAGCGCCCGGCGACGCTGTAAAGCGGCGTTACCAGCCCGCGATAGAGGAAAATAAAGATGGACAGCGCGTGCTCGGAGTGCACGCACGGCACGGGCTGTTCGGAACTAGAAGCCTGCCACGCTGGTCATCTTGCTCTGGTGCTCCGTTGCGACCACACAAATCTTCAACAAACTATAAAAGCTATAGCACCCATAATACACAGATTTGAAACAAACTGCGTAAATGTAGGGTTATATATTAGAGTGACCATCCATGGATTAGAATATATGTTATAGCAGCCGCCAGAGCCGTACTTGGTAGCCAGAGAACTTAACACGCACTCCAGCTTTTTGTATAGGGACCAAACCGACATTAGAAGTCAAGGTAATGATTACCTTATACCGTGCAATCACTTTCTCTACTAACGCTGGAAAACCAACCTATTGTTCCCCTAGCTCAGGGAAAATTACGTGCATAGTTGTATCTTTTAGTGCATCCTGTGTATTTACATTACAGATTTTAAACGGCATGTCATAGACGACCCAGTGATCACCTTGTCATCTTCACCGCAAGTCATCCCAGCAAAGCTACAATGTTGGAAGCTGCAGTTTGGTTAATGGACAATATTTCAAGAACAGCCCAGCCTTCATAAATTAATTCGGATAATCTCAGTGTATACGAGCCATACAAGTTTTTGACAGAGTATATTATTACAATTGCAGCGATTTTTAATCGTCTGGAGCGGTAAAACAAAGTCACAGAGTTTTGTATGCACAATAATGGAGATAAGGAAAAAGAAATAAAACCAAGCCTGGACAATTTTTTGTAGACACAGTGCACGAGGATCTGCTAATTTTTTTAAGGCGAGAGCGAAAGTCTAATTATTCGCCACGGTGGCGAAAAAATTCTTGGCAAACTTACGTATCATCCATAAACAGCTAAACCACGTCAAAAAATAAAAGGTCGGAGAGTGTTCACAAGCTAAATGGCAGCTACTCCCCATTCACAGCTCCTCTTCTGACAGCAGCTGGTATAGAGAAGTATAAATCAGGCAGACATTTTGGGTGAACATTTTTCTGCAGTTTTCAGCTGATCACTTTACCCACTTTACCCAGATCACTTTACGCAGAATAAAAAAAAGGTCGTTAAGTGGCAGTAGTAAGGAACCTACAAAAAATTAATTATAGCGTAAGTAATGAATACAGTACTCTCCGATATTAAGTCAACTGCGCCCGGCCCTGATTAAAGTAGCAGTAGTAGTAGCAGTACGAGACTTTACTAAGGCGCAAAACTAAGACGACTAAGACGTCAATGGGCTGCTGCACGAGCAAGCACTGTTCCTCTTCACATTCAGCTCCAAGCCTGTGCTGCCATGTCGCGGAAGTGTGGGAGGGGATGGGAAAGAAACCCATTTGCAGAGTTTGGAAGAACGTCAACCTGAGCTAGACGGTGCATTATTTGAGACAGAAATGGTAATACATAGCGCTACAGCTTGGAGAAGCCTACGGCTTCTTCCGGCTGACAAGGATGGTGGCTTCGTGGTGCTCCCCGAGGCAGAGTTCTGAACAAGAGCAGGTGAAGCGATTGCCAAGAACTTTGTTGCTTTGAAGGCTAGCGCAACGACGGTAAAAGAGAAGGAGATCTTGTTCTGTAAGTACTTACCACACCCTCTCTCTACCATAGAATTAGGTAGGCTGGTCAATGACATCAGTAAGAGTAAATGCAATGCTCTTTCTGTATTTTTCACAGCGAGAACGCACAAACCGTCGATACCTTTTAGAACTGTGGTCAGTGAGAATGGAACGTGGCAGGTTGTTCTCAGCAAATACCTGCAGAAGTTCTTTTGCTACAAAAAATTCAAAAGATGTTGTTAGGCTTCTGGAGGGAAACGCCTCTATTGGTTATTTATTTTTATTTATTTATTTATTGTACCCTCAGGGCCCGAAGGCATTACAGAGGGGAGTGGGAATACATAAAATTTTCAGTCTAAACAGCAACAACAAGAGAAAACAAAAATAAACCAGGAATACATGACAAATTGAAAACACAGGAAGGCAATAAGATTAGAATGCAGTAGGGATATATTAAAACAGTGTGTAGACAGTGAAAGGCAATTTTTATACAGTAATAAACGACACATACTCAGAAAGAAACATTAAGGACTTGACGAAATGCATTGTTATCAGAAATACCTGCGATGTCGTGGGGAAGGTGATTCCAGCTGGCACAAGTTCGAGGTATGAATGAGTCATGAAAACATTTGGTGTGACAAGATGGGATTCCAACTTTATGACGGTGATCAACGCGTGCTGATATGTAACATGGTCTTGACAGTAACTTAGGGTTGAGAAAGCTGTTGTGGTAAATTTTATGAAAAAGACACAATGAGGCTATTGATCTGCGGTGGGAAAGAAGTGGTAGGGACAAACTTGATTTCATGGCGGTTACACTGCTTGTTCGGTGATAATTAGAAAGAATGAAACGGCATGCGCGGTTCTGCACAGCTTCCAAATCTGAAACAAGTGAATCGATGCCAGGGCACCAGACAGATGCAGCATATTCTAACTTGGACCGTACCAAAGTTTTATAAAGTAATAATTTTATTGAACTAGATCAATCAATCAATCAATCAATCAGCCTTTTATTTTCTCTATATTAGAGAAGGAGACAGGACTAAAAGCTCGAAAGCTTGACAGAGGCCCTGCCCCCTTTTTTCACGCTGGCATTGCAACAGACAAGCGGCAATAAATTCTGCGCTATACGTTATAGCACAAAAGAAAATAACACACCTTGAAAAAAAAGCAAAAAGTACCAACATAAAAATACATGCAGCGTCATGACACAAACTTGTTCAGAAAAAATTTCTTAATAACGATATTTGAATGCTGGAAAGGGTCAAACATTTCTTTGTTTAAGTTATTTAATAGCACTGGCAGCGTATACGAGATAGATTGTTGTGAGTAATATGCTCTAGGTGTAGGAACTAGCCACATTTCTTTATTTCTGGTTTGTGGAATATGGGTGTTTTTTGTAAGTTCTGCCAAATTACCAACATAATTTTCATTGCTCCGCGAAGCACTTTTGAAACTCATTAAAAGTCTGTGTTCGTGTAAAGCTAAGACTGGCAGGATTTCATATTTTAAAAAGAGGTCACTCGTAGGGAAACAATACGGAACACCAGCAATGCATCTCACAGCTCTTTTTTGGAGAAGATGTAACTTGGTCATGTTCGTGATACCAGTGGTACCCCAAACGATAATGCAGTATTGTAAGAGAGATAGAATTAAGGAGTTATACAGCAACAGCCTAATTTTGACAGGAAGAATGGTGCGCAGGCGCGACAAAACTCCGACAGTTGAAGATATTTTGGATCTGATATAATCCACATGATCATTCCAAGTCAAGTGTTTTGAAAACACGACACCAAGGGTTTTGACAGAATCCACTATCTCCACAGGATCATGGTTTAAACATACATTGAGTGGCCTAAACAATACCTTCCCTTTCGGCAAGTACAACACTATTTTAGTCTTTTTAGGATTAATCTTCAAAAAATTTGCTTGTGCCCATGTATTTAATGCATTAATTGTTCTACCTGCTTTTTCTTCAATATCATCTTCTGATTTCCCAGAAATGAACACTGAAGTATCATCGGCGTAAGATACAAATGTACTATCAGGTTCACAATGCACAATATCATTTAGATAAATTAAAAATAAAAGCGGACCCAATATGCTTCCCTGGGGAACTCCTGTGCAGATATTCTGTACTGAGGACAAGGAGCTTTTAAAGTCTACATACTGTGTTCTATGGGAGAGGTATGATTCCATTAAGTCTAGTGCTTTTCCACGGATACCGTAGGTTTCCATTTTATGTAAGAGAATTTTGTGACTTAATAAATCAAACGCTTTTGTGAAATCTATGTAGATACCTGCAACTATTTCCTTATTTTGAAATTTATCTATTATTATTTCTTTTTGTGTAAGTAGCGCTGTTTCTGTGGATCGATTCTTTCGAAAACCGTGCTGAAAGTCAAGGAGGAGATCATGCTTGTTAAAAAATGACAGGACTCTGCCATGTAGTAACTTCTCTATACCTTTAGAGAATACCGGTAATATAGATATAGGGCGGTAATTTTGGATCAAAGATTTGTCGCCACTTTTAAAAACCGGTATCACTCGAGCAATTTGGAGTTCTTTCGGAAATACAGCGGTAGATAATATTAAATTGTAAATGTGCGTAATGGCTGGGCATATAAGGTGAAGAACATGTTTAACGGGCGCTATTTGGAGGCCATTTGTGTCCACTGACTTGCTATTTTTAATTGTGCTTATACACGAGAAAACTTCTGCGCAGTTTGTCGGAGCAAAGAAAAGTGATGATGAACTGTTGCATCCTTTCAAGAATGCAGTGTAATCTTGACTGCTGCCCATTTGATTCTGAGAAGCTTGCTGGATAAAAAAGTTGTTAAAAGTATCAGCTAAGCCAGTGTCACAAATACGCTTTCCCTCATGCTGAAAGTTATCAGGAAGATCAGGGTTAGATGGCCGTAATAAGGAATTTAATTTCCTCCACATAAGATCCGATCTTTGTTCAGTCGAGCTCCAAAATATATTTGTAAAATAAGCTTCTCGAGCGATCTTCAGTTTTGATGTAAGATTATTTCTGTACTTCTTGAATTGGCTAAACAAATTTGCATCTTTAGTTTTTACAAACTGTGCGTACAACTTATTTTTATGTTTTATCATTTGGAGCAACTCAGACGTTACCCAAGGTTTCCTAGCCCTAGATGGCGCGTTTACTTTTTTTAGTGGAAAGTGCGCGTCATATACAGTTTTAAATGATGTGATGAAATTGTAGTAAGCAGTATCGCTACTATCCGCCTCAAAAACATTATTCCAAGTCTGTTGGCTAATAGCATGACAAAAGGAATCAAGGTTTTTGTTAGTTATAGACTGTGTATAAATTATTCGCTTTTTCCTTTTATTAATACGCACGGGCTTGTTAACTAGCATAAAGATTCCAAGGTGATCACTAATATCTGTGTAAACAATGTCTGCGGTTATTAAGTTAGTGTCAATATTTGTAATGAAGACATCTAATAAAGACGTACTTTCTAAAGTCACTCGTGTGGGTTTTGTTATTAAGCTAAAGAATCCATTCACTGCAATTAAAGAATGGAGTTCTTTTTGTGATTGTGAAGTTGAAAGCATATTTATGTTGATGTCACCACCTAAAACCATATCTATAGATTCGTATGATGCATAGCTAAAGATATTTCCGAGAAATGCTAAGAAATGACTTATGGCGCCAGACGGTGGCCTGTACATGACACAAAAAAGTTGGTTTGAGCTTCGCAGAGTGAGCACTTCGTAATCAGCAGTTGTTGCCGTGTATTCCTCGACCATTTCACACGATATTGTATCTTTAAGTAGAAGCGCGACGCCGCCTCCTCTTTTATCGTTTCGGTTTTGATAAAAGCACTGATATCCAGGACGGTGATACACATTCGATGCTGAAGTGTACCATGTTTCAGTCAACATTATTGCTGTGAGTGGAACTTCGAGAGTATCCAGTAGAATAGTTAATTCATCTTCTTTGTTTATTAAGGATCTAATGTTTAAGTGGAAAAAAGACAAAGCAGTAGTTTGAGGTTTAACCAAATGCGTAACCTCATGTGGCTCATAACCCATGTCACGGAACTAGTACTTAGGTTGGATGCCAGCAGGTACAACTACGCAATTTTGCGCAGATCATCCTGGTGGGTGATCGCAATGACATTTGACGTGTCAGTTTTGCGTACATATATTTTGCCATTCCGAGTCCATGCATACTTCCACTTCAGTTCTTTCTTTTTAGCATTTGCTGCACCAAACAGTTTTTTCATTGAAGGACTCAAGTGCTCATTGATGAAGATTTGTGTCTTCGGTTCAAGTTCAATGTCCTCTGACGTTATCCTCTGCTTTCGAGCTTTCTCAAGGAAGGCATCACGAACGGATCTGCGGGCAAATTGCAACACTATGTTTGGAGCATCTGCATTTCCCGCAGTTCGAACGCGGTGGTAAACCTCAATGTCTCCCCTTTCAAGTGGAAACTCAACCGCTCTAGCTATCCTATCGGCAATCTCTGTGATGTCTTCATTCTGCTTCATTGGTACACCCTTCAATTCAACGTTGTGACATCGCGTGTGTTGCTCGTTTTGTAAAAGTCTTACTTCATGAGCTTTCAGCTCCGCTCGTAAAGCGTCGCGTTCCTCCTGTAGTTCGTTTACGGATGCCTTCAGTTCCTCATTCTCTGTCTCAACGCGGTTCACAGACGTTTTCATTTCTTCGTAGTTGTCATTTATAAATGCTAGGCTAGCTTTTATCTCGCGTATGTCCTTTCTTAAGTCCCGTTCGAGACTTTCGCGTAGTTCACGGAACTCTTGTTTAAGTTCTCGTTTCAGCTCATCAAATAGTTTAATAAGTTCTTTCGACATTGCCACTTATGAAGAAGACAGAAAAAAAAAAACATGCAGTTTGAAATCGCGCTACAGCAAGAACAGCCCCAGTGAAAACAAGCGCAATCAACAGATCACAGTGTGTAGCAGCAGCAGTCACAGCGAAAGTGAAATCAATGCCACTAGTAGTGAAACATTTCACTAACCTGTGAAAGTATACGTAGGCGCTTAGAAAAACAGTGCGATCGCCGTGACTGCTGCTGCCAAGTGAGGCAGCGATGGGGTCTCCGTGGGCTTTTAAGTTCTTCAGCCAGGAATCCACGCAGGCGCAGTGCTCGCTGCCGACGAATGCTGGCGAAGCACGCTGCTACAGGTGATGTTCGTCGTTTCCAGCGGCTGCCAAGATCACACCACTCGATGATATGTGCTGCGTTGATATGTACGGACAGCAACCTGTGAAAGTATACGTAGGCGCTTAGAAAAACAGTGCGATCGCCGTGACTGCTGCTGCCAAGTGAGGCAGCGATGGGGTCTCCGTGGGCTTTTAAGTTCTTCAGCCAGGAATCCACGCAGGCGCAGTGCTCGCTGCCGACGAATGCTGGCGAAGCACGCTGCTACAGGTGATGTTCGTCGTTTCCAGCGGCTGCCAAGATCACACCACTCGATGATATGTGCTGCCTTGATATGTACGGACAGCAACCTGTGAAAGTATACGTAGGCGCTTAGAAAAACAGTGCGATCGCCGTGACTGCTGCTGCCAAGTGAGAAACGTGAGAACGTGAGAAATTTCTGCGAAGGTACCCAAGCATGCGATCAGCGTTATTTATTATGTATTCAACGTGAGTTTTCCAAGACAGGTTACAAGAAACGTAAACACCCAGATATTTATAACATGACACGGTTTCGAGAGACACGTTGTTAATGTGATAAGAGGAAGGGGCATTAGAGAGACGAGAAATGCGTACATGTTTACACTTATTAATGTTTAGTTGCATGTTCCAAATAAAACACCAGTCAAGAATCTTGTTAATATCGGATTGAAGACAACAGACATCATTATTATTGTAGCAGGATTTCCGGGGAAAGGAACTTAGCGTCAGATAGCCAAAATGCCGGTCCGAGCTTCGGTCATCCAGCCAGCGATCTCGCGCCGCGCGCTAGCGGAGCGGCGGCCGCCGCTGCTCATCTTCCTCTTTACAATCACCCCCGGGCTGAAGGCGAAGCCATCCTGGCGAGTCAGGGAGACGACAACACACACGGGTCATAGTACGGCTTCAGGCGTGACACATGAACAGTCTCGCGGCTGCGTCGGCGTTGATCTGTGGAGGGTGTCACCGGGTCGACAATGTAGTTGACCGGGGAAGTGCGCTCTACGATGCGGTAAGGTCCGTGGTACTTGGGGAGAAGTTTGGACGAAAGGCCAGGTGAGGTAGACGGCACGTGAAGCCAGACGAGAGAGCCGGGTAGAAAACTGTCATCAGTGTGGCTTGTGTCGAAACGGAATTTTTGACGCCCCTGCTCGCCGGATGTTAACGACCGAGCGAGCTGACGGCACTCCTCGGCATGCTTGGACGCCTCCGAAAGAGTGGTGCACTCGGACACGTCGGGCCGGTAAGGAAGTACTGTGTCGAGTGGTGAGGAAGGTTCGCGTCCGTAGAGGAGAAAAAATGGCGAGAAGCCGGTGGTGGTCTGCGTGGCGGTGTTGTAGGCGTAGGTGATGACCGGCAGGATCCTGTCCCAGTCGGAGTGGTCGGAAGACACGTACATCGACAGCATATCGCCCAAGGTGCGGTTAAACCGTTCCGTCAAACCGTTAGTCTGAGGATGGTAAGCCGTGGCGGTATGGTGAGTGATCTTACACTGTTTGAGAAGAGATTCCACGACCTCGGACAGAAAAACGCGCCCACGGTCGCTCAGCAGTTCTCGGGGCGCTCCATGGCGAAGAATGAAGTGATGCAAGATGAAAGAGGCAACGTGTGGTGCCGTAGCAGCAGGAAGAGCCGCGGTTTCGGCGTAACGCGTGAGGTGGTCGACGGCTACAATAACCCAGCGGTTGCCAGCAGCAGTGTAAGGAAGGGGGCCGTAGAGGTCAATTCCAACTCTGTCAAAAGGACGGAAAGGGCAAGGGAGAGGCTGCATCTGGCCGACTGAGTGGTGAGGAGCCGGCTTGCGACGTTGACAGTCAGGGCACGAGCGGACGTATTTGCGGACGTAGGTGGACATACCGCGCCAATAATAGCGGAGACGGAGTCGCGTGTATGTTTTAAAGGCGCCGGCATGAGCAGACTGCGGGTCGTTGTGAAACAGGGCGCAGAATGTCGACCGCAGATGGGCAGGGACGACAAGCAACCACTTCCTGCCGGTAGGGACGTAGTTGCGGCGGTACAATAGACCATCACGAATGGCGAAGTGAGCAGCCTGGCGGCGGAGGGCACGAGGCACGGGTGCCGCCGAGGAATTTGAGAGAAAACGTACAAGCGAAGATATCCAGGGGTCCTTATTTTGCTCGCTGCCCATGGTATCTGTTGAAAACGACAGCGAAGCGCAACCGGTTGGCGAGTGGCAGACAATGTCTGGCGGCAGTGGAGAGCGGGACAATGCGTCGGCGTCGTTATGTTTTCGGCCGGAGCGATAGATGACACGGATATCATACTCCTGTAGGCGTAGGGCCCAGCGAGCGAGGCGGCCTGTAGGGTCTTTCAAGGAGGCCAGCCAGCACAGGGAATGATGGTCCGTGACGATATCGAAAGGGCGGCCATAAACGTAAGGGCGAAACTTTCCGATCGCCCAAACAATCGCCAAGCATTCCTTCTCGGTTACTGAGTAGCTGGATTCCGCTTTTGTCAGTGCACGGCTCGCGTAGGCAACGACATACTCGGGAAATCCGGGTTTACGTTGCGTAAGGACAGCGCCGAGGCCAACGCCACTGGCATCGGTGTGAATTTCAGTGGGAGCAGTGGGGTCGATGTGGCGTAAAATGGGAGGCGCTGTGAGCAGCCGGCGTAAGGTGATGAAGGCGTCGTCGCAGTCAGGTGACCAATCGGACAGGTTGTTGGCGCCCCGAAGAAGTTTCGTAAGTGGTGCGATGATAGAGGCAAAATTTCGGACGAAACGTCGGAAATAAGAACACAGGCCGAGAAAGCTGCGAAGTTCCTTCTGAGTCGACGGCTTGGGGAACTCAGCGACGGCACGAAGTTTGGCTGGGTCAGGAAGCACGCCGTCCTTAGAGACGACGTGACCTAAAATTGTCAGTTGGCGGGCGCCAAAGCGACACTTTTTGAGATTAAGTTGGAGCCCCGCGGCAGTTAAACATGTCAACACGTGCTCCAAGCGGTGAAGGTGCGTCTCAAAATCAGGCGCGAAGACGACAATGTCATCTAAGTAGCACAGGCACGTGGTCCACTTCAGTCCGCGTAAAATGGAGTCCATCATTCGCTCGAAAGTCGCTGGGGCATTACAGAGGCCGAAAGGCATGACGGTAAATTCGTACAGGCCATCTGGTGTAACAAAAGCCGTCTTGGCACGGTCAGCCTCGGCCACAGGGACCTGCCAATACCCCGAACGCAGGTCTAAAGAAGAAAAGAACTCCGCGCCTTGGAGGCAGTCAAGGGCGTCATCGATTCGCGGCAGCGGGTAAACGTCTTTGCGGGTGATCTTGTTAAGCCGCCGATAATCGACGCAAAATCGTATTGTGCCATCTTTTTTCTTCACTAGAACCACAGGAGAGGCCCATGGACTACTGGATGGTTGAATGACGCCTCGCTGAAGCATGTCGTCCACCTGAGTGTTGATAATCTGGCGTTCGGCTGCCGAAACTCGGTACGGGCGTTGACAAGCGGCAAGTGGGCTCCGGTGTCGATCTCATGGGTCACGGTAGACGTGCGGCCGAGTCGGTTTTGAGCCACGTCGAAAGAAGAGCGAAACTGGTTCAGTAGGTGAAGTAGTTGGGCGCGTTGCGGTGTGGCAAGACTGGCGTCGACGGAATCGGCAAAGGCATCGTCTGTGGCCACAGCGGGAGATGCGGGCAAAGTAAGAGAATTAGTAGCAAGAGAACATGATTCGGCGCATCGTTCGGGATCGAGCAAACAGTCGACGGGCTGAATGTGGCCAAGGCATTCGCCACGGAGAAATATGCAGGGGCTCAAAAAAGGGTTCGAGATCGGGATGAGGCTGCAGCCGTCTTGAACAGTGAGCAGAGCGAATGGCAGAGGCAGACCGTGTCGAGAGATGAAGACGTCGGATGGTGTAAAGACGACGGCGCCGTCAGATGCGGTGAGGCAGGAGACAGGGACAGGAACAGATGAGCACGGAGGAATCTCGATGTCGTCAGCCACAGACAGTTTGCCCCACGAAGATGACGTATCAGGCGAGGTAGCACAGCACGGAAGGAGTTCGAGCTCGGCACGAGCGCAGTCGATGAGGGCCTCATGTTGGGAAAGAAAGTCCCAACCTAAAATAATGTCATGCGAGCACGATGAGAGAACGACGAATTCAACAGTATATAAGGAACCGTAAATGATGACCCTGGCTGTGCAGGCGGCTAAAGGCGAGATGCGCTGTGCATTAGCTGTATGAAGCGAAAATCCGGATAACGGCGTCGTCACTTTGCGAAGTTTTCGGCACAGTTTCTCATTCATCACAGAAACAGCAGCGCCAGTGTCAACAAGCGCCAAGGCGGTGTGGCCCTCCACAGAAACGTCGAGCACATTCGCTGGGGACAAACGAGGCCTTGAACTTGTCGCCGAATACGCAGTTCTTGCCTCGGGAACTGCGGCAACTAGTTTTCCTGGCGCATAGGGGAATGAGGACGCAGTGGCGAAACAGAACGGCGCCGCGGGGATGGCGAACGGCGGCGAGTATACGGGCGGCGGTCGGAGGCATCAAGCTGTTCGGCAGCCGACGGACGTGGCGGGGGCTGTGGTGCCGCGTAGACGTAGGTTCTGGGGTCATCCACGGGTGGTGGCACACGGCGTCGGCACAGGCGCTCAACGTGGCCAGGGACACCACATGCATAGCAAATAGGACGGTTGTCACGGGTGCGCCAAGGGTTGACACGAGCAGGAGGTGGTCGGGTTGGAAAGGCAGGCGGCGGCGTCGGAGGATAATACGGGACAAACGGCTCGGCTCTTGGTTTTCGGACGCCGTCGGCGTATGTGAGCGGCGCTGCAGCGGGAACCGGCGGACGAACAGGTGGTAGCGCTTCGGTCACTTGCTCGCGAATCACCGTTTGTAGGGTCGGATCCAGGTTGGAGGGAGGCCCCTGCACGCCGTGAAGAAGTGACAGCTGTCGAGCCACCTCCTCACGTACAAAGTCTTTTATCTGGTCAAGCAGCGAGCTGTGGGAGGTTGTCACGGCGAGGCTGGAAAGCGAGTCAGGCTGCACGGAAGGTGGTAGCACCAGAATGCGCTGCTTACGGAGCTCATCGTAGCTCTGACACAGGTTGAACACTTCGGCAACGGTGGTAGGTTTCCGGGCGATAAGCATCTGAAAAGCTTCCGTTTCGATGCCTTTCAGGACATGCTTAATCCGGTCCGCCTCGGTCAAAGACGAGTCCACCCTTGAACAGAGGTTGATGACATCCTCGATATAACTCGTGAACGATTCTCCGTGTAGCTGGGCTCTCACTCGCAGGCGCTGTTCAGCGCGCAGCTTGCGTACTGCAGGGCGCCCAAAGATGTCAGAAAAGGCTCTTTTGGAGGCAGACCAGGTGGTAAAGTCTGATTCATGGTTCCTGTGCCATAGGCTGGCCACGTCCGAGAGGTAAAACACCACGTTGTTCAATTTCATGGCGTCGTCCCACCGGTTGTGGCCGCTTACCCGCTCGTAGGAGGCAAGCCAATCATCCACGTCGTGATCATCGGACCCGGTAAAAATGGCTGGGTCCCGCTGTCGGAGAGCGCCAGGGCAAACGACGGGCGTAGGCGAAAGGGAAGATGACTGGCTTGCGTCGGTGGACATGGCTGGAGCGATCGTTCTGCTGCGAAGCTCCAGGACGTTGGCCAAAGGCTGTACCCAGCACAGCTCCACCAAACTGTAGCAGGATTTCCGGGGAAAGGAACTTAGCGTCAGATAGCCAAAATGCCGGTCCGAGCTTCGGTCATCCAGCCAGCAATCTCGCGCCGCGCGCTAGCGGAGCGGCGGCCCCCGCTGCTCATCTTCCTCTTTACATTATCTTTAATTTCGCGGTAAATAACACAATCATCGGCAAAAAGATTAATTGAAGAAGAAATGTTAGCCGGTAAGTCATTTATATAGATGAGAAAAAGGAGGGGCCCAAGAACTGACCCCTAAGGCACTCCGGAACGGACAGGCAAAGAATGCGAGTTTATATTGTTCGCTGTTACGAATTGTGAACGGTTAGAAAGAAAGCATTGTAGCCATGCAAGGACATTAGGGTCTATGTTAAGATTGCTTAATTTAAGAAAGAGAAGCTCATGCGAAACAGTGTCAAACGCTTTCGAGAAGTCCAAAAATATGCAGTCTGCCTGAGACCCGTGGTCAAGGATGCAATGAAGGTCATGTGTGAAACATATTAGCTGAGTTTCGCATGAAAAAGACTTACGAAAACCATGCTGGGCAATGCTGAAAAAGGAGTTAGATTCTAAAAAAGAGATGAGATGAGAATATATGACGTGTTCCATGATCTTGCACGGAATACTAGTGAGCGATATAGGTCTAAAGTTATCAGGAGAATGTTTATTTCCGGACTTATGCAGTGGAATCACCTTCCCAATTTTCCAATCATTGGGAATACAACCTGTTACAAGAGACTGTTCAAACAATTTAGTAAGAATTATGGAACAATAGAACTTTGTATTAATTAAAAACTTCGAATTAATGTTGTCAACACCGCAGGAAGAGGAAACCTTAAGATTTTCTATGATGCACTGGATGCCTGACGCGTCGAATACAACTGGATCCATAGGAAGAGCATCAAAAACAGGGCACACGCGATGAACAAGAGAAACATTGGTAGAAAATGCCGCAGCAAATGTATTGTTTAGAACAGAAGCACATTCGTATGGAGGAAAGGCAACACCATCAGAAGAAGTAAGTAGAATTGTGGAAGCGTCTTTCTTGTTAACTGCATTCCAAAATTGTTTAGGATTATTGACCAGCATAGCAGGCAGGGTGTGGTTAAAAAATGTGTCCTTTGCGTTTTTTAGCGCACCTTTGTACTCTGCAGCTGCGGAAAAGTAGGCCTCCCATCGTTGTTTAGAATTCAACAACTTCGCAGAGCGGAACAAGCGCTTCTTTTTATTGCAGAGTCTTTTTAAAACATTATTAAACCAGGGTGATTCCCGATCGCACTTCAGAGATCTTAATGGTACAAAAGTGTTAATGAGATGTTCAACGATATCCTTGAACAAATCCCAGTTAGTGTAAACAGAACGCTGTGAAAAGCCTGTAAGTAATCGTCCAAAAAACTAGCTAGTTCGCAGTTAATAGCGTTAAAGTCAGCCCGTTTATAATCTCTAATTTGTTTAGTCTGACTAACTCGGATAGATACAGGAATTTGTACATCAAAATGGAGCAAAGAATGATCACTGAGACCAGGTAGGTAAAAAATCGAAGGGATAAGATCAGGCACGTTAGTTAGAACAAGATCTAAAACATTCGATGAGGATAAAGTAGTTCGAGTAGGTTTAGAGACTAACTGCGAAAGATTGAAATCCATACAAGTTGACAAAAACTTTTTACACTCCGTAGAAATAAATTTTCAGTGGATTAGAAGACTTGTTTTATTCGGTGCCCCACGATGCTTTGTTGACTTCCGTGAGGGATGTCATAGAAAGTATCCGTGCTCTGTCTCGTCTTTCTTCTCCTGTGTGTGTGTGTGTGCGTATGGTTTGGCGCCTTTGAATTTAATTATGAATTACAGAACTCCTCAGGCGTGTCAATTAGCGATTTAATCAAGTTGCTTGAATTAGTGTGACGTTTGTCTCATTTGACAACAAATTTTACCGGCAAAGACAAGGGATGTGCATCGGGTCCTGTGTAACTCCAGTGCTTACTAACATTTTTCTAGCATTTCTTGAGCGCGCCCTAGAACTAACTTTAACAGAGAATGGGGTACTAAAAGAATTTAGGTATGTTGTCGATTTTCTAATTGTTTTTAAGAAACAAAAAGACTTGACCTACACGGATGCTGTAAGCACACTTTTCGCCGACTTCCAAAAAGAGGGGAGGGGGTTGGTGTTCACTCAAGAACTCCCTGAGGGGGGGGGGGGGGGAGGGGTGCTTGCTCTTTTTGGATCTTAACATTACTCCGGGCGAGGATCATGTCTGTTGGCGATACTCCCCTCGAGCCCAGAAGGAGTTATTGCCTTATACATCAGCACATTCAGAAACTGTAAAACGCGCCATTGCTCGCCTCTGCCTTGAGTCAGCTCTCGTGAAGTCGTGTCACCATGCCATGCAGGAGAGTTTTGATAGGCAAGTTGATCGGTTGGTTTCGGCGGGGTTCCCATGCACGGTTTTCAAAGCAGTTGCTGAAGCCCTCTTGAGAAAAATTAAGTGTGCGATGTTTCAGAAGTCGTC